>NW_019392958.1:265730-948879 GCF_000648675.2 Cimex lectularius | reverse complement strand
CAGAAATCGTGAGATGCGGTCTGGTGTGATGTAGGTTTCAGAAAAACATTTTCTTTATCGTGCCAACGTTTCGATCTTTATTGAGCCCTGAAGATGATCGCAATAAACATCGAAACGTTGGCACGATAAAGAAAATGTTTTTCTGAAACCTGCATCATACCAGACCGCATCTCACGATTTCTAAATAAATATCGATTAACGGTCACTAATCACCACACGTAACTTTAACTTTTTTCTTTATGAAGAATGTATCCAACTTATTTGACAAAACGAACATTTGTATCAGGTACGTCATTTTTGATGAGTATCCTCACTTTATTGCAAATATCAGGTACAAATTATTATTTGACGATCGTGATATGCGATCTGGTGTGACTTAGGTTTAGAAAAACATTTTCTTTATCGTGCCAACCTTTCGTTCTTTACTGAGAACATCTTCAGAGCCTGGAATTTATAAACATTGTTTAAATTATACAAATACATGTAAATGTGAACCTACGTCACACCAGACCTCATTTTACAACATTCAAATAATCATTAACTATCGGTCACCAAACACCACCAATTTCAGGTACAAATCTTAAGCTTTTATAAATCCTAGTGATACCTGTTTCTACGAAGGACTCCCTTGAGGGGGGAAGCTAGAAAATATTTTGGTTAAATTTTGATTAATTAGCATTACAACCAAGGAATGAGGATAGCCATTAGACTTCAAGATCTTGAGTGCTCTCTCCTTACCCTCCTCCCAATATTGTTCATTAGAAAATAGGATTCTAAATGTAAATCTTTTGACTACAATGTTATTAAAAAAAACCAATATAGTAAGTATTTACCTGTCTCACAAATTGGTAATTGTTTGTATTTATAAAATATCTGTTAATTTATTGCTTTTAATTTGTTGAAAAATATAGGCCCTGATGATGACTTTGAATCCCGGGTCGAAATTTTGCCAATTTTAAATTTTGTTTTTATCCATGACCATAAAAGTGATCACACATCAATTTATTATTGGTGCGAAGTTATTTTATTTTCTATCGGATCGAAATAATGGCCAATTTCTCTCAAACAATCCTTGAAGTTTGTTTCCTTGAATACGGTAGTTGTTTTTTTATTCTCGTAGAAAATTTCCTTCTATTTTGGCCCATGTAGCAGATTCCGCAAAACCATGTAGATTTGTACAATACTTTTTTTAAATGACAATTTTGTCTTAGACGTTGCGTAACATTGATCCTATTTTTTCATTGTATTCCGATGGAAATAGCCAAAGGAATAAAAACCGACCTAAATTTTAGGAATGCCCCAGGATAACACGATAAAATTAAAAAAACTTTCTATAAAAGATTATCGAAATTGACGAATTGATTTAATATATATAATAAGAATGACATTGTCAGTCCTTTTTTGATTATTCAAGGATATTTGAGATCGCCTGTAACAAACATAAATATATTAATCTGTTGACATAGTTAAGATTGTTTTGTCCTGATGATGACCTTAAAATAGGTCGAAACTTGGCAGTAACAACTGCATTTGTTTTTTTTTTGTTGTTTTTTTGTCAAGACCTTTATCCTTTTTCGTGATATCTTCTTATTCAGGAATTCGGCCGTTTTTATCTCTGTTGAATATTTGATACTACCCGGCGAATTGGTAGTTTTGTGAAGCTTAATTAAGCTGTAAAGTAGGGGAACCTGAGCTTCTTGATTGGCAGTGTTTTTGTCCTTTCCGAAGTCGTTTTTCTTCTCTGAGATTAATCTTCTGATAGTTCATTATAACTATTGTATCCCATTTTCCAGCTTTTTCGAGAAGCAATTCTTCATTTTTTAGTTTCTTTTTATTTTCATTTTGTATTTTTAGAATTATCAGAACTTTATGTAAGTCGACACACAATTCAGTTTTATGTCCTATGATACAAATTCTACTTTTTAGGCTTTATTTGTTGTTCGTATAAAGTATTTAATTAATTACTTAGAGATTAAAAACATAAAACTATGACCTAGTTCACGTGAAAATGGTTTGGGTTTTAGACTTTTTTGGTTATGCATAAGCGTTGATAGCTTTTATTATCTTTTTTTTGCAATCTACGTAAAAAATGCTGTGAAACGATATATTTACATGGGTGATTTGAGCAAATAGAACAGCAAAAAAATATTAAAAAAATTCATTACAGTCCGTGGTCCGATTGACCAATTAACATTTTTGAATTAATTAATATTTATGAAAAGTGTTGGTTAAGATTAAAAGTTAGTGTCACAAGCGGGATTCGAACATACGAACTTCGGCTAAATTCGCCGCTCTCTACCACTTGAGATATCGTGACTTCCTTTTTACTATTTTTCAAATGTCGTGTAATCAGGTTTCGATTCTCGGCCACAAATGAAATTGCCACGGAGAGCTTTGGCCAAGTATACTTCAGTTTAATTATTACATCCATTACAGTTCGTGATCCGATTGACCAATTAACTTTTTTCAATTAATTAATATTTATGAAAGGTATTGGTTGAGATAAAAAAGTCACTGCCACGAGCGGGATTCGAACCCACGACCTTCGGCTAGGTACGCCGCTACTCTACCACTTGAGCTATCTTGGCCATTTCATATGTCGCCGAGAATCAAATAGATTACACGACATTTTAAAAATGGCAAAAAGGAGGAAAAATTCAAAAGGTGGGGTTGAGATGGGAAGTTAGTGTCAGATCGAAGTCACGATAGCTCAAGTGGTAGAGCAACGGCGTACCTAGCCGAAGGTCATGGGCTCGAATCCCATTCGTGACACTGACTTTTTTATCCTAACCAATACCTTTCATAAATATTAATTAATTAGAAAAAGGAAATTTTCCACTTTAATTTTTTTTGGCGAAACCAGAGCCTATTCCCAAGAAATGTTGGATACATGTCCGATCTTTTAGATGATAGAAAAAACTGCATGTGTATACAAAATACAGTACACACTCTTATTATTAATTATTTCTCTTTGACTTAACAGAGTGTGTTCGGGATAGCTAGATTGAAGATTTCATGAATTAAACCTATAAACCGAACAGAACATTAAACTATAATGGTTCAATATTTCGACACGTAGACGCGTGTGCAAAGAGCAATTAAATCTTTTGATTAAGGCAGACCGAATCGCTTTGAAGCTTTAAACATAAGATAGTGGGGTACCGAATCAATTACTGGGGAGTATAATATTGTAATTAATCTCCATAATTTATAACGTGAAAACACGACACACGCACACGTGTGAACACACCTGAAAAAATGTGTTTCCTCTTTATTTTAATAATTATGTATTGACTGATTTAAACGGTAAGATGCCTGACCAATATACAGTTCATTTTGAAGTAAAAATACAAATTTGTCCAAATGAAAAAACTGACAACTTATTTTTGGTGATACTACTTTCCAAAATATCGGACATGTATCCACCACAACTTGTCAATGGGTCCTGATTTGTCCCAAAAAATTTAAAAGTGGAAAATGTCCGTTTTTTATTATTTTTACTGGGCCGTTCTGTATGGTCAAATCAACGATGAAAATATGTAGTTTCTACAGCATTTTTTATGTAGATTGCAATAAAAACATAACAAAATCTATCAATTATCCGTAACAAAATATTTCTGAAAACCAAATATTTTTTCGTTGTTTAATTAGAATGTTCTATGTTTTTAATCTCTAAATAATTAATGAAATACTTTATCACAAACTGTTCAGGCTTTCTCACCCTACTTCTTTTTCCAAACGAATACAAAATTGCTTCCCATGTTTACATTTTCATTGCATAAATAAAAACTTATGACTTCCAGATAATATGTTACCAAAAAAATTAGCTATTCTAGTAATAAAAAAAATACTGATTTAGAGAAGTAGAAAGCTATGTCAAAGAGAAATAATNATTTATTTATAGGATATGTATCCAGCATTTTTTATGAATTCGCCCTGGTTTCGCCAAAAAAATTTAAAAGTGGAAATTTTACTTTTTTTAATATTTTTATTTTGCCGTTCTTTTTTCTCACATCAACTATGTAAATATACCATTTCAACCATTTCAGAGAATTTTTTCCTTTCTTTGTAATAAAAATATAAAAATGCATAATGTAAAAATGTTTAAAAACGAAAAATTTTTCGTGTAAACTAGTTTTTCGTTTTTTAATTAGATTATTCTATGTTTTTAATCTGTGTATAATTAATAAAATACTTTATCAAAAAACTGTTCAGACTTCCTCACCCAACTTCTTTTACAAAATAAAAACAATATCGCTCCTTATGTTTACATTTTGATTACATAACAATCAACAAAATCTTATAAAAAATTAGCCAATATAAAAATACTTATTTAGGCAACTAGCATTTTTTTGTCAGTTTCGAATGCAGGGCCGCTGGATTCGAACCCAGGACCTTCCTCTTACAGTGTGTCGACGCCTAAACATTAATATTAGGGATTATTATTGTTATATATTAATCAAAATTACTTATTACTGTTATTATGATGTATTCAATTTGTGTATGAATTAATTATTATGTTCTGTTCAAATTATCATAGTAGACTCCTCTGACGGTCTGAGAGAAGTTGTTGTCCGAGTGGATCGAAGTAACGATAGATCAAGTGGCAGACCAGCGGCGTATTTAGCCGAAGGTCGTGGGTTCGAATCCCGCTCGTGACACAAGCTTTTTCATTTCAACTAATACGTAGCATAAAGACTAATTAATTGAAATAATAATAATATAGCTATTAGCCGAAAATTTGGGAACTGAATATATAAAAATTAAAAATATTTGAGATCAATAAACAGATTTTAAGTAGTATTGCAGGTTTATTGCAGGCTGGCATCAGAACCCATAAATAGTAAATTAGTTAGTCATATAATCAAACAGAAATAATAATTATTATTAATTCTTTCTTGGAAGAAAAAAAAATTAAAAAGGGTTTGTTCTTTACAATTAATTAAGGTTTTGGTAGAGATAAAAAATTCAGTGTCACTAGCGTAATTCGAACCCATGACTTTCGGCTAAATACGCCGCTGCTCTACCACTTGAGCTATCGTGAGTTTGATCCACTCGGACACCAACTTCCCATCTGAACCCCACCTTTTGAATTTTCCATCCTTTTTTGCCATTTTTCGAATGTGGTGTAATCTATTTGATTCTCGGCGACAAATGAAATGGTCAAGATAGGTTCGAATCCCGCTTGTGACAATGACTTTTTGATCTCAACCAACACCTTAATTAATTGAAAAATAATTTATTTGATCAAGCGGGCCACGAAACCTAATAAAAAGTTATTCTTTACTATTTTTCACAGTTTCATGATGGTAGCATTTCAGTCTAAGATGCACCAGTTACAAAAAATGAAAACTAATAAACGTTAGGTTTTCGGAATTAGCTTTTACAAAGAAAGCGAATTTCACGTAATGGTAAAACCCTGAATTTATACAGACAGAGCGTCTTGCGGTCGAAGACAAATCATGATAGGGCCACATACGGCTTTTTCGGCCTCGATAAGGAGCCGATTCCATATGTAAACTGCCGCCTGGTGGATGTTAGGATGGAGTGTTGAAGTTCGTTAGACCCTCAGGTGGCCCGGATTTACATATGAAGGGCCACCGCTAATGAGGGAGCGAGGCAATGTTCGACACCTGGTTCTTAGCTGGCACAGAAACGAACATATGTTCATGTTATAACGTTGTGATAAACTGGATCCATTGAAAGCCAGCTCACGAATTCTAAAAACGTTTCTTTCCTCCGGTACGGCTCGTTAAACTCATATTTTGCTATAATTTTTTTTTTTTCATTCAATCCACAACCCTACCAAATATATTATTTAGTTTTCTTTTTTAATTGGTTAAGATGTTTTAAATATTTTTCAAAAGTCTTATTTTTAAATAATCAACTGTCCGAAAAAAGCTGATTGGCTAAAAAGGATAACAAGTACCATAAAAAGATCCATAAAGAAACCTAATGTTGGTAATATTGGATAATACTGGAGAACAAAATATAGGAACGTACGCATGGCAAAAAACACAACTTGTAAAATCAACCTAATTGTAGACAAAACAATTACTCATAAAACATCCTAATACGATCAGACAGTAAATCTCCTTAAAAGCATTGCGTAAAACCGTCATACACAAAAAAATTCGGCGAATGCATCAAAAATCTTCAAAACCTGAATATCTCGGCTGCAAGGCACAAAGGAATTCTGATGAATGAACAAGAAGATAAACTAGCCAGAGTAGGTCCTGCTGAACCATAAATAGACCCAGAACCCAGGATAAAGATAACACGATCAAACATTGGCTTCTACCTGTCAGAATGAGACCACAAAAAAAGCAGAAGTGGACGAACTGTCAAGTGTAGTCAACCCATGAGTAAAAAAATGCTCTCATCAAAATTGCCATATTTCTCTAATTAAATAAAGTGAAAAAGAATTATAGATTGATCACTGGCATCTGACAAAACACTTACACAACAGAAAAGGACCACAAACCATAACAAATATTTTTACAGGAGATGATCTTCTTAAATTACTCATAAAACATCCTGATACGATTAGACAGCAAATCTCCTTTAAATCATTGCGTAAAACCGTCATACACAAAAAATTCGGCTAATGCATCAAAACTCTTCAAAACCTGAATATCTCGAGTGCCAGGCACAAATATATTCTGATGAATGAACAAGAAGATAAACCAGACAGAGGAAGTCCTGCAAAATCATATATAGACCCAGAACCCAGGATAAAGGTAACAAGATCAAGCGTTGGCTCCTCCTACTCAGAATGAGACCACAAAAAAAGCAGAAGTGGACAAACTTTCAAGCATAAACCCATGAATAAAAAAATTCTCAGCAAAATTACCACATATCTTCAATTAGACTGAGTAAAATATAATTATAGAACGGTCATTGGCATCTGACAAAACACTTACTCAACAGAAAAGAACCACAAACCATAACAAGTATTTTTACAGGACATGATCCACTTAAATTCCTCAAAAAACTTCCTGATATGATCAGACAGTTAATTTCCTTAAAAGCATTGTATAAAACCGTCCTACACAAAAAATTCGTGCATCAAAAATCTCCAAAACCTGAATATCTCGAGTGCCAGCACAATTAAATTCTGATGATTGAACAAGAACATAAACTAGACCGAGGAAGTCCTGCAAAATCATATATAGACCCAGAACCCAGGATAAAGATAACAAGATCAAGCGTTGGCTCCTCCTACTCAGAATGAGTCCACAAAAATAGGAGAAGTTGATAAACTTCGGAGGTGTTTAGCATAGTAAACCGATGAGTAAAAAAATATCCTCACCAAAATTGCAATATTTCATCCATCAGACAGAGTAAACTAGCTTCTCCCTGTTAGAATGAGACCACAAAAAAAAGCAGAAGTGGACAAACTGTCAAGCATAGTAAACCCATGAATAAAACAATTCTCAGCAAAATTACCACATATCTTCAGTTAGACAGTAAAATAGGATTATAGAAGGGTCACCGGTATCTGAGAAAACACCTACACAACATGGGAATTTTCAATAATGACCTTATTTGTAGGCAATGCAATGAAGAAAAACAGCCGACGATATTATCATCGGGTTCGAAACCTTAACTAGAGTTCCAAGAAATCCTGGGAAATAGAATTGTTGCCGTCAATAATCTATTACTTCGTAAAAGTTGAAGTAAACTAAGGAACTGGGAAAAATATATTATGCCAAAAGACTGCAGGGCTTGGTAACAAAAATCCTCAATTCGTAGTATCCATCATCATTATCATTCTGAACCCTTTAAAAATTAAGACTTCGAATAGATAACCAATGGCATCTACGTCTAAAGGAAACAAAGGTAGAGCATATGCTATTCAAGTGAACAACAAGTCGATACCATACCCATGTGAAGAACGAAACGAACATATTCCAGAAATTACTAGCAGATTTGGACCACAAACGAAAATTCCCTATGTCTTCAAAATCTGACTTCTGTTTAATGTTTAATTACCTGTATTTTTCATTTCTTGTTTCTCTCCCATTCTTTTATTTATATATTATGTTTTAGTTTTCTTTCCTTTACTATTTCCTTTGATTCTCACTTTCATCTCATGAATAATAACATGTGAAATAGGCCCAAAGGATAAAAATCTAGATACGCTATGTATTTGAAAATGTTGACGCTGGTGAATAATTAAAACATTATACAATGCATGCTGCTCAATTTTTTTTATCGTAGAAAATTTTTGAGGTTTAAGTACGTTCCGCCTGTTAATGTTCACATTAAAGATGAATCTGCCCTGTAGGAAAGGGGGGACATATTGAAGGTTGCCTCCTCCTTATTTATTCAATCCATCCCAGATTCCTCATTGGGTGTGGTTCGTCAGTTCAGCTCAATTTATCGATCGGGTTCTGATGGAAATTTACATTCGAAATAAGCTTTGCCGTATTTGAACCACGCTGTTGTTTAAGCACACTGTTTAATCGTATATAACGCAAACTTAGATATTTTCAGCGGAAATATGTGTTCGGATAAATTAATTTCCCCCTTTTAAAATTTTGCGAGCTTTACTTAATTAGTTGTGTGTGTGTGTGTGTGTGTGTGGTGATTGGGCACTCTCAACATGCAAATGGCACAATTACGCAGAAAACAAACACTTTGAGCCCTGAAGATGATCTCAATAAAGATCGAAACGTTGGCACGATAAAGAAAATGTTTTCCTGAAACCTACAACACACCAGCCCGCATCTCACGATTTCTGAATAATAATGATTAATTAACAACTTTTAAACTTTTAAATCTGTCCTTTTGATACATATCTGGAAAGTATATAATTTTTTAAAGATTTTTTCAATGGCTCTATATTTTTGCTTTTTTGAATTCGGTAAATTTGAGAACCCTTTTGACTAAAACCCCTTTAACTAAAAACTAATTACTAAGCATTTTATTATTATGTTTTCCAACCTGGATATGCCTATTTATATTGCTAGTGTGCAGATGTTGAACGTCATCTTTAATTTTGATCTTCTTATGTAAGCACTGAGATTTTTTTAAATTTTATTATTTTGTACATAGTGCACGCAATATTGTAATCTATCACGACTTTTATTTTTTTAAATTTAGTAATTTAAATTTGTCGTACACTCTCTCAACTTTTTTTAAGTTTAGTGTATACCTAAAATACATATTTAATCATATTTGTAAATCTTCGAACTTGATATGAATAAAATTTTTCAAAAAATTTCATAAACTTTTTTCCTCGTTTAAAATAACTCATTTGTGCCTGCATTGAGAAGCATTACTGAAATTAGCTATTTTTAAGAAAAAAAGAACACAGAACGTAAACAAAAAATGAAAAAAACGACAGTTTAAATATGAGCGGCTTTATTTTATGGTCGTGTGGAAGTAGCGATAAGTGTCCGACACGCTGAAAGCCTCGGTGAATCTCTTTTTATTACTCGTAAAGCAAAGGCCCTTAAGAGAAACACACCTGGGCCTGGTTTTATAGTTCCAATCTCTTATTTCAGTTAATTCTATTGTCTATTGTAGAAGCAAACAGCATCAGGGGGCCGGCATCAAATGTAATTTGACTTTTGCTCACCACCCTGCTTTTTTTTTGCGTTGATGTTTTTATTTTGCCTTGTAAAAACGACGCTCCGACCTCCACAGCCAATTTGTCAGCTATTTAAATTTCCTGATTGAGAGTAGGTAATTTATTACATTCATCTTAGACCAAAGTATATTTAAATAATTTCAAAAATTATTTGATAGCGCGTATAATACAAACGACCAACTATTCTCGTTTTAAACATTAAAATATTTTTAAAAAATGTATACATCTATTTTTCATTTTCTACTAATCTGTCTTGATCTATCATTTTTTTGCCGTTGGCCGGTTTTCGCATCTTTTGGTGCAGGTCATCCAGCCCCAACTCCCCTGCACCATAGGTCCATTTCACGTAGCGTATATATACAGGGTGAATTGCTACTCGTGCTACAAACTTCTCCAGTAGATTCTTCACCCTAAAATGAACAAAAAAGTTCATATTGACCATGGTCCGATTNTGTGAAGACATGGTTTAAATTATTACGGCAACAATGACGGATTCAGAAGAAAAGCCAATCCTGACAAATGATGGACCCGAGATATGTGTCTCTAACTCTCTAAGGAAAGGAAGGTAATAGGAATTTTGCCTCCATCGTTGGTTATCCCTAAGCACCAGAGCTGATGGTATGGCTTGAGCTGGGGAATGTTACCCTATGAGATGAAAAACCCTAACCATCCCTCCTAGACTTTGCTTTCCTGCATACTCGGTCGTCCTTAAAAGGACAATGAGGATCTTTAACGTCCACACCTAGCCTTCCGGACTTATCGGACGTTTTGATTCTCAAGATGAAAGCTGACGCACCTCCGCATACGACAGAAGTGGGTTACTGCCGCAGCATTGGTGTAGAGGCAGTTCAGTCCCGAGAGGCCAAGACAACCTCGCTCCCCGCTGGCCCATTCCGAGTGGTCGGGTCCTCATTAAGCATCGAACCGTATGCCGCGCGCAAAGTGCTACCTAGGCCGAAATACATCAGCCTGGTCTCCCGCGCTATCCCTAGATAGAAAAGAAGAGAGTATTAAGGCTTCCCCAGCGTAGAAACTTCCGGATCCTCTCCGGCCGCGGTTTCGTTTAAAGTGGAATTGCTACCCACCCCCTAGAGGAGACTGCCTACAGCAGTGATAAAAGCCACCAATCGAGCACATTACGTTCATCTGCCACCAAAGCACACTCGAATAGGAGCAACCGATTCATTACCCATTTCCATCCGCCACTACTCACGCATTCGCGGGACTCCGTCAGCGTAGTCTGAGCATCCTCAAAGCGATACGCCTCGATTGTCCGATCCTTCACATCCCGAGAGGCCGGGTGAATAACAATGGTCATACGCAAGTTTCGTGCGAAGGTCACAGATAGAATACAGCTTCTTCTCCAGGTACCCGACAGGGGTGTCACCACGGCCAACTTCCATTCCCAGTGTAACAGGGGCTGAACCTTGGAACATTTCTGTTACCCCGTAGAACAGATGGTTATGCACCTTCTCACGTATTTGCAGACAGGACGGGGATTAACGGGGATTTCAACGGTGCTTATAGATTTTNACTACGGCCACGAATGAAACACAGCCTCTCCTCTAGGCTCCTTCCAGGGGTCTCGTCACTCATTGTGAGACCTTACCCATTCAGCTGGGCTTGAACTTCGAAAGAAAATACGCTGCGCCGCAGTTCAATTAGTTTGCACCCTCCCCCGTCCGTATATTGACAGGATATGGTACACTAACTCTGATGCAGCACCGGCCGTTCGTGGCCAGCTCTCAAACCAGCCACTCCCTTAACGCTTCTCGAGGTAGGCTAGTCTTAGCATCCTCGCAAGCTATACGCTTCGTAGGTTCTATCGTCCAAATGCATGTAGAGGCTGCTTAAAAGAGGAAACATGAGCCAGCTTGTGCTTTAGAGAGTGCGTCACGTTTACGTGCGTCACCATTATTTTGTGCCTGGAAACCCCCCTTGCAACCAAGGGTTGGGAAGGGTCTGCTGGAGTCTTCTTGGAGCCCCGTTGCACAGTCCCGGCATTTGGTTTGAGAAAAGGAAAAATTTATTAAATTAATGTAACAATTTGTATTAATTAACTAAATTTATTAACATACAAATAAGAATGACAGAAATACTAACAGCTACCTTGTACTATTTGGATGAACCGCCTAAATACAATTTAAAAACTATAATTCTAGGAGACAGATATATATATATATGGCGCATGGCGGGAGAAGATTGTGTAACTAATTGATAATTCATTTTGTAAGGATTATTGTATTATTGCATTGGATCATTACAATGAGGATGTGTCCAGGTAATGTACCGTATAATGAAACTGGAGGGTAATAGCTGCCAAGGGGAAGAAAGCCCCATGTTGTGCTCTCTGGGGAGGTTTTGGCAAAGAACCGTTGCTGCAAAAAGTGGTTGCACTTTTTCGAGTTATTGGATGAACTTGTACAGACTAGTCAGATAGTTGAGGAAATGGATCAGCTAGACCTTTGTCAGCTTGTCATGGAATGTGCGTTCTTTAGAGTGTATTGTCTGACTTGGGCTTCGATGCATCCTTTGTGAACTTTACTTGATTAAACGTTGTTATGAAATGTGAAGACATGGTTTAAATTATTACGGCAACAATGACGGATTCAGAAGAAAAGCCAATCCTGACAAATGATGGACCCGAGATATGTGTCTCTAACTCTCTAACTCTTTTTCTTTTCTCATCAGAATTGGAATTGGAATTCTCTTTCTTTTCGTATATATAATTCGAGTCTGATTCATTAGTTATTTTACTGATACCTTAAGGAAAAAAATACAAAATCGGTTAGAAGAACATAAACTTTTACAAGTTTCCAGACAGATATGGCGCTTACAGAAAATTCCCATATACTAAGTTAACGAAGTAGTTTTTGTTGGAGATATTGTCCAATTAAAATAAATATCATTTGAAAAATGGCAAAAGGAGGGAAAACTCATAAGTTGGGGTTGAGATGGGGAGTTGATGTCCGAGTGGATCGAGTTCACGATAACTCAGGTGGTAGAGCAGCGGCGTAACTAGCCGAAGGTCGTGGGTTCGAATCACTCTCGTGCCATTAACTTTTTTTCATCTCAACTAAAAACCTTAATTAATTGTGAAATAAATACAATTATATATAAATATGGAAATATTTTAAAATTATTCATTTTATAGTTTACATTTTACAATTCGTATGTTTTCATGAAACCCGACTTCTAAAAATGTATGTACATTTGTTGTTTCAATATTAAAATATTTATGTGTTTTATTAACAAACATATGTTTCCCACTAGGGTCGCAATACATTTACCATGGAGGTTCTTTTGCGTCCGCACTTAACTGTCAGGCGTTACCAAACGTTTAAATTTTCATGTTAGGAGTGACTCACCGCGCACGGTAAATCTGCTTCTTCCGTGAGGTCCGGTGTAGAAGCCCACATCATCCCGCAGCATGCTGCCGACATGTCGACTTTTCCCGNTAGAAATATAGCAAGTTATATATCTTTCCTTCAATAAAACCATATTAATTGTGTAAAACAGGCGAGGTATTGGATGTGGTTGTAATATATATATATATGGTTAACTAACTGCACCGTAATATTTTAGTTTGCTAAGCTAAATGCTTTTTTTTCTTAAAAGTTTTTGACACCTTTTGCCCTCAATCTCATTTAAACTTAACTTGCCTCCATCGCCCGGTAATGTTTATTTTGTACGTTTACGCTTCTGCAACTACCAGGTCCTTAGCATCCTTGCGTCAATACGTTAAATATAAAGGTGACCTTGAAATAGCGCAAACGTCTAATCTGCCGTTTTAATTTCAGTCCAATATATTTTATGTCGAACCAACAGCCCTCGCCACCGTCCAGTCTTCTTTTTCTTGATTCTTCGAGCAAACGTAAATGTAATTAGTGATCTTTAAAAGAATTCTACTAAATTACGAGAGTTTCTACCGAATGGTAAATTCGTTTCGCAATAAACTTGTGGAATTATTGGAAAAAAGATTTAACGTTTTGGCCCATGGAGAAAAGTTGCGTAAATTATTCTCAATTAAGGTAATGAATCAAAAAACAAACTTCGTAAACACTTCAAAGGAGAATATTAAAAAGCGAATAAGTTATTATGTACATGTAGGCTTTTTGACGGGAAATGTATTTTACAATTAATACAAAATATTTAATTAATTTTGTGATATTTTTATTAATTCAAGAAAAACACCCAAATAATGCTGCTTTCTCGATCTAGAATTAATTGAAATATTGCTTTCTCTGTCTTGATTTAGAACAGGATCGAGTCTGGCACTGGGGTTTCCTTTAGAAACTTGTTTTATTGAGTAGAAACAAGTATCATATAAACTTAGAATGTTACAACATAAATTTAATTTAAACAAAGTAGTTCTTATACAATAATACGATAGAGAAAGCTATTTTTAAATGTCCAATTTATTTACGTCAATCAGATTTTGTTCCAGCAACACTGGTTAACCGGCATTCTTTTCCCAGTGCACACCGTATGATTGATTATGTTTTTCGTATAATATGCATTTGAAAATAGTGTGGGATCATGTCTGCATGACACATTGGTCGCAACGGCTTGCTGACCTGTCCTCGAGGTCAAAGCTGTACTGATGTACGTGGCATTTCCAAGACCGGTATTATTTGGGTTCATTTACGATTCTGGGGTAGTTGAATTAAGCACCTTTTTTCACTGATGAAACAGTCAGATCTTGCATTTTAGGCACTTTGCCACAGTTTTTCACACTTGAGTGGACATTCACTAAGTCGCCGATTGATTGCGCTCTTGTATTATTCCAGTGCAACGCCTCCTAGGCGACGAATCCTTCTCATTCCGGCTTATTCCCACATGAGCACCTCTCCTCTCGTTAAATCGATACTGAGCAGTTCCTTACGAATGGTCTCCATTGAAAATCCATGATTCCAGAGCATATGGGAACGCCTGTCAAGCAGAAAAGTAAATAGGTATATCACACGTGTGTTTCATCCAGTACATACCTTTTAAAATTCTAGTAAATTACGTTACGTTATTGGAGCATATATATAACTAAAAAGCATAATGAATTATTATTTTATATTTTATATTTTTCATCTGTTTGAGGTTCGAATACCTTTGATGATTACGCAATGCTACCAATCGTTTGACACAATCAAAATCTTTCTGGGAGTACGGATGTAAAGTGGGGGCTCAAACAAGGATTCAATTTATTTTAAAATGAAACAACTTTCACCCCCATCAGCTCAATGTTGCCCAAACATTGTCTTACATATCCCATCCTTTAATCCTGTAAAGTGTCTCAGGCATATCATAGTTATGCGATCTCCTTTTTGAGGAATCGTGCTAAACTATTGAAGTGAGGCAAATAAGAAGAAGAATAACATTGATTATTTGCTACCCTTAATGTAAATAGGGTGATCCGTTCAATTTTTTTATTGTTGCTCACGGAAGCATTTTGAATCCTTTACTTTTCAGAATGGATGATGATGTTGATAGAAGTGTATACTAGGAAGCATTATGATTTATTTAGAGACTAATGTTGACCCGTTATTTTTATATACCTTCAAACTTCATTNAATGATTCTGTTGTGAACTACCATTAATACTAGAAGGAAACGTTTGTTTCTCCTCCCTGTTAAATCATGCTACTTTTTTTGTCCGTTTTAATTTTTTAATTTGGATGGAAGCCAAAGGTACAAATAATACCGAGTGTCTAGGTTTTTGTTTTATCAATGTCCATTGTGAAAATTTAAGCAGTAATGTGTGATAATAGATGTGAGTACAATTATTTTGAAACGTTCTAATTTTAATTAATTTCTTGAAATTCATGTTAAGGAATGTAAAGTTTTTGGGAAAAAAGTAAAATAATTTAATTAATTTTTTCTATTGGCGAACGTTTTCAGAGGAAATATTTTCTATAATTTAAGGTTTATAATCAACAACATACCTGACCTTAACTCATATTTACAATCTTTTCTGTTTTTCAGTGTCGAATCAATGTTTCATATGCCGAGATAGTATTTTTTTCAAATTTCTCTTGAGATTTTTTTCAAATTCGAACTTTGAGAAGTGAAGGTAATTTTCCTTTTATCCGTTTCTGTGCTGGAGGTCTCAAACCGTTGACCTGTACTTTTAGTGATGATATTTGACAAAGTTTTTGTTCATTTTTATATTTTCCTGTTTCATTTCTCTCTTTATTATTGATTATTGATGAGAAGGTATCGACCACTTGGTTGTGACCATTTGATGCATGATCAGTTTGCCAATTTTCGACCCCGGCTTCAAGTTCATCATCAGGACCTATATTTTAAATTAACAGTTATTATATAAAAACAAACAAATACCACTTTTTGGTACAGGTAAATACTTACTATATTGTTTTGTTTTTTAAAATAAAATTTGTAGTAAAAAGATATTACAAAAACAGGAATGGTAACTCTTATTAATTTATACATAAACAATTCAAAAACTCCAACCAAACAATTATTGGGAAGGACACGTGATAACATAATCACACCTGTGACGTATTTCTCATACAAATTGTAACAAACCCGAATGAGCTGGACTGATTTTTTGAAAATCCTTCTTTACATTACCAGAGTTCTTTTCCAAGTTAATGTACAAAGTCTACTTTACTTTTCTTCCTACTTCTGAAGATTCTTTAAGCAACACGACAACCTTATCAAAATCCAAATTGTGCCCGGTGTTGTGTGGATTTTTACAGTCATGTTTATGTCCATACATTCTATTTTTTAGCCTGCATGGTCTGACCAATATATTTGACATCCCATACAAGATACTCTATAAATAACATTTATGAAAAGTATTGGTTGAGATAAAAAAAGTCAGTGTCACGAGCGGGATTCGAACCCACGACCATCGGCTAAATACGCCGCTACTCTACCTGAGATGGGAAGTTAGTGTCCGAGCGGAACGAAGGCATGATAGCTCAAATGGTAGAGAAGCGGCGTATTTAGCCGATGGTCGTGGGTTCGAATCCCGCTCGTGACACTGGCTTTTTTATCTCAACCAATACCTTTCATTTCATACTAATTAATTGAAAAATGTTAATTGGACCACGAACTATGGATGGATCTATAAATAATGTTAGAATTGTTACATAACTTTAACTTAATCTTACAGAAAAAAGTTAAAGTTATGTGTGGTGATTAGTGACCGTTAATCGATTATCCAACTAAAAACCTTAATTAATTGATTAAATTACTCTTGTTACTGATGTTTTTTCTTCTCCTGCTTCTCAATCTTTTGTATTTGTATGTTTTAAGTCTTGGTTTCTTTTTCAAGGGTGGAATATGATATATTAAGAAAAATTACACATTTTGCGAAATAGTTTTTTTTCGCGAAGTTCACCTCTTCAAATATCAGAGTACAATTTTCGTCCATCCTCTCTCCCCCATACGAATGGCCCCGTGTTCTCGACGCAGGACGTGTTGGGAATTCGCCGGGAATAAACAAGCACCTCCTGTAACGGGTTCCCCAATTATCCCATTAGGGTTTGTGTGCGCACTAGGCCGACTCAGGTGGCCACATACTCAGGCAACTTATATTGGAAAACTTGTAAAGCTGGAATTAGTAACTAGTTAGATTGCGTTTTGTACTCTGCCGCGACCCGAGTTATGTCTGTATGCTTCTCCGCCGACGACGCATGAGCCACTTCTGACTACTCCAGGAAACAGCTTTACAATGAAAATTCAACTAATAAAACAAAAGCAGAGGTTGCTCGGTTTGTAAATAAATAAACATAATATATGAAAAACCTACTGTATTGTTAAAAATTTAGTAAAATAAAAAAACAATAAAATCCGAATAGTAATGGAACCGAACCTGTGTGAAATATTACGTTTACTTTTTCTAGTAAAATTCCTGTTTTTAAAATAGTCAACCTTTTTCTTTTTTCTTTTATGCCTCAATATCGTAAATAAACTCACCTGAAAACGAAAAAATACAAAATATATATAATTTATCTATATTTAATAAATTATTGTATACAGGGTGTATCAACTTCTACAGTCCACACATTTAATTTGGAACCGGTTAACTTTAGCAAAAATAATTTTGTACAAACCTCAAGTTGATTTTGGCTAAGAATCGCGTGGTGGTAATAATCATTTAACACAACTTTCTCACCTAGCTGGGAAATGACACTAGCTTGTTTTTTTAATTTATTTTATTTTTTTATTTTTTTTAAATGAGAATACCACATTTTATTTTACATTTCGATTCTAGAGCTTATTTTATGCCACTTTTACTGAAAGGAAAATTTTGATTGAATCGACCATTTCTGAGTTATGCCCGACTTTTTTATTTGGTAAGAAAAAAATACGTTCTCACTTGTTTTGACCGAGTTACGGATTAAAAATTCAACCATAGGAATTTTTGAAAAACTGACGAAATTTTTTTTTTTAATGAGAACCACATTTTATTTTAAATTTCGATTCTAGAGCTTATTTTATGCCACTTTTACTGAAAGGAAAATTTTGATTGAATCGACCATTTCTGAGTTATGCCCGACTTTTTTATTTGGTAAGAAAAAAATACGTTCTCACTTGTTTTGACCGAGTTACGGATTAAAAATTCAACCATAGGAATTTTTGAAAAACTGACGAAAAACTAAGAAGGACATGTTTTTTATTTTTTATAAAGTAAATTTTTTACTTTAATTAAAACAAAATTTTCTAAGGAAATGGACAAATATATTGTTACAGGTAATGCTGGCTGCTGGTGCGCGAGTCGGTGAACTGAACCAAGTCACTTTTTAGGTCCATCTTCTCTTCAGAGTTTGTTGTACTACTTAAGCACGTTCGGCATTTCGCCATCTTCTGCGAGAAACTCGTTACTTCCTTTACTAGTTCCTCACTGAAGATGGTCCAATGCCGAAACGCCTTTAAGTAGTACAAAAAACTCCGGAGTAAAGATGGACCTAAAAAGTGACCCAAGGTTCAGCAATGTAGAGTTGTTAGGAACTTTGAAATCATAATAATTTCACATTTATGTTTTGTTTGATTCTTGTCTTACAAATTGAGGTTTACATTTTTCTCTAGTTTCAAACCAAAAATCTGGACGCCTCCTATCTCCATTTTCTTTTAAATGGCGGTCGAAAGTTTGATTCATCGAGGAATCGAAATAACAACTCAGACCAGGGCCGCCTATTTGACGAAGTTATCGGAGACTTGGGAAAGTTGGCCGAGTGACTATACGGTTGGGAATTCGTGTCGTATCTCTCTGTTAGCCGAGGTTTTATCTGGGTCGAACTTTTAGAATGTGGGACGTTATCGGCTTACGTTCCCATATCGGGTGAGCGTGTCGACGGCGACGCAATGGCCCTCGGCTTGAACGAAGCCCAAAGCGCAGAAACACTCGTAGCCGCCTTTCGTGTTGACGCACGTCTCCGAAGACTTGTCGCACACGTTGGCCTTTTCGTAGCACTCATCGAAATCGACGCACATGCCAAACCTATAAATAAAAAGTACCCAGGTTTTATCAGATGTAAATCTAACCTCAAGCCCAGAGGCTAAAATTAACTTAAATATATTTTTAAAAAAGAAAAAAAAAGGAAGGAAAAACTCGAGAATTTACAAAATACGACTGCAACAGACGGATAAAACAAGATTTTTATAATACTTAAACATGTATGACCAAAAACTTTATTAATCCTATTATTTCCGCCCCCCTTCACTGATAATGTTCAGTATGTTTTGTTTGATTCTTGATGTACCATCTGAAATAAACATTATTTATTTAAAAGTTCAAAATAGTATTTTAATTAGAAATAAATTTAGTTTTCTGAAGATAGTGTACTAATGATAGTAATAACAACAATATCTGGGGGGCGTATGCGGCCGCAAGGCTTACGCGTTGATACGGCGCTCATTTCTGTAAGGTAAAGTTCTCGGGTTCGAATCCAGCGGCCCTGCATTCGGACCCGATATGCTTGCGAATGGGCTTTTTTCCAAAACACCGGCATACTGAGGGTTGATATGACCTCTGCTGTTGTTAACCCTCGTAAAAAATAACAACAATAATAATAAAACATAATACAATATACTTAATAATAATAACAATAATATATTCTCTCAAATATTATTTTTTATGTGTGGTGATTAGTGACTGTTAGTCAATGTATATTCGGAAATCGTGAGATGCGGTCTGGTGTGATGTAGCTTTCAGAAAAACGTGTGGCGATTAGTGACCGTCAGTCGATAATTATTCAGAAATTGTGAGATGCGGTCTGGTGTGATGTAGCTTTCAGAAAAACGTGTGGCGATTAGTGACCGTTAGTCGATAATTATTCAGAAATAGTGAGATGCGGTCTGGTGTGATGTAGCTTTTAGAAAACCGTGTGGCGATTAGTGACCGTTAGTCGATAATTATTCAAAAATTGTGAGATGCGGTCTGGTTGGACGTAGGTTTCGGAAAAACATTTTCTTTATCGCGCCAATGGGGTGAAAAATGAAACTCCCGGAGTTCGGTCAGACCAGGAGGAGAGAAAAAAATCGAAGAAAAACCGAAAAAATGAGACTGATTGAACATAAGAAAATTATGATTTACCGTGCCGAATGCAATAGAAAAATCAAGTAGAATAATAATATTTAGTAAACGTTTTATCTACAATAGCTAAGAGGATATCATTTGAGATTTTGAGAAAGGGTGTCTCACACTTATAAAATTTACAGAAGTCAAATTAAAAATGAAATATAACGTCATGAGAGTTAATAAGTAAGCAGATTTGTTTAAATAAAATCTTCCCGAAAACATTAGATAGTGATGGAAGAATCCTAATATATATTAATACACACTAAAAAATGTGGGTTTATTTTCTTGGATAAAGCAACTTCGGACTTCCTCCGTGCTGAAGGAAAACAGGATGAGGCGAGGGAGTGGGTCTTGTATTTTAAGGTAATAGAAAGGAAAAAGTGATAACTTTGAAAGGAATAAGATTGCAACCTGTAGCGTTAGATTTACTTGAAAGTATAGATTCAAAATAATTCATGGCTAATATTTCAAAAACTAAAAGACAATTTTCGGTGATGTAGTTGAGCAGGAAATGGGGTTTCAATTATGGGAGATAAGGAGCTGGAAACAAGAAACGCGTTTAATTCGTTGCTACCAGGGCATTTCAGAGAACGATCATTTTTGGTTTTATGACCAAGTTTTCTAACATTGTCTCATAGTGACTTAGGCGGGAGGATATGATCGAGCAATTTATGAAATGTCATTTTCTGCGATTAAGTACAGAATGCAGTCTGGTGTGATGTAGATTTCAGAAAAATATTTTCTTTATCGTGCCAACTTTACTCTCTTTAGTACTAAGAAAAGAAGGGATAGAACTTGAAACTTTAACTCCCGAAGTTCGGTCAGACAGGAGGAGAGAAAATAATCGAAGAAAACCCGAAAAAAATGAGTCTGTTTGAACATCAGAAAAGTACATAACAAAGTACTTTATTTCTGAATAATTATCGATTAATGGTCACTAATCACCACACATTTATACAGAATGCATTTCTTCCTTCATTTCTTAGCATTTTAAATCTAGATATATTCAATAGATTCTAGGTGAATTTCCTTTTATAGGCTGAATCACGAGGTTTAAAAGCAAATTTAATTTGTATGAAATGTAAAAGGTATAGTATTTATGTCACCACGTATGTAAATAATTGCAATTGTGTACTTATCTCCGAATTACTCGTTATGACTGGGAAGTTATTTTTATTGCCTCTATTATCCTCATTTCTTTCTCATAGATTTTTGAATGTGATGAATGCGGGTCAGTGGTTGAAATAAGTGGTCTGAAAGTAAGTCTGGGCTTTAAGGGTGGAAAGAGCGATTAACGGTCGATCCCCCTCCATTCATTTTTTCCGAATGAACGACCGGACGGCTATTTCAAACCAAAATATGGCAATAAATGGGATTTATACTATAATTACTCTGTAATTGTTTTCGCTTAAATAAGAAATCTGATGAAACAAAGCGTACATGTGATTTCTTTTTTTTGGGGGGGGGACAAATTGCCCTCGCGCATTCGATAGTCGGATCGCCTGAGGATTATGTAAACACAATGTAATATAACAATGGTAGATATTTGCAAATATTCGGGCAATGAAGCATTTTATAAAAAAAACTATTATTGCATAAAAATCTCATTTCTCCATTGAATTTGCAATTAAAATTTAAAAGGATTTGAATACAATGAATTTTTTTATGAATTGCGGAGTTTATAATTTTTTTGTGTGTGTGGATTGAAAATTGTATGCATATTTGTAAATCAAGATTAATTAACAATTGTTGTGAAAATAATGGATCCAATGCGATCGACCAACACACAATACCGAAGTTTTTGATGAATTTGGGTTGTGGTCAAAAGGAACAAATACTAGTGTTGTAAGAACGCCAAGCTTTCGACAGTTTTTATTGTCTTCCTCAGGGCGCTACAGTGACAGATAACAGTTAATAAAATAATAATACAATTTTTGTTTCATGTTTGCTTCTTACAGATACTCAGTCAATATGTAAACAAATGGTTATACATCATGTCGCTCATTTTTTACTTCTTCTTCACACATTTATTTTAAGATATATGTACATAAATAAATATGCAACTTGTTACAGGTACATATATTACAAGTGTTTTTCCAGATGAATTGCAATACTTGTTTTCACGTGGGAGGTTCTTAGAACTGCCACCAACAGGACTAAGTTTTTTTTCTTTTCTTTTACAAGGATTTCTTAAAAACAATTATCACAACCTGTTTATCTAAACCGAAAAAAAAGAAGAAAAAATTTAATTATTAGTTGGTGGCAGTTTTAAGAACCTCCCACGTGATAACAAGTATTGCAATTCATCTAGAAAACACCTGTGATATATGTAACTGTAACAAGTTTTTTATTTATTTATGTACATATATCTTATAATAATTGTGTGACGACGAGGTAAAAAATGAGTGACATGATGTATAACCATTTGTTTACATATTGACTATCTGTGAGAAGCCAAAATGAAACAAAAATTGTATTATTATTTTATTAATTGTTATCTGTCTTTGTAGTGCCCTGAGGAAGACAATAAAACTTATCGATAGCTTGGCGTTGATACAAACCTAGTATTTATTCCTTTTGATCACAACCCAAATTCAACGGAAACATTAGTGTTGAAAGATAAAAAAAACACTAAGAGGTAGAAAAAGTGGCCACATTTAATATTTTTAATTATCTCTTAGAAGTCCTCCGTTGATTATCATGCAACAATATTTTGTTCGTTTTTAAAATAAATAAAAGATAAAATCTCTCATTCGTGTTTACCATTGGATTTTCTAAATAAATTATTGATTATTCAAACTTTTTTTATTGGTTTTTTGATTAAGCTTTTTCTGACGTTCCGTTGGTTCGAGTTTTCTAAGCTGTATCAAATAGTTCGTTTATTCGTTTAATTTCAAATTTGTGTGTGTGATGGTTTTAGGCAATACAGATTCGGCTATAATTGTTTGAAGATGGAAGAAGTCATGCATTTGTGGCCAGGGTGCCTAACATTCCCACAACCACTGTCCTCAGTGTCCTCCATCGCTAACAAGATACTGGAGGTTACTCAAGAAGGCATAAATCAGAGAGATGATCGTTTTATTGCTACGAATGTATTTCGTAATCAACATTCTCATCTCACGGCATATTTCCGGTTTTTTAGTGGCTAAGAACAGTAAACATAGTATTAGTAGTTTAAAAAAACAAACAAGAGAACTAAGATACCAATGTGTAGTGTTTAGTGACCATTAGTCAATGATTATTTGGAGATCGTGAGATGCGGTCTGGTATGACGTAGGTTTTAGAAAAACATTTTTTTATCGTGCCAACGTTTCGATGTTTATTGAGATCATCTTCAGGGCCTGGGATTTATAAATAAATATTGTTTGAATTTTACAAATACATGTGGGTTGTGGAAAAAAATTATGAATTTATACAATGCTAGAAAATTTTATTGATTTATTGGAGTGCAAATGCTTTGATTGAATCTAAAAATTTTAGCATTGTATAAATTCTTTGTTTTTATTTACAATTTTCTAGCGTTGAATAAATTCATTCTTTTTTTAATCTAAAATTTTCTAGCATTGTATATTTCATTTAAAATTTTCTAGCGTTGAATAAATTCATTCTTTCTTTTTTTATCTAAAATTTTCTTGCATTGCATAAATTCATTCTTTTTTTAATCCAAAATTTTCTAACATTGTATAAATTCATTCTTTATTTTTTAATCTAAAATTTTCTAGCATTATATATATATATTTTTTTTAAATTTACAATTGTCTAGCTTTGTATAAATTTTTTTTCCCTCCACATCCTACATGTATTTGTAAAATTCAAACAATGTTTATTTATAAATCCCAGGCCCTGAAGATGATCTCAACAAAGATCGAAACGTTGGCACGATAAAGAAAATTTTTACCTAAAACGTACGTTACACCAGACCGCATCTCATGATCTCCGAATAATCATTGACTAATGGTCACTAAACACCACACACACACACACACACACACGTATTATGTTACTTTTATTCGCCTAATTAACCAGATATATTTTATATTAATTTAAATTCTTCTTTATTTTATAAAACATGAACCATACATTCCTGACAAAACATCAGTAAGAAGATACGATAAAATTGATTGTTTTCATTATTTTAAACGCTTTGAAATTTTTTTCTAAATTCGTAATTATTTTCTGTTCATTCATGGAAATGCGTTCGATCAAAGTGAGGCCGCTTTATTCGTTTTCAAGAGAGTAAACATTTACGTTTCCCGAGGGGATGTCAACTTCCATTCTCCATCGCCGATCTCCCTCTGGGGATGGAAAAAACAACAGTTCTCTCTTTCTTGATTGCCTTTTTTAAAAAAAAGGATTATTTCGCTTGTTTGAAATTACATTTTCTTGCAATTAACAGAGAGGGGGGTTTACAATTTATCAACTCGACAACTAAAAGCTTTTCAAGGGTTACTCCACGGAGGACATATTTAAAATTCGCTTAATTAAAAAAACACATAAAAATGAGGGAAAATCATTATTGCATTGGAGAGCTAGATTAAAACTTTTGGTTTTATATAAGGTTTTTAAAAATCGATAATCATATTTTTTTAGAAAGAGTCAGCCATTTTGTTTGAATAGATTCTTTCTTTTACAGCACCTTTTGCTTTAGCAATCAATTATGTTAATTATAAAATAAAATTAATCATGCCAATTTTTGTTTGTTATATAAATTATGAAACTGCAGAAGAAAAGGTCTATTAATTTACCTTGAGTCCCAGATGAAACCTGGCATGCAGTTGCAAGTGACGTTCCATCTGTTTTTGATCATTGAAGTCAAATCTCGATTTTTGCTCCGTTCAAATTTGCAGATTTCGTTCACCGTCGAGTTGTTCCTGCAAGGGTTGGTCGGCGAAGACTCGCACTCGGCCAAATCCCGAACATATTTGAGAGGACAGCAAATATCTGGGCAGAAACTATAAAGTATAACGTTAACTTGGCTGTTTTTTTTCTATTTTTGTTTCGTTGTCCTGATAATATATATCATCATTGAATGTTTAACGGGGAGAAGAAGAAAATATTTTTTTACAGATTTATTTGCATTGAAAGTTTGCATTGCTTCCGAATAAGCGAGTGTAAAGATTTTCTTTCATTCTTTTTTTTCTTTGAACTTATTTTGAAAATTTCTTGTAAATATTGGGCAAAAAATTGAGCCCATTTATATATTCGTATCGTAACTGTTTTTCTAAAAAGAATCATGTTTAATATCAGAGATATACAGATTATAACAATAAACCCTTTTTTAAACAGAACCCAACATTTGTTTTGGCTGTTGGATAGCTTCCAAATTCTGTTTTTTAATGTATTTTTGTGTGCTTCTTTTTATATTGTTTACTATTTCTTGTTACCCAAAATTAGATGATGCTGTTGAAACGTCGTAAAATTCAATCAATTTAATCGAATAGTACTAGTAGAAAAATTTACTAATATGAATGGTTTATTATCACATAAATAAGATTGCTCTTGTCTATTTTAATTTTTGTTTTTTAGCTTTTCACGTAACAAAATGTTCCAAATTTAACAAAACAAAAATAAGCAGTCGATGATTTACACAAATGAACGACTTGTGATAATATATATTTTTTAAATATTTATCCAAAGCTCATTTTTTTATAAAAAAAAATCTTTTTATATAACGGCGCTATGGTAATTAAATATAATTTTATGTACTTTTTTGTTGTTTTTGCTATTTTATACAGTACGCAGAATGTAATTACGAAGAAAGAAACCTCCTCAGGCAGAATTAATCTCCATTGTGTAATATAAAAAATACAATCTTGGTAAATTTATATATATATTACTAGAATTATTGTTATTACTAGAATAACATTTTTATTGAATTATTGTTTAAAAAAATTGTGGCCCTCATATCTCTGCTAGTTAGGGACGAATATATTTTTCTGGTTATTAAACTACCTTTTCATCAGGTCTAAATGTATTATTAACGGACAAAGATTAAAACGACTCAAAGAAGCGACATTGGACATGTGTCAGTTGTGATTAAAGCGGGGAACGAACTTACGCTATGCTACCCTACTCTACGCTCTGCGATCCCCACTGTCCAGATTCGTCGGGTAGCATCGAGTACAGTCGAAGACAAAAGAACCGGACACTCATATTTTTACTTCAAACTATATGTATTATTGTCGTTATATTAATTAAAGCATACTTATTTTAATATTAGCCAAATTAAGAGAGATCAAAAATTCATTAGTTTTATTTAAAAAAAAAATAATTTTAATGATTTTGCAGACAGTTGGTCAAAACAACGGAATACCGTTTATTGATAGAATGAATTTAACTAACGATTTATTTCATCGATTTGCTCATAAAATTTAACTAACAATAAATTACATGGTTTCGTTCATAAAATTTAACTAACAATTTATTACATGGTTTTGCTCATAAAATTACACCATTTTCGTCGCCTAGCGTCAGAACTCGACACTCATATTTTTCGTAGTTTATTTAGAACTTTGTATATGTAATTTGTCGTTATGTTAATTACAACATGCTGATTTTAGTGTAAACCAAATTAAACGAGATCAAAAATTCAGGAATTTTTAATTTACCAATTCCATGGAATACCATTTATTGATAAAATTAATTTAACTAACAATTTGTTTCATGGTTTTTTTCATAAAATTTAAGTAACAATTTATTACATGGTTTTGCTCATAAAATTACACCATTTTCATTGAATAGCGTCAGAACCGGACACTCATACTTTTTGAGCTTTATTTCGAACTACGTATATGTAATTTTGTAGTTATATTAATTACAACTTAGGGCACTCTCAACACGACACCAAATAATGACACATCTGCATAGAAAACGAACACTTTGAGCTCTGAAGATGATCTCAATAAAGATCGAAACGTTGGCACGATATAGAAAATGCTTTTCTAAAAGCTACATTACACCAGACCGCGACTCACTATCTCCAAATAATCATTAACTAACCGTCACTAAACCCCACACATTAATTACAACATACTTATTTTAATGTAAACCAAATTAAATGAGGTCAAAAATTCACGAGTTTTTATAAGAATTATTTAATTATCATGGTTAGTCAGAAAATTTATCGAAACACCTGAATAACTTTATTTAAAACAATTGAATTTAACTAACAATATATTGCATCGTTGTGCTCGTAAAATTTAAATAACAATTTATTACAAGGTTTTGCTCAAAATAGTGCATTAAGAACAAAAGAGGCGTTGCGATTATGATAGTGATTATTGTGATACACGCTGTGTGACTGACTGAACGCTTGACGTCGCATAGATGTGCACACCCTACCAAAACGAGACAAGGCGTCGAGTAGCATCGGGTAGCGTCGCATAGCGTTGCATAGGGCATGTTCCCCGCTTTATGCGAAACAATGTACAACAACGGGCCGCTGCTAGCTGACTATTCGCAGTGTAATTTCCTGGCATCCACATACTCACTAATCTCTTCTTTTGCCGTTGTCATAATCTTATTGTTGGCCTAAGGCGTACGTAATAATGAGTTGAAAGGCAGAAAAGAAATTGATCTAAAAAAACGACATCAAAACAATAAACTTTCACTTTCTACCAGACATATCTTTTTATTTTCAATATAAAAATATTTTCTCCGCTCAATTCTAAATGAAACTAGCCCTGCTAATGAAAATGTTTCGCTAGTTAAAAAATCAGCAAGGGAAACAATAACAACTAGATAACAAAGGATTATTTTTAGAAGAATTTCATCTATGAAAATGTTAAAATTACTTCATTTAATTAAAAGTGCTTATTAATAAAATGGGCTAAATGAAAAATTATAGAATTTAGTTAATTTTGATTTAACAAAAAAAAATTCATTAGTACAATGGAAAAACCATTGAAAAAAAAAAATAGAAATATATGATTTGAGAATATTAAAAGAGAATGTATACATCAACCTGAATGCTTTCCGAGAAATTATGACGAGAGAAAAAGTTTTTTTAATACAATATATTTAACAGACAATTCTTAATATTTGTAGAGCCATCAGCAAAGCTAAAAAATAATTGACTGTTACATTTACCTGTACATTGCACAGAAAAATGGTTGGGTGTCGTCCGCTCTCGGGTCTTTATTGCTGAACTCCAAGTCACCCCAAGCGCAGGATGCAAAAGAATCGCACGGCTCACCGAATGTGGCTAATTCTGGGTTTTCCTATAAAAACAATAAAGATTCTAAAAAATCACGTTTTAATACAAATCAGAAGGCACGTAGGGTGCGATATAATTTTTATAATCTTGGGTAAAATTTTAACGTATGAAACATTTTAAAATAAATAAAGTTTATTAATTTCTTATTAAATAACACAGTCAACATTTTAACAAACTGTTTATTCTGATTTTTAAAAGGATTGTTAATCAGACAAACGATTTTTTCATTTAAAAACAATTTCAGTCCGAGGTGCCGAAAGGGAACATTTGATTTCTGAAAACTTCCCTCTTTTATTTACAATTTGCCGATAAGAATTATCCCAATCTTATGTCCATTTTAGAACCTTGTACGATCTTTATTTAAGAACGATCCACCAAGCCATAACATTTTGTACAATTAAATTTTATATTATAAAAAACGGAAAGGAAGCTGAAGAAATAAAAATTAATGAGGGATAGAGATTGTAATGATCTAAAGAATAAGTGAGTGAGAAACAGAGGGAGGGAGGGAGGGAGAGAAAGAGAGAGAGAGAGAGAGAGAGAGAGAGAGAGAGANGGGAGATAAAAAAGAAGGAGCGAAATACGAATATATAAGTAGACCCATACATGTTCTAAATTTTTGCATACAGAAAAAGATAAATATAAAATGAATAAGACTCAAAGGCACAGAAAAAGGAGATACAGACAGAAAAGAAGAATTAATAAAAATAAAAGTGTAAGAGAGACAAATAAATCGATATGTAGGGAAATGGAGAGAAATCGATAAATTCATTCACTCAGCCAAGACGTTCCCCCCAAAGAAACATAAAGCTAAACGCAACTGTTCATTCAGTGGAGTACCAAATACTGACTGGTCCGGCTGGTCTTTGGGGATGGACTGGTCCGAGATGTCGGCCTGCGAAGCTTCGTGGACGCCCGTTACCCATTGGGGGGAGGCTGACCACCTCTCCACCTGAATTCACCCATACATCTGAGAATGAACAGCTTTGATCCGAAGTGTGTGCCGGTCGTTCGGCGCTTGAAGGTCCATCTCATCTCTTCTATCCATCCACCCAGGGGAACCATAGCCCACATAATGTGGAACTACTGTGGCAATGGTTGGTACAGTGGTCGAGGCGGGACGTGTAACCTGAAAAGGCGAGCGTCGTGTCCTCGGTCACTTCCCTTTCCCAATCCATGTCCTTCGGCATACTTCCTTGAGACCGCTTCCAATCCTTGGATGCAGGAGGGGTATCTAGGAAGAAAATGTTCTATGTCTATACCTGCTACATGGGAATGGCCTCGTAGTGGCTTAGTGGCGGTGCTCCTGGCGGGAACTGAGAGAATAGGCTGTTCTTCTGTCTGTGACCTCCGCCTACAAACTTGCGTCTGACCTTCGTTTCAACCCCCGGCCTGACGGGATACGAAGGATAGGACCATCGAAGCGTATAGCGTTGAGGACGCTTAGACTAAGCTGACGGAGTCCCTCGAATGTGTGAGGAGTGGTGGATGGGAACAAATAGTGGTTAGTGGTGCCTGCATGGGCTTCCTTTACCGAAGGGAGTCTCCTCTAGGGGATGGTTAGAAATTCCACTTTAAACAAAACAGCGGCCGGAGCAGATCCAGAAGTTATAATGCTGGAGGAGTCCCAATACTCTGGGAGATAGAATCGCCTTCTCTATCTAGGGAGTGCGAGGGAGACCAGGCTGATGCATTTCAGTCACCTTGGGTAGCCCTTTACGCGCGGCATATGGTCTGATGCACAATGCAGACCCGACCACTCGGAATGGGCAAGCGGGGAGTGAGGTTCTTCTCTATTTCTGTTCGACGACTTCTACACCAACGCTTGCTGCTCTAACACCCATCGGGTCGCGAGCGGAGGTGCGATATCTCACATCTTGAGAATCAAAAAGTCCGGTAAGGCCAGGTGCTACATACCGACGCTAAAGATCCTCATTGTCCTTTTAAGGAAGACCGAGTATTTGGAAACGTAGTAAAGCTAAAAGAAACGACTATATTTAGGATTAATATAATATTTAGATTATTACAATTAATTAAGGTTTTTAGTTGAGATAAAAAAGGCAATGGCCCGAGCGGGATTCGAACCCACGATCTTCGGCTAGATACACCGCTGCTCTACCACTTGAGCTATCGTGACCTCGATCCACTCGGACACGAACTTCCCATCTCAACCCCACCTTTTGAAGTTTCCCTCCTTTTTGCCATTTTTCTAATGCCGTGTAATCGGATTGGATTCTGGACGACAAATGCTTTAGTTAAGTGTACTTCATTTTAATTCATTAAATTCTCTAATTTCGTGGTCCGCTTGACCAATTAATACATTACAATTAATTAAGGTTTTTAGTTGAGATGAAAAAAAGTTAATGGCACGAGCGGGATTCGAACCCACATTCTTCGGCTAGATACGCCGCTGCTCTACCACTTGAGCTATCGTGACCTCGATCCACTCGGACATCAACTTCCTATCTCAACCCCACCTTTTGAGTTTTCCCTCCTTTTTGCCATTTTTCAAACACAAAAGGTGGGGTTGAGAAGGGAAGCTGATGTCCGAGTGGATCGAGGTCACGATAGCTCAAGTGGTAGAGCAGCGAAGATCGTGGGTTCGAATCACGCTCGTGCCATTGACTTTTTTTATCTGAAACAAAACCTTAATTAAAAATTAATTAATTGAAAAGAATTAAATTGGTCAATCGGACCACGAAATTAGTGAATTTAATGAATATTTAGAATGATCGATTTTAGTTGGTCGATTTTATTGTACGCTGTATGCAATTTTTTTTTAATTATTTAAATATAATTTGGTTTCGAGGCAAATATAAAAAATAAAAAATTCAGAAATTCAGTAAATAGCCACATATTCTTACCTCCAACGTAAACAGGCACATGTAGTATGACGCTGTCGTCCTCCATCTGAATTTGGCTATAGGACCTTCAAATAGATCCGTGTCTTTCGAATCCATATCACGCAAGGTTTTGCATTCATCGTCCGCTGCGGAGATTTTTTCTCGGTCTTTGTCTTTATTCCATCCGTTTATACGAACGACGTAACTCGTGTCTCTCACCCTCTGTGAAATCGAATAAGTCAAAACCGTGCTCGAACACGTGGATAGGTTGGCTTAATAAATCTTAGGCTTAGAAAGGATATATGTAAGGGTGAATAATCCGGCTATGAGTAGAAGTTATAACTCGGTTTGACTTTAACTTGTTGCTGTTCCGAAAACAACAACATTACAAGTCTGTTCACGTTTGTAAAACCGGTTCTAATGACCCGAAACCTTCCTTTGTCACCAAGAATCGATCCTTTTATGAAGTCCGATATCTAAAGCTGAATATTTCACGCGTTCCTTAATTATTAAACCAGAAGTGGGAAAGGTTATAAAAAAAAATTACAAAAAATATACCGAGGGTTGACAAAGATTGAGGGGTGGAAGTAGTGTTTTTCATTCTACCCATCAAATTCTCATTACCCAGTCCTAAGCAAACTCCCGTCTACAGTAACATACAGAATATTATTTAAGGTTTTTTTTCTCGACGGTTTTAAATCTTAAGCAACAAACGGAAAATACATTTAAAACCAGGGAATTAAATATTTAATCGTTTTATAAGTTTCAAAATATTTACTTGAACACATTGTGCTTTCTGTTACAGAAATCTTCTTTCCTCTTAACAATTTTACTGTATCACACAGACATTTTCGAAATTTTGTTTATTCGTTTGAGATGAGTTGAAATAAATTAATTATATAAAAACAATCAATAAAAATAATCAGATTACTTTTCTTTTCATTTTACTGGAATTTTGTCCTTTATTCTGATACTGTAAGTTATCTGGGTATTTTTCACGTGCATTAGATTAACTTAGTATTAATTAATTTAGTACAATATTTAAAAAAAATTGCAAGTTAGCAAATGCTACTGTAATTACATTGGCTGTTTTATTAGATTCCATAATTATAAAATATTTACAAAAAATATGAACTCAGTGACTTGAACTTTAGTTTACTACACCAAAAGAACTCAAACTCCATCCATCCAAGATCCGTCGAAAATTAGTCGGTACTCCTTTCTAAATATCAAATCTTACTATTCACACATCCATTTATTCAAAATATCTCAAATTCTAATTCACCCTTTCTACCGTGGTATGGCTTCCTAGGGACTTCAAAATTATCCCTCTAAATTTCTGAAAAGAAAGTAGAGATGTGCTGTGTTAAATTTTTATGTTTTTTTTTTTAAATTTCAGATTGGATGATGATGCTTTGAACTTGTACTTGGAATGCTTTGATGATGAAAATGAAACGCTAATAAGCAGGAGGTTTTGTATTCCTCCAGCCCTGCAGGCTTTTGGCTTATGGAACTTTTTCTAGTTCGTTAGTTCAGTTCAATTAAATCAATTTTTCTCTTAAGGAGTATAAGGTCATTGAAGATAATAATGCTGAAAATTTCTTCCTTCCTTTGTAAAGTGAAAATTGGTTCATCATTGGGTATATACTCATGTTGTGTATGTTTCTCAGACCGGCATATAGTCCTATCACTCCCTATAGGTTTACCTTCTCAAACTAAAATAAAGTTCTGGTCTAGTTAAATTACTTTAATTATAAGTTTATTGCGTCTGGCATCTCCGAAATTTTTCATTTTTCATTTTTGTTTTGTGTGGGCACGTTACTGGATGGAGTTGTATCATTTTTCAAATTGCAGGTCCTGGTTGTTTTTTATGTGTTTTTTCCGATCAATTGAATGTTTAATTTTTCATTACCCAGAACTCCATTGGGTCTTAACATCCAATAAACATTTTTACGTCTTAGTGCTTTTGGCTTCTTGGCTGTCTTATCTTATGCGGATTCTTTCATAACGTGGGAATTTTTTAACATTTTTAGAAGTTAAAATGGGGATCAGGGAAAGAAAAAATAATGCTTTTGAAAATGCTTTCCTTCGAACTTAAGTAGCAAAAAATGAGAAGCAACAATTTTTACGGGTTTTAGATTCCGTTGACACGGGATTGTGGCAGGAAGTACCAACGGTCCGTGAGCACATAAGCCGACAACTTGTTAATGGAAAATGCGTTACGGACAGCGTTTATTTTGAATTTCCAGTCCAAACAACGTCGCCTGCACGTCTCAAAATGTTTGCCGGGTGGATGTTGATACACTCTTCGTGAGCGGAGACGTCCCGGTCAGCGTGTTGAAAGCTTTTTATACAAACTCGTGAGTGATTTTATTTTTCGTCTCAACTCCTTTCAAACCTTATACAAGGCCGTTTTCTCTGTTGTTGCTATCAAGGAAAAAGGGGATTTTGTTATCGTGAAAATCAAGACGTACATACGTCCGGGCCCAAATTGAAAGGGCGTCGGATTGCGAGGGTTATTAACCGGACGCAAACAAGTGCTCTTCTCATGTTAACTCGGCGAATACGAGCCCTTGTTTACGCCCATTTCGGGTGCCCTCGTCTGAGGTTAAGCCTAAATCTCCTTTTTGCCTTTTAAATCACTAGGATTTTATTCAACTTTGCGTAAATCTCTCGTAACTCACAACAGCTTCAACAAGTCTTTCAGCTTTCAATTCGCTCCGTGTAATTAATTTACGTACAATGACTTTAAAAAGTTTTGTAAACTATATAAAATATACAGGAAAAAAGACATTCGTGGTCTAGCTTAGGATGTTATTCAATTAAGTAAGGTTTTTAGTTGAGATAAAAAAATCAGTGTCACGAGCGGCTTTCGAACTCACGACCTTCGGCTTGATTCGACGCTACTCTACCACTTGAGCTATCGTGACTTCGATCCATTCGGACCCCCAACTTCCCATCGCAACCCCACCTTTTGAATTTTCCCTCCTTTTTGCCATTTTTCAACTGTAGTGTAATCTATTTGATTCTCGGCGACAAATGAAATGGCTTTAGTTAAGTATAGTTCATTTTAACCCATTAAATTCACTAGTTTTCGTGGTCCGCTTGATCAATTAATACAGGTTTTTACACGGCAAAAAGGCGGGAAAATTCCAAAGGTGGGATTGAGATGGGAAGTTAGTGCCCGAGTGGACTTTTTTATCTCAACTAAAAACCTTAATTAATTGAATGATATTAATTGGTCAAGCGTACCACGAAAACTAGTGAATTTAGTAGGATGTTATGTTCACATAAATCTCATCTTAGTACAGTTGCCAAAAATTTTCTTAACCATTAGCCAGAATATAACTAAAAGGTACAAACTTTTTAAAATGCATTAAACCTGGAACACACTTACCCGATGCTACGNTAAAAAAGTTAATGGCACGAGCGGGATTCGAACCCACGATCTTCGGCTTGATACGCCGCTGCTCTACCACTTGAGCTCGATCCACTCGGACATCAACTTCCTATCTCAACCCCACCTTATTGTGTTTTCCCTCCTTTTTGCCATTTTAATAATTAAAGAAGTACTCTTCACTAAAGCTCTCCGAGGCCATTTCATTTATCGTCGAGAACCCAATCCGATTACACGACATTTGAAAAATGGAAAAAAAGGAGGGAAAATTAAAAAAGGTGGGGGTTAAGATGGGAAGTTAGTGTCCGAGTGGATCGAGGTCACGATAGCTCAAGTGGTAGAACCGCGGCGAATCTAGCCGAAGATCGTGGGTTGGAATCCCGCTCGTGATACTGACTTTTTATCTCAACTAAAAATTTTAATTAATACAAAGAAGGAAGCTACATTAAGGATTTTTCGTGAATCGGAGGACCAAATCCATGATAATTCTCCTCAGATGATCGAATAATCAGCCATACGGGATGTCAATGGTATGCAGAGCCAGATTTGGAGTTTTATCTTGAAAAACCCATGTTGGAGTTGATGCTTAGAAAGAATTTGACGTCATGAAGAGGAAGATTTAATATATTATTTTGTTTATTCCTCTTCCAAATTGTAATTATTTTAACATAAAAGTTTGTTACCGTTCTGTAGAGGAAGTTTCGAAAATTTAATTTAAATCTGTAAGAGTACGGTAGTTTTCGTTCATAAAATACCACTGTAATTCGTATGCCAAGACATCCACTTTAAAAATAAAACAAAAACGATTTATACATAATTGGCTATTGATTGATAGGAATAATGAACGCTGTTCGACTAGTTAGGCTATCATCATTCAGAAATTAGAAGGAGATTGCTATTATGGAGATTAAAACCTTTCAGGATAGGTAATTATTTGTTAATCGATAATTCAAAACTGTGCCGTTTGATGAAACGTACATTTCATGAATTTAAAGCCCAACCAAATGATCATCGCATTGATCAATACTGTTTGTTACTGTGAAAGCTCGGAACGCATGAACTAAGAAGTTAATTTTGAATAATTACTTAAAATTTGTATTATAAACAGTTTTATATTTTCAAATTGTTTTAACTTTGAAATTCAATTTTTTGATTATATGAATTGTTTTTGACAAATAAAAAATTGCTCTTTGAACTGATTTCTCCGCTCGGCCGGGCGTTTGATATCGACGAACTCCAAAAGGGGACGATATAAATGTATAAAGTTGATTCGCTGATAAAAATCAAGTGCTCCGTACCTAATTAAGTTGATTTTCTCGAGAGCCGAGGGGTCAGCGGAGTGAATAAATGTTCTGGAAGCGCGGGACACTAAATCGATCCCAGCCTATCAGACAATAGCTTCCTCTTTTCCGAGATAGTATTATTCTTCGAATGATGTTTAATAGTATAAATTAACATATATTTGCAGTAAAGAGAGCCCGTGGGCACGCGAACTGAGGAAGTCGAAATGATGAAATGGAAGGTTTATCCGATAAATTATAAACAAGAAATTCTACACGGATTGTAACTTGATAGAAACTATGGAATATTCTTTGTTTTAGCAATACACAATAATTCTTTTTAACTATGATTATTTCGAGATCGTGAGATGGTTAGTTAATATTATACAATCCTGATTGATATAAAATAAAATAGGAAATGGGGACAGATAGTATAGTTAAATTTTGTTCTAGAAATGTTTCTAGGCCCCACCAAATCAATTGGGCAAGCAAGATTGTCATATCGGGTGGCATTCCTCACGTTCTCGATAGGGAGCCAAAGAATTAAACCTTTCAATTAGGTATTAAAATATACTGAACTAAAAAATATTACATTCATTATCACCATAATTTGCATATTTAAATCAGAGGATGAAATTACAAAGGTGAGGAAGTGAGAAAAAAATAACTAAAATAGATGCAACGATGTTGAACAAAATAAAAATACACGAATTGGGTACGAGAACTCTTCTAATAAAAACGTAGGAAGAAATCGAAGTTAATAGAGGGGTTTGTTAATATTACACAACCCTCATTGATATAAAATAGAATAGGAAATTGGGACAAGTTTTAATTTTTATCTAGAAATGTTTCTAGGTCCCACCACATCAATTGAGCAAGCACGATTTTCATATCGGGTGGCATTCTTACACGCTCTCTATAGGGAGCCAAAAAATTACACCTTTCAATTAGGTAAGATCTATCGAGCAACCTTTCTCTACATGAAGGATACGCGGTCAAAAAGTATGTATCTTTGTGTCAACCGCGCGTGAGTTTGACATTATGATTTATATTATTACTTTATCAGGCTAAAGGAGAAGATGCAGTTTCATTTGTAGAGGTGGGAAGCTTATTGTTTATTCAATTAATTAAGAATTTTTGTCGAGTTTAAAAAGTCACTGTCACGAGCCGGATTCGAACCCACGCCCTTCGGCTAGATACGCCGCTACTCTACCACTTGAGCTATCGTGACCTCGATCCACTCAGACACTAACTTCCCATCTCAACCACACCTTTTGAATTTTCCCTCTTTTTTGACATTTTTCAAATGTCGTGTAATTGGTCAAACGGACCACGAAAATTGGTGAACTTATTGTTCATTATTAATTCGAAGCAGAAATGTGGCATAATGGCCGGCAAAATTTGTTACAAATATTTTAAATACTGCATCTTTTATTTTGATTTAATAAAATACCAAACTTTGCGTTAAACAGCATTTATGTACAACACGCAGTGCAATTACAACAGCGACTTGTAATTAAAGCATTATTGTTGTGAGTCTCCGACCGGTTTTGTGCTTTGAAATAATTTCGGCAGACAGAGAAGGGAAACGAATTTGGTGAAACTTTTCACCCGGACGGCAATGTTAAGCCTTAATTATACGCGATCATTTTATAATTAATCAAAACTCTCTTCTGTACATCAATTATTCCTTCTGGGCATGACTTAATTATTTTTCTCTGTGTTCAAAGTGAATGCCGACGAAACGCAACAAAACAAAAACAAGATGGGTTTCCTGTGTTCTTTTTTCTTAAATATTTCATTTCCTACTCGTTTATAAACAATATTTTTAAATTCACAAATTTTGTGGTCCGCTTGACCAATTAATACATTACAATTAATTAAGGATTTTTGTTGAGATGAAAAAAGTTAATGGCACGAGCGGGATTCGAACCCACGATCTTCGGCTTGATACGCCGCTGCTCTACCACTTGAGCTCGATCCACTCGGACATCAACTTCCTATCTCAACCCCACCTTATTGTGTTTTCCCTCCTTTTTGCCATTTTAATAATTAAAGAAGTACTCTTCACTAAAGCTCTCCGAGGCCATTTCATTTATCGTCGAGAACCCAATCCGATTACACGACATTTGAAAAATGGAAAAAAAGGAGGGAAAATTAAAAAAGGTGGGGGTTAAGATGGGAAGTTAGTGTCCGAGTGGATCGAGGTCACGATAGCTCAAGTGGTAGAACCGCGGCGAATCTAGCCGAAGATCGTGGGTTGGAATCCCGCTCGTGATACTGACTTTTTATCTCAACTAAAAATTTTAATTAATACAAAGAAGGAAGCTACATTAAGGATTTTTCGTGAATCGGAGGACCAAATCCATGATAATTCTCCTCAGATGATCGAATAATCAGCCATACGGGATGTCAATGGTATGCAGAGCCAGATTTGGAGTTTTATCTTGAAAAACCCATGTTGGAGTTGATGCTTAGAAAGAATTTGACGTCATGAAGAGGAAGATTTAATATATTATTTTGTTTATTCCTCTTCCAAATTGTAATTATTTTAACATAAAAGTTTGTTACCGTTCTGTAGAGGAAGTNTGAAGATGATCTCAATAAAGATCGAAACGTTGGCACGATAAAGAAAATGTTTTTCTGAAACCTACATCACACCAGACCGCATCTCACGATTTCTAAATAAAAAAAAGTTTCGACCATTCTTGAGATCATCTTCAGGGCTCAAAGTGTTTGTTTTCCGTTTAGATGTGTCATTCCTGTCTGTCGTGTAGAGGGTGCCCATACACACAAGAATGACACATCTACACGGAAAACAAACACTTTGAGCTTTGAAGAAGATCTCACTAAAGATCGGAACGTGGGCACGATAAAGAAAATGTTTTGTTAAAACCTACGTAACACCAGAACGCATCTCAAGACCTCCAAAAAATCATTAAGTAACGGTCACTAAACACCACACTTTTTTAACTATTGAGAGAATGTATTTATTAGCGTAAGTCTGGGTGGATCAGAAAATTGTGATTACTCGTATGGTCTGAGTATTTTGTCATTAAAGATTTTTTGCTACAGGGATTAGAATAGTCCACAATCTACCACAGACCCGGCGAAGTAGTTTATGCTAATATGTTGGTAGAACGTCAGAGGCATCTGCGTCATATGAAGATCAAAAAATATGCGAATCTTCATCTAATTTTACATATGGTTTAAAGGCTTCTCGCCTGTTTCAGATGTTCTGTCTGTTTGTTTGAGTAAATGATGGTCAATTGATTAATTCAAATTCTGTTCATATGTGTACATGCACAGATACACAAACGTACATACACACATTATATGTCACATTAAAGTTTTAGCAGTCAGGGTCTTTGGCCCACAGAGAAATACGGACCAAAGGCTGTTGACCGCTAGGTTATCATAAGCCACATACACACATAACACTCATTCCCATTTACATACCATTTACTCAATTAGGGTGGTAGAATGCTCGATATTACTTCATCACCACTTACGAATACATAACTAGATTAATAGAAGATCGATGGGGGCTTTAGTATTGAACGGACTTACATAATATTCACACTTATAAAAACATTTAACAGTGAATACAAAACATGATATCTATCGGTTGAATATACCATTCTTCAAAAAGCGGAACAAGGGAGCCGAATCATCTCTGCTCTTCACACGTTCAATTCTATCGAGTGGCATTTCTACACACTCTCTACATGGAACGAAGGAATAACACCCCCAATTGATTAAGTGGGACGTATCGAGCCACATATCGGACTGCACGCGAGCTTTCCGTCAAAGTGTCCGTCAACCTGTATGGCCAGTATGTGTACTCTTTTTTAGATCCTCCCAGATCCATCTATTCGTTATTTAAGAGATTGTTTTGCCAATTTAGCCACCGACGATGCTAATTCATATTTATCTCTTTTTCTATTAACCACACCCTCACACTAGGCATTCGCGCTAATAAATACACTCATTCTCAATAAACATGTCAAAAATACGAAAGGAGATATTTAACAATTATCAAAACAGAACCCGAATATTCATTGTCTACTCAAGCATATGCATTATTGTACCATCTAGGCGCCCATGAAAATAAATGGACAATTGAGAAATCGTTAACGCCAAGTTACGTACTAATCGGCATGGTCCACTTATTCGATACCTGATTGTTGCCAATATTGAGTAATTTTAATAAGCTGTTTTCGTTAGGAAACGCTACTTTAGTTTTGGTTAATTTTCTAAACTGCAGATGCTATCGGTCCCATTGTGCATTTTGATAAAAAACTTTTATAGAAAAACAAAATGCTTATCAGGAACTAACTGATTGACCAACTGCTCAAAGATTGTGACATACCACAAGATCTATTGGGCTTAAGTGGTTTGCTTAAAGCGGCCCATAGACGGTCAATATTATTGCACAATATAGATTGCACAATAGTTTGATGGTTGCTGCTTAACGTTCAGTAATTTGTACAAAACTTTGTTTGTGCAATGAACTTGAACAGTTTGAAGGCGATATTGAAGTTTATGCAATTTTTTTTACTACTTGTACTTCACAAACTGACTGATATTGCGCAATAATGCCAACAGACGTTGCAATATTTTCCAGGTTGTACAATATATTTACAACTTTTCGTCAATCATGCAATGTATTGCACAAACTTTCAATATCGTTTTCACACGATCAATTAAATTGCACAACCCAAAATATTGTGGTCTATGGGCCGCTTAAGGAGCTCACCAAATGTGCTTGAAGCTGAAATGGCGTTGCAGTGTAGGTTATGTTAAACTCGATCCTATCGTGCAACGATTCCGGCTCTGAAATTAACAAATCTGTCTCTCTGGCATTGGGGTTTAATATCTAGGGTGAAAAAGAATTGTTGGGTCCGTGGATAGCAAAAACGAAGGGGCATAATTTTGGCCGTCATTAATGACAAAGCTAAAAATTTTTGGTTTGCAGGGCTGAACGGCTTTCTTGACCCCATTTAGCCTCAGACAAGAGTACAGCTTTGTATTTGCCATCAAGTGCGTCATTCGTTGAGCTATGTTGACTGTAAAAACCGCAAGGCTGTTGCAACTGACCTGCGTAGCGCCCTCTATGTGGTTCCCCCCTATACACAGGTTCTGAGCGAAACTTGAGTACCCTTAGCCTAACGCAATCCAAATATGAATTTTCTTCTCCATTTATTACCAACCATCCCGTCGTGGTTAGGGTAATGCCAAGAACCTTGGGAATCGTCCATTACCAAGCATCCTCGAAGACCTACTTCTCCCTTAAATTCCCTTCCAGTCCTCTTTCCTTCTGTATTTTATAACGAGTACACTCTTAATTTCGTCTCTTGTTGTCCCCCACTTTGATTACGGAAGTGTTGTCTGACTCACTGTAGGACGACAAGCATAAAAATCTAAAGAATGGGTTTGTACGTGATATCTTTGAATCCACAAAAAGTGCCTACGTGACTGATCTGTACGCAGACTTAAAATGGTCATAACTTTCACACTGCAAGCAATACTTCCTTGGCTTCTTTCTCTATCTGATTCTAACTTACCATTCCCCACCATACTTGTACGATCTGTTAACTATTAGATTCCGTCTAATTCTCCCGTCTAACTCGTTCAGGCCCTTTTGACCTAAATCTTCCTAAGCTCGTAAACACAGAATTACTGCTTTCAGTCGTTACTTCCTCATCTGGGTCTCAAACTTATTTTTTATTTTTATTATGATTTTTTTTTTGGGGGGGGGTTTGGGGAGTCCCCATTACCCATGACCCTAGTATTGGTTGAATGGTGATACCAGCAGCACAAAACCGGAACCCGGGAAACGAAGACGAGCGCACCACCCCGCCACCAAGAACGGCCCCGACGGGAGGGGAGAGATGATTTTTTTTCCTGTTTCCTCACTGGAGGACGTGGATAAAAACCATGTACATAAAAAAACCTAATATGGAAAAGTCCAAGTCCTCGAGAGACAGGGGCTAACGCGCCCTGCATCCCTCCCGACCGCCGGCCCCGCACCAAAGTCTACCAACGAATAAGACCTCTATTCCACACTCTGTAATATAGTGGTACAGTGACCAATATACATCGTCTCTTTCTTCGGAAATCAGGGATTCCAGATTAAAGGGTCTACCGATGTCCTTCAAGGAGTAAATCCTTTCCAAAAACAATTTTCTTTCTTTTTCATATTCCGGACATTCCATTATGATATGATTGAGATCCTCCACAGTTTCGCACGTCGCGCAGTTTGGAGTTTCCCTCAAACCGATCTTAAATTTATGTGCGCCCCACAATCCATGGTTAATCCGGAAAGGTACGATTACCAAGAAGAAATGTCGAGAAGCCCGATACCCCTGAAACCATGGTGGGGGCACCACGGGGAACCTACACTTATACAGGTGTACGCCGGGGACTCATTATATAAATCCTGCCAGTTGCTAAGCCATTCCCTATTTAGTGCTCTTTTGCTATCAGACGCTGTCATTTTGTAATTGCAGAACACCCCAGGGTCTCAAACTAATAGAAATCCCTTCATCGCTCTATCTGTTCACTCGGAGTCCTTTTTTTTTAAATCCCGTCTTATTGAGTATTTCTTGTATTTTAAAAATTGGCACTGATGAAATTTAATTGCCCCTTTAGTTCAATTCCTATAGTGGTGTATTATAACTTTATACTATTTAAACCTCTATTTGGCTAAGTGTATCTGGATTTGACGGGAGGTCCGAGAGTTTTCTTAAGCTTAGTAAAAGTTCTTTTTATTGGAGTTTAGGCGCGATCGGGTGGGTAAGGTAATCTTATAGACCCCGCGGTCCCGGGTTCGAGATCAACGTCACCCTGAAATTTCTGACTCCTCCCCTTGTCTATTAAGGGTGGCCTTTGCATGTGGAGAAGTTAAGTGTCAGAGACAACAAAAAATTCCAGAAATTTTATTCTAAAACTTTCAGCCTAAGGGAATTCCTGATTTTGTTCTTTCATAAAAACGTAAGTAGCTAGTTAGTTTTTTTTCTAAAGACGAAATTTTGTAAATATATGTAAACGAATCGTCTTTAAAATAAAAGTATTTTCCGAAGCATAAATCGAACTTAAAACGAGTGGACAACTAAAAGGAATAAATTTACATAATTTGTATTCAAAAGTAGTGAAAAAAATTGCCCTCGATTGTTGCTTTTGCAAGAAGGGACAAAAACCAGGACGGCATCACGTTTCTTATTGAAAAATCTAAAATTGAAGGAATCGGGAACTCACCTTCGTCGTCCGTACAATCCGTAACCCATTCGACCAACTGCATATTACGAATAACGACCCGTGATCCTTTGTACGGGATGAAACAAGATTCTCCGTATGACCTGAAAAAAGGTAAACTGCGAGATCGGAAGTCACGCTTCTATGCCCTTGTTATGCTTTTATATGGAGGAGTCGCTCACTTGAATAGACAGTTCAAAAAGCCGGCAACAAAAGCCTAACTACCCTTGAATTGACTATTGTTATATACCACACCGTCCATACAGAAATCTAATTCAGCCTTTTCTCATCGTTTGATTTTCGCCAAAGACTACCTTAAAAAAGAATAAACTTTTAGAGACTATAGAAATATATTACTACGTTTTTACTGAACTCTAGTTTTACCCAAAGCAATGGGAAATAATTTTGTTAATTCCTATTCCTTAACTATATTAAATGGAGAAAAACCTGTTGAATTTTTAACCAAGTCAAAACTTAATCTTTTTCGCATTTTCATCCTGTTTCCCATTAAAAAAACTGTCAAACGAAACTAATTATACAGCCCTAAATAATCTTTTTGTTTCAGATATAATCCGCTCCAGTTACACGAAATTTCATAAAACTCACCATAAATCCTATAACCAAAAACGTCCTCTTAAACCGAAAAAAAACTTCCGCTGAGGCAAAATAAATATGTCAAATCTCTGGAAATTGAAAAGTTTTGGTTATGTCATGATTATTCCTACAATTACCCAAACATTCTCTAAAAGAGCAAAAATTTTCATAACATATCCCTTTAACCCTGTCCTATACACTACCCACTTATCCACCCAAGGGAAATTCTCTTAAATAAAAATTATTCATAAAACCAAACAAACCCAACCTTCTTAGTTTTACAAACCAAGGAATCAAGTTTTTAGAAAAACCGGTAAAGGAACGGCTCAAGCCCTTTGTTTCGAAATTCCCAAATTTCCCTCCCTGATTTCTCAAAACGACAGTTCCCACTCGGTTGTCACGGTATGGTATTTGTGCGGCAACGTGCGGTTTCGTTCATTTCGTGTTAATGCATGGAAATAGTAAAAGAATGTTTTAATCGTTTGTGTTGGTGATTGAAAATTTCACTTCTTTCCATGAAAATCTTGACGATGAAGTGGCACGGTGGAAATGTACGTCTCGTGGCTGTAAGTCCTATTTTAAGCGAAACAACCTTGATCATATGGATTAAGATTTTTAGTTGAGTTAAAAAGTCAGTGTCATGAGCGGGATTCGAACCCACGATCTCGGGCTAGATACGCCGCTGCTCTACCACTTGAGCTATCGTGACCTCGATCCACTCGGACACCAACTTCCTATCTCAACCCCACCTTTTGAGTTTTCCCCCCTTTTTGCCATTCACCTTTTTTTTGCCAATCCCGTTTGTGCCACTGACTTTTTTATCTCAACTAGAAACCTTAATTAATTGTAATATATTAATTGGTCAAGCGGACCACGAAATTAGTGAATTTACATTTAAGAATTAATTATGGTTTTTAGGTGAGATAAAAAAGTCAATGGCACGAGCGGTATTCGACCCCACGATCTCGGGCTAGATACGCCGCTCCTCTACCACTTGAGCTATCGTGACCTCGATCCATTCGGACACTAACTTCCCATCTCAACCCCACCTTTTGAATTTTCCCTTCTTTTTGCCTATTTTCAACGAGGTCACGATAGCTCAAGTGGTAGAGCAGCGGCGTATCTTGCCGAAGATAGTGGGTTCGAATCCCGCTCGTGCCATTGACTTTTTTATCTCACCTAAAAACCTTAATTAATTGTAATACATTAATTGGTCAAGCGGACCACGAAATTAGCGAATTTTATATATAAGGATTTCTTGGCATTTATTAACATTCCATGTATCTTTCCATGGTTGCTGATGGCTATCATTTGCACCCGGTTCGTGGATGCATGCACGTTGCATGAATTCGTGTGAGGCAAAAGTTGCGACGTTATGCTTTCCATATTTCATTTGTATAAAAGTACTGCACGAGGCCTAAGACACTACCTTGATACGTAAGGCTACGTCAGCCTTGATTTCAATGAAATCAGACTATTCGTTTTTTTAACTTGGAAAAATCTTTCCAAAATGTGAAATGTCAAAAATCCAACATATTGTTTTGCGTTTTTTTTTTCAAGTTCATGTATTAAACCTTTGTGCCAAACCTCGTCAAAGGCATACGATACGTTTATGAATAAAGCTGACATATATTTTTATTTTCTAGAGCTTTCTTTATAATAGTCCTAGTTGCCCAGCTAGCTACACTTTGTTGGTGAACAGCGACGCAAATCCAAAGTCCAATTTTCCATAAGATTGTATTACCCCCGTGCACATCTGCCCTTTGCCACGCAACGCTACCCTACTGAACACTATGCGATCCCCATTGTCCAGATTTTCGCCGGGTCGGATCGAGTGCAGCCGAAGACAAACGAACCGGACACTCATATTTTTATTTCAAACTATATGCATTATTGTTATTTATTATAAAGTATTAATTAAAGCATACTTATTTTAATATAAAGCAAATTTAGCGTGATCAAAAATTCATTAGTTTTTTTTTTCAAATTAATAGTTTGGTTGAAATATGTGTGGTGATTAGTGACCGTTAATCGATAATTTTTCAGAAATCTTAATCCGTTAATCAATCAGAAATCAATCAGAGACCGCATCTCACGATTTCTGAATAAGTTTGGTTGAAAATTGAACAAAACACCGGAATACCATTTTTTGATATAATGAATTTAACTAACAATTTATTACACATTTTTGCACTTACAATTTAACTAACAATTTTTTTCATGGTTTTGCTCATAAATTTACATAATTTTTCTCGAGTAGCTTCAGAACAGGACACTCACATTTTTTGTAGTTTATCTCAAACTAAGTATATATAATTTTGTCATTATATCAATTACAACATTCCTGTTTTAATGTAAGCCAAATTAAACGAGATCAAAAGTTCATAAATTTTCATAAAAATTATTTAATTATGATGGTTAAGAAGAAAATATATCAAAATACCGGAATCACTTTATTTAAAAAAATTAAGTTTAACAAACAGTTTATTACGTGGTTGTGCTCATAAAATTTAACTAACAATTTGTTACAAGGTTTTGCTCAAAATAACGTATTATGAACAAAAGAGGCGTTGCGATTGTGATAATGCTTTGTGATACACGCTGTGTTACTTGTACGTGACGTGCGCTTGACCTCGCATAGATGTGCACACCCTACCAAAACGAGACAAGGCGTCGGGTAGCGTCGCATAGCGTTGCATCGGGAAAGTGTCCCCGGCTTTACACATCTTTTTGTGCGTCCATGCAAAGGTACTTTCTGAGTACATTCACACAATATACTCGTTGTTCCAACATATTTTCTTGTTACGTATTTAGAGTGCGGTTGTAAAAAAAAATATAAAAATATAAATAAAAAATCCAGATCAATAAGTGATTCCTTTTGTGTCAAATCGGTTTTATACCTTTTCCAAAATTAGAATTAACGCCAGGTGAATTTAAACCGTAAAAGCCCCGAAGTAAAACAGTGGCGATAAATCAGCGGGATGGTACAGAGAGCGAGGGATCTCTCCTCCTTGCTTGCATGGAATGAGGGGTACATTTATTGGAAGGAATGATATAAAAGGAGGAATCGCACTCCGAGGACGTCCTCCCGGCGGCCACCATTAATATCTTTCCTTTCCATTTGACAACTGAATTGGACTTCTAGATATTACATTACGAGAGAACGTCGACGAATAGTTGAGGGAGATTTACAACGTCGGCATGTTATTGCATTACAATCCTTCGCCTGGGCGGAAATTCGGATTAGCCGTTGTATCCTCAGACGTACATTAAACATTGAATAAGAATATTAACTCAATTATGAAAGTTAATATTCTATATAATACATATCACTAGCTACAAAAGAGGCACAACATTTAATTTTGTCTTACTTGGAGGTTTGTTTTCTTCACAACTTTCATCAGATACCTGATGCATTCCGTAAATCCTTTCGAACAACTTCTGTGCACTTCCCAGTGCATGTTTTTCAGCGGAGGTTCTGGAAATTTGGCCGAGTATACGTACACCTGATTCGATTGCGTTTGAAATCTAAAATATAACCGAATACATGTATGTAGTATGTAAATTACATTTGACATTAAACTTGGACAACTAGTGAGCCCATGTCTGCCGAGTTTCCTTGTAACCAAAGTTTTAACTAGAGTCCTTGAAGTTTTAATTGGACGTCTTTATGGAATTGCAATTTGTTATGAACTACTTATGCATTTACTTAGTTAATAAATATTACTTTATCTGATACTAAACGAACATCATTTTTGAAAAGTTTACGACAAGAAAATTTACCTATCATTACAGACAATCATAACTAAATAATTCAGTTGAACTGCACATGACAGTGACTCTTTCATCTCAACGAAGACCTTAGATCAAAAGAATAATTATTTGAAATAATTAATATGATCAATGATGAACGCTAAATATATATAAATTATTAACTAAATTTTTTTTCTAAAAGAAAATATGTTTGTTGTCATAACGCATCGACATACCTATACATTTAAATCAGCTTTAACAAAAAATATAATGAACCATTGATTCCTAAAATAAACAGAAAATTGGTCAACATTTCTAAGATCTGCTAATCGAACTTTTTTAAGAATTAAAATGTCAATTCCATTCTAAATTTATAGCGTTACTCATGTTCTCAATAATTGAAGTATTCATCCATGGTATGTTAGACAAAAAAACAAAAACATAGTTTTTCTAGTCAATAATTTAGAATACTTCGTCACAACATTGATTTTACATTACGATTTAATCAAAACTATTAAAAACGTCTGGTGATTAGTGACGGTTAGTCGATGATTATTGAGAAATCGTGAGATGCGGTCTAGTGTGACGTAGTTTGCAGAAAAACAATTTCTTTTCATCTGCGGCACGATAAAGAAAATGTTTTTCTGAAACCTACGTCACACCAGACCGTATCTCACGATTTCTGAATAATCATTATTAAAAACCATAATTATTATGTGCCTTTTTCTTCAAAATCCTACTCAAATATGTAGTTTTTATCACAAAAGAATATATTCCACTATACACCCACTGCTCTCATTCAACATCACTCTTCTTATTCTCCCACTCACTTATTTCTTCATTTCTAATCTTTCTTTTTTGAATAATTTAAATATAAATAATATTTTTTTTATCTCTATCTCTTTAAACAAAAATATATAGTTTTTATCACAAAAGAATACGTTCCATTATTTATCACTTTTTCTCAATATTTCTCTCTTTTTATTCTCTCTCTCGCTTATTATTATTACATACTATATATACTTCTTTCTTCTTTTGTAATCTTTTTTTTTGTTGAATAAATTAAATATAAATAATAATTAAATTCATTAGGTTTTGTGGTCCGATAGACCAAATAAACTCTTTTCAATTAATTAATCTTTAATTAAGGTATTGGTTGATATAAAAAAAAGCAGCATCACGAACGAGATTGGAACGCACAACCTTCGTCTAAATACGCCGTTGCTCTACCACTTGAGCTATCCACACCTTTCGAATTTTCGATAAATGACAAAAAGGAGGGAAAATTCGAAAGGTGGGGATGAGATGGGAAGTTAGTGTCCGAATGGATCGAAGTCACGATAGCTCAAGTGGTAGAGCAGAGGCTAATCTAGCCGAAGGTCGTCGGTTCGAATCCCGCTCGTGACACTGACCTGTTTATCTCGACCAATACTTTACTTAAATATTAATTAATTGAAAAGCTTTAAATTATTCTAATTAGTATACATTTTTTGATAATTGACTTTAGCAATATTTGAAATATTTACTCTAAAATTTAATAAAGCATAAATTAAATTAATAAGTGTGCGGTGTTTAGTGACCGTTACTCGATGATTATTTGGAGGTCGTATTTACCTTACTTAAAGATGAATTAATTGTAATAATTAATAATTTTTTATATTTATCTCTATCTTTCTATATAAAAATATGTAGTTTTTATCACAAAAGAATATGTTCCATTATGCACTACTTACTCTCATTATTTCTCTCTTTTTATATAATTTATTTTTAATATTTATGGCTACTTCTTTTTTTTCATTTTTCTCAATTTGTCACTCTTTCTTTTTCACACACACAGACTCTTTAATATTCTTTTATTATTTAATCTTAGTCTTCTTCGAAATTGACCAAATTGCTGAGTCTGTCAATAAAACAATAATCAATCAATTCAATCACTTATTATTATTATACACTAGCTTTCTGATGGATAAAGGAAGACTAAGTTATCTGACAAAATGAAATATTAGAAAATTTATTTATTAAATATTCATAAATTTTTTATTAATTATTATTATTTATTTATTACTGTTTATAGCTGATTTATGTATTAATTGCTGATTTCTCTACAGGCTATTGGCTACAAAAGGTGTTCATTTTTTCAGAACTCACTTTGAGATGATTGCCATCAAATATATATTTATACGTACACATTTTTTACTCAGTCTCTCCTTTTTCATCGATATCGTATTTTTATTAATTTCTCTTGCCAATTATTTTCATCATTGTCTATCATCCTCCTTTGAATTATTATGAATAAATGCTCATTTTGTATATACTTTTCTTTTCTCTCTCATTCTCTCACTCTCTCTTTCTCTCTCTCTCTTTTGATCTCTCTCTTTAGCAGCTTTTTCTTTCTCTCTCCCTTATTTTCTTTTACGTTCGCTCTAGTTTCTCACTCCGTCATTGTCTTTTTATTTGTTACCATAACACGCGCACCGAATAATTTATTAAATTTTTCTTTCTCTCGCTAACCAATTATTAACGATAACTCGTACCCTCTTAGTCAATAAAACTTCTGATCATATTTTGCGAACGAAAATAAGTCATAGCATATCCAATTAAAATTTTTGTACTATTCTGCCTAACTTTTAATTCGATCAACGGAATGCGCAAAATAATAAAAATAGTTTGCGTGATACAATTTTTGAGTGGAAAACAATCGTTGCTATCATAGCTTGATGATTTATTTTTGACGAGCAAGGTTCTTAACTTTGTGTGAAGTATATACCATGAAGTATTAATAAATATTTCTACAAATCAAACTTTGTTACAAGTTACAATACTAAAAACTGCATTAATGCAAAACATCAAACTTTTTATTGTGAAACTACTCCATAATGTCACTTTGTGATTCACTTTATATGATTATTATAGAAATAAGATCGTATTTATTTTATCAAGGAAATAAGTTGTCAAATAAAATACCTTCTGTCGTATTCGTTAAACTTGTGAGACCTGAGAAAGAACGCAATATCTTTTATCGCATTCGAGACCCATTCTTCTTGAAGCATTCCCATTTCTTCGCTCCATACGTCGTTGGAGTTGGTGTTCATAGCGACGCTTTCGTCCGTGAAAGTGCATCTCCATTGGAGAAAAAAAATAGACAAAGTTGACAGCAACATGCAAACTCTTAAATGAATTTTTCAATTGGTTCATTTTTCATGTTTTCTTCCTTGTTTATGTTCAAGAAGATTATGAAAACAGCTGTCTTCGTAGGTTAAAACTATGGAAATGCTTTATAAAATCGTTCTATAGATTTTTTTTTTTAAATAAAAATTTTAGGCCAATTTATTTGGTCGGAATTGTGAAAGACAACGTTGTTCTTGAGTCTAATGGACCGAACCCTCTTCTCTCTGATTTCGCCTGCTTCGTGCAAGCACGAAGGTTCGTTTTATGGCGTAGGAGTTGGAAAATAATTTATGAATTTCCTGTAAAATTTTCTCGCTCGCCCTCGAAGGCCAGCCAGATTAGATCCGTGAAACGTTTCTATTTTTATACTGGACGGGTGGGTAGTTCCGGCGTGACAGTAAAACCGAATTTACAATTGACTACTTGTTTAAAAATGTATTAAAATTATTTAAATGATTCATTACACCGGCTATTGAACGAATACTCTGAACCTAATATGAAGTTTTTGTCACAAAATAGTATATTCCACTATTAAATATAAGTTACTACATTATATAGTCACTATTTCTTTTCTCTGTTTTTTCTTCCTCTTTTTCTCCCTATATAGTGTTTGTTGTGTGTCCTTAATGTATCTGTTTTATCTCACAATTCTTCTTTCATTCTTTCACTCACAAGTTCTGAACCTTCATATATGGGATTGAAGAACACACTTCTTACTCACTCTCTCTCTCTCTCTCTCTCTCTCTCTCTCTCTCTCTCTCTATCTATCTATCTATCTATCTATCTATCTATCTATCTATCTATCTATCTATCCATCCATCTACCTATATATTTATCTATCTAAAGATCTAACTATCTGTTTGTCTCTCCCTCGCTGTCTCCCTCTCTCTCTCTCTCTCTCCCCCTCTCTTTCTCACTCTGTCTCACTTTTTCTCTTTCTCTATTTTAGACTCTTTCTCCTTTTCCCTCTCTCTGTCACCATCTATTTTTTTCCTCTATCTCTCTCGCACTTTCTCCATCCAAAAAAGCAAACACTTAATAATTCATATAAAATTAAAGCTTCAAATTTTTTAAACTCAATACCGATACATATAGTTCAAATAAAAATAATAAAATCATTCAAAGTAAAATTTAAGGAATATTAAGTAAATACTTTGAATAGAATCGTACAAATAAGCATTTAACTTATTTAACATTTACGTAGTTAACATTACATCATACAGCTTATATAGTTTTATTTATTACATTTATTATTCTATTTTTTATTATATACTTTTACAATAATTTGTAAAACGTTAATACTCTGGTATTTTATTTCATTTGTAAATCATAAATTTATGTTCCAATTTTAGAAGGTTCTAGGGGTTCTAGTTTTTGAGGATCTTACGAAAAATCTATATCTAATTTTTTTACTCAAGAATAATATGCTCTTTATAAAAATGTAACTTATACGTACAAATTACTCTCACTTTATTCATTTAGTAATTTGGAGGTTGTGAGATGCGGTCTGGTGTGGCGTAGGTTTCTGAAAGACATTTTCTTTTTCATGCCAGCTTTTCGATCTTTGTTGAGATCTTCTTCAGGGCTCAAAATGCTTGTTTTCCGTGTAGATGTGTCATTCTTGTCTGTGAGGGCACTCTCAACACGACAGACAAGAATGACACATCTAAATGGAAATAAAACAATAATTTGTTATTTCTATTTTATGTCTGTTGTGACTATAAGCAAATATTATAATTGTGATTACATGTTAAGTGTAAGAAGGTCCTCGAGACCTACGTTTTGAGTGTATTTTAATAAATAAATTGTTAATCAATCATTTAATCTCTCTCTCTCTCTCGCTCTCTCTCTCTCTCTCTCTCTCTCTCCCTCCCCATTTCATTCTCTTAATTAAATTATATGCAAATAAAAAAATTACAAATATGATTAAATATGCATATGAGGTATACACTAAACTTAACAAACGATGAGNTTTATTTGTAAAATGATAGCTCGTATAGCAATTATTTTTAGGTGTTTTATATCTGGCCTTGCTGAACTGTACTTGTGATTTTTTGTTGTTGTAAATAAATCGCTAAATAAGTAGAAATTAACTTTTTTATTTTTATTAGTTTTTGTCAAGTTAATCTTACATACCTGGTTGTTATTTAGTAATGATGTATGAAAAAGGAATTGTTTTCTCAGGATTAAGTAGAGTAGTGTGATTGAAATCTACTATTGTATTTCACTTTAGACCTAAGAGCGATCTTGGGGACCAAATCTTGAGTGATGTGTGTATAAATAGGACGGAAATCAATCAACCAATATTAGTATATCTCTTTTTCTTTCCTTCTCTCTCTCTCACTCTCTCTCTCTTTCTCTCTCTCTCTCTCTCTCTCTCTCTCTCTCTCTCTCCCTCTCCATTTCATTCTCTTAATTAAATTATATGCAAATAAAAAAATTACAAATATGATTAAATATGCATATGAGGTATACACTAAACTTAACAAACGATGAGAGAGTGTACGAAAAATTTAAATGACTAAATTTTAAAAATAAAAGTCCTGATAGACTACAATATTGCGTGCACTATATACAAAACAATTAAATTAAGAAGATCAGATTTAAAGCTGACGTTCAAAATCTGAACACTAGCAATATAAATAGGCATATCCTGGTTATAAAACATTATAATAAAATGCTTAGTAATTCGTTTTTAATTAAAGGGGTTTTAGTCAAAGGGGTTCTCAAATTTACCGAATTCAAAAATGCAAAAGTATAGAGCCATTGAAGAAAATCTTTAAAAAATTATCTACTTTCCAGATATGTATCAAAAGTACAGATTTATAAGTTTAAAAGTTGTTAATTAATCATTATTATTCAGAAATCGTGAGATACGGACTGGTGTGATGTAGGCTTCAGAAAAATATTTTCTTTATCGTGCGAACGTTTCGATCTTTATTGAGATCATCTTCAGGGCTCAAAGTGTTTGTCTTNTGTTTAGATTAAAAGATATCACGATTTTCCGACGCCAGGACGTGATATCTTTCAAAATCGATAAAAAGCGAAATTACTCTGAAATGGTTGAGAATCGGACCATGGTCAATATGAACTTTTTTGTTCATTTTAGGGTGAAGAATCTACTGGAGTAGTTTGTAGCACGAGTAGCAATTCACCCTGTATATTTATCCATTACATTTCTATTCTTCGACATTTCTTTTACAATGTCTCTCACTCTCTCTTCTTTTCTTACCCTCACTCTCTCTACTTCTCTTTCTGTCTCTCCTTCTCTTTCTCTCTTTCTTTCACATATACTCACATACTTACTGTCACTTTCTGTTCTCTGTAGAAATTATTATATATTATCTTATATATTGTCCTCTAACTCGACATTTCAATATTTATTTTCTTTTCTATTCATATTTTGTGTATTAAAATAAGAAAATCATAATTTCCTTTTATTTATCTCTAAAAAACGTTTTCATTTTAACTTTCAAATGATATTTCTTAATCATATTTTCTAAAGGAAATTTCAAATATAATAGTATAAGTGGGAAGCTTAGGGATGAAATTCTTCTTAGCCGACTTGCCTCATAAAGGGAATAATGTAGAATGGCAAAGGACTTAGTAGGACTCAGTGGCGAGACGGTGACGTCAGTAAACCAAATCCCCTTCCCTGTAATTGGTTTTAGCCATTTATTCAACTAAAATAAAGTGGTCCTTTTAGCAAAAATATCACACAAATTGTACACGTGGTTGAACAAATTTTTTCACTTTAACATTGGCTGTTCATTAAAATAAAGTTTTAAACAAATATTTTATGGCCATTGATGGAAAATATAAAAACTAACCCCTCTGTCTGTTTTAAACAATGTTCCAGAGTAATTATCGTTTAGAGTAATATAAAATGCAAATCTATATTTAAATTACATTGAATTTAATTATACCATTAACAACATGGATTGCTGGTTTGTTTCAGAAGGAAAACACTAAGTTTTTAATTTAATTATAAAGAAAAAGTGAAAATTAAAAAAAAAGTTTCTCAATTTACATTTCCTCGTAATATTCAATTTGTTACTTTATACCCTTTCATTCGGAGGTGGAGAGATGAAAGGGTTAACAAGTTGCTAAAGATGTGAAAAGTATTTAAACATGCTCCCTTTGAAAAAGATGGGGGGGGGGAAATGTATGCCTGTCTCAAGGATTAATTCCATTTTTAATATGAAGATTTATTTTCTAAAGTATGCTAATCCTGATAAAAACCAAACTTGGGGGGTTATGAATAAATTAAAAAAAACATGTATTACACTTTATGGATAAATAATAAACGTCTTGTTTTTTAATTAAAATTTTAATGTTAAGAGAATAAGAGAAAAACGTACATTTAACTTAAAAACAATTGAAAATCCATTACAGTTCGTGGTCCGGTTGACCAATTAACATTCTTCAATTAATTAATATATGTGAAAGGTATTAAGATAAAAAAGTCAGTGTCAAGAGCGGGATTCGAACCCATGACCGGCTAAATACGCAACTCTACCACGTGAGCTATCGTGACTTCGATCCGCTCCGACACTAACTTCCCATCTCAACCTCACCTTTTGAATTTTCCCTCCTTTTTGCCATTGTTCAAATGTCGTGTAATCTATTTGATTCTCGGCCACAAATGAAATGGCCACGGAGAGCTTTCGTGAAGATATACACCAGTTTAATTATTAAATCCATTACACTTCGTGGCCCGATTGACCAATTAACATTTTATAATTAATCAAAAACCATTGTGAATATTGAAACAAACCAAGCGTTATTTTTTTACCTAGTCAGTGGTATGAAGAATTCTTTATTAAACTACTATAAAGCTGAATAATACCATCCATTTAAATAAGAAATAAATCCATGTATAAGAAATAAAAATTGTCAAGTTAATAGGTTTATTTGTGTAGAATTGGGCCTTACTAGGATCTGAGGAACAATTATGAACAATTACCATATTTATGAACTGATCTTTGGCCTAAGTCCGCTCTTAGAAGTGGTTAATGGAGGTTCTCGCTTTCCCACCAAGATCGATGACGAACTGTATTGTTATACAGGATCATCTCTTTATCAAAGTCGCTAATTTTCTAAGAAATGGAACTTTATAGAACACTAGCTTGAAATACTTGTTTAAAAACTCAAAATTAATGTGTTGAGCATATTATATAATAGGAATAATAAAAAAGGTAGAATAGTATATACTGTGTATACGTGAATATGCATATGTGTATTATGTATGTATATTTGTATGTGTATTGTGTATATATAATGTGAAATTTGTAAATAATTTAAATTGTGTGTGAATGTGTGATTACTGAGACTGTTAATAAATAAAATTATACAGGTAGATTTTTTGATATGACTGTAGGTTTTTAATATACTATAAAACCGCTTCTATCGTGTAAATATTAACCTACCATCTATTTTGGATTGATCAGGCTCCTTTATTTGTCAATATTTTTGAATATTGCACACTGCTAAATAATATCTGAGATAAAAAATATATTGTACAAAAGTAGACAGCATAAAAACTTGTACAAAATAAATATTTTTATTGAATACCAAGAAATCATGGATTGCACCACCCTAGTCATTATTGCGGAGCAGTAATATATATAGGAAAAATGAATAAACCAGATTGAAAAATAAAATAAGTTTATAATATGATAAAGCAATTTTTTTTAAATAAAAAACAACATACTAACCGGTAGGGGGCCGCAACGGTTTAGGCGTTGACAAGGCGTTCATCACTGTAAGGTAAAGGTCCCGGGTTCGAATCCAGCGGCCCTGCATTCGAACCCGACATACTTACACATGTTTTTTCTTTTTTCAAAAACACCGCACCGTGAGGGTTTGTATGACTTCTGCTGTTGCGAACTCTCGTTAAAAAAGAAGAAAAAAAACACTAATTGGTTTAGGTTAGGTCTACTGCTCACTTGAAACTGATTGTTCAATAAATTAAATATTAATAGTTAATGATTCTATCTTGAAGTAACTATTTTCAGCCTTAAAATTCTAATTATGAATAAAAATTTCAAGGCCAAGACAAATTTGAAAGAATAAAAAATACTTAGTTCCTTGCTCAACCTACCGAGGAATCTCTAATGATTTAAACGTTTAACCAACAAAAAAGTTTACTCATAAAATTCAAAATGTTTGCCACAACTAAAATGAGTTGTTATTTATTTTACTTTCATAAGCTGATAACAATTATAAATAAATTTTATTAGGTTATTAACTAATGATTATTTGGAGGTCGTGAGATGCTGTCTGGTGTGACGTAGGTTTTATAAAAACTGAAAAATGGCAAAAAAGAGGTATAATTCAAAAGGTGGGATTGAGATAGCAAGTTAGTATCCTAGTGGATCGAAGTCACGATAGCTCAAGTGGTAGAGGCGTATCTAGCCGAAGATCTTGGGTTCGAATCCCGCTCGTGCCATCAACTTTTTTATCTCAACTAAAAACCTTTTCTTTATTGTGTTTCACTCACTTTATTGAGAGTGAAAGTTCTTAACACGACAGACAATGACACAACTACACGGAAAACGAACACTTTGAGCCGTGAAGATGATCTGAACAAAGATCGAAACGTTGGGACGATAATGGAAATGTTTTTCTAAACCTACGTCACACCACACCGCATCTCACGACCTCCAAATAATCATTAAGTAACGGTCACTAAAAACCAAACACACACACACTTTATTAAATAATTCAATTCACTAGTTTCGTGGTCGGCTTTATATTACAATTAATTAAGATTTTCAGTTGAGTTAAAAAAGTCAATGGCACGAGCGGGATTCGAACCCACGATCTTTGGCTTGATACCACACCTTTTGAATTTTCCCTCCTTTTTGCCAGGTGGGAAGTTGAGGCCATTAACTCGAGCCATTGACTTTTTTATCTCAACTGAAAACCTTAATTAATTGTAATTTATTAACTAAACTAAATTGTAACTCAATTTAAATAAAAGTTGATTGTGTAGTGGTTTGGCGAATCAGTAACATTTTCAACTACTACTTTAAATTTTTAACAAACTCCTTTCTGAGTGACTACCTATTTACTCGTAAACAGCTTTTTACAGATAATGATACGAACTTTTAACTGATTAGTAATTGAACTAACCTCAGGCTTGGTACTCTTAAATTATTCACTGACTAGTTAAAATTTTTTTACAAATAGCTCTGCTTAAAATTACTGATTACCTGGCTAAATAATTTTTTCGATGCTACTAATGAAACAAATTTTAAATTGATATTTCAAAATACTTCAAAATTTACACTAGTTAATAAAATTATTGACATATATCTAGTTATTCATTTTACATAAATAACTCACATGTTTAATAATCTTTGATAGGTTACCAATGAAACGAACCAATAACTGATTGGTAATTTAACGAACCGTTGCCTCGTTAATAGTTCATTCACACTGACAAATAACACAGGTTCTCTGTTTCTTTTTTGGAGGAAATATGATTGTTTTATTACATACATTATTGACTGTTTTGCGTACATAGCGAGTGTTGAACGTGAATGTATATATTGGCGTGAATGTGTAGTATAAGAGTGCTGATTGCGGAATATTGAGCTACCCGAGGACTTCCAATTAGGTTAGTAATATAATAGGTGTAAAGGGCGATGTAGGAATATCGAGTACTTCACCACCCTCAGTGAATGGATTGTAAATTGTATAGAATGTATTTAAGAATGAGAAAATTGGGTTTAGATTTAAGAACTGGTTGGGTGTTGAAATGACCTAACTGTTTTTAACCCTCAGACTCCAACCTCGTTGGCTGCATGGATAAGACCGAGGACTGACCCTGGTCTACCATACCCGTGGGTGTCTGTAATTCATTGAAAAATGTAAAATCTGGAATTGCCAATAGACTGCAAGAAACGTTAGGCTCAACTATGAACATGCTCGTGCAGATTTGAGCTAATATTAATCAGTAATCAGCAATATTTTCAGGTTAATAATGAAATATTTCTCTTATTCGTAGACTGTTCAAATAAACAACTTTTTTTTACGAGGGTTAGCAACAACAAACCTCAGGGTGCCGGGTTTTTGAAAAAAAGCCCATTTGTAAGTATGTCGGGGTTCGAATGCAGGACTGCTGGATTCGAACCCGGGACCTTACAGTGATGAGCGCCGTGTCAACGCCTAAACCGTTGCGGCCACCGACGCCCCTAAATAAACAACTTGCAAATCTAGAACATAGGAACACGAACGACCAAAAATAAATAATTCAAAGTCTGTGAACAAATAACAATCAATCGATCGGCAAAAGAACTGTCATCACTTAATTTCTAAACTCGTTTCGATACCGTTCAACTGCCACATGAGGGCGGCGTTCATAAATTAAGGATTCAACACGACTGAAAGAAAATGCTAACCGACTGCATTTTCATGTCGCATGCAACATTCCTCCGTTGGAGAATGTTTTTCAGAAAAAGGGGGTCTTGATGAAAATAATAACTAATTTGGGAAAATTAGAAATCGAATAGAACTTTCTTTTAGCAAACACGAATTTTCAACAAAAACATTTTCAATTGATTTGGACATAAATGTAAATTTGTAAAGTAAATTGAAATATCAAAATCGCGTTTACCTCCGTTGAAAATAAAATGAATGCGATAAACAAGGGAAAGGATAAACTTTCAGTCTGGTTTATATTAATTTTTAATCCAAAAACCTATCCTTTGGTTATTTCGCATTTTTTATATAATTAACACTATGTTTATATTTTCCAAATCTTTGTATTAAACTTACGAAAAATCATTATTTTAAAAGTATTAAATTTATATTTTTAATATTTTATTTTCAGCGACATGCCTTTTTATGTCTTTTACCTCTATTTCAGAGTTTACGTTGAAAAAAAAAGCTTTGGAAATTAATTACATTCGTGCCAAACTATGTCTTTTTATACGTTTTACCCTTATTTCAGCGTTTAGGTTGAACTTTTTTAAAATTCTGTCTTTATATATTTTTAAATTAAGACATTTACACTATCCATAAAAAATATTAAAAAAATAAAGGAGAAGGAGGACAAATGTTGGGTTATCCGCGAGGAGATTTCTGGGACGAACTGGTTCTGTTTCTCAGAGGGCTTAATGAGACTTAATTTTTTTCAAAGTCGTCAAAAGAATTTAAAAAATGTAAAAAAAGGGCCAACTTTGGAATAGCATATTTTCTCAGCCTTTTAAGTATCAGACCCGGGCTAGATTAAATTTTTTAGAAAATGTTACGCCGAACAAGTTGACTTTTTTAAATGTTTGCCTGGGTTCAGTCGTTCATCAGTAAATTCAAAAATTCTGGAACATGTCAATTTTTGCATTTTTTACGACAAATTCAAATTGAGCTGGAACCAGGAAATCCGTACGTACATGGAACGGCGCTCTTTAGCAATAGATAGGAAAGCTTTCAATTGGTCACCTTGCACTTTGCCAGATTTCACAATTGTTTTCGAGTCATTCCCGATTTTTGCAATGAATTATTTTCGAGCGAAACTATACCTTTTTATATATTTTACCCCCGTTTCAGAGTTTAAATTGATCATTTTTTAAAGATCGGTTCTTATTTTTTTAAATTTTTTTTAAAATTAATACATTCACACTATCCATTTAAAAAAAATCCTAACTCAAGCAGAAAAGTGGGAAATTTTGGATTATCCGCTAGGAATTTTCTTGGACGAACTGGTTCTATTTCTCACAGGGTTTAGTGAGACTTAAACTTTTCAAGGTAGTCAAAAAAATTTAAAACATTTAAACAAAATGTCCAACTTTGGAAACGCATATTTTCTCATTTTTTGGAAGTATCAGACCTGCGCTAGGTCAAATGTTTTAGAAAATTTTACGCTGAACAAGTTGGCTTTTTTAAATGTTTTTTTAGGTTCAGTCAGTCATCAGCCAATTCAAAAATTCGGGAACATGTCAATTTTTACATTTTTTACGAAAATTTCAAATTAAGCTGGAACAGGTAAATCGTACTTGGAGCGGCGCTTTTTAGCAGTCGATAGGAAACTTTAATAAGCTTTCTATTGGTCACCTTCCACTTTTCAAGATTTCACAACTGTTTTCGAGGTTTCGCAATTTTAGGGCAAAAATAGTTATATATTGTAGTATTTTACATGCTCATGAAAAAAAACCGATCACTCCCACCCACTCGATTTTCAAGAATGTAAAATTTTTGAATTTTCAAATTTAAGTAAATTTTACGCTCTAAAACTTTTGTTCGAGGACTTTTTCAACAAATTGTCCTGTGAAGGGACAATTCTCACTTTTTCTTACTTTGGCTTTTGGTTTGAGAATTACTTCTGCTGTTGATAATACTTGTTTACATCATCACGTAAATCCACATTTTTCATCCCATTTCACAGTTGTTGTGGCAGTTTGGCTTAGAATAACGTATTGAAACAAAAGTTTTGTGGTAAAATCGGGACAGATAGAGATCGGGTTGTTCTATGAGCGGAAACGATTGAGAAATCGGGCAAAGTTTCAGGTTTTTTAAAATTTCCTATTGATTGCAAAAGGGCGTAGCTCCAGGGCGATTTCCTGGCTCCACAGATCAATTTGAAGTTTTCGTAAAAACTGTAAAAATTGATACGTTACAGAATTTTTGAATTTACTGATGAACGACTGAAGCTAGGAACACATTTAAAAAATATTAACAAGACACCTTGTTCAGCGAAAAATTTTCTAAAAAATGAGACACATCGCAGATCTGTGACTTAAAAGTTTGTGAAAATTTGCATTTCCAAAGTTGACAATTTTTTTCGTGCAAAAACCAAGTGGTCGGTTTTTATGGACAATGTAGTTAGAATTGTGTTCATTTTGTGTATGTTGCTTTGTGAGTTTTTTTTGTTATAAAAATGGAAAGGGGATGTGGTTGCGGCTTGATGAATTTTGACAGGCCTACTAGGGAGAAAAAAATGACGCCAATTCTGCCTTCATCTCCATGTAAGTCAATCGTAAAGGGGTGCAAGAAAAGGCTTCGGCCTGGAGGCGGCAAACGGGGCTTTAATTCAGCGAAGGGGGTTGCGGTAGGTTGCGCTGACTCCGAGCCCGCCGCCTCTCCAGTCTTCACCCGGCTTCCCTGGCATCGCCACGCCGCTCCCTTTTCGCTGAATCACGTGCTTCGCAGTGCCAATTTTGTGTTTGTGCTCAAGAAAGACTGAACGGAACGGACCCACGGGCTGATTCGGATCGGTGAGTGAATTTTTATCCGGATAAAATTCCGTCTGGTTTCATTTTTTCAAAAATCCTCTTACTCCCGCAAAATATTTTTTTTCTTCAAAATTATCAGATATTGTTAAACAAATTTATACAAATCGAATAATATTACTGGCACCACTAACCTATTTATAATATACAATTAATAAACCTATAACTTTATCGTTGGACAAAAATGTTATCGACATTTATTTCAACATATTTAGAAATTAATTAATCTTTTTATCTAAGATCTTGGTTGACATGAAAAAGTTAGTGTCACGAGCAGGATTCGAACCCACGACCTTTGCCTTCGAATCCCGGTCGTGTCACTAACTTTTTCATTTCAACCAAGACTTTACGTAAAAAGATTAATTAATTGACAAAAGTAATTTGGCCAATGAGACTACTAATTAAATATATTCAGAAATGAATCGCTCAATAAATAGCTTTCTAAGCTAAAATTTTTTGCGATAAATAATAATTTTCGAGGAAATTTTATTATGGACAATAATATATCATGTACTTGGTGATTTTTTCACAAACAAATAATGACAAAAAGACTATGAAATTTAACGAGATTTTGACATTGAAAAATAATTTTCTATGGAAATTTTAATATGTTCCATTTTTTCAATTAAAAAAAAACTACATGATTGTTATATAAAATATACATGCTTTTATCTTAGCACATCTATTGCAATCTATTATTCCGAAGATATTCATAATATATTTAAGACCTTAAAAAATATTTTATAACAAATAATAAAAAGATTTTAAAAGGAAATTTGGTTATTCCATATTTTATTGTAAAAAAACTTAAAATTCAAAATGAAATTTGGGCAAAAAAGCACAAAATTTTAATTTCTATGGTAAAAAATTTAAATTATTCAATGGAAATTATTTTTTTAATAAAACAACCTAACTTTTTTTAAAATCAGCTTTATTATGGATAATTCACTGTCAATAAATATCTCAAAACATAGAAAAATACCATTTGACAATTCCTTTTTGTCAGACTTGTTAAAAGCCGTATTCAGTTATTTTAGACAATAGAAAAATTCAATTAATCATTTTAATTTTTAAATTTATTATTTTTGTGATCTAAGGTCTTCGCTGAGATGAGAGTCGTAGTGTCACGAGCGGGATTCGAACCGAGTACCTTCGGCTCAATACCGCCGCTGCTTTAACCAATTATGCTATCGTGATTTCAAACTTCAAGACCTTAGATGAAAAGAATAATTAATATGGTCAATTATGACCGCTAAACCTATATGAATTTATTTTTAAACTTTAATTTATTGCGAGTGTGGGATTTATCCATGAGTGTTTCAAACAATAAGTTTTTGTTTTTTTTGCAATGTTTCGAGCATCTTAGTACTGTTTATCAAGGTGGCCAAACGACAGAATTTTACAATTTGACACGTAAAAATATTTTTCTATTTTATTTTAAAACAAACCTTTTACAAATGTTACAGTCTCTTTGCCTTCATACTTTAAAATAAAATTCATTGTGTTTTATAAATATGAATATTCAAAAAATTCTGAAACGTTAGAAAAAAGCTAATGGATAATGATCTATGTTTTTATTTTAAATGATTTTACCTATTTAAAACATTTTCATTAATGAGAAAATCAATCTTGTACGATCTGCATTTTTTCGTTTTGATGTTGTTGATGACGATGATGATGATGAATGGGGACTAGGAATTTGAAGCTTTTATTCTCCAGAATTGTAGCTTTCTTGATTTTTTATTTTATTTTCCCAGTTTCTTAGTTCTGTCTGTCGACTCTTTTTTTAAGAAGAACAAGATCATTGACTTGTTACAATTTCTTTCGTGGATCCCACGTTATGATGATCACATTCGAAGTTGATATGGGAGGCTGTTTCTTCCTCCTCATCGCATATTCTGCAAATGGTATCATCGTTGAACATGCCCATGTTATATAGATGTTTTCTCAGATGCTAGTGACCGGTTAATAGTCCCTTTTCTGTTCTGAGTCTGACCCGCTCCAATTGCACCAGTGAGTTTGCCAGTCTTGGTAAGGGTTGTTTTAGCATAAATTTACTGAGTCAAGCACCTCTAGAGTTTATTCACTTCTCCGTTTGTCTTTTTTAGATCCTTTCGTTTGTTTTTCTTACCCCAAAAATATTTTCACGGCCAGGATCTCCTCCTGTGGCTATTATGTCCGCCTTTTCGTTACCGAAATTCCGATGTATCCAAGATTTCATTTCAATTTTTTCTAAAAAAGAAACTGACTTGAGAATTTGAAGTAAGTTTATCAGAAATAGCAGTATCTAATTTTTCCAAATATTTTCTAAAAAATAAATAAATACAGAATAAAATATGAAATAAAAATGATTGGGTTGTTAACTGAAATCATCCCTTTTTTTTCAAAAAAACCTAAAACTAATAAATAGAGTTGTTAGTCTTCCTGACAAAGATGATTAGACATACAGAATAGTAAATATTTTTAAATTATTCACAATAAATTGAGATTCTAACAATATTATAAAAGAATTGTGATATAAAAATATACAAAATCTAAACAAAATTAAACAATTTCATTCACTAATTTCGTGGTCCGCTTGACCAATTAATATATTATAATTAATTAAGGTTTTTAAACATTAAATATAATTTAAAATTTGCAAGAAAATACTAATAACCCAGGTCAGATCGTAAAGACTGAAAATAGCAAAACACAAGTTGAAAATAATATTAAGTAATTCTCTTCATTTACTTATATTAACAATATATAAAAAAATATTCAAATTTATTTTAAACATCGTTTTATTATTATTTTGTTATAAATAAAATTATGTTCTAAAAAATTAAACCTCAAACCAAAATAAATAGTTTCTTACCCCCCCCCCAAAGAAAAAATTCTAAAAAGTAACCTATAAATTATATAATTTTTCACTTAATTACAATGGATGTGATATAATGTATATTGGTCAAACAAAAAATACTGGCAGCGGGTAAAAGAACCATGGCAATGATTTGAAGATACAATAAAAAAATAACTCAGCCATTTTCTAATATACAAATAGCTCAAAATTTAAACATTTTATTTTCTTTATAGTGCCAACGTTTCGATCTTTATTGAGATCATCATCATCATCATCTGTTGAGAGTGCCCAAACTCACGACACGCAAGAATGGCACAATTACGCAGAAAACAAACACTTTGAGCCTTGAAGATGATGTCAATAAAGATCGTAACGTTGGTACAATAAAAAAATGTTTTTCTGAAACGTACGTCACACCAGAACGCATCTCACGATTTCCGAATGATCATCAACTAACGGTCACTAATCACCACACATACACCCAATTTAAAACTGCACATTTTGAATTTTGAACAAAATCCTTTTAAAAGAGAAATCTTGGAATTCATGTATGTTACCAAAATAGGAAAAAAACTTAAATAAAATAATGTAATTACCCCCACCTATCTCGCTATTATATTCCGATATTAAAAAAAATTATTTTTTTAAATGTAAAATCGTGGTTAAGATGAAAAGGTTAGCGTCACGAGCGGTATTCGAACCCACGATCTTCGGCTGTGGAGTGGATCGAAGTCACGATAGCTCAACTGATTAGAACTCGAAGTATTTAGCGCCGTAGAAGGTGGGTTCGAATCCCGCTGGTAACACTAAATTTTTCATCTCAACCAAGACTACACAAAAAGAATAATTCATTCAAAGAAGTAATTTGGTCAAGTAGACCAATAACATAATGGACTTATAAAAATAATTTTTAAAATTTATAAAAATTAATTTAAAAAATATATAAATTAAACAATCCAATATTTTAAATTTCGGCGCAAACTCTCAACATAAATGACGATTTTGAAAAAACTTCCTTAATGTAAAATAAAAAGTATACAAATAAAATAATCTCAAATAAATAAAAATTGTTATGAAAAATGCATAAGATAAAAGATAGTAAAAATAAACGATCAAATTAAATTTAAAAAAATGATTTCACAACTGTGCATTTGAAAAACAATAGGTCATTTTTACCATTTTGGCCAAAAAAGGAATTTTTTTTAAATATACAAAATATATAAGTACAAAAATGTATATATAAATATAAATTACTGATGATCTTTTAGAATACAAGATGGCTATAAATAAATTGTAAATTTAATACAATATAACAGAACCTATTAATAATATGTTCTAAAATATGAATGAAAATATTATACTTATGTCTTTTTATAAAAAAGGGTGGGTGCTCATGAAGAGTGTAAATTCCAAAAACGAGAAATAAACGTAAATAAATAATTTATTTGTTGTTATTTAAAAAAATAAAATGTTTTTTAACATTAACTAAACAATTTAGTAATTCGTCTTAAAAATTCCACGATTTTAATAAAACAACTTTAAAAGAAAAAAAAATCCTTCGCAAAAAAATGTATTTTAATTTAATGTCATTTTAAAACTGACGAACTATACTCCTACCGAAATTTCGAACTTATAAAAAAATGTGTAGAGATTAGTGACCGTTAATCGATAGTTATTCAGATATCGTGAGATGTGGTCGGGTGTGATGTAGGTTTCAGAAAAACATTTTCTTTATCGTGCCAACGTTTCGATCTTTTATTGAGATCATCTTCAGGGCTCAAAGTGTTTGTCTTCTGTGTAATTGTGCCATCCTTGCGTGTCGTGTTGAGAGGGCCCAACGTTGGCACGATAAAGAAAATGTTTTTCTGAAACCTACATCACACCCGACCGCATCTCACGATATCTGAATAATAAAAAAAAAAAATTCAAAATACTTGTTTATATTTTCATTTAGTTTTACAACTGTACTCCTACTGAAATTTCAAACTTATAAAAATTTTTTCAAAATACATGTTTATATTTTCATTTAGTTTTACAAACTAAATTTTCATCTACAAAGAAAAGTCTACTAAAAAAATAAACATTTTGTGAAAATTTATTGACTTAGAGAGCAATAGTTTTTCTTTAGTAAATTAAAAATTTTCAAGCAATTTTTAATGGATACCCTATTGACTATAACCAGGAAAATGTGGAATATAGAAGTTTTGAGGTCAGGCCAGTCGTTATATATTTACGCTATCACGCAACGAATGAACAATTATGAAAACCTCCGTTTTGACCAAACATATTTAAAATTTAAATTCGAACATTTATTATTAGAACGTTTCAGTGTGATGTTCTGATTAAAAAGCATGAGTAAAAACATTGGAATGGTGAAGTACAGTTGAACCTTTCCCAGCCCTCAAAGCTTACCACAAACCATTATTTTCCTCACTCCTCGGCCAACCCTTCCGCCTGTCTATCGTGCAGTCTTTCTAGGCCGAAGAAAGTAGGGAGATTGTAATAAAGAAATAATTGTACAATCTTTTCATTTAAATTTTATTTATATAAATGGCAATATTAAGCGTTTTTTTCAATCTAATTACAAAATTCACAGGTTTTCGTGGTCCGCTTGACCAATTAACATTTTTCTATTAATTAATGTTTTTAGTTGAGGTAAAAAGTCAGTGTCACGAGCGGGATTCGAACCCACGGGACACGACATTCGGCTAGATACGCCCCTGCTCTACCACTTGAGCTATCGTGACCTCGATCCACTCGGTCACTAACTTCCCATCTCAACCCCACCTTTTGAATTTTCCCTCGATCGTTTTGTCATCGAAAGTTTGGCACGATAAAGAAAATGTTTTTCTAAAACCTACGTCACACCAGACCGCATGTCCCGATCTCCAAATAAAAATACAATAACTAATGTTTACAAAATTAATAAATTTTCCTATTTAAAAAATATTGCGGGTCTGAGAGGTCCAAAAATAGAGCCGGAGTTGGTACTTTCTCCTCTTCTTAGAGACGTTTATGTTTCGGAAAAGTGCTGGACCAAGTATTTTCTTCGACGTTGACTTCATTTTTTGGAGAAATTAACCAAACATCCCGACATAGCCCTCTCCCTAAAATACTTGATTGACTATCACTTCTAATCTTTCCGACACCTTATTTTACTTTGTATTCTTTTTAAATTCAATAAACAGACAGAAACCGTTTACCAAATATTGATTATTTGGAGAGAATGTTTCGATCTTTATTGAAGTTTACAAGTACATGTAGGAAAAAAAACGTCCCGTATGTATTTGTAAAATTTAAACAATGTTTATAAATCCCAGGCCCTGAAGATGATCACAATAAAGATCCAAACGTTGGCACGATAAAGAAAATGTTTTTCTGAAACCTACATCACACCAGACCGCATCTCACGATTTCTAAATAAATATATTAAAAAAGAAAATCAATTTATTCAAACAGACACAAGTCGATATTCTGTTCTATTCTGTGTAGTATATATTCTGTTCTATAAATTATTCAACTTGAAAAGTAAAAGGTTCAACTTTTGAAATTTTTTAGAGATTTTGAATCTAAGAATCTAATAAAAGAAACAAGATTGAATTTTGCCAGATTTTATTTGAGTTTATCAACCAATGAAAAAAAAAAATAAACACACGTTTTAGAGTTTGATTTTGATTTATCTGATATTTTAACTTTAGCAATAAACTCGATTGTGTTATTTTTTACAGTAAATAAAAACACTATTGTTTAACAAAACTTTTTCCAGTACAATACGCTAAACAAATTCATTGTAAAATGATTCTGTTGTGAACTATCATTAATACTAGAAGGAAAAGTTTGTTTCTCCTCCCTGTTAAATCATGCTACTTTTTTTGTCCGTTTTAATTTTTTAATTTGGATGGAAGCCAAAGGTACAAATAATACCGAGTGTCTAGGTTTTTGTTTTATCAATGTCCATTGTGAAAATTTAAGCAGTAATGTGTGATAATAGATGTGAGTACAATTATTTTGAAACTTCTAATTTTAATTAATTTCTTGAAATTCATGTTAAGGAATGTAAAGTTTTTGGGAAAAAAGTAAAATAATTTAATTAATTTTTTCTATTGGCGAACGTTTTCAGAGGAAATATTTTCTATAATTTAAGGTTTATAATCAACAACATACCTGACCTTAACTCATATTTACAATCTTTTCTGTTTTTCAGTGTCGAATCAATGTTTCATATGCACAGATAATATTCTCTCTATATTTCTTTCAAATTTCTCTTGAGATTTTTTTCAGGATTTTTTTGAAACTCGAATTTTGAGGAGGGAAGGTAATTATCATTTTATCACACCAGACCTCATCTCACAATCTCCAAATAATCATTTACTAACGGTCACTAAACACACACATTAACAAATAATATTGTATCAACTTAAAATACTTACAGTAACATATTTACGACGGGTAAAATCGTTGAAATGAAAACAGATAGGAGACATTGACACTAGTATTCAAAAAAACCTGCTGATTCTTTCATGAACTGGGTTGTCTGAAATGCTAACAATTTAAATTTCTTTATAATTACGGACTACGTCCATATTAATATTTGATTACGTTTTGCCACCAGAGAACTTTCGACTTTACTCCAACAATCTTTTAGTACTGATTATGGAAGTAAAAAGTTTTGATTTATCGATTTGTATAAGCTCACACCAACGTACACACATGCGTACAGTATATTTTCCGTATTGTGGAGAATTCCTCCTCGAGGAACTGTCAACAACTAGGTCATTTTAGACCCTAACTCATGAGATTTGTATCTATACTTGAAGTTCTATGGAAAGAAAACATCATCTCCGAGTGAAATGAATGGATTGAGGATCTTGCAGAGCCTTGAGGTGTTTCAGCAGATTTAGGTTAAGAGCTAGACGACTTGGATAAACTATCAATTACAAAGGAGGTCAATTATGCCTTACATCTATCCTCGGAGACCCTTTTTCTCAAGATTGCTCATTAATCCGATGTGACACATTTTCTAGAACGCTCGTATAAAGTCAAGGCATATGAAAAGTTTATGTTTTGTAAAGTCCAAACATTCTTAAAAAAATCCCATTTTATCAATTTAAAAAAACAAAATTTCCAGAGGTGCATTCCAATCGCTTCCATGATCCACCGGGTTCCCTATCCATAGGGCGTTGCAAGAAAACAAAAACAAAAAGAAATTCCGATTTTGGAGCTCCATGAAAGTACTTGGTACCATCCAGTGAGTCAATTCCCTTTTTTCTGTGAAAAGAAATCATTTCCTTTTCCATCTTCTGGGAGTGCACCCGCTCCTTTCATTTAAAAAAAAATTAGATAAATTTTTGTTTGATACAATTATTAAAATAGGTTTTAAAAAAGCTTTATATATTTTATTTATGCTAAGAGAAGCAATTGTGTTCATTTTTCCTGTGGTTTCATTCTTTTCATTTTAGTTCAGCGCAGTTTCTTATTTTATTTTATTTTTTATAATAAAGGAAATTTGTTTATGTTCCAAATTTTTTATTTATTTCTTTTCCTCATTAAATTTTAATTTGTGGGCATACTTGAAGCACAAGTCATTTTCGAACATTCAAAAATACTTTATAGTTTTATTAGGTTAGATTAAAAAACTCTGAGTTTCAATAACTCATTAATCATAATAAACAAATTGGCATGTTATTATTAGTTTAAAAAAAGTTCCCTTCCAAAATATCAAATAAAATTTATTTGCAATTTTTGCTTTTTTAGCTTATGGTACTTACTAATCGTTACAGAAAGAAAAAGAATGGTGGTTTCGTTTCGTCTCAGCATGTGGTCCAATGCGGGTCAAAATTGCTTCTTCAATTACATCCGTGAATTACGCCAACTTGCAGTTCAACGAATGGCAATCAGCGAGATTGAACTACAGTCAATTTCTACCTTTCGATTCTTGAATTGGCTCATCGAACCTCTTTTTCTCTCCCTTTTTCTATATATCAAAAATGCCTTGGCCTCCCGTATTTTATGAGACGTATGAGAAAAAAAATAAATCTCGTTGTGATGGAGGGACGAAAGGCATTCTGGGCAAAAAATGTCTTGTAATGAACTAAAAGGGACGTGATCGGTTAAAAAACCAGTTCCGTTCGATTTTGTAAGGGTTAGTTACAGTATAAAATACCGGCAGCTTTTGAGTATGAAATTGACTGTAATTATTATTTGGCTGCAATTAATCAATCAGTTCTCTTAATATTTTTGAGATTCGTTTCTTACACTTGCCACTATGAAATTAAATATTCATATTTTCTATACAAAGTTTTACAATATTTTACATACTTTTAAATATTTTTGATACAGAACAATATCGAAGTTTTGTAAAACGAGAGAGTTGGTGTCCGAGAGGATCGAAGTCACGATGGCTCAAGTATTAGAGTAGCGGCGTATTGAGCCGAAAGGTCGTGGGTTCGAATCCCGCTCGTGACACTGACTTTTTCATCTCAACCAATACCTTACATGGTAAGAATAATTAATTGAAAGAAGTACTTTGGTCAATTGACCACTAAACCGTAAATGGATTAATATTTAAAAAGTAAAAGAAGTATCACTTCACTAAGCAGCTCCCCGTGGCCATTCAAAAGTCGCTCAGAATCGAATCCTGTTTACACGACATTTGAAAATGCAAAAAGAGGGAAAATTCGAACGGTTATAGGTTCAGATGGAGAAGTGGTGTCCGAGAGGATCAAGGTCACGATAGCTCAAGTGTTTAGTGCAGCGGCGTATTTAGCCAGAGGTCGTGGGTTCGAATCCCGACCGTGACACTGACTTTTCCAACTCAACGAAGACCTTTCATATTAAGAATAATTAATTGAAAGAAGTACTTTGGTCAATTGACCACTAAAACGTAAACGGGTTATGTAAAAGGACTCTATAGCAATTTAATAACTGAACAAATATAATACCTTGATCGATGGGGCAAAACTGTGAGCATATACAAATCTAATGATACCAAACTAACGTCGCAATGATATATATATACATGTTTTCCTGTTCTAATTATACTTCTGCTCATATGGATTAGAGTTCACTATTGATAAGATTTTTATTGACTTTTTATCAGTTCAGTAGATAACGCAAGTTTTGTCCTGGGGGTTGGTCCACTATTTATGCGTCTCCCATAATTTTCTTGTTTTCCTTATCTGCCATCTTCAGTGTTTTATTTTTTGCTATACATTTTTGTATTGAGAAAATGGATTTTTTCCATGGTTGGAAATTTTTGGTTAAAAAAATGAATTTATACAATGCTCGCAAATTTTAGATTCAATCAAAGTACACATACTTATATTATGTTTAGTAGTATGTTATAAATATTGATGTTTACAAGAATGACACCTTTACAAAACGAAAAAGAAACACTTTGAGTGATTACAAATATTTTGATTGAACCTAAAATTTTATATTTGTATGAATTCATTTTTTAATCTTAAATTTTCTAACAATATATAAACTTATTTTTTCTAATCTAAAATTTTCTAGTATAGTATAAATTTATTTTTTTTATCTAAAATTTTCTAGTATAGTATAAATTTATTTTTTAAATCTAAAATTTTCTTGTATAGTACAAATTTATTTTGTTAAATCTAAAATTTTCTAACATTGTATAAATCCATTTTTTTATCTAAAATTTTCTAGCATTATATAAATTTATTTTTTTTATCTAAAATTTTCTAGTATAGTATACATTTATTTTTTAAATCTAAAATTTTCTTATAAATTTATTTTTTACATCTAAAATTTTCTAGCATTGCATAAATTCATTTTTTTATCTAAAATTTTTTAGCAATATATAAATTTATTTTTTTTAATCTAAAATTTTCTAGCATAGTGTAAATTTATGTTTTTAAATCGAAAATTTTCTAGCATTGTATAAATTCATTTTTTTAATCTGAAATTATCTAGCATTGTACAAATTCATTTTTTTTCGACATCCTATATGCATTTGTAAAACTTAAACAATGTTTAAAAATCCCCGGCCCTGAAGATGATCTCAATAAAGATCAAAACGTTGGCACGAAATGAGAAAATGTTTTTCTAAAACCTACGTCACACCAGACCGCACTTCACGATCTCCAAATATGGTACTAATAATAGCCTAGAAAGAAATGGAAATAAAAGAGAAATAAAACTGGTAAAATGAAAAGGGTAACAGGTTATAGAATACATACCAAAAATTAAACTCCTTAATTAACTCATATCTGTAATTCCATGCATGTCTAGCGTAATGAATTAAGGACTGCGAATTTGAGCCACTCAAAAACCGTAACAGATCAGCTCTGGGGAGAGTGAAACATCCGTGATGCAATGATCGAATCTCACCCAGGGATGAGCACTCGGCCAAGTTTCAATGGAAAGCGAATTGCACGATGAACAGATTCCCAATTCCCCTCTAATCCAAAAAGCCGAGTATACGTGCAAAACCTCACTTCTTAGGTTAAATAGCCATCGCACCTCATAGGGACGAAGATCGTCAGACTTGTCTCCATCTAGGTCAAACAAGGCAGGAGAAATTTATACTTATTTGTAAACGGAGAGATGCGTAGATGCTTGGACACGTGACCGTCATTCTTCGTGATGTTGATTTTTAATTTGACTAATAAGAAGTGAAAAATAATAGATAAATAATTCTGTCCCAGAAGATTGACCTTATATTAAACTATTCAGAAATTGTGAGATGCGGTCTGGTGTGATAGGTTTCAGAAAAACATTTTCTTTATCGTGCCAACGTTTCGATCTTTATTGAGATATCCAGGGCCTGGGATCTCCGATTTATGAATAATTATCGATTAACGGTCAATAATCACCACACACTTATATTAAACTATTAAAAAGTCAATTTTTTCTATATTCCTATTTTTCCCAGTGTACACATCCAATTTTACACGACCACTCGCTGGTGGTTAATCTCGTATTTGCTAGATTGAGCAGTTGTTCCAGTTCTTCTTCTTCTTCTTCTTTTTCTTCTTCTTCTTTTTTTTTTCTTCTTCTTCTTCTTCTTCTTCTTCCTTTTGAGTGGAAATTGTCCAGTGAACGGGCATAAAGTAAACAGGAGATATTTTCCGTTTTGCTGCAGTTTCTCTAGGAGCAACTGGTAAATTCAGGAGTGATAATTTTGACCTTATCTTTTACATGCTTGACGTGTTGGTTCATCACGTATGTATAATTACGTTGATCCTTTTTTTATAGCAGTTTATAATTTGACGTGTCTTTTCTTAATGAGGAACCCTTCCTGGCTAGTTTTTCACCCTCTTCGTTCCTCTTCTGTTCTTGGCACCCTAGAAATCTGAACAGACAAAATTCTGATTATTGGCTCTTTCTGGTTTTACCAATGCGCAACTAAACCTAATCTGTATAAAGTTGAATCTACCGTTCGTTTTCAAAGTAAATCGATACATTTCGATTTCTATTCCAAGGACGTGAAGGTTATAATAAAATAAATACACAAATATGTAAATGTGTCATAGTCAGAATTCGCTGGTAGACCTTTATCCCAAAATACCCTCTCTGGTTTTTCTATATATTTGCATGTATATGTTTTTGTTTGTGTGTGATATTGAGGTATAAATTATGCCGAATACTACATCCTTTTTTTATGGTGTTAGTTTTAGTCATTCAGCATCAAGAAGATGTTTATATAATCCTGTCCTTGTCTCTGTGTAAAAGATTTTGTTATTTTCAGGTTAAGCAGCACCATTTTAAACTGTGCAGTGCGTGTAAACTAGTTGGAAGTATTAAAGTTGTTATTACAAATATTTATCTTTTATATAAAGTTTAAAAAACGAAGTACACCGACCTGTTTTCATACGGCATTCAAATATTTCCGAGTGCATGAAAGCTTAAATCTTTCTAGTTTGATGTAAATTTTATATTATTTATATAAAAAGTTAAAGTTTTTCGGTGTGAAAGTTAAATAGTTTCCAGTAATAAGATTTTACATTTTGGCAGCACTTAAAGTTTGATACAAGGTTTTATTTCAAATTCAGCTGGCCGAAATATTGGCTCGAATAATACATTTGTAACATCAAATTACCATCCCAATTTGTCCTAGCATACGTAAAAAAATATATTCCGTTTATACCCAATGATCCTGTTCATCGCGAGCTCTCCTTTGATGTTTATTTTTTATTTTTATGAAATAACGTTTTTTTTCTTGTTCCTGAATAATCTTGCAGGTCTATAGTAAGTTAATATTTAAAAATAATTAAAGTTCGTATATGAGTTTTATGTTTTAAATATATAAGGAATTTATTTTAAATTTATGTTTGATCAAATTCGACATATCTTTCAATTTATTTAGCAACGTTGAAATGGGGTTTCTGTTTACATTTTTCTTCAAATTTTCTTCCAAATTCAATTAGTGGCAATGATTCTTCTTAATTTAAGACTAAACAGTTTTTCGATGCGGGAAAAGCTCGGTGATTGGAATAATAAAGTTTTTCCAGAAAGTTGAAATTGAGGTATGAATTAACAATAGTAGTAACAAGGGTTGCAATTAATTAGGCTACGTGTTATAATTGAAAACAAGGGTGTAATCGAACGCCATTTAATCAGCCTAAAATTACACTTTTAAATTTATCTGATATTGCATATCAAAGGAAAGAAAAAATGTGAAAAAAAACGGTAACATGGAAATTTATACTTAACCAAATTGATACAAATAAATTATCAATAAAATAAATCACCTAATAAAATTTATTAATAAGAACAAATATATCCATTACTCAATAATTAATAATAAGTTGATAAAAAATAATAAAATCTGGAATTATTCATTTCGTTTTTAGGCTCTAGATTTTAAATAGAAATTATTTGTACAAAGCAGTGGAATTATAAAAATAGTGATTATTTGGAGATCGTAAGATGCGGTCTGGTGTGACGTAGAGGTTTTAGAAAGAGATTTTCTTTATCGGGCAACGTTTCGACCTTCATTGAAATCACCTTTAGGTCTCAAAGTGTTTGTTTTCTGCGTAATTGTGTCATTCTTGTGTATCATGTTGAGAGTGCCTACATACAAGAATTACGCAGAAAACAAACACTTTGAGCCCTGAAGATGATCTCAATAAAGGTCGAAACGTTGGCACGATAAGGAAAATGTATTTTAAAATCTACGTCACACCAGAACTCATCTCACGATCTCCGAATAATCATTAACTAACGGTCACTAAACACAACACATTTCTATAAAAATAATATTGAAACATAAAATAAAATGATACTTTTAAAAATTTACAGAAATTAAAGAACAACAATATGGTTTTTTCTCTCGTTTAAAACGGTTTTATAATTTATCATATTTGCAGAATAAAATCAATAAACGCTTACAACCGCATATAACCCCCACATGTGGTTCACCCCCCATTGTATTGTACGAACGTATTTATTAGCGTGAGTGGTTCAGCATGCATGGGAGCGGCTGTGACTGAATATCGAGTAACTCATAGGCCCACCGATTTAGGTTAGTGATTATACATTTGTTGTAAGATTGTGGGATGGATCGACGGCGACTTGGTTGTAGTAATACTATCGAGATGCTGCGTCCTCTCTAGTATGATCGTATTTATTAGCGTGATCGTATTTAGGTTATGTGTGAATGGACGTGGCTGTCGAGGAATATCGAGGACTCCACAGGCCCGTCAAAAACATTAAAATTAGTTTAATAGATGAGTGGAATTTGTCTGTTTGAATGTATTTATTCCGTTAGAAGGCGCATAATGAGGAGTGCACGGAGCCTGGTAGCCTTCACTAACTGTATCAATCCAGCCTTAGATGAGACAACGTTGTGTGTCGGGTTTCATCTTAATTGTAATCCTTTGTATTTATAATTTTAAACAAGCTTTAAATTAAATTCTAGTCATTAATGTAATACCCTGTAATAATATAATGTATTTATTGGTTTTTAATCACAACAATAGTTAGTAAGGGGGCGTCGGTGGCCGCAAGGTTTAGGCGTTGACACTGCGCTCATCACTGTAAGGTAAAGGTCCCGGGTTCGAATCCAGCGGCCCTGCATTCGAAACCGATATACTTACAAATGGGCTTTTTTTTTAAAACACCGGCACCCCGAGGGTTTATATGACCTCTGCTGTTGCGAACCCTCGTAAAAAAAATAAAATAAAATAAAAAATAGTTAGTAAGAACAAAAAAACAGTTGGACTTGTAAATGTGTGAATTATTCGTGAGGTAATTTATTTTATATATAAAAAAGGTTATTGTATATATTAATTTATTATTTTTGTCAATCATTAATGTCATAATTACTCATTAATTTACTTTACATAGATGGCTTGTTCACCATATATAACCGAATGCTGGCCATGTACTTCATAACCTAAACCATTGCATTTGTTTTTTCCGATGAGAATTTTTTTTTTCTCTTCTTTCTTGGAAAAGTATGCACTGATGTTTTTGATTTTTTGATGTTAAAAAGTATATTAATTATGTATATTTTCTTAATAAATAGGCCCTGATGATGGCAACATAATGTTGCCGAAAGCTTAGTGATTCCAACGCTTTTGTCCTTCTTTCACCGAGTAAAGACCTTAAAGAAGATATTGAACTCTACATTCTACATTACATTACAATTAATTAAGGTTTTTCGTTGAGATGAAAAAAAGTTAATGGCACGAGAGGGATTCGAACCCACGCCCTTCGGCTAGATACTCCGCTGCTCTACCACCTGAGCTATCGTGACCTCGATCCACTCGCACATCAACTCCCCATCTCAACCCCACCTTTCGAATTTTCCCTCCCTTTTGCCATTTTTCAAGGTCGTGGGTTCGAATCCCTCTCGTGCCATTAACTTTTTTTCATCTCAACTAAAAGCCTTAATTAATTGTAATGTATTAATTGGTCAATCGGACCACGAAATTAGTGAATTCTACATTACTTTTAAGTAGTAAAAGAGTAATAATAATTTTCATTTTGTGGGGGTGGGTGTTAGAAAAATTCGAGTAGCATAGAGGCTTGCGATCTAACTCGTCTAATTCCCCTATTTGCTAACGATAATTTACATTAAACAATTATGTTTTAAGCATAACATTTTGATTAGATTTTGTGTAATTACTAATTTTAATTTAGTTAAAAGGAATTCGCTGGTTTTTGTTTTAACACCCTTTCAAAGAGGAATATGCGTTAAAACCTCACAGTACATTTCAAAATATCACAGCTTTATCTCAATATGAAAAAGCCCGTAAATAAACAAGAAAAATATAAAAAAGGATTTATAAATAAATAGGGTGCTAAAGTTGTTTCAAAAACATGATCTTATGTATTGATTTAAATAGATATTTTATTTTTTTGAAAGAAGCTATTTAAAACACTGAATTAGTAAATTTTCCAAATATGCAGCAAACGCTTTTTGGTATTTATTTAGTAATTGGACCGCTTTAACTGGCTTTATTAAGACTAAGTAACAATCGATGAAAAGTTGGCCAACTTCTAAATAAACTGTCAAAAGCAGGTTTTTCTTGAAAAATCTTATCGCGGGATGGTGTTGATAGGAGTGAGAATTTTCTAATAAAAGCGCTCTCGGGCCGCGCGGATTTCAGGAGTTTTTCACGAGTTTCGAGAGAGAAAAAAAAAAGAAAAAGAAATTAGTTAATCCCCTCGCAGCTTTAATAATCTGCAATTTACCCTTTGACGAGAAAAGCAGGATATAAGCATAAATCCTAAAAAGAAATTTATGTCAATCAAAAATAATCTAATTGAATTCATAAATTTTAAAATAATAAGGAAGGTGTTTTTTCTATATTTTGACATATTTTGTTCAATCATTTTTTTTATGCTGAACCAGTATTGGGTCACTTATCGGGTCTGTCTTCACGTTTGTTGAACTAATCAAACTTTTCAGAGGAGAACTGTATTTTTTTTCTTGTATCTATGTCTGATGTTTTAGTATTGAAAAATTCTTCCCAGCTTCTATTTTTAAAACATGAAAAACCGATAAAAAGAAAATCTATTGTTATATCTGTTGAGAATTAAAGATTAATTAATTATTTGCCTAGTGACTGTTACGCTATCCCAACATAGCGAATGGATTTTCTAATTAACGACAGTGTGAAAAAAATATTACGTTGTTCAGCTTTCTTTATGACTGGGGTTGCTTTTATTTACATTTAATGAGGAAGTGTTATTTTTATTTAGTGAGATAGAAAAGAGGTTTTCTGTTTTTTAAGGAATAGATATTTCAAAATGGCTAGGTGTATTATGAATTTTTAACAAACCTCAAGACTTGACCGGTTCCTAATTAAAACTCTGTAACAGATGCTATAAATATTATAATCTCGGATGGGCTAAGTCCTTTTTTTATATTAAAAGAAGCCGAATGGTTTTCGGTTTAACCTTTCAACATAAAAGTTTCAGGCGAATCTCCAATTTAAATTCCATTAATAACTGAGGAATGATTAGATGTCTGCAAATTTGCTCTGTGGGAAAGGGGCTGGGGTTGACAAGATTTTTTGATTCGTGAAATCCTCGTTGCTGTGAAAATATTGGCCACAAAACCTGGAATATCTTCCTTTTTTTTTTAAGTTTGTCATCAAATTCCTCGTTTTAATTTCCTGCCTTTCAATTGAATGTGTATTTCTTTCTACCGGACACGGGATGTTCCAGGTTTTATTCTACCTCAATTCATTTGAGCGCTGTTATACGAGCGTTTCTCGATTTCTCAATAAGAGGTGGTTTTGTCTTTTCAGGCAGGCTCTAATTGAACTTTCTACCCACTCTTTGTTGTGTACAAAGAAAACAAAAGAACGTATTTAGTGGGAGAAAGAATTGACATTCCGATTGGACAAAAGCCTAAAAATAATATATACCTAATCATTTTTTTTTAATTAATCATCAACCTCTAATTTTGATTATATTGTCTGTAATAATATTATTAGACCTTTTTAAGGATTATTAAACAGGATAAACTACTTTTTACATTCTATTCGTCAATTTTTTTTAAAATTTAATAAAGACTTTTAGGATGTCCTGGAGAATCTTGTAGGCAAGGTAGGATTTGAATTAAATCGCGGAGCCATGATTTTCTCTTTTTTTCTGGTTAAATCTTTGGAATTTAATTTCAACCCAATACTTTACATAATTAAGAAGCAATTAACGTGTTTTTCTTGATCATTAATTTAACTAAACCTAATCTCAAGGATAAATTAATCTAGTTTCTTTTTTCTACCTTAGATTTTTAGTTGAGATAAAAAAGTCAATGGCACGAACGGGATTCGAACCCAAGATCTTCGGCTAGATACGCCTCTGCTCTACCACTTGAGCTATCCTCGATCCACTCGGACACTAACTTTCCATCTCAACCGCACCTTTCGAATTTTCCTTCCTTTTTGCCATTAATTGGTCAAGCGGACCACGGAACTAGTGAATCTTCTACGTTAGGTTCCTTGGTTAGTTTATATTAATTATCCAAAAATCTACTTAATTTTAATAAATTAATTTTGCGAGATATTTAAATGTTAGCATAATTTTTTCTAAATTAATTTGTATCAGTTATGTAGCAAAACATAAAGACCTTTTTTGTGCATAGAAGTTGTTTACATAAATCCGCTATTCCATAGTGTCATTATACCACCTTTTGCAAATTTTTCAGTGTTAATCCAAGTTTTTCCTACATTACTTTATCAAACAGTAATCTGCTTAAAGTGTTAAATTTATCGAATACTTTTTTACACACAAATGATCTACAGCTCTGTACTGTCAACATTGCCAAGGACAGTAACAATTTTGACTAAATCGACATATTTAAGATTGTTGTGCGCTGATGATTACCTTAAAATAGGTCGAAAGCTTGTAATAACAATTACATTTTTTTTCCATCAAGGTCGTACTAAAATCCAGATTATTTTTCATTAATCAGCAAAAGAAAGCCGAGGTTTTGTAGTATTTTTTTCTTCTCAGGAGGACATTGGTGAAAGTAAATTCCTTTTATTCTACTGCAACCTAAAACATCTATTATAGAACGAACCTCTTTATTAAATTCGCTAGTTTCGTGGTCCGCTTGACCAAATAATATCTTACAATTAATTAAGGTTTTTAGTTGAGATAAAAAAGTCAGTGGCACGAGCGGGATTCGAACCCACGATCTTCGGCTACCTCGAACCCACGCCGCTGCTCTACCACTTGAGCTATCGTGACCTCGATCCACTCGGACACCAACTTCCCATCTCAACTGCACCTTTTGACTTTTTCCTCCTTTTTGCCTTTTTTCAAATGTCGTGGATTCGAATCCCGCTCGTGACACTAACTTTTTTATCTCAACTAAAAACCTTAATTAATTGTAATATATTTAAGATTTTGTGCGCTGATGATGACCCTAAAATAGGTCGAAAGCTTGTAGTAACAATTACATTTTTTTTCCATCAAGGTCGTACCAAAATCCAGATTGTTTGTCATTATTCAGCAAAGGAAAGCCGAGGTTTTGTAGTATTTTTTTCTTCTCAGGAGGACATTGGTGAATGTAAATTCCTTTTTTTCTACTGCAACCGAAAATATCTATTGTAGAACGTACCTCTTTATTAAATTCAGTAGTTTCGTGGTCCGCTTAATCAAGTAACATCATACAATTAATTAACGTTTTTAGTTGAGATAAAAAAGTCAATGGCACTGCGGGATTCGAACCAACGATCTTCGGCTAGATACGCCGCTGCTCTACCACTTGAGCTATTGTTTTATCTCAACTAAAAGCCTTAATTAATTTTAAGGTACCTCTTTATATTTGTTTTCCCCAGATCCCACATCCAATGGTTTACATAAGAAAATTTTACAGAAGAAAGAGATGGAAGTTTAAATTTTTTGAATTACGTATTAAGTACACGCCATTGTTGGCAACAAAAACTGTCATGATCTATCAATATTGTCTCTTGTGTGTCCAAGACTTAAGCGAAAACACCGAACTTTGAAAATCCAGCTGTACTACCCTTAAAAACTACTCATTTTTGAGTTGTGACTCGTTTCTTGCATATATTGGCTCTCATTAGTTTAAATTAGTTTGTTCGCTCTAATGATAAAGGTGATAAATGAATGACTGCAAGTGTATTAATTTCTTTGTGATAGTAACACAGAACAGACAAACCTAACAAACAAGCATAAATAACCGTTAGGAAAAATATATTTGTGCAATTATTTTTTATAATTTGAAATTAATATAATTGTCGATGGCCTTTAAATAGATAGAAAGCGTGGCAGTAACAACTTAACTTGGTTTTTACTTCAAGATTGTGATGCAGTGTTCATGAGTGAAGATTTGGTCGATAATTCTAACATTGAAAACTAAAATATTTCTAAAATTATTACTACTTTGATCTTACAATGAAGAGAAAACGCAGCATAAGAACTTAGAATGCTGCTAGATTCAATTAAGGACATGCAATCTTCTTTTATCGCAAAAAGTATAATTGTGGTAATTCAGTATTTGCATATTTCGATTTTCAGTGGCATTATTTGACCTGAATCTTTTTCATGTTTCATTCATGCTTCCCAGATTGGTTAGTCAAGTCTGAAGAACCAGAACTATCGGCATGAGAGGTCATATTTTTCTTCTCATTGTCCATTATCAAAGTGCAACAAGAAGATCCATTATCCATAATAATTTGCCCAAAAGTCACTTTACTGTAGCATCACACCGAAATCCTTAAAAAAACTAAATATTCCGGTTTTTATAATTTATCGATATATGTCACTTTTCTTGTCGGTGTGCGACACATGGGATAGCTAGACTAAGATTTAGTCCTTTTCTTGAATAATTAAATGTTTTGTTGTATTGAATACTATTATAATCGTGCTCAATATAAAGAAATTTCAATTAATTATTCTTTTTATGTAAAATCTTGGTTGAGATGAAAGAGTTGGTGTCAGGAGCGGGATTCGAACCCACGACCTTCCGCTCAACACGCCCGTGTTATAACCACTTGAGCTATCGTGATTTCCATCCACTCCTACAATACGATACCAACTCCCCATCTCAACCTACAACCTTTCGAATTTTCCCTCTTTTTGCAATTTTTCAAATATCGTGTAATCAGGATTCGATTCTCGGCGACTTATGAAGTCTCATAATAAAAAGAATAAATTAATTGAATTAATTATTAAGGCCAATTAAACCACGAAATATAAATGGACTATACAGAAACAGACAGTGAGTAAAAAAATACTTTGAGTCTAAAATTACTATCATTGTAAAAATTCATTTTTTTACATCCTACATATTTGATAATTTAAACAATGTTTATAAATCCCAGTCCCTGAAGATGATCTCAATAAAGATCGAAACGTTGGCACGACAAAGAAAATGTTTTTCTAAAACCTACGTCACATCAGACCGACAAAGACAACAAATAAAACAATATTTCATACTAAAGAAGAAAAAGAAAAAGAAAAGTGTGGGGTGATTAGTGACCGTTAATAGATAATTATTCAGAAATCGTGAGATGCGGTCTGGTGTGATCTTCAGGGCCTGGGATTTACAAACATTGTTTACATTTAAAAAATACATTTAGGATGTGAAAAAGTGAATTTATACAATGCAAAAATATATTTTTTTCATTTTTTATATTCATTCAAATTATTTCTACTCACTCAAATGGTTTGTCTTCTGTGTAATTGTGCAATGTTTTTCTGAAACCTACATCACACCAGACCGCATCTCACGATTTCTGAATAATTATTGAAGAACAAAAGATTTAACAAGATGAAACAAAATTTAATATTAAAGAAGAAAAACAAAAACAAAAAAATTAACAAAACGAAGTACCACAATATGAAACATTAATTTATTTAGAAGATCTCACTGAAAAAATAATAAAAATTTGCAAAAAAGAAGAAATGTTTAAAGGTTTTACAATTTATATCCATGAAAATGCATACAATTTATTACCTCCCATAAAAAATCCTATAGGGAAAATAAAACCAGCGAAATAGTTATACGTTAAAATGCACCTGTCAAAAAACTTATATAAGAAAAACAATAACAATAAGAAAGACAACCCAGGTTTAAGTCCACATATCATAAATAAAGGACATGATAATAGTTGTGAGGATTTAAAAATACTATGGTGACAAAACAATAATGTAAAATTATTACAGTTGGAAAACATTTACCTCAGTATAGATAACAATAACGTCAACATTCAACAAGATAAAAACAAAATTTGTCATCAGTATAAAAACATATGAAGAAAGAACACAAATAAGTTCTCTATAATTAATATGATTCATAAGCCAAATTAACCTATGATCTTCCAAGTCCTATCGACCCATTCGTTTCGGTTCTATCCTTGTCAAAATTCTAGAAAACCTGCTTCTCCTACGATTATTGCAAATAATTGAAAATTCTGATATTTCGATCAGACCGCATCTCACGATCTCCAAATAATAATTAATTAACGGTCTCTAAACACCCCCCCCACACACACACAAACACACACACACACACACACACACACACACACACACACACACACACACACACACACACACATGTATATACATACATACATGTATGTTATCATATGCTAAAAACATATGAAAGTTGGTCATCAAAAAGGAGTCGGACCTGACATAGTTGCTCCAAAAAAAAAAAAAAAAATGTCACGCAATATTTAAAATGAAACTTGAAAACTGCTGAACATCCGAAATGTTTTTTTATTTAAGTTCTTTGGAATTCGCCTTGACGAAAACACTTTTTAAAATAGCTCAGATGCGAAGTAAAAGTAAAAAGAAAACCTCGGCAGATAAACGTTGTTTATGCTCAAAAATTGAGTCGGATTACACTTGACCCCGTGTTTTAGATTCCTTTTTCTCCTCGGGATTTTCAATTAAAGACGTCCTTTGTGCTTTTGATTAGATTTCTCTTTCTCGGTTGTAAAATTTGTTCACTTTATCACCGGCAACTAGAAGCACCTTGATTGATCGACAAATCGTCGACCGACACCGCCTCGGCCAGTCGGTGACCCTAACCAACGAACACCAACTAACACGAAATGAAACAGTCAAGTAAAATCTTCCAAGTCGTCCCTATTTTCAAAAAATAATTACTTTTTTGCCAATTCGTATGTAATAACTATTTATTTTTATTTTAATTAACTAAACAGAAAAGCTTAAACAATTCATTTTTGAACACAAGTGAAGTTTTTTTTTTGCAGTATCTAACATTTTTCGAAATCTTTTATTAGTTTTAACGTTTTCAAAAAGTGAAACGAAGTTGAGTAATTTTTGATAAAATAAGGAATGATGTTAGTAATCTATATATACGAAAGGTTAAACTTTGTCCAGTGAGTCAAATCTCCTCGTCGTTAGTCGCACAATTCGTCGACCTCACGGTTTTTAAGCAAAATTTAATTCGGAAATTTGTGAGATATATTCAAAAGGCCTGTAATAAAATTTGTGTTGTTCATAATTTAGATATATTTGGATGTTTTTTCTGTATATAAACATCAAATAAGGGTTGGTGGTGACTGAAATAGGACTCATCATTCATTTCATAATTTAAAGAGATTTGATTGAAAGAGATTAGAGATTATTTGGATTTCATGTACGTCATCCAAGTAAAGCCCAAGTTAACGTACTTACTACCATTACTGCTTCTCTGGGAGTCTTTCTGAATCTAACACCACCACATAACTTTTTCCAGAGAGAGGCCAAAGTTACAATTCATAGGCTAATAATAATAGACTCCAATAGGCTACTTTGCAAGGAGCAGCTAAAGCTTCGAGGGGATCTTCACGCAGTCAGCGTTCAGATTGGGAAAGGACAAACCAGAATGAAAAAAAGACGAGGGTTATCGGTTCAATTCACCCGTAACGTTAAGAAATACGGCTGTTTGCTTGTTTTCTAGAATCAAGAAAAAGAAACTTGATGATTGGGGATTATTGATTAATTAAACCTAAAATAGTTTGAACTTTGCTTCTTAATGCGTGGTGTTTAATGACCGTTAGAATGGTAGACATTTTTTCTACCGATTAATGGTAGGAATTTTAGACTCAATAAAAGTATTTGCATAGAAATGTGTGGTGATTAGTGACCGTTAATCGATAATTATTCAGAAATCGTGAGATGCGGTCTGGTGTGATGTGGGTTTCAGAAAAACATTTCCTTTATTGTGCCAACGTTTCGATTTTTATTGAGATCATCTTCATGCTCAAAGTGTTTGTCTTCTGTGTAATTGTGCTATTCTTGCGTGTCGTGTTGAAAGTGCCCTTTTTCTTTTTTTTTTTTTGAAAATTTTTGTTTTTGTTGTAACTTTGTTGAGATATGTTGTGTTGATTTATATTGAGGTGTTGTAAGTGGTTTGTTATTGTGTTAATGCATTTTGATCGTGTTATGTCTTTTTCTTCCTCTGTTTTTGTGAATTTTTGGATTGCATAGTCTACATCCGTAATTAATTTAGCTGTTGGAAAATCTGTTTTGTTGTAAAGAATGGAATGTTTGGGACCAAGTGATAGGATGATTAGGAAAAGGAAAGCCAAATTTCTCAAGAATTAGACTATGCAGAAATGTTTGATGTGATGAATGTAATGATTATTTTATACGTTATGTTATATTAAATAAATTATATTTAGTGGGATATTGGCCAAATTACTTCTTTCAATTAGTTAATCTTTTTACGTAAGGTTTTAGTTGAAATGAAAAAGCTAGTATCATACCGATTCGAACCCACGACCTTCGTCTCAATACGCCACTGCTCTTGCCACTTGAGCTATCGTGACTTAAGGTCGTGGGTTCGAATCCACGGTATGATACTAGCTTTTTAATTTCAACCAAAACCTTACGTAAAAAGATTAATTAATTGAAAGTTAAGTTATATGTTTTCTGTGTGAGTATCTAAAACATGGAAAACAAAAAAAAAACAATACCATTTTTAGATCCACTCGTAATAAAATAACCAGATGGCGAATTAATCACAGATTGATCAAAAAACCAAGAGACACAGAGCGCTACCTCAACTTTACATCACACCATTCTCTTCATACAATGATAAACTCGACCAAAAGGTTACTTGACAGAATTATTACCCTAAACCATAAATCATTTCACCACAAGAACATAAAAGATATACAAATATATCTTCCATAACAATTACTACCCTAAACACATAATCAACAGAATAATCAATAACTACAACTCAACATTGACACCATCTACTATTACTAATAATACTACATTAAATCTATCAAATACAGAAAACCAACGTACAATTCCATGCCATTTATTCACGGCCTATCAAATAAATTAAACACATTTCTTTCTTCTGACCATTTAAAACTAACTTTCAAAAACTATAAAACAACTCACACACTTTTTTTCCAAAATGCAAGACCCCACAGTAACAATTAAGTCTGATGTAATTTACAAAATCAATTGTTTAAATCGTCCGGCAATTTACATCGGAATTACATCCCAATATCTGGATAAGAGAGTAAAGCAACATATCTATGATTGCAAAAAACCGAACCCAAATACTACAACAGTTGCTACCCACCATTTTAAACACCAACACAATTTCCAATTCAACAATCCAAGACAAGAAGCCGACTCCTCATATAAAAATGTTTTCTGTCCCAACTTCTTTCCCCACCCTTTCAAAATCCAATGTATATAAACATAAAACATCAATATCTCACTGGCACTCTCAATACGACACAGAAGAATGACACATCTACACTTTGATGGAGTCTAAAATTTCTAGCATTGTATAAATTCATTTTTTCACATCCTACATGTATTTGTATAATTTAAACAATGTGTGGTGATTAGTGACCGTTTGTCGACGATTATTCAGAAATCGTGAGATGGGGTCTGGTTTGATATAGATTTCAGAAAAACATTTCTTTTATCATGCCAACGTTTCAATCTTTATTGAGATTATCTTCAGGGCCAGGGATTTACAAAAATTGTTTAAATTTAACAAAAACATGTAGGATGTTGAAAAAAGTGAATTTATACAATGCAAATAAATATTTGTTTACATTCAATCGAACGTTGGCACGGTAAAGAAAATGTTTTTTTGAAACTTACTTCACACCAGAATAATCAATTCAGACAATGTTTCTATGTCCCAGGCCCTGAAGATGTTCTCAATAAAGATAGAAACGTTGGCACGATAAAGAAAATGTTTTACTAAACCTAGGTTACACCAGACCGCATTTCACGATCTCCAAATAATCATTTGCTTCTTAATTTAATTCGGTAGTGTAACTGGTTTCCGCCATTTTATAAACCAAATTGGACTAAAATTATTGAATTGTCTAAAAGTTAAAATTAAAAAAATTAATGGGTAATTTTTTCTTCTTCGTTGAGTAGTGATTGAGAATGCCAGGGGTGAAATTAGAATTTTGACATCGTCAAAATTATAATCATTATATTTATATATTTACGATATAGATTGAATCTTCGTTATTGAATGATGAAACAAAAGGTATATGATAAAAATATTTCATTCTTAACAGAAAACGTTGATTAAGAGCTTTAATAAAGTCCTGTCATCGAAGGGTCGCGGATTAAGGCGTTATATGTTTGAAACCACTATTGATATTCTACTGTATTGTTCATTATTTCAATTAGTCTCGATCTGCGCAATAATAGTTTAATATATATCTTTTCGTGACTTAATAAATTGGCTAGTATTTTATAAAAACTTTTTCAGGGCAAGGGTTTTTCTTTTCTTCACCTTTAACAGGTAACTTGAATCTTTAGATATGTATCTTTTTTATTGTTTTAAGGTTCGAGTAAACCTTAACCCTTTAGCCTTTGACGAGAAAATAGATTTTTTCTTTCCATTATTTTATTTTTTTTATGTAGAAGATATATATATTGCATATCACGAAGTGATAAAGGAGAAAACTGCAACTAAAAACAAATTAAATACAATAAAATAAAAAATAAATCCACAGATTTTTCCCAACAGAAACAAGTCCAGAAGATTTGTAGTTGAAATGCGACGCCTTTAAAAAAAATTAAGTCTCATTTAAAATCTGAGGGTATAGGCCCAGTCCGTCCCAGTTATCCCCTCGCGGATAATCCGACATTTTCCACCTTTCAGTTTTTTCCTTTTTTATGACAATCCTTTCCTCCATCACAACCTAAATAGATATTATAACTATACCTTGGAAAGAGTCTTTTTATAAGACTAATGACTTTCTTTGGTACCTCTTCGCGGATTTCCTTTGGTGCGAGAAATTTTCTAACGAATTGGCATGGAAACATACTTACCCGATTGAACGCTATGCGACGCTACGCGATGCTACCCGACGTAAATCCAAAGCCCAATTTTCCATAAGTTTGTACTATCCCCGTGCACATCTGCCCGTTGCCAAGCAACGCTACCCTACTCTACGCTCTGCGATCCCCACTGTCCAGATTTTCGTCGGGTAGCATCGAGTACAGTCGAAGACAAAAAACCGTACTCTCATATATTTATTTCAGACTATATGTATTATTATATTAATTAAAGCATATTATCTTTTAATATAAACCAAATTAACCGAGATCAAAAATTCATTAGATTTTATTGAAAAATAATAAATAATTTAAATGGCTTGGTAGAAAATTGATCAAAACTCGGAATACTATTTTTTGATATAATGAATTTAACAATTTATTTCACGGTTTTGCTCATAAAGGTTTTTTTTTTGTTTTTTTGTTTGGCATATTACTCATGAAGTTTTCTATCATCATTTCTATCATTTTACTGTCGAGCGTGATCGGCCGACCAGGGCCAGGTCCCCCCGCGCGCCCGCACCACTCATTCAGCTCCATCATCTTCTCATCTTCTAAATTTTCATGCTTGAAGATAATCAAAAGAAACGTTTATCGACTTTAGAAATCCATAGATTATGTTGAAAGCTGATGGATTGTTGCTTATTAGGACAGATTCTAAGTTTATTGGTTATGAAATGTTTGAGACTTTGCTCAGATTTTTTAGCAGTTTGTCTCTTTCATTTTCATATTCTGGACATTCAAAAATTATGTGGGAAGGATTTGAAGGGCCTCATAAAAGTTAACTTACAATTTATTTCATGCTTTTGCTCATAAAATTTGACCATTTTCGTCGAGTGGCGTCAGAACAGGACACTCACATTTTTCGTAGTTAATTTCAAATTAAGTATATGTAATTTTGTCGTTATAATAATTACAACATTCCATTTTAATGTGAACCAACTTAAACGAGATCAAAAATAGATGAATTTTTACAAAAATTATTTAATTATGATGGTTAGGAAGAAAATTTATCAAAACACCGGAATAACTTTATTTAAAAGAATTAAGTTTAACAAATAATTTATTAGAAGGTTGTGCTCAAAAAATTTAACTATTTATTACATGGTTTTGCTCATAAAATTTAAATAACTATTTTGTACATGATTTTGTTCAAAATAATGCATTAAGAATAAAAGAGGCGTTGCGATTGTGATAGTGATTATTGTGATACACGCCGGGTGACTGTACGTGGCGTGCGCTTGACGTCGCATAGATGTACACACCCTACCAAAACGTGACGAGGCGTCGGGTAGCATCGGGTAACGTCGCATAGCGTTGCATCGGGTAAGTGGGTTCCCCTCTTAAACGAGATTACGCTTTACGTTAAAAAGAATTTATGTTCATGTCACTGGTTCTCCTGTCAGAGTCGGCATATTTTCCTCCCAGCTTTGCCCATCTTCTTGAGATGATATTAAAAGGACTGAGGCCGGCATAGAGGCTTTTTGATTTGTCGGAAATTTTGCCTGCTGAGAGATAGAAGTTTCTTCGCTTTCCGTTTTGAGAGAAATTGAGAGAAATCTGTAGCTTACCTCACACTTGGAATTTTTCTTCTCAATCCATTTTCAATGTTGTATTTTAGTAGTTTTCCCCTACAAACTAAAATAAATCTAATAAAATAGCACGTATTTTAGGACCTTAATAGGTTCGTAGAAATGGGTACCGATTTTACAACTTTAATTGGGAAAGGAGACAAATGCTCCGGTCTTTATTCTTGTCCGTTGGACCTGGAAAAAAGAAGGAAAATCCGGTTAGTAGGAATTGGGCCCTTCTAGGTAGCCTTTTTTCCCCGAGGACCTTTGATGGTATTAAGGGTATATCTTTTCGGCTTTCTGTCTAAACGATCGTCGGTTCGTTTGCTTTTTGTCTCGAAGCATTTTCTGTCTTTTCGCAACTAAATATATTTTTGAATTTAACCGCTTACCTGTAAAACATATTTCACTGCCATGTTCTTGTTTGATTTAGTGTAAATTTGTTTATATTTTGGTTGCTCTTAAGATTCATAAAAATTATGATGTACGTAAAGTATAATATAAGATAAGTAAAAATAAATTTTATAGATCGGCCAGAAACAAGACTCTCAAAGGAGCAACAATTCTTCACACCCACACACAAGAGAAAAAAGATAGAAAGGAAGATAGATAGAAAGTGAGTGAGAGAAAGAAGGAGAGAGAATGAGTGTAAGAGAGAGAGAAAGAAGTAGAGGTTGGTAAGAATTGTAGGAATTTAGAGAGAGAGAGAGAGAGAGAGTGAGTGGGAGAGTGTGTGAGAGAGAGAAAGAAGTAGAGGTTGGTAAGAATTGTAGGAATTTAGAGAGAGAGAGAGAGAGAGAGAGAGAGAGAGAGAGAGAGAGAGAGTGTGTGAGAGAGAGCTAAAAAAAGACATGCACATAGATGGAAAACGATTTCCACGAAGAAAGAAGAGAATGTAGCTAGAGGGAGACAGAGCCATGGAGAAACTTGCAAACTCCCAACAATAATTTTCCAATATATATATATCTTAAATTCCTACGTTTTAATGTTCGTATGAACTAAAATTTCAGCAATCACAGAATTTAAAAAAATGTAGTATGGTCCGTTAATATGTTAGGGATTGAGTTGATATTAATGATGATGGTTGCGTGGGAAAGAGCTGTCATGTCATTAGTTCTTACACTGCCTTCTTTATATCAGAAAAAACGTATCGACTTCTGGGTTGCAGAAAAAATAATTAAACTTTTGTTTGATGGCCAAATACGTCTTAACTAGAAAATGCTTTAATCCAAATATGAAAAATTGCAATTGAAAATGTTACCATTAATTAAATTAAGAAGATAATTTTTATCTGGCATAGAAAGAAATCTCAGAGAAAGGAATTATTCTTAAGGACAGTCTACAACCTAGTATTGCTTAGGAGAAATATCTAGTTAATAACATTGAAATAAGGAACTGTGAAAATACAATAAGCCAGAAAGCTACAATTCTTGGAAATAAAGAATCCTAGACTTCCTATTATCCATCATCGTCATTAATGATAAGAAGGCTTGAGTTCAAATCTTTCTAGCCAGATTGGTCTTGAGAATTTTGTTTTTAAACCCATTCACTGTGTTTTTTATTGGTCTAATGTTAATAATATTTAACTAATTTGAGGATAATGTGCGGATTCATGTTAGTTCTGCTCAGGAGATAAAACCCTAGCTGGTTAAGTTAGGTTAGGTTATTTTAGGTTATAACGCGTCGGCCTGGTACGACATTGCGCACCGCTACTGATATAGTTCATTATCCCTTTTCTTTCCTTTTACGAGCTGGATAATCAAATCAGAAGGAGGTTTTTCTTCAAGAACAAAATCCCGGTTTTTTATGAGATATAAAAACCCCTCTTCTAGAAATATGTAGTTGATATAATTATTTATTATACATAAAGAAGTTACAGAAACACTATTAAATGTCTATAATAAATTGTATAAAAATATCGTATTCACCTTAGAAAAATAGAATAACAAAAAGTTACGATAAATTAACTATTGATTTATATAAAAAACCCTATTAGTTCAGAACAAGTATAAACTATTTCTCCATGCTTCCTATAACCCAAAAGATCAGACTCTCTCAACACGACACGCAAGAATGGCACAATTACCCAGAAGGCAAACACTTTGAGCTCTGAAGATGATCTCAGTATAGATCGAAACGTTGGCACGATAAAGAAAATGTTTTTCCTAAACCTATATCACACCAGACCGCATCTCACGATTTCTGAATAATTATCGATTAACGGTCACTAATCACCGCACATAACCCAAAAGATTAATATTGTTAAAAATATAGTAGAAAAAATGTAAATTTTCAAATATATCTTTTAACAGATATAACTTAAAAAACATTGAAAACATTAATAAAAAATCATTACCAAAAAAATCTTATAGAAAGAATTATAACACAATAAAGAAAACGAAATTTAATACTAAAGAAGAAAACGAAAAATAAAAGATTTAACAAGATAAAGTACCTCAATGTGAAGCATTAATTTATGTAGAAGGTCTCACTGAAAAAATAATAAAAATTTGCAAAAAAACAAAAAATATTTAAAGCATTTACAATTTATTCGTTCGTCAGTGAAAATGACAATTTATTACCTCCCATAAAAGGTCCTACAGGAAAACTAAAAAAAAACAGCAAATTAATTTATACCTTAAAATGAACCTGTCAAGAAGAATATATAAGAAAACAATAAAATTTTACATAAAAGTTTAAACTAAAACGTATAAGATGGAAAAAATAAGAAAGACAACATAGGTTTAAGTACACGTATCACTGATACAGGACATGATATAAATTGAGAGAATGTAAAAATGGTGGGAAAAGAATAATCTAAAATTATTATAGTTTTAAAACATTTACATCAGTATAGATAACAATAACTTCAAAGATTATTTGGAGATCGTGAGATGCAGTCTGGTGTGATGTATGTTTCAATGGGATTTACATACAATGTTTCAATTTAACAAATACAAGTAGAATGTGGATAAAAGTCTATGAAATGCAAAAAATATTTTTTGTATTCAATCAAAGTATTTCTACTCACTCAAAAGTGTTTGTAAATCCCAGGCCCTGAAGATGATCTCAATAAAGATTGAAACGTTGGCACGATAAAGAAAATGTTTTTCTAAAACTACGTCACATCAGGCCGACAAAGACAACAAATAAAACAATATTTCATATTAAAGAAGAAAAAGAAAAAGAAAAGTGTTTGGTGATTAGTGACCGTTAATCGATAATTATTCAGAAATCGTGAAATGCGGTCCGGTTTCAGAAAAACATTTTCTTTTTTTGAAATTTTTGCAAGGGGTATGGTATTGATTGAAATTTTTTTTGGCCAATTTATCGCCCCCCTTCGAAAATGGCGTTTTGCACTTCATATCCTGCTAACAAAACAAAGGAATTTTCGTAAGCTTCTACAAAGTCTGATAGGATCTTCCAATTTCCAAATTGTTCTGTATAGTCTTTAGTGCCGCTGTCAGTTTTGTGGCGGTAATTTATAATGAAGTTTATAATATTCTGTCTTTTAATATCCCAAGCACGGGGTTCAATATGGCCACAGTTTCAATATTAGATACAGTTGTACAGTTCTTGGTTTAATTTTTAGAGATACCTCCTCCTGACCAATAATCGGTCTGAATATTTGAATCTCAAAAATACAAGGGTGATAAGAAAACTGACGAAGTTCGCAGTCCAAGACCGTCAGCCATAAACTTGCCCAAAAGCAGGCCGATGATGACGCTAGAGACCTGGCCGGTACAATCTTTTTTTCCAAATCTGGAATTTCTTCCTGTCTCTCTAAAATGTCTTGTCAACTCAAATCCGAATGTGTGGTGTTTAGTAACCGTTGTTTCTTGATTATTTGGAGATCGTGAAATGCGGTCTAGTGTGACGCAGGTTTTAGAAAAAACATTTTCTTTATCGTGCCAACGTTTCGATCTTTATTGAGGGCACTCTCAACACGACACACAAGAATGACACATCTTCACTTTGAGCCCTGAAGATGTTCGCAATAAAGATCGAAACGTTGGCACGATAAAAAAATGTTTTTGCAAAACCTACGTCACACCAGCCAGCATCTCACGATCTACAAATAATCAAATCAGTCTGCTTATATCATAATGGCTTCAATGGCATCTTCAGAAATTTACTGGTGGTACATTTAGGACGACTTACAGGGCACCAGTTGATATTTTGAAACAATTCGTGAAAATCTGGCAGGAAAGTGGTTTGTATTGGTTTTGTAAATACTGCTGTCCTTTAGTATTATTATTATTATTAAACATAACTTAATGATTTTTTTACTTTGTGAAACGTGTTTGTGTCATGATCTCCAGGCCACTGTGTTGGAATTTACATAATTCTTCAACTAGGAGTTTTTCGTCTACAAGCGAGCTTATCGCCATTTTGGCCGTGATAGCGACATGTTTTACGAGGTGCAATTAAGAACGTTAAGACGTTACGGAAACTTTTTCGCATGTTAAACGGCCATTTAAAAGAAGCCTCGGGCGTGCGTGCGTTGGAAAGCCCGCGCAGTTGAGAATTTCCACAGTTTCTCACTTGTTTCTTGTTGGGAAGAGAGCGGAGCGATAAGCTAAACCTTCTCGGCAGAAAACACGGTTTAAAACATGGAAAGCGGACCGGTGAAGGATTCGCCGTTGGGGTTCGGTTTCTCGGTAATGACATGTGCGCGGAATGGCACAAGGTTCTACTTATCTTTATTGAATCACCCTTACCACCGAAAGACCTCATTCACTTTGGAGCTTTCTTACTTAAATTTACTTACCTCCTCTATGGGCTTACTTAGGAACAAGCCTTACATCGGGAATAGAGAAGGAGCATACCTATCTCGTTGACAATGCCTCGCCAAACTCCCACCTCTAGTCGTTTCAATTGTGTGCTTTTTCGGCTAATAGCACGATTCAAAGAGGAACTCAAATATAAACAACTTTTTTTCTCCTGAATCGATTATTTTTCTACATTTATAAGAATTAAAAGAATTTTTATTCCACGGAAAAATTGACACCGATAATGCATTGTTGTAAAAGTCAATTCTAATTTCGGAAACGTATTATTATTTATTACAATTAATTAAGGTTTTTAGTTGAGATAAAAAAGTCAGTGGCACGAACGGGATTCGAACCCACGATCTTCGGCTAGATACGCCGCTGCTCTACCACTTGAGCTATCGTGACCTCGATCCACTCGGACACCAACTTCCCATCTCAACCCCACCTTTTGAGGTAGGAGAGGACTCTCAAGGGTCAAGGTGCAGGGCCGTCTATTTTGCTCCAGCCAAAAAACAGAGAGTTTCTTTTACATCATTTCTTCTCCAATCAAGAGATATTGTTGGTGGTGTTTCTCAAGGCTCTATCCCTGGATTCGTCCTGTTCCTTGTATACTTTAACAAAATTATTCGCTGCATTGATTGAGACAATGCCATTTTACGCTCGTAATATCGATCTGCATTCTTCTTCATCGATATAAATCACTGATTGTGGTCTGAAAAATGTATAATTTGTTATTTTTTCTGTTAAGATTCTCAATTTCAATAGTGTGCAATGTGTGCCACGGTTTTTCAGAAAACGGTCTTTTAATAATTTCTTTTTTCAACTCCACTAACATTCTATGGACTTTTATTTTGATAAGGATTTCTTTTCCAGAAGATTCTATAAGTTGTATAAAATTTTAAAATTTTACCCTATTTCAGCACTGGAATTTGGGCGTTTCGTTGTTCAAAAAGAAATCAAAAAATTGCCCTATTTTGGAAATATTTTGTCAAAATCTCGTCTATTCTTCTACCTTTTTATTTTTATTTTTTTAAATTATTATACTTTGATTTCTTAGGTAGCATTTTAAGAAAATTAAACCTACAGTTGTAACAAAATCGTACACGATTTTTTATACAAATAAATTTATTTCTCAGCTCCTGAGTATTTCATTAACACACCTTTTAGCTATGTTAATTATATTTTTTTATATAAGGTTAAGTTAAAAAGCTAGTGTAACGAGCGGAATTCGAACCCACGAATTCGGCTTGTAGTGGATTTTCTCTCAGGAGCTTCCCTGGTTGAGTTCGGGATTAAATTTTTTTTTAGCCAGCCACATAAGTATTTTATTAAAGTAATTGTTTTTTTACAACTGTGTAATACTATTTAAATACTTAATACCTCTTAATTTAGGGTTGTGTTCAGAGATGGGGGGCGAGCGGAGAAAAAGAAACCTGCCTACATTTCCTGAGGGGGTCCGGTTTTTTTAATTATTTATTTTTTCATTTTTTTAACGAGGGTTCACAACAGCAGAGGTTATATCAACCCTCGGACTTCCGGTGTTTTTGGAAAAAAGTCCATTTGCAAGTATGTAGGGCTGCTGGGTTCGAACCCGGGACCTTTACCTAACAGTGATAAGCGCCGTATCAACGCCTAAACCGTTGCGGCTACCGTCGCCCCTTGTTCTTCCTTCCTTTCTCCCTGATTGATCAGTCAATTCATCGACCATCAACCATCCAGCAATCTTAAACAATCAAACCAATCTCTCTCCCTTTCTCTCCCTTTAGTTGAATATATCCTTTTCAGGTGGAAGTGGACTGTCTATCGGCCGATCCGACTGGGGGGATAGGCAAGAGATGGATGGTGATGAGACCCTGGATAGGGCCTTCTCTGGTGGTTACTCTGGGTCACTAAAGGCTCAATACTCCGCTTCTCTAACGACTTGAGCTATCGTGAATCATGTTTTCAAATATGGAATCAGATCCTTCACGAACGAGATTTGGATGTCTTAAGGCATAATTTGATTGGTGACGTAGAAGGGGACTCAGAGGGTACTGCGCAGAACATGGGTTTGTTGAAGGATTTGGCCGAACCCAAATTAATTTAATAGTGCTTTGAAAGCAGTTAGTTTGTTATGTATGCTTAGTGTTAATTTTGGTCCAGGAAGGTGTCTGCGTAGTCCTTATTTTTTGTTAAGTTCTTGGCTTTTAATCTTGTATGTTCCATGTAAGTGTGACTCTAAGTTAAGCTAAAAGTAGCGGATGGTTATCTTTTGTTTATATCCACTTGATTGCAGATCTGACGTTTGGGTGTAAATGTTACTTATTTGCTCGTTCAACCGACTATATCAGTCGAGTTTCAGATGTTGGGTAGCTGCTAGGTAGGTTAGAATTAGGGTGTCATCTTTAGGTAGTGGGACGTAGGTTTGGACATACAAGTATTTGGTTGGAGCAAAAATAGTGCTGGATTTGAAAAGGGAAGAAAAATTTGTTTTAATTTTTTTAAAATAAAGAAAATTTATTTGAAATATTTTCCCTCACAATCTATACATTTTTGCCAACATATAAGAAGCGCTTTTATTTAGCTGACATAAAAATCTTTATTTCGACTCACAATATTCGTTTTCGTCTTCGCCGCGTTCTCTGAAAATTTTATCCCTCAACAAGTGATTAAATGCCTAAAAAAGTAGAAGTCTAAAGGGGAGAGGTTGGGTGAATGTGGAGGGTGCTTTATGGTTTCATATCTTAAGTCCTTAAGTATCCGCAGGGTTGGCATTGCGACATGTGTCCTGGCGTTATCGTGCAGAAGAATCGGCCCTTTACCCTTTACCCTTTACCAACGCTGGATAAGGACTGCAGTTTCCCGTGAATTTTGTCTATTTCTTGACACTATTTTTCTGCTGTGATAGTTACACCATTCAGGAAATTGATCAAGTAGTACACCACCAGTCATCATAGGCTCTTTTCGATTTAGATTTGGTTTCGGGAAGTGTTTTGACGCTTCATCCTGTTCAACCACTAATCTGTACGCCTCCTGTTATCGAACAGAATTCATTTCTCATCGCATGATGATTCGATCGAGAAATGGTGTCGCAACAGAAGAGTCGTGCAAATTTCAAAACATCGATTTCTTTGGGATTTGGTTAGTTCGTGTAAGTAACCACTTATGGAGCTTCTTTACTTCACGGATTTGCTCCAGCTGGCGAAGAACGGTCATCACTAAATTCTTCAACAATTTCCCTTGTTGTGAGAATTTTCTTCATCTTTTGAGTTGGTCGTCGTCCACAGTAGAAGGCTTACCGCGAACTCTCCTGTCTTCGAGTTCTTCCAGTTCCCTAATGCTTCCCTCCCAGCAAATCGTATTGATATTACACACAATTTGGGCCAGACTTCTTCCAAGTTTAAATTCTCAACAAATTTGACGAAAATCTAGTTTGGAAAATTTTCATTTTGTAGGGCATCACCCTTATAAAATTCAATGCGAACTAAAATGTTTTGTTAATAGTTAAAGTATTTATTAAAATCCATAAATAAGATTTGTGTATTTAACTTTGTTAACACGACAAGCATTTGCGAAAATACAACAAATTTTAAAAATTATTCAGAAATCGTGAGATGCGGTCTGGTGTGATGTAGGTTTCAGATAAACATATCATTTATCGTGCCAACGTTTCGATCTTTATTGAGGTCATCTTCAGGGCCTGGGATTTACAAACATTGTTTAAATCAAACAATTACATGTAGGATGTGGAAAAAAGTGAATTTATACTATTTATTCGTCCTGCGTGGAATATTTTATATAAATTCAGAAGCTTCGAACGGTAATCTCTTAGGTATTGCGGAAGTGTTGCATCCTGCGCCGTGCTATCTGTATGATTTAAACAATTATCTTACCCTTTAGCGCACTGGCTCTTTTACACACTCACGCTCAAATAATAAGTTTTGTCATCAATCTCTTTCTTATCTTACATCCTTAAATTTGATGAAAAAATAAGGAGAATAAATAGTTCATTTTCTTAGAATCTGATCGATTTCAAATATCAAGAAAAGACATTGAAAAAAAAATCTGTACTTTATTTAGAACTTTATAAGAAGTTAATCGTCAGTTTTTCACGTACTGTAAGAATATCTTCAGAATGTCCGACCAACTCAGAAACTTCCGATGTAATCCTATAGAAGGGTTCTTTCTCTCTGTATAAAAGTTGCGGATCGGATCCATTTTTGCAGTTTTTTTTTGTATAACACAAGGATTCGAGACAGAGAGATACAAGTGGAATTGTTACTGCTCCCGGTGGGGCTATGAACAGAGTTAGATCGTGCCCTGTGTGCATTATCTGGCCCGGATTTCTTAAGACTTAGCGACAAACTCATTTGAGACAACACACAGGTATATCCGTCTTCCCTTGATACGTTTATGTTTTATCCTACTTACCAGAAAGGATGTTAACCTAAATCCTGTTTTTCCTTTAATAAGTTTTGTTTCCGTGCAGAAACAGTCATTATTTTAAATACTATACGGTTTCATATTTGTAATAATTAATTCTAAATACATCGGTGGGGAGAAAGGTTTGAAATATTCAATTTTTCTTTCTGTTATATTAACTTATTATAAGCATTTACCAAAATTTGATCAAATTGCGTTACATGTAATTAAAATAATAATACGAAAATAATTTTTTTTTGTTATACTCAAACATTCTACTTTTAAACCAAAAAAGTGTACTGTGTTACTCCATTTATGTTTAAGTGGTCAATTGACGAAATTAATTATTTCAATTAATTATTCTTTTTATGTAAGGTCTTGGTGGCTTTGAAAATGGCAAAAAGGAGGAAAATTCGAACGGTTTAAGGTTGAGATGGAGAGTGTGTCTGAGTGGATCGAGGTCACGATAGCTCAAGTGGTAGAGCAGAGGCGTATCTAGCCGAAGGTAGAGGGTTCGAAACTCGGTCGAGACGCTGAATTTTTTATCTCAACCAAGATCTTACATAAAAAGAATAATTAATTGAAAGAAGTAATGGATTACACTTTTAATTAAAACGAAAATAATTATTAATAACTAAAAATTTGCTTTTCATACTTGTGATGATAATTATGTGTTCTTGCATGCCTGTCCCTTTTGTTTCCACTCAACTCAAACAATTAATTCAGGTTTTTAGTTGAGATGAAAAAAAGCTAATGGCACGAGCGGGATTCGAACCCACGACCTTCGGCTAGATACGCCGCTACTCTACCACTTGAGCTATCGTGACTTCGATCCACTCGGACTCCAACTTCCCATCTCAACCCCACCTTATGAGTTTTCCCTCCTTTTTGCCATTTTTCAAGTAAAAACCTTAATTATTGTAATGATTTAATTGATTTAATTAATTGTGACGATTTAATTTGTGAATTTAAGAAATTGGACTCAAATTTGAGATTTAATTTAAATACTGAATCTTTGGTTTCCCGTCTGAGAAAACTTTTTTTAAATAAATTTAGGATTTTATGCAACTTTATGAAAATTGAACTCTTAAGGGCAAGATATTTGTCTCTTGCACAATCGATAATAGTCTATGGGATTTTTACCTGGGGAGTTACTAATAAATGCTACACTAAGGTTCTGGATGAAACTATAAATCTCTTAAAATTATTTTGCGCAAACCGTACAGATATAATACGAAAAAATTATACAGTAAATTTAAATTAATGAATCTATACCAAATCTTTCTTAAATGTTCATATTTACATATATATCTTGCAATCTTGCAACTCGTTACATCAATGAATATTACACAAGACACAATTCACTGGCTAACTCAAATATTACAATGTAAAAACATTAAATTGTAGTTAAGATAATTTAAAGCCAAGATTTAAATTTTTTCATGCTACGTTTATTTTATACTATGTTGTTTATTGGTTTGTTTTTCATTAAGCCTTTGTAAAGATATATTCTGTTTATTTCTTTGATGACCTCCAAAAACTTCTGTTGTCAAATACTATCTTTGCTTTTTGACAAGAGGCAGGGATGTACTAAAGTATTATTTTTTTGTTGTAAATGTATATGTAATGTACGTTCTTGCAAATTATTAGTATTATTATTGTGTGGTGTTTAGTGACCGTTAGTTGATGATTATTCGGAGATCGTGAGATGCCGTCTGGTGTGACGTAGGTTTCAGAAAAACATTGGCTTTATCGTACCAATGTTTCGCTCATTATTCAGATCATCTTCAAGGCCTGGGATTTATAAACATTGTTTAAGTTTTACAAATACATGTAGGATGTACGAGACCTCACCTGACGATTTCCAAATGATCATTATTATTATTTTTCAATTAATTAATTTTTTCAGTAGAGATAAAAAAGTCTGTGTCACGAGCGGGATTCGAACCCACGAACTTCAGCTAGATACGCAGTTACTCTACCATTTGAGCTATCGTGACTTCGATCCACTCGGAAACACTAATTTCCCATCTCAACCCCACCTTTTGAATTTTCCCTACTTTTTGCCATTTTTCAAATGTCGTGTAATCAATTTGATTCTCGGCGACAAATGAAATGGCCACGGAGAGCTTTAGTGAATATATAATTAATTTTAACTTTTTAAATTCACTAATTTTCGTGGTCCCCTTCACCAATTAATATCTTTCAATTAATTAAGGTTTTTAGTTGAGATAAAAAAGAGTTGAGATGGGAAGTTAGTGTCTCCGAGTGGATCGAAGTCACGATAGCTCAAGTGGTAGAGTAGTGGCGTATCTAGCCGAAGATCGTGGGTTCGAATCCCGCACGTGACTCAGACTTTTTTATCTCAACTAAAAACCTTAATTAATTGTAAGATAGTAATTAATAAAGCGGACCACGAAAACTAGTGAATTATTATTATTAATATGATTATTACAGTATATATTCTCTTCTAAATAATTATATTAATTACCTAATTCTGAATTACATAATTAAAGATATTTAAGAAGGAACCGTTTACCCAAACAACAATTTGACGAGTAGAACGATAAAATTAAATTCTGTGAATTTGGCTATTCTTTTCCTCTTCAGAGCCATTCTTGTAAAATTAGCCGAGCATACAAAGCAGATCGAAAACTAGTCAGAAAGAATTGACATTTGAAAGGCGGCCCTTCTCAAAATATGCTTGCTCAAGTTCTCGAGTATGATCTCCTAACCCGGCCTCATAACAACCATGAAGTGATTGACAGAATAGACGTCCCTCGGAGTCCTCTTACTCTCTCAACCTCTCTTGAAATTTTTCTGCAGACGGTTTCAATTTACCTACAGAGAAGTTTAAAATTATAATAAATTGAATCTTGGCAAAAGTTAAAATTAAAAAAATAAAAATAAAATAACACAAAATGATGTTTTTGTTTCCTAACCATCCCTTACCATTATTCCAGTAAAACAAGTTGAAAGATGAAAAAAGTGTCATTGAAGTATTTTATATATTAGAATTGTAGACAGTTAATGATGATGATGAATAGGAATATTAGGAAGTCGGGGTTATGTTTCTCCAAGTTTTGCAGTCTAATGTCTTCTTGAAACATCCTAGTTACTTAGTTTTGTGCAATCTACTCGATCTATATTCTAAGATGTAATAGGTCACTTTCTTTCGTTTCTACAATCCCTTTCGCTGGGTTTTCTTTCGAAGATGATATGGGTGGCTGTTTCTTCCTCTTCATTGCATATTCTGCAAATGGGATCATCGTTGAATACGCAAATGTTGTGTAGATGTTTTCTCAAATGCCGTGACCGGTTAATGATCCTTTCACTCCTCTGAGTCTGGTCCCCTCCAATTACACCAGTGAATTTGGCAGTCTTGATATGAGTTGTTTTAGCATATATTTATGCTAAAACCTTTATGGGAAGGTCAAGCACCTCATGCTGTTTATACACTCCTCTGTTTGTCTTTTTTCGATCCATTCTGGCAGGAAGGATTTTGTGTTTGTTTTTGTCAATTTAATAATATCAACATTTCATAAGGGTGTAATTTGGTCTATCATAAAAGATTTCATTTTAAAATTTAAATTTTTTCTCAAACAAAATTAACTTGGGAGTTTGGAGAAAGCAAATTCTTCTTTTGCAGAGAATTCATTTTTATAGAAATTTCCTTATTAACAATAATACACTATGAGCGATAATCTTCATGATCTAATAATGAATTGTCAGTAATTTTGTCTTAATAGCTGCTAAAAATGAATCAATTCAAAATATACTATATAATGAAGTTAATTAGAGTGATAACCGAAATTATCCTTTTTTTGCCTTGTCTTGGTGAGGGTTGTTTAACAACAGTTTAATGTGTTTAGCAACTTTAGAATCTATCCACTTCAATTTTTGCCTTTTTGGGTTTCAATCAATTGGAGGTTTCTATTTTGTTTTGTTTTTATACCAAAAGCAGGGCAGGACATTCGGCTGACATCCTTTTACATTCTACTACAGCCAGTTTGCCTTTTCGTTACCCAAAATTAAAACAAAAATTAATAAACAATTATTTACACATTGTCACTCAACTATATGCAAGGACCGAGCAAAGTGGTCGCAGTAAAGACTTGTATAAGGTCAGTTTAGTGATGATGGTCAACCCGGATTTGGGTCCTAGTAATCTGCGTAACTGTCCAAGTCTTCTGTTGAGTTGTTGTCTTTTAAGTCTTGTGTGGGGATTTCACGTCAGTCTGCTGTCAATGTATAGTCCTAAGTATTTGATTTGAGTGGAAGTCGGTATCTCTTCATTGTTGATGTATAGTGGAGGGCAAGACTGCTTTTTCAAAGTGAACGTACATTGGATACACTTTTCTCCGTTTAATCTTGTCCTCCACTTTTTGCACCAGCCTTCGATGAGCTCAAGGTGTTCTTGGATATTAGAGGTAGCTTGGGTAGGATTCAAGTTAGAGGACAAAATTGCAGTATAGTCTGCGTAGGTGGTAATGGTGGTATTGGGGTGAGTAGGTAGGTCAGTAGTATAGATGGTATAAAGGATAGGACAAAGGTTACTCCCTTGTGGGACACCGGCTTGTATTGGCCTGATCTCAGAGAACTCGTTACCGCACCTCACTCTAAAGCAGCGGTCTGTTAGGTAGGATTTCAGAATAACGTAATAAGGAGTGGGTAGGAAGCGTTTGAGGTTAAATAGTATGCCCGGGTGGCACACCCTGTCAAAAGTTTGTACTACATCTAGGAACGCACCCTGGCAATACGCTTTAATCTCAAGAGCAGAGGAAATGGTGTCCACAACTCTAAAACCTTGTTGGGTCGTAGAATGATGTGGGCGGAAGCGGAATTGGTGAAAGGGAATAATATTATAAGTATCTAGATAGGGATTAGTCGTTTTAAGAGGAGCCTTTCAAGGATTTTGTACATAGTAGGACGTAGGTTTTAAACATTTTCTTTATCGTGCCAACGTCTCGATATTAACTGAGATCTTCTTCAGGGCCTTGGATTTATAAACAATGTTTAAATTTTACAAATACTTGAAGGATGTTAAAAAATGAATTTATATAATGCTAAAAAAATTTAGATAAAAAAAAAATTTATGCAATGCCACAAAATTTTAGATTAAACAAAAAATGAATTTATACAATGACAGAAAATTTTATATAAAAAAAATCTAAAATTTTATTTTATTGGATAAATTAATTTTTTTCATCTAAAATTTTTTAGCATTGTACAAATTCTTTTTTTTTAATCTAAAATTTTCTAGCATTGTATAAATTCTTTTTAATAATAATTCTTTACGTCAGCAATTTGTGTNTCAGAATTTATACAATGCTAGAAAATTTTAGATTAAACAAAAAATGAATTTATGCAATGACAGAATATTTTCTTTTATTGGATAATTTTTTTTTTCATCTAAAATTTTCTAGCATTGTATAAATTCTTTTTTTTAATCTAAAATTTTCTAGCATTGTATAAATTCTTTTTTTTAATCTAAAATTTTCTAGCATTGTATACATTTTTTGCTTCACATCCTACATGTGTTTGTAAAAGTTAAACAATGTTTATAAATCCGAGGCTCTGAAGATGATCTCAATAAAGCTCGAAACGTTGGCACGATAAAGAAAATGTTGTTCTAAAATATACGTCACACCGACCGCATCTCACGATCTCAGAATAATAATATGTGAATATATTGTACAATTTAAAACATTGTAAGCAATAATGGCCAATAGTAATAAAGATAAGTATTGAAACTAATATTTATTTAGGAAGAGAAAAATTAAGATTAAGTTGTAATCCAAAGCGTTTACAAGTAAGCCACATTCTTTTTAAATTTTTATTAATGGATACAACTTAATTTTATAATTCAATGTATTCATATGTAAATAATCAGCCAGGAAATTTGCGTGGAGATGTAGAAAGAAAATTCGCTTTATACTTTTTGTTTGACAAGGAGTAATGTTTCCTATTATGATTGTCAGTTAAGAAGCAGTTTATTAAGTAGGAAGTTGGAAACATTAACTGCCCCGAGGGTAAACTGTTAATTATGCAATCTTTACAAGTTGAAAACCGGTATAAGATTATATTCCACTTATTTCGTTCCTGTGTGGTTATTTCGGTTATTCTAAATGGGTATTTGATAACGGGTTGCGTGTCGTCCGGAACTGCCTCTTTATATAGTTAAATTATTTTCTTGTTTTACCCCATCATGCGAGGCCCATACAAAATCCAGCACGTAAACAAAAAAAGGTTCAGGTAAAGGGGCATTTTGTCCTGAAAGAATGGAATCCGAATTGCATGTAGGCCGACTCTTATCCTTTTCGACCGGGATCGCCGGGTGAATTTGCATTTGCAAATGGAAACCAGACGTGGAACTCTCCGGGGTACGGAACCATCTTCCTCCCCTCGAGATAAAAGTCCCCGGTTTTAGATTTTCCTCTAGATTAAACCGTCCATTTTATTAGTCAAATTATCTTGGATATTGCATTATATCAGTTGAAAGGGAGCGATTCAATTTTTGATCTGGAGAATTTTTATAGACGGAGGCACGACGTTATCAAACTGTACTCGACTTTAGTATGTTCGATTTACTTAACAAGTATTCAACTTGAAAAAAGTAGTCTCGTTTAAAACGTTAAATTTCATTAACCTTATATCTATATTTTTCATCTTTGATATGGTCAATGAACAATGATCATTCGAAATTTAAAAAAAGAAAGAACAGAGGCCAATAAGCCTAAAAAACATTCTATAATAATTCTTTCTCAGGATTTTCCAGAAATATTTCTCTTTCAATAGGACTTGGCAATATTATGTAATCATTTAAAAGGTTAAAAAATTAAAACCTCTATTTACAAATTTAAAATCAAAAGTTTAAAATACTAAAGAATGCATTAATGTTAGGATGAGACATTGATAGGACATTTGAAAAATGGCAAAAATGCGGAAAAATTCGAAAGGTGGGTTGAGATGGGAAGTTGGGGGTCCGAGTGGATCGAAGTCACGATAACTCAAGTGGTTAGAGCAACGGCGTATTTACCGGAATGTTGTAGGTTCGAATCCCGTTCCTGACACTGCCTTTTTTATCTTAACCAATACCTTACATAAACATTAATTAATTGAAAAAAGTTATTTGTTCAATCGGATCACGAAATCTAATGGGTTAGAATCAGATTTTTATCTAACTACTGCATAAATTCTTCATTCCTTCTAAAATTAAACATGCTATCTTGTTCTTCTTAGGAATTAATGTCCTGTTTATGATTTTATGACCGCCAAAAATTCTTCTCTATCAACAAAATCAGGCAAGCCTGCTAGAATATCGTGGTTCGATACCCTTTGATCATTTGTTGAGTTCAAATTTTTCGAGATTCTTTTTAACTTTTAAAGCTCCCATCTGTGCCTGCGCTCAGTATACTCTCATAGGCAGAATAGCTCTGTCATTTATGACACGGAGTCTCATCATCAAGTCCCCAAGCAGCTTTGCCTACTCTTGACAGATCCTTGACGAATTTTAGAGTTTTTGTTGTTGCAACTTCCATATGTAGCTTACACCTCGTTTTAGAATCAAAAAACGCTCTTAGATTGTCGTGTTCTTCTACCACATGAATGTTGCTTCCAAGAATATAGCTAATTAATCATCTTTTTTTTATTATGAAAAGATAAAACCTTAGGGGTCATTTAATTATATTCAAAATTTGTTGTGCTTAGCTGACGTTGGACTATTTGTAAAGCCTTATTTTCCAGATTTGAAGTAATTTAAATTGCGTCCACCTGAGCAAGTAATCATCCACCAAAGCTTAGCAATTAGCTGGAAATTCATGTTTCAGTTACAAACCACACAAAATTACCCAGAAACCCGGTCCACTGGCTTTTTGACTTTAATAGATTGTTCCTCATCTCATATTGCATAGTAGCTTGTCGGTTGCTGACGTAAAATCTTGCCAAATGAAAAAGGTTTTTGAACAGTTATTTCTTTTACCAGCTAAATTATATCATGACACTAAGGAACAATAAATGCCTTTCTACGTCCAAAAATATAACGAGTACCTGGTTTTTGTCTTTAATGCGAATTGTTGAGGTTCATCTTGAACTTATTGACTCTTATTTAGCTGGTAGAACTCAGATAACAAAAGTTGGAACAGTATATAGCAATCCATTGCCTATCGTCTCTGGCGTCCCTCAAGGTACGGTTTTAGGTCCCTTATTTTTTCTTTTATACATTAATGATCTTTTAAAACTGAAAATATCTGGTTAAGTTTTTAGTTATGCTGATGATACGTGCTTGATTTTTTCTGGAAAGATAATTGATAATCTGATAATGTCTATTAACAATGATCTTAGACTTATTAAAGCATAGTTGTCTTCTAACTGTTTACTTTTAAATAATGTTAAATCCAATGTCTTACATTTTGTCTTAAGTAAAAGATTAGTTTTAAAGAGCTTTAACTTTTGTTTCCATACATGTATTAATTCATTTAACTGTTATAACAATTACAAATGATACTAAATATTTAGAAGTTATATTAGACTCTAGGTTAAATTTTAAGTTACACCTTGTTTCATTGGCTATGCGATTGAGAAAACCCCTTTACAAATTCAGTATTAAGAAAGATCCTAAATTTAAAATTGTTAAAATTAGATTATTATGCTTTGGTTCAGCCTATTATTTACTATGGTATTGTTACATGAGGTGGAACCAGCAATTGTTATTTAAATCCATTTATCATAACTCAAAAATCTCTTTTGAGGACTACTCTTTCTAAACCTTTTAGATTTAATACCAATCAACTATATCACATTTTTCAGGTTCTAAAATTTAAACAATTTTTTAAAAAGTGTGGTGATTAGTGACCGTTAATCGATATTTATTTAGAAATCGTGAGAAGCGGTCTGGTTTCAGAAAAACATTTTCTTTATCGTGCCAACGTTTCGATCTTTATTGAGATCATCTTCAGGTCCTGGGATTTACAAACATTGTTTACGTTTAACAAATACATTTAGGATGTAGAAAAGTGAATTTATACAATATAAAATATATTTTTTATATTCAATCAAAGTATTTCTACTCACTCAAAGTGTTTGTCTTCTGTGTAATTGTGCCATTCTTGCGTGTCGTGTCGAGAGTGCCAGTGAGATTTTGCTATTTTGTGTTTTTATACGTTGGATTTTGAAGGGGTGGGGAAGTATGTCGGTTTAGAAAAGACATTTTTGTATAAGGCTTTTTTTTTAAATGTTCTTGTATGTATGTCTTTAAAAATACCTTTTTTGCTGAATCAAACCATGAGTATCAAGACAAAAAGTAGCGACTAATATTTTTATATACAAAGGAAACACTAACTTTTACTTTAACTTTTCATTTAATGCTGTTTTTAGGTTTCTTTATAATCATAAAATTAATTTTAACGAATTTAATTCTTATTATGATTTCAACAAATTTATTAATGTAAAAATTGTAAATTTATAATTTGAATTTTCTTTGTGGTATATTTGGCATCAAATGGTAATTATGTTATCCTTTACTTTCTATTTTATTCTAATTTGTATTTATTGCCTTTTATTTTATTTTTGTTTTCTTTTTTCATTATTTTGTTTTTTCTTTCATTTATTTGTTCATATCCATCTTATCAGCCCTTTTGATTTAATTTTGGTCAATTTTGTTCACTGTCAAAACTCTTGCCACCTGTTACAAGCACTGCTTTTAGGTGACAGGCGAAAATTTGCGGATAGGTTGAATGACTTAATTTTACTTATGGTTTTCTTATTTTATCCTTAATTTTTTTTCTCTATTTATGTATTTTTTTAGATCGTTTCTCATTTCATATTCCATAGTAGCTTGTTGGTTGCTGAAGTAAAATCTTGCCAAATGAAAATAATTTTTGAACAGTTTTCTTTTTTTATCAGCTGAATTATATCATGCCACTAAGCAACAATAGATGATTCTTCTACGTCCAAAAATATAACTAGTACCTGGTTTTTTTCTTTAATAGATCGTTCCTCATTTCATATTGCGTACTAATTTGTCGGTTTATGAAGTAAAATCTTGCCAAATGAAAATGATTTTTGAACAGTTTACTTTTTTTTATCAGCTGAATTATATCATGCCACTAAGCAACAATAGATGCCTCTTCTACGTCCAAAATATAACTAGTACCTGGTTGTTTTTTTTAATAGATCGTTCCTCATTTCATATTCCATAGTAGTTTGTCGGTTGCTGAAGTAATATCTTGCCAAATGAATAAGATTTTGGAACAATTTACTTTTCTTAACAGTTGAATTATATCATGCCATTAAGCAACAATAAATGCTTCTTCTTCATCCAAAACTATAAATAGTACGTGGTGGGTATGGTTCAACTTCTCAGTTGTTATATGATTCACTTCCAGAATTGCATTCTAACCCTTTCTTGCCCGAAGTTACTTCTTATGATGCCAATTTTCCCAATTTTGTTAAAGTTCGCAAGAAATCCCGTGAGTTTAGGGAGGGCGTAGTGTTGTACCTGCTGTGTTTGCCCGTTTATAGGCAACACTGATTTATTTCGCGCAAATCTAAACGGAATTTCCCGCTAACCTCCTAGACAACATTGAGTCATACAGGTTCAAGGTGAATGTAGAAGAAAACATGTTAAAGAAAACCGTCCAATCCTCAAATCTATGAGTACTGAAACAATGCCATAACAGCTAATCAGCAAATGACGGAGGATTAGTCGATCAAGCTGACGAGTCTATCAATCTTTTCACTAAGAAAGAATCGTTCAAATTCATCAAATACGGAGACCTTTTTAGGTTTAAAAACAAATTGTTGTTATTATAGTTAATTCATAATTAATATTGAAAGGGTAAAGAAATTTTGATTTACCGGTATGAGCCAGGTAATCTGGGTACGATCTGCCAAGTTGGCCGATCAGGAAGTTGGGATATTAGGTAGGCGAGGTCAATCATATCCAATTATCACTTGGATACTAACAGCATGCCATTATTCAGGGGAAAACTTATCTTTCGAAAATCTTGGAAATCATAGCCGACCGTTTTCAAAGCTGGCCTCCGTCTGAGATTTCAAGATAGAAATTACGCTATCTTGCTTCTGAAGGTCGTTAGTACGATCGAACATTCAGATAGACATAAATAACAAACGGCTACGAGGAATTTCATCCGTTCGACAATAGAGACATCGCGTGTGGCGAGGTGTTTACCCCGTGGTTTTCGGGGTCATCGAGTTATTCATTTTTAAACATGTGTCCAATAGTTTCCCGACAATAATGTACATTTACTCTTTCCAAATTCATTCAAAAGCTAAATATCAATTCCAAGCACAAAAGCCAATGGATTATCATATTTACTTACATATCTATTGATATACTCGAAAAATTGAAATTTAGTCAAAACTTTTTTGTTTAAATAAATTTAATTTATTTTTATTTGGAATCTTTCTTATAAGAAAAAATGGTCTTATTTCGTAAAGGTTTGTAACCATAGTTGTGGACTGAAATAAGCTTGATATTCTTTTTAATGAGATTTGTGAAATAATAAATTCTGTTATTCAGGGTATATATGCTTTTAGATTCTTGAAGTTTTTTAGATGTTGGTTTTCTTTTTCTTCAAAACAATTTTCAGACACATGTGGTCCTACTGCCAGCCAGCTCGAGCGTGCGGACCAGCCCTAAAGGGAGAAAGAGGGATGTGGAAGACATGTTTATTCAGCGTGAGAAATGAGAGTGCAATGTCTCTTGGGATATGAGCATTGCAGTTTAAAAAATAAACCGTTTTATTGTCTGAACCCCCTTTCCTAGCAGAAACTGGAAATTGAGCACTGGCGGAAAAAATATTTTTTGCCCATTTGTGATGCTCAACAAACCTCCAACTTCTCTCCTCTACAGCCCCATGTTTTATATAAATCTGTCAATCCTAAAATAAACAAATATTATTTCCATACTGTGATTAGTTACACCCCAATTAAATATTTTTTCACAGTTTTCATTTAATATACACTGACAGGGACTAAATTCCACCCAACTGATTTTTTTATCTTCTCGATAAAAGAAAATTCTGCCCTTAATTTGTCTCATTGTTTCTATCAATAAATATTTTTTTATTCCCTATTTTAAATTGGGAATATCAATTAGAGGTAAACACACTTAATTCTCCATTCAAAGTAAGAATTTTTCAATGTTTAATTTTGACAGAATTTCAAATTTTCAGCAGTCTTATTTGATTTTTGAAGCAATAAACTGTTTAGTTTTCATCTTTGTTTTATTCATTTTAATTTTTTAACTTAAAAATGCCACTTAGTGCTAAGGATGTTGCGCGTGGTGTGGCACTTATTGATGACGGACGTTCCATCAGGTGTACGTTATTGCCATGGGAGTTCCCAACGAAAATTTGTGAGACCCTATTAGACGTTTTCGAAAAACTTGGTAATAAAATAGAAGACCCAGTTCTGGATGCCCAATTGTAACAGGATCACAGGATAAGCGTTTTTTGTCTTTGAGAATTTTGCGAAACCGGCACATTACTGTTGTCCAAGTGATTCATCAGCTCCAGAAAGTTCGAGGTGTCTAAATTTCTGAACGCACTTCTCGAAGAAGTTTAAATCAGTATGGACCGATAGCATTTCGCCCGGGAAGAGGACCATAAATGACCAGAACACACGAAGTTGCGCGACTCACATTTGCTCGAGAACACAACCATTGGTCATTGCACGATTGGTCTGATGTACTTTTTACAGATGAGTGTAGATTTGCTCTACGGTGTCCAGATAGTCGTGAAAGACTGTGGAGAAGGCGAAATGAAAGGAACGAAGTTTGTAATTTTTCCCAGAGCCAACCTTTTCAACGTAGCTCAGTGATGGTGTGGGTGGGAATTTCGATGGAGAGTCGCACAGATTTGGTTGTTGTTCGTGGAGGGTATTTGACGGCCACTCGTTTTGTAGACGAAATTTGGGAGCATCGTGCGTTGCCTATCCTTGATGAAATCAGCGACAATCTTATTCTAATGCATGAAAATGCCCGTCCATATGTCGCTTGCATATTTCATACATTCAGCATCATAACGTCAGGGTCTTAGCCAGGCCAGCCAAAAAGATGGCGGGTGGTACAGTGTGGATAAGGCTCGGGTCCATGAAAAGGTGTAGCTCATGTCCTCATCCACTTCCCCTTCTCCATCCAGGTTCCTTCATTCTTCCCTGCGACCTTTCCCAATCCTTGGTTACAAGGAGGGAAGGGGGTGTCCACGCGCAAAATAATGGTGTAGACTTGAGGGCATGGCAACCTCTCTAAAGCACAAGCTGTACTTGTGTCGACCTCGGGTCTTCATGCGGCAGGCGGGTGCTTTATCAGAGGCACATGTGGGTTAGGGTGCCAGATCCTGTATGCATAGACAGGGGGATGTATAACAACCTGCACTACGGGGTAACAAAAATATTCCAATGTTCAGCCCCTGTTACACTGGGAATGGACTCGCAGTTGGCCATAGTGAGACCCCTGGTGGGGAGAAGAGGCTGTCTTCTATCTGTGACCTTCGCACGAGACTTGCGTATGACCATCGTTATTCACCCGACCTCGCAGGATACGAATGATTGGACAATCGAAGCGTATATCGTTGAGGATGTTCAGACTACGCTGACGGAGTCCCTAGAATGCGTGAGAAGAGGCGGATGGAAATGGGTAGTGGATCTGCTGCGCCTAATCGAGTGCGCTGTGCACGCAGGTGAACGTAATGTGCTCGATTGGTGCATTAAGCAGTCTCCTCTAGGGGGTGGGTAGCAATTCCACTTTAAACGAAACCGCGATCGGAGCGGGTCCGGAAGTTCTACGCTTGGGAAGACTCAATACTCTCTTCTTCTCTATCTATAGCGCGGGAGACCAGGCTGATGAATTTCGGCCTAGGTAGAACTTTGCGCGCGGCATACGGTTTGATGCTTAATGAGGACCCGACCACTCGGAATGGGCAAGCGGGGAGCGAGGTTGTCTTGGTCCCTCAGGGCTGCGCTGCCTCCACACCAATGCTGCGGCAGTAACACACTTCTGTCGTATGTGGAGGTGCGTCAGCTTTCATCTTGAGAATCAAAACGTCCTATAAAGCCTGAACGGCTAGTTGCGGATGTTAAAGATCCTCATTGTCTTTTTAAGGACGACCGAGTATACGGGAAAGCCAGGCCATCCCTCAACCCCATCGCAGATTTATGAAATAACCTCAAAAAACGAAAAAGAGCACGTCTATCACTTCCTGGTAAACTGCACGATCTTAAAAGGATTCTTCTTGAAGAACGGCCTAACTTCCAGCAAAGAGGCATTTCCAGACTGGTATAAAGTCTGCCGAGGCGTCTTCGAGATGTAATTAAGGCCAGAGGAGGAAATTCGCGATATTGAAATGTTAATTAAAAATCTAATAGAAAATTAAAACAAATTTTATCTGCCCATCTTTTTAAATTTATTTTTCATTTTCCTTAGCAATTTACTTTTTGTTTTACTTTTTTATTAAATTATTATTAATCGTTAAAAAACGGCTCGAATTTTTTGCCTGTCAGTGTTTATAAGAAAATTTATTACTCGTAAACAATGATAATATTTCCATAACTACTTCATAATGTGCTAAACTATTTATACGTGATTACAAGACAGTATTTTTTTATACATTTTTAAAAGTGTTTTAAAAAACGTCGGTTTTCGTAGATAATACTATTTTTTACGGGTTTGTAACAGCAGAGGTAATATTATCAACCCCTGGTGTACCGGTTCGGCCCCTTGCAGTGATGAGTGACCGTGTATAATCTAAGAGTATATCCATTTTTTTATTTACCTATCCGTCCGACCTAACAATCTCTTTGTGTTGAGGCTTAAGGACTTTGTATATTAGCCAAAAACTTATATTTATATAATTATATATTATATATTATGTATAGTTTTATATATACATATATGTGCTGATTAGTGACCGTTAATCGATAATTATTCAGAAATCGTGAGATGCGGTCTGGTGTGATGTAGGTTTCAGAAAAACATTTTCTTTATCGTGCCAANTATATATATATAAATACATTTTGCATTTATTCTAAATGTCTAACAGTCATATGTGCTTAGAATAATTTTTATTTAATCACATCATCATTATACCAACATAAACAACAAGTCAAAATGCTGTCAGTTCCCTCTTTTATGTTCTAATTAACGTTAGTTATTATTAGCTCCTCCTGAATTTTAGCCAGCTTCTAATTAAGATTTGGAGTTTGTTTAAGGGGGGGAGGGGTCAACAGGTGAACAAAAGGCCAGATAGGACAGAGAGTGAAAAGCAGGCGGAGAGGTTGCAAAAGAGCGATAACATCAGTTTTCCCTTTGGGATTTCTTACCGCAATTAGAACCAAAAATAACGCCCTCACCCCCATTGATTTTAATGACCCGACAAGCCGGCGGCCAAATTGAGATGAGCGGCTGTGTTGACTTTGCCGCGCGGACCCTAGTTTCTCCGTGAGTTTTTATTTGTTTCTTAAACTGTCAACACAGGAGCAACAACTTCATCAACTCTAGGCTAACATTGTCTCAAGCAATTGTGCTACACAACTCTCTTAACTCGTTTGCAAGAAGACGCTTTCGTGAGTTTTTCCTTCCTCAATCCTCGGCTGGGGAGGCGTCCTATAATTTATGCAAGGGAGACATCGGGGTTAAACAGGTAATTTAACTTTCACCTTGAATTTTTCATCATGATAAATTACACCTAGATAATGCAATTAGCACCTCTTTCATGTATGACAATTGAAAAAAGCCGAGGCAAAAAAAATTGAAATATTTTACGGAACGCGAATATCATTCCTGTCAACATGGCCCATTGTCTGTACATTTACACGGCAATAAATACTACTGATTTCATATTTCTTGCTGTACCGGTGGAGGAGGGGCATTTTTTGGGTTTCGATTTTATTATAAAATGTATTAAAATTTAGAGGACGTAATTATGTTTTTTATTGAAGGAAAGTTCAATTAGCGATTTTGAAAAATAATAAATTAAAAGTTTCCATTCCATAATTTTTTACTGGACTCAATGATTTTTTCAAACAATACATACCGACTATAATATCATTGATTAGCTAACATATCTGTGCACTCGTTAGTCATACTGTTAATAAGCTTGTCAATAATTTCATATGGAATTTCATTACATAGATGTTGCAACGCTGCACTCAGTTGATGCAGGTCAACTGGCTGCCGATGGTGATCGAAAAGTCTTCTCTGCAACGCGTCCCATATGTGCTCAATGGGATTTAGGTCTGTATGGGAAATTCTTAGGTAAGCATTGATAAACAACTTTGCGTCTATTAGGTCTGGCATTGTCATCCAGAAATAGAAAATCCTTGCCAATAAGATCCCTGGTTGGACGGATGTATTCCTCGATAATTTCTTGTTCATAACGGACTGCTATGAGGTTGGCCCCAAAAATATGGAGTTCAGTTCGTCCGCCTTTGTACATTCTAGCCCAGACCTCCAAACTGCGCTGAAGGGAGCACGAACTGGGACATTGTACGCATGTCTGTTCTCGGTAGACACTTCGGCGCCTGCTGCCAGTATACAGACAGAAAAGCGACTCGTCAGTAAACATAACGCCGTTCTAATTGGTGTTCTCTTCTATGCGCTCGCTGCACAACATTCAACAGTCCTAATTCGAACTGTGAGCCGCGAGGCCACTCGTGATGACTGGTCGGGACGGTGCCGAATCGGTCGGCTCTTGAACGGCCATCTCATCTCCTTCACGCAGGGGAGTCATAGCCCACTTAATTCGCAACTACGGCGACGATGGGTGGTACAGTGTGAAGCCATGAAAAGGTGTACCTCATGTCCTCGTTCACGTTCCTTTCTCAATTCGAGTTCCACCTCTCTTCCTTGCGACCTCTCCCTTGGTTACACAGGAGAAAGTTTCCAGGAGAAAAATAACGGTTCAGCCTTGAGGGCGTGGCAACCTCTCTAAAGCACAAGCTGTACTCGTTTAGGCCTCCCGGGCGGGTGCTTTATCAGAGGCACACGTGGGTTAGGGTATCTACGTTAAGGTACGGTGGATGGTACATAACCATCTGTACTATGGGGTAGCAGAAATGTTCCAAAGTCCAACCCCTGCTACATTGGGAATGGATTCGTAGTGGTTCGTGGTGACGGCCCTGGCGGGAACTTAGAGAGGAGGCTGTTCTATCTGTGACCTTCGCTTTAGCACTTGCGTATGACCATCGTTATTAACCCGACCTCACGGGGGATACGAAGACTCGGACCATCGAAGCGTTTAACGTTGAGGACTCTCAGACTACGCTGACGGAGTCCCTCGAATATGTGAGAAGTGGCGGATGGGTACGGATAGTGCTCGAAGAATGTAATGTACACGAATAGAAAACTTTCCCGAAGGCAGTCTCCTCTAGAGGGGAGGTTAGCAATTTTATTTAAGGTTTAAAAAGGTTCGTCTTGGCCCCTCGGGGCTGGGACAGCCTCTACCCCAACGCTGCGGCTTTAAGATCCGTCAGTCGTATCCTGAATCAAAACGTCCGATAAGGCCTAATCAGTCAGGTGCGGAGGTTAAAGATCCTCATTGTCCTTTTCCTACCCGCAGGGACATCTTCTGTATGGGCCCAGGCAAAGAGCAACCATCAACCCTGGTGCCTGGGGGTAACCAATGATGGAGGCAATATTACCTTCCTTATCCTTCCTACCCCTTTCCTTTTCTTCCCGCCCCATCTGCTTTGGCAGAGGATTCCTGAATTGCTTAACCCGCACCCCTCAGGCAACGAGTGCATCAATTGGCAGTTAGTATGACCTACCGGGTGGGCGATCAGTCCCACCTTAAAAATAATACTGAAGCACGGGAGTGGAGTATCCAAGCGGCTCCACTAATTGATGTTGAATTCGTGGTGATCGTGATTTTTAAACAAATTGTACCTGAGCTGGAGGTTACCGGCCAACCGTAGCTGGAGATAGAGTGCCTTCTCTATCTCTCCGGGGGTGGTAAAAGGCTCCGCTGGAAACTACAAAACTGCCCTTTTTAAGGCACATGTACGGATGTGCCCTTGTTAGGGCACTTCTGAACTTGGTTAGCATTGCACCACCTCGCTAGCCAAGGGTTGTGACAAGTCCATGCATGTAAAATCTTCCTGGTGTTCTTTCGAGAACACTAGGCGTCTGCAAAGTCCCCATGGGGATGTCCGGACGTTAAAGATCCTCATGAGTACACACCCATGATAAAAGATGGGAACTCCTGTCTAACAACCGAGTATGCCCCACATTCTCCTGAGTTGCTGGTGGATTACGAATCGTTTGTGGCGATGAAGGTTTTGCTAAAACTTTGTATTACATAGGATCTGGCGGGCACTATGGGAAGGTTTCCGTTCTCTACAGCAATGACAATATTTCTGTTCTCGCTTAGCATCGTAATGCCTTGAGATCAACTACGAAGCCTTCTACTGGCACTTCCCGTCTCTCAGATTTGGGCTAAAGCCCTGGCGGGCACTGCCTCTGCGATATCCATTTGTCATTGACCTCGATGACTCATTCTCGCAATAATATTGCGCACTTCTGGTTCATGATGAAGTCATTCCATGATTAAAGATAATTCAACAATATTAATATGGAGGAAAGTTGTTTGCTTACAAAATGAGTAATCTTCATGTCTAATATTCTTAAGGTTGTTTGCGTTGTATTTTCCAATTTGTTTTATCGAACTAACAAGTATATATTGGTTTATTTATTGAAAATTAAAAGAATAATAATAAATTTCAAATATCCTTTATTCCTGTTTGATGAATAACGTGAAAGAAACGTTTGATCCTCTGATCAGAATTGACCTGGCAAAACTGGGGAACTGAAAGTGATTCGTCCATCCTTTCCTCACATTCCTTGATTTTTGAGATAAATAAAATATATTTATGCCCACATTACATTACTCTTATTTCCCTAATTCCTTACTTAGCCAAATAATTTCTTTTGTCGGGGCCTTGGAGCTCAAGAAAAACAGTTTGGGCTTTAAATTTGATCAACCGCTTCCATATGGATTTTTTAACACTATGTACATTCTTGCTTTATGGTTAAAGGTTTTTACAAAAGCCGAAAGCTTGGCAAGTAGTAAGTAACCCTGACGAGTTAACATATCTTCAAGAAACATACTTCCCCTGGTCGATCGAAATCGTCAACTTTTTGCAAATTGTTAAAAATAATGTCTCATCAAAGCAAATATTTCTTATTAGTCGTCGTTTGTTTTTCGTTTGTTTTCGACCTCCTTTGGGGTGAGAATGAACTTTGTAAGGGTAGATCGGCCCATCCGGGCGAATCATTGAATTTCGTGAGTAGTCGGGTCAATATTCCCCAAGAAGTAATCACAAAGCTTTGTCACCTTCAGGCCTGGGCTTTTCTTCTCAACCTACACAAACGTTTGTACTGAAAGAGAAACCTTTCCTGACAATATCTGCTGTTTCAAGTTAACACAAATCCAGTGTCCTACTTCAGTACGATTATCATTCTAGTTTTAATATTTTAACATGTCCTAGAATTAATCGTTCTGCAGTTATTTTCTGCTAGCACTTTGTTGTTCTTTTCGCCATCTGAATTTCAATACCATTGGTGTTGTGGCAGACAGCCAACCACTAAGTGCTGGCGTCAGTCGGTAAAACTCTCACCCGCTGCTCAAACCGATGGGCATACATAAGGGCAACTGCATGCGACGGTCAGGCTTATCAGCGACGATACCAACTAGCTGATGGATTTAAATTTTTGGCAACTGCATACAGCGAAACGTTCAGGAACGATTGGTGCCTTCATTGAACTTTTTTCCGTCAATTAATCAACTGCCCTTCTGTCCTGTGCGAGGGTAATTCACTCGTCCACAATAGGTGACAATGCCTTGATGCATTCCCAAACGACTTTGGATTAGCGATGAGATAGACTTTAGTGACGTCTGGGTGTATCCTTTGATCTCCTTGTCACCTTGTTCACTACCCATATTCTCCAGCTGAAAGTCAGTTGAATATTACTCATGATATTAATTCCAAACACTTGGCATTTGGAAAAAGAGATGAAACAGGTTATCGGAAGTCAATTTCTTGTGTGGGTGGCTTTCCGTATGTGCTGTGGTTAAATGATTTATGAAAATTCGATTTTCTTTTATCAAAATATCACGATGTCCTGTAAATATGTTCTACATGCTATAGTTTGTTTCTCACAAGAAAAGATATGCTTTTAAACATAGACAATAATATTCATCCACACTGTGCGAATACAATAATGAGTTTTATCCTCGGACCTAACCTCCAAAATATATGGTAACACCTAAAGTAATTACCAGTTCACGGTTTGTGGGTCCTGATAGTAACGGCGATCGGATCAGGTGATTTTGAAAGAATGGGATAACATTACCCGCAATGTGTGGTGAGTAGTGACCGTTAATCGATAATTATTTAGAAATCGTGAGATGCGGTCTGGTGTGATGTAGGTTCGCACTCTCAACACGACACGCAAGAATGGCATAATTACACAGAAGACAAACACTTTGAGCCCTGAAGATGATCTCAATAAAGATCGAAACGTTGGCACGATAAAGAAAATGTTTTTCTGAAACCTACATCACACCAGACCGCATCTCACGATTTCTGAATAATCAATTCAGGCAATGTTTCTAAGTCCCAGGCCCTGAAGATGTTCTCAATAAAGATCGAAACTTATTTAGAAATCGTGAGATGCGGTCTGGTGTGATGTTGGTTTCAGAAAAACATTTTCTTTATCGTACCAATGTTGCCATCTTTATTCAGATCATCTTCAGGGCTCAAAGTGTTCGTCTTCTGTGTAATTGTGCCATTCTCGCAATTCGTGTCGTGTTGAGTGTTGCCCAGGCACTCTCAATTGGCACAATAAAGAAAAGGTTTTTGTGAAACCTACATCACACCAGACCGCATCTCACGATTTCTCAATAATTATCGACTAACGGTCACTACTCAACACACGTAATTGTTATTTCTTTCAATTAATTAATTTTTATATGTGAGGTTTTGGTTGAAATGAAATGTTAGTGCCAAGAGCGGGATTAGAACCCAAGAGCTTTGGCTAAATACGCCGCTGCTCTACCATTTGAACTATCGTGACTTCGGATCCATTCAGACACCAACTCCCCATCTCAACCTACAACCTTTCGAATTTTCCCTCCTTTTTTGCCATTTTTTCAAATGTCGTGCAATCGGGATTCGATTCTTCGCAACATATGAAACGGCCAGTGTAGGTCGAATATCGTTCGTGCCACTAACTTTTTCATTTCAACCAAGACCTCACATAAAAAGATTAATTAACAGAAAGAAGTAATTTGGTTATAGACAGCTAAATCTAATTGAGCTATTGCTATTTGTAAAATTTCAGTTTATTTTCTTTACCAACGTTCGGACAAACTTGTATGTAATCTGTTGCCTTCATACGACAAACAGTTCACTCCCGATGATTAAGTTTAGTTTTTAATCTCTCATTTCTCAACGTGTTGTGTATAAGAAATCATCAAAAACCTCATAAATTCAAAAAATATTATGTTCGACAATAGTAGAAGAAGACTCATCAAGAAAGTTTATTATCATGTTAGATTGCATTATTACAGTATTTTAAGCTAAAGAATTTCCGTTTTCACCACCAACTTGAGAGTAAATTGTTTTTTAATTTAACCAATTAATATATAAATGGTCGATTAATCGATTTCGAGCGGTCTAATCCAGCAGGATTCTCTTGATCCAATTAGTGCTTATTGTAAATTATTCCCCTTAGTCTTCGTCGAATCAAGAGAGGAATTAAAAAGAGCGAGAGGCCCTTTTAGCCTCTTTCTTCTCGTAGGATCGAATCTAAAGAAGGAAATGAGGTCGGCCCAAACGAGAGACGGGGCGAATATTTTAAACTTTTAAATGCGTGAGTGCGCGGTTCAAATCCTGACAGAGTGTCTGTATTAGTGTTCTGCCAAAGAGGCCAAGACGGGTTCCGAGGACGACTAATCTAGAATTATCGCTATGCCGCGAAAAATACATCGAGCTCACTTGTCAACAATAAAGTATATCCCTGATTAGTTTCTAGCTCCCGGCTCATTGTGATTTTATTATCCAGCTCTTTCTGTTTGACCTGTTCTGCGGAATTGTTTCTTCCATGCTTTTTGAACAAAATGAAAAATCGCTACAATAACTACTTACATTATCTAACCGTTTACAAAACGTAGTTCGTTTTCTATTATATAAATTGTACAACAGTTATTTATGGATACTGCCAACCAATATTTTGCTTTAAATAAAACATAACACAAAAAATTAAAGTTTTCAGTTGAGATAAAAAAGTCAGCGGCACGAGCGGGATTCAAACCCACGATCTTCGGCTTGATACGCCGCTGCTCTACCACTTGAGCTATCGTGACCTCGATCCACTCGGACACTAACTTCCCAACTCAACCTCACATTTTGAATTTTCCCTCCTTTTTGCCATTTTTCAAATGTCGTGTGAGAGGTTTAGTGAAATATACTTCATTTTAAATCATTAAATTCACTAATTTCGTGGTCCGCTTGACCAATTAATATATTACAATTAATTAAGGTTTTTAGTTGAGATAAAAAAGTCAATGGCACGAGCGGGATTCGAACCCACGATCTTCGGCTAGATACGCCGCTGCTCTACCACTTGAGCTATCGTGACCTCGATCCACTCGGACACTAACTTCCCAACTCAACCTCACATTTTGAATTTTCCCTACTTTTTGCCATTTTTCAAATGTCGTGTAATCTATTTGATTCTCGGCGACAAATGATATGGCTCGAATCCCGCTCGTGACACTGACTTTTTTATCTCAACTGAAAAACTTAATTTATTGTAAGATATTAATTGGTGAAGCGGACCACGAAACTAGTAAATTTAATAACAGAAAAAGTTCTCCTTTGTTGTATCATAGTCCTTATCAATCAATAATAAGGGATATTTCTTATTTATTTATTTGAAACTACTCCTATCTGTTTACTTGCAAATGTTTTATATAATCGTGTAAAAAGTAATATCATAGCTGAAGTGTCTCTATATAAAAACAACTACCCATGAATTTTCTGCTACAAATTTCGATTATGACTAATACAACGAACTATATCTTTCATTCATTATTAAAATTTACCATGTGAATTTATATTTTTGAATCGTCGGAAAATGTTAAATTTCGACAAAAAGAAATATAATAATTTTTTCAATTAATTAAGGTTTTTAGGTGAGATAAAAAAAAGTCAGTGTCTCGAGCGGCATTCGAACCCACGATCTTCGGCTAGATACGCCGCTGCTCTACCGCTTGAGCTATCGTGACTTCGATCCGCTCCGACACTAACATCCCATCTCAACCCTACCTTTTTAATTTTCCCTCCTTTTTGCCATTTTTCAAATATCGTGTAACCTATTTGATTCTCGGCGACAAATGAAATGGCCACGGAGAGCTTAACGAAGTATACTTCATTTTAACTTATTAAATTCACTAGTTTTCGTGGTCCGCTTGACCAATTACCATATTTTAATTAATTAAGGCTTTTAGTTGAGATAAAAAAGTCAATGTCACGAGCGGGAAGTTAATGTCCGAGTGGATCGCAGTCACGATAGCTCAAGTGGTAGAGTAGCGGGGTATCAAGCCGAAGGTCGTGGGTTCGAAGGACTTGACAATGAATTTTTTATCTCAACTAAAAACCTCAATTACTTGAATAATACAAAAAGTTATTTTTTGTTGTATCATGGTCCTTATCAATCAATAATGGTAGATATTTCTATGTCATTTATTCGAAACTACTCCTATCTGTTTATTTACAAATGTCTTATTTAAAGTGTAAAAAGTGTCTCTAATAATTTAATTATATCAACTACCCATTAATTTTTTGCTACAAATTTCAATTATGACTAATACAACGAACTATATCTTTCATTCATTATTCAAATTTACCATATCCATTGTATATTTTTGAATCGTCCGAAAATCTTAAAATGCCACAAAAAGGAATATACTAATAATGTTGAATAAGAAATGAGACGGTTTTCACATGAAACAACTTGCATTGTTTCACATTTTGTTACTATATTTTTTTTTATCATCCTCGGATGTCATATTATATCTAAACAAACACCCACAGTCTAAGATGATTTGTTATAGAAAAAAAGAATTTATTTTATGTCAACAAAAGTTTTTTTTTACATTCATGCAGTTCCGAAAAAGTATTTTGTGTTAGGCAAAAGCTGATTTTCGATTATTTTGCTTGTATTCACTGATGAAATCATACTTTCAAGAGTTAAAATTCTTTCTACGGTTTTGTTTTGAAAATAATGGGGGTAAATCTTGTCTTCTGTTTTGCAAAAATGGCTCATATGTTAAAACTATCGGGTTTAGAATAGTTTGTTTTTCACCCACTCATTTTCACTTTCTCTCTCTCTCTTTGCTCTCTCTCTCTCTTTTTCTCTCTCTCTATTTCTTTCTCCGTCTTTCACCCCTTTCTTTCTATCCCTCAATCCGTGTCTACTTTTCTCTTTCTTATTCACTCACCCTCCCTCTCTTTTTCTTTTCTTTGTTCTTTCACCTACCCACGTTTTCTCTTTCTCTACCTATCTACCTACCTACCTTTCTATGTACCTCAATCTGTTTCTCTCGCTCTATCAAACTCACACACGCTGTCTCTTACTTTCTCCTCTGTTCTTTTCTCTCTCTCTCTTTCTCTACATATCTTTTTCTTTCTTTCTCTCTCTATTTATTACCTTCCATCTTTATTTCTTCCTCTCGCTGTCTATGTATTTATCGTTCTATATATCCCGCCATTCTCTATCTCTCTCTCTTTTTCTTTCTGTCTTTCTTTCTCTCTGTATTTATTACCTTCCATCTTTATTTCTTCCTCTCGCTGTCTAAGTATTTCTCGTTCTATATATCCCGCCATTCTCTATCCCTCTCTCTTTTTCTTTCTGTCTTTCTTTCTATCTCTATTTATTCCTACCTATTTTTATTTCTTCCGCTCTTTTTCTATTTATTTATCGTTCTATAAATCTCTCCATTCTCCCTCTCTCTCTCTCAGTTTCTCTCCATTTCTCACACACCCACACTATTTTCCTTACTTAATCTATGTCTGTCTGTCTGTATGTCTGTATGTCTGTCTGTCTGTCTCTCTCTCTCTCTCTCTCTCTCTCTCACTCTCACTCTCTTTCTCTCTCTCTCTCTCTCAGTTTCTCTCCATTTCTCACACACCCACACTATTTTCCTTACTTAATCTATGTCTGTCTGTCTGTCCCCCCTCTCACTCTCTCTCTTTCTCTCTCTCTCCTGTCTCTTTCTCTCTCTCTTCTCCCTTCTCACTCACTCTATTTCTCTCTTTCTGCCTGTCTGTCTCTATCTCTCTCTCTCTCTCTTCTCTCTCTCTCACTCACTCTCACTCTATTTCTCTCTTTCTGTCTGTCTGTCTCTCCCCCCTCTATCATAATCATACACTCATTTTATATTTTTCTCTCTCTATTTCCTTCTAACTTTTTATCCCTCTCTCTCTCTCTCTCTCTCCACACCCACATTCGCTCCCTCTTACTTTCTGTCTCTCTCTTTCTGTTTATGTCTCTTTCTCTCTCTATTTTTTTCTTTTTTTCTCATTCTGCTTCTGAGTATCTATCTTTTTTCTTCCTCTCAAAGTATTTTCCATTTAAAAAATCTTAGTATACCTAGAAACTACACTTAAAATGAACATTTGCCCTTATTTGATACTTATATATAACTTTAGTATGTTATTAAAGTAATACATTCATATTATATTTTTAATTCCCAATGATTAGAATTGGACGCGGGTCGAGAAAATAACGTACTTATTAAAGAAAAAAATTTGAATAGTTTTGATTGAAGGTTTTTCTAAACCGTTTTATACTTTCAATTTTGCAAGAACAATAAAATGTTAAATAGGTATTCTTATTTCTAGATTGATTGTGACAAAACGGACTATTCCAAGATGGTGTATTGCAATTGTTTTCAATGTTTCTTGCGAATGTTTGAGTGAACAAAATTAAGCGACCATATCTAACCGCTGTGCGAATTTTCGAAATATAAATAGATTTAGTATTTATTAGTTAAATGACTTTAATTAAGACTGATCCTTTTACATAAAAATTGATGGAAACTGTCATATATGAATAACAACGTGCTGTACATCACGCCTATTTTTAAGGGGCTCGTCACACAACACGATTCGAAACGTCACCATTCGTTCGATATCCGACGATCGGAAACAGGTCATGGTAGATGTCAATCACATCGCACACTCCTTTAAGAAGGCCAACATCATTAGCACGTCACACATGTTGAGACAAGGCGTCGAAAACAGGCCAAATGTACAAACATACGTCAATAATACGAATCGTGGCGTTTTCTTTATAACAATCGACTCGAAAGGGCCAGCAGGGAAGAATATTAAATTTTCGAGGTTGGCTGTATGGATAAAAATTTGGTTTTTAGACAAAACTATACACAGTTTTTCCCATGTATAATTTTCCAGCAAAATAAATTTTAAGTTAAAAAATCAACCGTATAAAATTCTTTTTTTCAGTTACAAGGTTTCAAAGATGTTTACACAATAATGGAATAATGATGAAAGTAAGAGGATAGATACATGGAAACGGGATTTTTGTATTTTTCAGGCACTGCTGAATTCTGTCTCCTTGTGTTTTACTAGTTCTTTCGATCAGTTTAATTTACTAAATGCTATTTTAAGAAGTAATAAATCATTAGATGCTGTAATTATTTGTTCTCAGCATGTTCGTACCTTAGGTTATGACTCCATTGAGCAGTTTTGCATTGTAAGAAAATATTAGTGGCTATTTCTTCTGCCGTTGGTGTATCAGATTCTAAGTGATGGGCATATATCTCATTTCTGATTTTTCTATTGCTGTTGGTGCGTTTTCGTGAGAATTTTTTTAATCATATGTATGCTAAATCTGGCACTTCTTAGTGTTAGTTGCACTAAATCGGGTTAAATTCAGTTCAGTACAGAACCAAGTTTTGCTTAAAACTAGAATGATCCTGGTTCAAATTTGAACGGTCGTCGAGCTTGGGTTAAAGGGAGGTATGAGTTGAATAGCACCCATTTCTTCTGTATGTTGTTAAAGGCCTCTCTGTTCAAAATTTTATGTTCACATGTTTGGGTAATAATTTGTCAAATTTGATTTGAAAATCTTGATCCTTTCTTATATCTAGTTGTCTCAATTTTGTTTTTCTAATTGCAATTTTCGAATGTATTTATTTTACGATTAGAATTCAAGGCATTTTATTTCGAATATGTACCTACAATCATCAAGTCGTGTAATCGTTGGGCGGAGAGGATCATAAAATCATAAATTTGTCCCGACGTCCTCCATTTTTTATTTGTGGATCCGGTAATTTTCATTTCTTAGAAAATAAGACGAAAACGTTTGCCCTCCAGTTTGTATATCTTTTATACATTATATAGGTTGTTGATTCGAAGGGAAATAATGCATATATAAGTACGGTTAAATTTTTCATGACAGTTATCAATAAATCTGAACATGTTTTATATGCCAGTTAATCCGAGACTTTGATTTTGCATCAAAAAAATGGAATCAAAATCGTCCATGTTCCAAGTCCACTTGAGGATAATTTTTTTTTGCCAATTTCCAAAACCAAAAACACAAAAAATCAGGTGAACTAAATCTGAACAACAAAAATTAAATCGTAAGTACGTGCCTTAACATTAATGTGTGGTGATAAGTGACCGTTAATCGATAATTATTCAGAAATCGTGAGATGCTGTCTGGTGTGATGTAGGTTTCAGAAAAACATTTTCTTTGTCGTGCCAACGTTTCGATCATTGTTGAGATCATCTTCAGGGCTCAAAGTGTTTGTCTTCTGTGTAATTGTGCCATTCTTGCGTGTCGTGTTTAGAGTGCCCACTCTCACAGAAGACAAACACTTTGAGCCCTGAAGATGATCTCCATAAAGATCGAAACGTTGGCACGATAAAGAAAATGTTTTTCTGAAACCTACATCACACCAGACCGCATCTCATGATTTCTGAATAATCACTTAACAGTACTATTTTACTACTACTACTACTACTACTACTACTATTGTTTATTGTTTACTAATACTATTTTTTTTGTTTTTGTTTGTTTGAAATTTCGTTTACCAGAAGACGTAATTATGCGTGAAAAATAATGCGTAATATCATATCATATAACGCCACGCTCTCTTACTCTCTCTTTCGCTCAGCAACACTCACACACACACATTTTCTTTAACATACTTTCAAGAACTTGTTCAAGAAAAATGTTTTAAGGCAACTACATAACATTTCTTTTATGCAAAGAAAAAGAAGCATCCAATTCCCCAATCTTTCTCTCTCCCTCCTATGTTACACCCACACTCATTCTATCTCTTTCTTTCTGTCTGTCTATCAGTCTCTCTCTGTCTGTCTCTCTCTCTCCCTCTCTCTCTCTCTCTCTCTCTCTCTCTCTCTCTCTCTCTCTCTCTCTCTCTCTTTCACACACACACACACACACACAAACAAACTCTTCTTTGACTCTCAAAGCTTAGGTTTCTACAAAGAAAATCATTTTAACTTACGTGCAACGTTCCTCGCAAAATAAAACAAAACATAACAAACATTTTAATCATCTCTCTCTCTCTCTCTCTCTCTCTCTCTCTCTCGCTCTCTCTCAGCAACTCTCACACACGCACATTTTCTTTAAAATACTTTCATGAATTTGGTTTTTTTGAAAGAAAATGTTTTAAGGCAACTACATAACGTTTCTTTTATGCAAAGAAAAAGAAGCATTTCAATCACCAATATCTCTCTCTTTCTTTCTCTCTCTCTCTCTCTCTCTCTCTCTCTCTCTCTCTCTCTCTCTCTCTCTCTCTCTCTCGCTCTCTCTCCCCACTTTATTTCTCTCTCTCTCTGTCTATTTCTTTCTATCCCTCTCTGTATGTCCATCCCACGCTCACACAACGGCCATCTCTCTACCTCTTTANTATATATATAATTTATACTAGCGCTTACAGATCGGAGTGATTAGCCGAATTCAGAACTAGAAAGTTTAACTCTCCAGAGGGTACGGAGCTAATTAAATTGCATTAGACCTAGTACGATAAATCCTTGGGATCGGCAGGCTTCTAGGGATAGTTTCCTCTTTAAGACCGCTTCCTGGCCATGTTAAATGTTGAAATGAAATGTTTGCCGGGTGGTTTATATTCGTCGATTGGCCGTTCGCCAACTTGGAATCCGATGGTAATTTACTGTTGCACACTCCTTGTTACCTGTCCAAAGCGTCCCTTAAACCATCCTAACCGATTTCGGCATAATGTTCCAGGTTGACTGTGTTGTAATGATGGAGAGGAATCCTCCGGAGGTGCTTGGGCGTGTTTTTGGGTGAAATAAGAGCAATGACAGATTTGAAATGCCTTCAAGTTGCTCTGCGTCCATCCTAGTCATGGGTTCTATCCTCGTCCAGCTTCTTCTGCTACTCGCTTTACAAAAAGGTAACTAAAACAATCATTTTCGTTTAATTTTTTTAAATCTTGTTTATTTCCGCTGTAATTTTGAAGTCACTTTGTATGTATTTTAGGATTTACATGAATAGGTTGAAATTAAAAAAAAAATATTCTTACTGGAATAAACGATTCAAAGCACATCTCTATTTGTACAGGCTTTTGCAGGAAATAATAACAGACTCGTAGTTTCAAGCACGTTTACTTCTGAAACCGTATCTTCGACGATTAGAGAAAAGAAAATTAATTTGCGGTGGAATCAATAGCCCAATCGTCTTTACCCTGAAAGGCTTGTCTAAAATGGTTATTTGTACCTTTAACTACTTTCACAACTTCTTGTTTACATCGTGTTAAACCTTCAAGTTGAAAGTTAAACCGTAACGGAGCTTGTTTGAGATCGGCTTGTATTGTTTTCTCAAAAAGAATCATGCCACAACACCTCCAATTTCGTCAAATGCTGATAATATTCTCATAAACGTCACTCACAGGCCAAACCTCACTGTTTTGCTTGGAGAATTTTTTTTTATAACTTTTAAATTAATGTACTTACATTTTATTTTCCTTTAGAATAGAACTTAATTAGTTTAAATATTACTATAGAAATGTGTGGTGATTAGTGACCGTTAATCGATCATTTTCAGAAATCGTGAGATGCGATCTGGCGTGATGTAGGTTTCAGAAAAACATTTTCTTTATCGTGCCAACGTTTCGATCTTTATTGAGATTGAGGTCGGCTTGTATTGTTTTCTCAAAAAGAATCATGCCACAACACCTCCAATTTCGTCAAATGCTGATAATATTCTCATAAACGTCACTCACAGGCCAAACCTCACTGTTTTGCTTGGAGAATTTTTTTTTATAACTTTTAAATTAATGTACTTACATTTTATTTTCCTTTAGAATAGAACTTAATTAGTTTAAATATTACTATAGAAATGTGTGGTGATTAGTGACCGTTAATCGATCATTTTTAGAAATCGTGAGATGCGATCTGGCGTGATGTAGGTTTCAGAAAAACATTTTCCCAACGTTTCGATCTTTATTGAGATCATCTTCAGTGCTCAATAAAGATCGAAACGTTGGCACGATAAAGAAAATGTTTTTCTGAAACCTACATCACGCCAGACCGCATCTCACGATTTCTGAAAATTATTATAAAAGTTAATCCGTTTATGTTTAATGGTCAAATTGACCAAATTACCAAATATTAAAGATCGTGAGATGCGGTCGGGTTTTAAAACAACATTTTCTTTATCGTGCCAACGTTTTGAACTTTATTCAGATCATCTTCAGAGCTGGGATACAAGATGGCTCATAAATCACAGATTAGTATGAAAAATCAAGAAACACTGATAGCTACCGCAACTTTAAATCACTCCATCCTCTTCACACAATAATAAACACGATCAAAGGTCTACTTCACGGAATTTTTACCCTAAGGCATGAATCTTTTCACCACAAGAATATAAAGATATACAAACAGATCCTCCATAACAATCACTTCTCTAAACACATAATCCACAGAACAATCAACAACTACAACTTAACAACTACAACTAACACCATCCACTAATCTTAATAATACCACATTAAAACTACGAAATACAGACAAACCAACATAAATTTCCATTCCATTCATTCACTGCATATCACATAAATTAAGCACATTTGTCTCTTCTGATAACTTTAAAATACCTTTCCAAAATATAAAACAATTCTAACACTTTTTTCTAAAATTAAAGATCCCAAACCAATTACAAATAAATCTTACGTAATTTACAAAATCAATTGTTTAAATTGTCCGGCAACTTACATCGGAATTACATCCTAATATCTAGATAAGAGAGTAATGCAACATATCTATGATTGCAAAAAACCCAAACAAAATCCTACAGAACTGACTACTTACCATTTTGAACCCAAACACAATTTCGACTTTAGCAATCCAAAAATGTTACTCACAGAACAAAACAAACATAAACCTAACTTTTTAAAAATAGTTTACATCAACAGAGATAAACACAGCATCAATTACAGAAGGGACACATGTAAACTCAGTCGCAGCTACGCTTATATCAATAATCAAATTCAATATCGATAACATACATATATCATCACCACATCACACAAAACATGTAACATATAAAACAATCATCACATTCTTCATATTGAACATTTCAACATAGTCTAATTCTTCAACAATATGGCTTTCCTTTTCCTAATTATCCAAGTCTACATAAGGAAAGGATAATTAGGCCGAAACATTACCCATTTTGTCCCACTGCCCATATAAAAATGTTTTTCTATTCCCGATTTCCATCCCCTTCACCTTCAAAATCAAACGAATATAAACAGAAACCATCAATATCTCACTGGCACTCTCAACACGGCACACAAGAACGACACATCTACCCAGATAAAAAAAACACTTTGAGTGAATACAAATACTTTGAATCTAAAATTACTAGCATTGTATAAATTCATTTTTTTCACATTCTTCATGTATTTGTAAAATTTATAATTAATTATACAATGCTAGAAAATATTAGAATCGAGAAAAATGAATTTATTTGTATAATTGTACAATTTTGATAAATTCATTTTTCTTCACATCTAACATGTATTTTTATAATTTCAAAAATGTTTATAAATCCCAGGCACTGAAGATGATCTCAATAAAGATCGAAACGTTGGCCCGATAAAGGAAATATTATTCTAAAACCTACGTCACACCAGACCGCATCTCACGATTTCCGAATAATCGTTAACTAACGGTCACTAAACATCACATTTCAATTAATTATTCTATTTATGTACGGTCTCGGCTGAAATGAAATTCTCCATTGGAGTGTTTGTAGTTTAAGTTAAACAAATCTCCACGGCAGTTAATTACGTTCTGCATGCTATCAAAAAGTAACAAAAGACCTTTAAATAATTTGGAGATTTGAACAGAACCTCACTACGAAGTGGGAAGCTGCCTGAATTGGCCAAAGCTATTGAATGTCTTTTTATATTGTCATAAATTGGCCTTCTAACAGCGACAAACAACCCTTTTGTAGCTCTGCCTATGTTGTTCCAGTTTACAAGCTCAAATTATTGCATAATATGCATTTTATTTCCTTAACCCAATTTCTTTACCTAGCAAGAATCTTTCGGATTCGTTTATCCGGTAAATTGAAAAATCGGATGTTTTAGCATAAGGGGCCTTGGGCAGCCTGAACACCTCCTAATGAAGAACCATAGAAGCCCCTCTAACTTTCCCAACATCTCTTATTATAAACTGAGCATGTTGGTATAATATGACCTGCTGATTGAATATTTTTAGCTTAATCATATACGAAATATCGCCGAATTTTACAGGGGATATAAATCAGCTTTTACATAGTATTGAGTAAAATTTCTTCCAAACGCATCCATAACATGTTGGCTCACTGACAGTGCCGGAATTGTCGGATTTCAATTATTGTAAGTGAAATTATTTTAAAGACAGCCTGTTATTTCTTTTCGGCAAATAGTTAATCATAATAAAAACAACCTGGGAAAAAACGAATATTTTTCAGTGAACTTTTTAAATTCTCACCCTCTTTTCATCACTACAACCCTTATTAATTTATTCAGTTAATTAAGTATTTATTTAGAAATTGTGAGATGCGGTCTGATGTGATGTAGGTTTCAGAAAAACATTTTCTTTATCGTGCCAACGTTTCGATCTTTATTGAGATCATCTTCAGGGCTCAAAGTGTTTGTCTTCTGNAATCGTGAGATGCGGTCTGGTATGATGTAGGTTTCAGAAAAACATTTTCTTTATCGTGCCAACGTTTCGATCTTTATTGAGATCATCTTCAGGGCTCAAAGTGTTTGTCTTCTGTGTAATTGTGCCATTCTTGCGTGTCGTATCGAGAGTGCCCCACACAAAATTAATTAAGGTTTTTTTTAGTTGAGAAAAAGTTCAGTGTCACGAGCGGGATTCGAACCCACGATCTTCGGCTGATACGCCCCTTCCTTTTTCCTCCTTTTTTGCCATGTTTCAAATGTCGTGTAATATATTTGATTCTCGGCGACAAATGAAATGGCCACGGAGAGCTTTAGTGAATGTATACATCATTTTAAATTATTAAATTCACTAGTTTTCTTGGTCCGCTTGACCAATTAATATCTTTCAATTAATTAACGGTTTTAGTTGAGATAAACAAGTCATTGTCTCGAGCGGGATTCGAGCCATTTCATTTGTCGCCGAGAATCAAATAGATTACACGACTTTTGAAAAATGGCAAAAAGGATGGAAAATTCAAAAGGTGGGGTTGAGATTGGAAGTTAGTGTCCGAGTGGATCGAAGTCACGATAGCTCAAGTGGTAGAGCAGCGGCGCATCTAACAGAAGGTCGTGGGTTCGAAACCCGCTCGTGACACTGACTTTTTTATCTCAACTAAAAAAAAAACCTTAATTAATTGAATGATATTAATTGCTCAAGCAGACCACGAAAAATAGTGAACTTATTAATTGATTCATTTTCAACATGGACTGGGTGCCAGTATTTTTTTAAATAATAAAACAATTAACGATGAAATCTTGCATATATAGGAAGAAAATTAGTGAATAAGTGTTTAAATTAAAAAAAAATCTTTTAGTACTTAAGTAATTCCACTTTCATTATATCTGTAATTTCTTAATTCAAATATAATTAATATAATGAGTTTTTGTTAATTTGTGTTGATTATCTCAAGCTTTATAATTGGTACATTATGACCAACTGAATTTTGTAAGTCGTTAATTTTATTTTACCTACCAACATTTTTACTTATGACCTTTTCTAATAAAATTTCATATATTTTATTACTAAAGCCTACGTGGCATTTCATTTGTAATATGTGGAGTGTATTCAGTATAGTTTTGATACTCATGTTGTAATGTTTTATGTATCAAAACCATCGATAATGTTAAATAACCAAAAGCCACGTAGGACGTGACTTGACTGATGATTGACAGCAGTTCCAGCTGCCGGATGATACAAGGCAGGTGTAAGAATGCATTATTGAAAACATTCTCTCTGTAGACATTCACCCTTCAAAAAAATGAATGTCACTTGCAAGGAAACTCAGAATTGGTTTAATATCGTCCGTTAATTCACCGAATTTTCTATATTTTTTAACTATTTTATTATAATATATTCATTTTTCCCAATCAACCCACATGTCGGATTGAATTAAAACTGTATACTCCAGATATATTTGATTGTCGTGATGACAAGATCAGTTTTTGCGACGAGTTGACGTCTATCAGTTTACAACTTGGTCAAGTGGAAATCTGAAGTGAAATGGATGGCAGGATACGTGAAAAAACGCATTCTGCCTTCTATGAAAATCTCGTTGTCAGTATACTGTCAGCAGCTGGACGTGGAAGTATGTTACATTCAATGGCAAAAACGCCGGAATTATTTTATCTGTATTTTTTATTTATTTGAAAATATAATTTATTTTTATAGTTATCGGGTNCATATATATATAGTTATATTAATTATGCCATATTGATTTTTATGTAAAACAAATTAAACATCAGAATTTCTTGAGATTTAAGATAACAACGTCTGTTTATACAGCAGAACTAATAGTGATAGATAGCGCTCTCGATTACATACAAAAATTGGGTGACTCTAATTTTTGTATCCTCACAGACTGTCGAAGCATTGTGGAAAGGATAAATAACATTATCCCAGAATATAAATGCAGAAACTATATTTTTGCCCAAATCTGTAGGAAAATGCTTGAGACAAAAATCATGGGAAAAAGGGTGGCATTGTGTTGGGTGAAAGGGCATGAAGACTTATGGCAAAATGAAACGGTGGACGCACTTGCAAAGGAGGCTCCAGCATCAGGTCCAACCCTTGACATTAAAATTCCTAAAGATGACGGGAAAAACTTTTTTGAAAAGTTTTGTAGAAATCTGTGGCAAGAAAAATACATCGCATCAAATGTTGGCAATTATTACAGGTCACTCTTTCCTGAGCTCAAGCAAAAAACATGGTTTTTGGAAGGCGATAGCCCAGAAGGAATGTCAAAGGAGTTCTATTCTACTATTTTTAGACTGAAGACAAATCATGGCGTAGCTACAAGAATGAGAAGATGATGGAGCTGAGTGAGTGGTGCGGGCGCGCGGCGGGGACCTGGCCCTGGCTGGCCGATCACGCTCGACAATAAAATGAAAATAGAAAACTTCATGGGTAATATGCCAGCGTAAACCCCCCCCCCACAAAAAAAACAAACATTTTTTGTTAAATTATGATTGTTTGAAAGAAAATCTAGCAAAACACCGTACAATAATTTATTGATAGATTAAATTGGACTGATAATATATTCTATTATTTAAAAAATTATACTGACAGAAATTCTTTCAAATTCTACACTTGAACTAGTTTGATAATAAAATAACTAGAAATAAATCACATCATACAAAATAAAAAAATATTGGAATGATAATACCAATAATAAGAATCTAGAGAAAAAATATTTATAAGAAAAGGATTCTCTGTCATGTGCCAAAATAATCACAAATTGTGAATTTAAAAGTTGAGTAACGGAAGGGAAAAAATTTCCTTATGTAATAAAAGGATATAATAATATTGTTAGAGTAAGATGCCTCTGTTTTATAACAATATTACGAGCTGAGACAGAAAAGGACGAGGAAGGACTCTCTTCCAAGTTGTTGAAGGCACCTGTTTTTTTTGTTTTCTTTTTGTAAAAGGCAAGGAGTTATGTACGTCACAGATCATTTATTTTTATTTTTAATTTTTAATCGGGATACATTTATTTTTTGAAGGTTACTATTATAATTTATTTGGATCAGGTCCCGATTTTTGTCTTTTTGCGATTAATTTGTTTGAGTTTGTGGCACAGATATATTTTTCATTTTCATTTTTCACTCGTGAGTGAAACTGGTTGCTTCGTGTGAAGGGGATCCACGCAAAGATCGTAATAGTTCGGAAGGAGATGAGGTGCTGGTACAGGAGGGATTTGAACGACCGCTCAAATGTGATGGTTTTTTGACGAAGGAGATATAGGTCATTGGGAAACTAGGGGTATTAAGGGAGTGCATAGATTATTTGATGAATTGCAGTAGCTTGAAAAAAATAGTGAGGTACAGGAAGGAGCCTAGGAAGTACTTTCTTTGGAAGGAGGGATAAAGCCATGTCTGAATACAGGTGTGTGAATCTGGACATTAGGATGTGACGAAAATAAGTCTGACTATTCATCACTCTTTTCAGACGATCATATTTTAAAAATCCACCTTAAGCGACAAAGGAGTAGTCCAACAAGAGAAAGACGAGGAAAAAGACTGGGGTTTTACCAGTGGCAAAAGGTAGTAGCTAAGAAGGAATGCAATACAGCGTGGAGCCATTTTGAAAATTGTGGTTTCCAGGCAAAGTTTTAGTCGTAGGTAAAACCGAGGTTTTTAACAGTCGAGCAACAGGAAATCTGGGAGGGATCTTTTAGCAATTACTTTGGACATTGATTGTAGGTTGTTTTTATGTGCCTATTCGTTTATGAAATTTTGATCAGATAGCCAAAGCTCGGAAAGATGGAGGGACTTATAAATTTGGGTGTCGTTGGAATGCTGAACGGAGTCAGGGAGATCTTGATGTACATACCGAACACGAGAAGGGAAATGCTAGAACCTTGAGGAAAACAAAATACGAATATACGGTTTTTGTTTTTGTCATTGAGAATATTATTGAATTTTCCAATTAAATATTTACCAATAGTAAGTTATATGTTAGCATTTTATGTCCGACGCGGTATTAAAAAAACTGTTTTAACCTTTTTATGCAGTACAGACCAAATTAATCTTTTTTCTTACTTGTTTTGGCAGTATTGCTTAATAATGATTTTCTTTAACAAAGTACGTTTCGATTTTTATTGAGATCATCTTCAACAATCTTCTGAAGATGGCATCAACCAAGATCGAAACGTTGGCACGATGAGAAAATGTTTTTCTAAACCTACGTCACACCAGACCGCATCTCACTATTTCTGAATAATCAATTCAAACAATGTTTCTAAGTCCCAGGCCCTGAAGATGTTCTCAATAAAGATCGAAACGTTGGCACTATAAAGAAAATGTTTTTCTAAACCTACGTTACACCAGACCGCATTTCGCGATTGCTAAATAATTATTTATTTATAATTTGAGTGAATTATGTAAAACAACCACGAGACACTACAATATTTTAAAAGTTGATGAAATAGATTGTTATAAATTCGTCAAGTAAACTTATTGTATTTACCTGTCCTGCCGACTGATAGAAATCCTCATAAAATTTAAACTTATGAAAAAGGTGAATTCAGTTGTGACTGTATACAGCCAGTAATTTATTTCGATCAGGTTGAACTTGCGGAACAGAACTGGATGATGGACCGACGAATTTAAACTATACATTTTGAAAAATGGCAAAAAGGAGGGAAAATTCAAAAGGTGGGGTTGAGATGAGAAGTTAGTGCCTGAGTGGATCGAAGTCACGATAGCTCAAGTGGTAGAGTGGCGGCGTATCAAACCGAAGGTCGTGGGTTCGAATCCCGCTCGTGCCATTGACGTTTTTATCTCAACTAAAAACCTTAATTAATTAAATGATATTAATTGCTCAAGCGGATCAGGAAAACTAGTGAATATTATACATGAAACAAATAGGCTTTTAGAACAATGTGCTATTTCTGGAAGTAGAATAATTCCGATTTATTTTGAAGCTTGGAATTTATGAACCAATGAAAACAAGCATGATTTAATATTTAATTATATAAATATTCCATCGATTATGCTACAGCTTTTAACGATTTTTTTTCAAAAATATAACATGTCAGTAAAAATTTATATTTGTTTATCTCAAGGAAAAAGCTTTCATATTATATTTATATTTTGTATTATTTACATTCCAACACGGCGAAGTCTTACTTTAGCCATGAAGAACTCGCCCGAGAGAGAGAAAAAAACGGTGGCCCGTTATACAGTCGGTGGTGAATTCTTTCATAAGGCTGGGCCCTTTGAGCTGAAGGGGAGAATCTCGGCTTCTCTCGATCAAAGTCTTCTGGCTGCTCATCTCGACCAAAATACAGCCAGCCTGCCATTTGAAACAAAAAGGCGGAGGACCTTTTGTATAAAAGCCACCAGCCATTTTATTTTCGGTCCCTTGCACAAAGCCCATCGTCACGGGGGTTCGAATTTCATGATAATAATGCGAGTGGAAAAAAATTAAAATGCTTTAAAAAATATAAACCATTTGTTTTTTTAACATACATAAATTTAAAGAAAGGATTTGTTTGGAATTGCATATTCTTTTTTTTACACGTATTTCCATAGTGATCAAATATTTATCGTAATCATACCTCCATGGTGCAATAGTTCAAATTTTATTCTGCGATGGGAGGCCGAAGTTCCCTTACGGATAAATCACTGGCATCCAAAGAATTTGTACGCCATCTTTTCACTACAATCAATATCATTAAAAAATTTATTCTGAATAATTTTGCACATTTAAAGAATATTGAATAAATTTACATATTTGGTGAATATTGAAAATTTGAAACATTTTTGAATATTTAAAAAACCCATTAAGAAATGAAAAACATGATAGGAATAAACACGAGTGAAGAAGCATAAACAAACTGAATCAATAGAATACTTGTAAAATAATTTGCATTTTATTTGTAGTCTTTCTTTAAAAAATGACATTTTCTGAAGAATTTAGTCGTATTGAGGAAATAGGACTACCATTTGAAACACAAAAATTAGTCATTATCAGTCATCTCTATATTGTTAAGATATTTAACCTAAAAAAGTGCCAAAAGTGTGAACTTCAATATCTAAAGTATCAGATTGGATTTTTTCTTTCAATCCAAACAGAAATTCATAAAATGTTCGGCAATCCAGCCATTATATAGCAATAATGAGATGAAAATCTTATCCATATTGAAAAATAATTATCAAGCATCCCTGATTAAAAAGCTTATCTCACAAAGAAAGTTACCCTGACAACAGCATTAGTATTCTAAAAATATGTTTTTGTTGGAGAGCCATTTAAATAATTCAAAAGTCGTTTTCAAATAGAACAATAAGATGCGGTCTGTTGTGACGTAGGTTTTTATGCTGTAAGTTTTTCGTCGTTTTTTATACAACTAACGGTCACTAAACATCACATATAACAATAAGGTGGGTAGGAAAAGTTTTACAAAAGTAAAGTGTGTTGATCTGCCTTTAAAATGGTCTAACTTGGATTATTGTATCCCGGTTTAAGATTGGCCCTTCGTTTACCATGGTCAGACTAAACAATACCAGGATGCCCGGTTGGCACAGCACAGATATGATTGTTCGGACAACAGTGGGTCAGGCAGCTCTATCAAGGCATCATCATGAAACCAATCATGAAATAAACTTTGATGATGTAGTTGTGGTTAAAAGGGATAAAACCTTGTGCAGAATATCATTAAAATAATATTCTTAGCATCCTTTACTGTAGCCTAATTTAGTCCTTCTGTCTGTGTTGTGTCATTCTGTGTCTATAACGTTGGTTACATATACATATTTTTGTTTTTACCGTTGTCATTACATTTTACTTTTAATATTGTCACGAGTAAGTTATCCATTGTTATCTGATAAATATTGTGTTACTAATTATTAATTATAAACGTAGTAATTACTTGTAGAGCCCTGATGAAAACGTCAATAAAAGTTGTCAAATAGGTTGAAAGATTGGCATAAGTTACAAAACTTACATGTTTCTGATGACTGCATCCCTTATCTCTAATTTACTGGTGATACCCTGACGGTCGATTCCTTCATCATATTGCAAAGAAAATTAACAAAATTCCCTGTCAAACAATCCGGTTTGTCTAAATTGGGGGGAAAATGTATGAAATTTTTAAATAAAAACAATAATGCGTGGTATTTAGAGACCGTTAATTAATGATTATTTGGAGATCGTGAGATGCGGCCAACGTTTCTATCTTAATTGAAATCATCATCAGCACCTTAAACAATGTTATAAATTCTAGGGCGTGAAGATGATCTCAATAAAAATCGAAACGTTTGCACGATAAAGAAAATATTTCTATGCACCTACGTCACACCAGACCGCATCTCACGATCTAAAAATAATAAAATCAATAATCCTGGTCGTGACACTGACTTTTTCATCTCAACTAAAAACCTTTTTAATTTTAATTATAATTATAATATTATAACTTTTGTAATATTTAACATTATTGTTAAAATGATAACATTTTAACAATAATGTTGTCATACAGTATGCTGTAAGTAAGCTCCTCGTCGTTTTTTTGTATATAATGTGTGGTGATTAGTGACTGTTATTCGATATTTATTTAGAAATCGTGAGATGCGGTCTGGTGTGATGTAGGTTTCAGAAAAACGTTTTTTTTTTTATCGTGCAACGATTCGATCTTTATTGAGATCATCTTCAGGGAATGAGATTTACAAACATTGTTTACATATTACAATTACATTTTGTATGTGGAAAAGTGAATTTATACAATGCAAAATATATTTTACATATNCGAAACGTTGGCACGATAAAGAAAATGTTTTTCTGAAACCTACATCACACCAGACCGCATCTCACGATTTCTAAATAAATATTTTTGTATAATATATGATGAGTGATAAAGGCCGAAATTTTAGAAACTAACTTTGAAATATTGTCTAGTTGAGATCATGAACTTAATTATGCTTAATTATTTATTTGTGTAATATTTTGAATTATATGATTTTTTTGTATGGCTCAGATTTTTCTGTCTTATTTCTTTTCAAAATCTTTTCAAAGTGCTCTTATTTATCTGTTTAACTTACGAAAGTGAATATGTACTACCCGAAAAAGAAAACTATTAGCTTAAAAGTATTATACAATTATTAGTTGGATAGTATCTCTAATATTCATGCTGCTTACTTCATGCTTACTATTTTTAGTGTAAATCAAATGGCCTACTTAAAGTTTTTGAGTGAAAACAATATTGCATATTTTCGATTTTATTAATGCATATTATATGGCGTATTTTTTAGGATTTTTATTGCTTATAATTCCGGCTTATAATTATATCTAACTGATTTTGAATGAACGGCGCTAGAGACCTACATTTACGCCGCACTGCTCTGTTCTGCGGGTTTAATCTATCTAGACTCCTTTCTTGAACCCATCCACTCAAACAACGATGCGAATTTTAAAAAAAATTGATTCTATTGTAATATTCTAATAAGAGAATATGACAAAACAAAAACACAAGACATTCATAAAACATGCTATAAAAGGACTCAAAGGATATAGGAATAACGAATTATATTTGAATAATATAATATTTGAATTATGAAAAAATTGATTTTAGATTTATATACAGCTGCATGAAACTTATTCAGGCTAAACAACGCGCACTATATTTGAAAATATATATCGAAATGTAAATTTATAATGCAATATCTGAGAATGTATAATGTGATTTATACATTTCATTACATGTTTTTATATATAGAGAATGATATTTAAATCCGTTTGGTTTTTTTTTTTAACAAAAATATGAAGCTTTGAATAAAAACGATATTCCATCAGAAATGTTGCCTTTGCCCATTGATCCTTGTAAAACTTTGGTCCGAATTTATACGCTTGTTTACATCAAATGGCAAGTTTAAAACAAATGCCGTGTTCATCTTTAGGTGTTCCCGTATTTCCTCCGCTGTCAAAGTGTTGTTTCCCGTCTAAGACATTCCGAATTCAGCTAGGACTGGGCAGACGTCCAGAAAATGAAATAGGCCCTCAACCCTCCGACTCCAACCATTACACATGAAACACAAGATGTCAGGTTCTTTAAAAGGGCTCTTATTCACTTTGACCGTATTCCATCTGAATTTAAATATCAGTTTTATTCCGTCAAAAGAAATAAACGAATTCGTTCGTACGAATTATTTTATTGTCTGCGTGATTTATTTGGTAATTTTACAAAAGCATTCTAGTGAAAATGTTTGTTCATTATTTATGTTATTATGCTCTTGATAATAAGACGCTATATTTCGTACCAGCATACTTTTCTTGCATTCAACTATAAATTTTCATCAGGTTTTGAATATCATACTTTGGAATATATTCATAATCCTCCAACAGAGCCTTTTTATAATTCTTCGAAATTTTTATGTCGGGACTTCAAAGATCGAATTGATGCCCGTTTCATGTAGTCTTAAACGATCCTAGCTTTGTCGCCAATTAATGCCACGCACAAAAAAAAATCAAGATAACGCATCATCGATGTAAAAAGTTAAAGCGAAACTTGATTAATAGACGAAAAAAGAAATAGACACATACACTGCATCAATTCACCAGATGTAAAACAGTTTCGGGCAATATATTTTTCTCACAGTAGGCAGGAACTAATAATATATACGGGTAACTGGCGATAAGTGTCAAAAATTTTATGTCTTTCTACTCACCATATGCAACAACAAATTTCTATAAACCCCTGTCCAAATCTCAACGGTAAAGAAGTAATTTGAGGTTTTGTCTTTTGCTATACGAAAGAACGTTAAATTTTCTGTAAGTAAACCTATTTAAATTGCACAATTTATGAAAAATCTCTGCACGAAAAATTCGGAAAAAATAAAAATTTTGAAATTTGGAATTTTCTAAAAATGTTGGTTTGTTATATGTCAATAACTACAAACTCTCAGAGCTTTGCAAATTCCCTCGAAAGGTCTCCATTCAATTAGCTTCCAGGAACATACCCACCTTTTTGGATTGCCAATCAGGAATACCCAAATGTTTTGAATTTTATTCGGAGATCGTAAGATGCGATCTGGTGTGATGTAGGTTTCAGAAAAACATTTCTTTATCGTGCCAACGTTTCGATCTTTATTGAGATCATCTTCAGGGTTCAAAGTGTCTGTCTTCTGTGTAATTGTGCCATTCTTGAGTGTCGTGTTGAGAGTGGTACTTTACTGGTGTATGAAGACATACACTTTGAGCCCTGACGATGATGTCAATAAAGATCGAAACGTTTGCACGATAAACAAAATGTTTTTCTGAAACCTACATCACACCAGACCGCATCTCACGATTTCTGAAAAATTATCGATTAACGGTCACTAATCACGACACACTTTTCATAAGACTCATCGATGTTCAGAAACCTAAAAAACGAAATATGATTTTATGATTTTTACACACCTTAAATCTTTTTTGAACAATTGTTGCAACATCGTTACACCTAATTCCAGAAATACACTCCAAAAGAAACATAGCAATGCGATCAATTCAAGTATAGTAATAAGTATTTTAAGTAAGTGAATCAAGGAAGGTTATGACTAAGAATTGGCCAAACTCGGCTTACATAGCTACACGCAAATTTAACCGCAGATTTTTCAACCATGGTGTATCGTGTTTCCGCCTCTACAACAAAATCTCAGATGTTTAAAAAAATTAGAAATGTTATCTACATCATCTTTATTAAACTTATTGCTAAGTCCGGTTGTAATGTAAAATGGAATAATTTTAATATATGTAATTTATAATTTTTAATATAATCCGAATGAGAAAGTCTGTCCTATAGAAAAGAAGTAAAAAAAATTGAAAGACGAATCTTTTTCCGCCTTTCCCCGTATATTTATTTATATAGAATTATTTATATATTCTGTTGGTTATATAATATATATTTATATAGCATTTTATATTTCACCGTGGACTTCACATTATGAATATTTATTCATGTTTTCAAACAGAAATGAATGGTAGGAGTCGTGAGTTGTGGTCATTGCCTGGCGTGCCAGGTGGCAATGAGGAGGTGATGTTCTTCCTTATTATGGCAGGCTTTGCACGGAAAATGTAGATGAAATTGCCGCCGACATTTACTGAGTGATTTGCATGACTCTCCGCTCTCTTTTTCATCCCGGTTTTTTCCCTCCCTAGCCCTATGTAAATATATAATTATTCTACTGGAGAAATGAGCCAGAGGGTACGTGTCGCTGTTTCCGTTGACAAGACCCTCCTCTCCATGACATATATTACAACCCCGAGGGGAGCACCATTGTGGCCAAGCTGGTTTATTCGATTATGTATGTAAGATTTAAATAAATAAATAGCTATTAACTTTATAATAAATAATTTTAATTCCTATGCCACTTTCGATATTTAACGCAAAATTTGTATCCACCGTTGAACCATTCGTTAAAATAAATACTCACGAGGTAATTTTTGTTAATATTAAAAATACTGTGTCTTTCCTGATTGTGGCATCTCTTTTTCACTACTTCATAGATTGCTAATCATCAGCAGATTCTGCTGGAACTAGAAGTGTTTGAATTCATTTAAACAAACCAATCTATATCCATCAAAATCAATAAATCAAAAAGTGCTCTTTTTATAAGTTCATTCGGAGATCATGAGGTGGTCTCGTGTGACGTCGGTTTTAGAAAAACATTTTCTTTATCGTGCGAACGTTTCGATCTTTAATGAGATCATCATCAGAACCTGGGATTTATAAACATTGTTTAAATTTTACAAATGGATGTAGGATAAATAAATGTATTTATACAATGCTAGAAAATTTTACGTAAAATAAATAAATAAATAAAAAATAAATTTTTAAAAAAATATTAAAAAATTTTAAAAATGAATTTATACAATGATTATTTATACAAAAATATAAATAAAAAAATATCAAAAAAATTATTACAATGATAGAAAATTTTAGATTAAAAAAAAGGATGAATTTACGGTGTTTAAAAATCATAAAATATTTCGTTTTTAGGTTTCTGAACATCGATGAGTCTGATGAAAAGTGTGTGGTGATTAGTGACCGTTAATCGATAATTATTCACAAATCGTGAGATGCGGTCTGGTGTGATGTAGGTTTCAGAAAAACATTTTCTTTATCGTGCAAACGTTTCGATCATTATTGACATCATCTTCAGGGCTCAAAGAGTTGTCTTCTGTGTAATTATGCCATTCTCGCGTGTCGTGTTGAGAGGTACCAGTAAAGTACCACTCTCAACACGACACGCAAGAATGGCACAATTACACAGAATTTCATGCCAATTGGCTGTCTGGTTATAAGTCTAGGAATCAGACCCCAGTGGACGAAGGTTAAATTAGTTTTGAGGTGTTATAGACGGTAAGTAGTGTAAATGGAATAAATGATGGTACCTGGAAAGCCACCTTACGGGACGCTGGCTCGTATTGGTCTGATGTACGAATAATCGTGACCGCACCTCTTTTTTTTCACACTTTTCCTCAGTCAAACTTATCCATTGATGGGCTGATGCACTAAAGTTTTTTTGGATGTTGGAGGTTGTTTGGATAGGATTCGAGTTAATAAATAGAATTGTGGTGTCATCCGCATAGGTATTGTTAGCGTTGGAATGTGAATTTAGTTCAGAAGCATGGATGGTATAAGGGATGAGATCAAGAATGCTTTCTTGCTGGATCCTTGTAGAGTTATATCTGAATATTCCTTACCGGACATTATTCTAAAGCACCGGGTACGACGCAATCAGGTACACAAGGTACATAAATTCACCTTGATGGGTTGAAAGTTTTCTTTGTTGTTGGAGGTTGCTTGAGTAGGATTCAGTTTCAAAGGCAGAAATGGCTTGTCGTACGAATACGTACTGATGATGTTGGGATGTTTTGGAAAGTAAGCAGTATATATTGTATAAAGTATGCCGGGATATATAGTAATAAGGGCTATGTATGAAACGTTCATGTACTCAAGTACCTTTCATGTACCTTATTCCATCTTGCCATTTCACCATTATTTTACAAGCTCAAGGTTTTCTTAGACTCTTTAATTTCGCTAATTTCGTGGTCCGCTTGACCAATTAAAAATGGCGAAAAGGAGGGAAAATTCAAAAGGTGGGGTTGAGATGGGAAGTTAGTGTCCGAGTGGATCGAGGTCACGATAGCTCACGTGGTAGAGCGGCGGCGTATCGTGGGTTCGAATCCCGCTCTTGCCATTGACTTTTTGATCTCAACTAAAAACCCTTAATTAATTGTTTTCTTAGACATTGGAAGTTGCTTAGATGGGAGGATGTAATATGCAAACCTCTTTTAAACAGCAAAGGTAGATATATATTACCGATAAGTCAATAAGGTAAATAGTTAATTATATACATCGATCCAGTTTGGCAGAAATCCAATAGTTATTAACTTGATTATATCTGGATAAATTTGGCGGCTTGGGGCATGTAAATTGCTTTCTGGGAAAGAAACGGTTGAATTATCAATGAGCTGTTCGAAACTTCACTAATCGCATAAATGAAAGAATACCTAGCATTATTATTGGCCATAATTGACATAAAGACAAGCGGTAAAACATTTTGATCTAAACGATTTTTTGTAAATATTAGGAATTCTCCTCAATAATAATAATGACTGATTTGCTAGAGTGGTTGTTGCTCCAACTCCCTTACAACATAAAATTCCTAATTAAGTACGTGGATGACCTTCTGGCAATTGTACCAAAGGAGAATTTCCAAAAAACTTTTGAATCTTTTAAATCATATCACTCTGCACTTAAATTTAAATTTGAAGTGGAGAGTGATGGAAAATTGCCTTATTTAGATCTGATCATTGAAAGGGACAATGACAGGCTCATTACTGATTGGTATAGAAAACCTACTCATAACGATAGATACATGGATTTTCATTCATCTCATTCATTTTCTCTAAAGGGAAACACTGCTAACAATTTAATGAACCGCGCATTAGGCCTCTGTGATCCTAGATTCATGGATAAAAATAAAATAAAAACAGTAAAAAGAATTTTAGTAACAAATCATTATCCATTGGCACTTATTTTCAAACTTATAAATACATTCAGAATTGGGATGAATAACTTTGTTGTTATTCCGTTGGTGAATGTTGAGGAGGAACCTACTTCAACTTCCATTGGCTGAGAGAAAGAGAGAGAAAGAAAAAAAGCAAAAAATGAGAGGAGAAGAAAGAAGGAGATAGAGAAAGAGAGTGAGTGATAGTAAGAGAAAACAAAGAGAGAATGAGTGAGAGAAATAAAGATATAAAAATAGAAAGAGAGGAGGTGATGTAAAGAAAGAGAGACAGAGTGAGAGAGAGAGGGAGACAAAGAAGGAAAGAGGGAGATTAAGTAAAAAGATATAAAGAAAAATATAGAAATAAAAATTGAGAGAAAGAGAGAGAGAGTGGGAGAGAGAGAGAGAGAGAGAGTGAGAGAGAGAGAAGGAAAGAGAGAGATTAACAAAAAGATAGAAAGAAAAACATAGAAATAAAAATTGAGAGAAAGAGAGAGAGAGAGTATTAAAAAAAAGAGAATGAGTGAGGGAGCTGACGGATAGAGAGAGGAAGAGAGATAGAGATACAAAGAGAGAAAGAACGATAGTAACAAAGAAAGATACAAATAGAATAACATAAATAAAAAGTGTGTGCGTGTGTGTGTGAGAGAGAGAGAGAGAGAGAGACCACGCAGAATCAGGTCTCTTGGACCTTTCTTTCATCCAAGAGAGAGAGAGAGAGTGAGCGAGAGAGAGAGAGAGAGAGAGAGAGTAAAAGAAAACAAGGAGAGAATGAGTAAGAGAAATAAAGATAGAAAGAGAAGTGGTAGAGAGAGAGAGAGTGAGAGAGAGTGTGAGAGAGAGAGTGAGAGAGTATGACAATCGCAGCCCCTCTTTTGTTCTTAATGCATTATTTTGAGCAAAACCATGTAACAAATTGTTAGTTAAAGACAAGTGTTTTTAATAAAGTTATTCAAGTGTTTTTATAAATGTTCCGCTTAATCATCATAATTAAATAATTTTTATAAATGCTCATGAATTTTTCATCTCGTTTAATTTGGTTTGTATTAAAATAAGAATGTTGTAATTAATCTAACGGCAAAATTACATATACATAGTTTGAAATAAACTACAAAAAAATATGAGTGTCCTGTTCTGACTCTACTCGTACTACTCGACGAAAATGGAGTAATTGTATGAGCAAAACCATGAAATAAATTGTTAATAAATTTTATGAGCAAATACGTATAATAAATTGTTAGTTAAATTCATAAATATCAAAGAATGATATTCTGGTATTTGGATCAATTTTCTATCAAACCAATAAATTCTATAATTCTGTTGGTATTCCGTTGGAGAAAGTTGAGGTGGAACCTACTTCAACTTCCATTGGCTTCAAGTCAATCACCCACATTCCCGGTGTGACTCCGAGAATTAAAAAATTAATGCTTAATAAAATAAATGTAAAAATTGCTTATAAATACAAAAATAATCTTTCTAGTTTTCATACCGTTTTAAAGTCTAAAGAGGCTATTGGCACACGATCTAATGTGGTTTATAGGGTGTCCTGTGGTGGTCATATTAGAATGGATTGTCATAATTAGACGCAGCAACGTTGATTTTCCTATGGTGAACCGAAAATTGACTCACGTTCTTTCATTAACGTATTAATCAAAGGAAATAAGCCTCGAGTCATATTTAAACGCACCCACGTTGAGTTTCCAATGGTGCGTCAAAAAATGACTCACCCTGTATATCCATTTAACGAGGAGTGCCTGCAATGGTGACGAACTAGGTTCCATCTCAACATTTGCGGGGCTATTGGAAATTTATAAAAAACGGAAAAATGGTGGCGACCGTTAGAGGGCGCATAATGGAGAGTGCACAGAGCCTGGTAGCCTTCACTAACTGTAACAGTCCAACCTTAGGTGAGGCGACGTTTGTAGTGTTCTCATCTTAATTGTAATCCTTTGTACATATCATTTTAAGCTGTAATTCTAGTCATTAAAGTAATACTCTGTGGTAAAATATGTTTTTAATGTCAAAAATAGCTAGTAAGAACAAAAACAGTTGGACTTGTAATTATATGAATTCGTTAGTGAGGTAATTAAAAAAAAATGTTATTATATACATAAATTATTATTTTTGTCAATTGTTAATGTTATATGCGAATAATTACTCACTACTTTACATAGATGTCTTGTTCACCATGTATAACTGAATGCTGGCCATGTGCTTCATAACCTAAACCAAAGCACGTTTACATTACTTTTTTTTCCGATGAGAATTTTTTTCTCTTCTCTCTTGGGAAAGTATGCATTATTGTTTAAATTGTTGATTGTTAAATTTATATTAGTTATGTACAGTTTTTCTTAATAAATAGGCTCTAATGATGGCAACATAATGTTGTCGAAAGCTTGATGATCCCAACACTTTTGTCTTTCTTTCACCTAGTAAAGACCTTAAAGAAGATTTGAACTCTACATTGATTATCTGAAGTTCGATCAACAAACATCATTTATTCTCTCTCTTATTTAATCATTCATTAAAGATAAACTCAATGCGCATGGGTTTTGTTATTTATTAGTGGATATGACAAAATACTAAACTTTCCAAGCTATCATTGCTGCATTTGATAACCCTTAATTGTTTTTCGTGTGTTTTAGTTTTTTTTAGTTGGTACAAAGAAAAATCCATATTTTTTATGAATAACAACTCTCAATTTACCTTTCAGGTATTTCTTCATTATTATGATTCCAATTTCTTCCTCACGTCTCGTTTCTTTCGTTCCCAGTAAATTTAAACGTAGTACAATCTAATTATAATATAATTTACCCAGGTAAGTCATGTTTAGACAGATCTGATATGATAAAACACGGACTGTGCCAAGAAATTGCGGAATACAATTTTTTATACCCTGGATTTTATGTTCTCTACATGTAAAGTAATATGTGAAAAAAACACAGGGTTGTATTCCTAACTTATTCATTTTTTTATTTATATACTGTGATTGATGATGTCAAATGCTTTTTAGTTAAAAAATACAATATTTTCCCTTTAGGATAACATCAAGATTATATGTTAATTCTAAAGTGAGGCCTTCTATGATTTTTAAACATCATCAAATAATTTTCCACTTCACAAGCATTGAACACATGTATTTCAAAATGAAAGATGGAGGTTACGCCTAATAAATTTGATTTTTCAAATTTGCTCAAAAACTCCGGTTACTTCATTTTTTTAAAAACCATCTGTATATTACATATTTTTTGATTATTATTATATATTTTATTTCTTCATTAATTTTTGGTCCACTTGTCTGTGAGACCGTTACAGGAACCATATAAACAGCTCCCTAGGAATGGGTTATGCATGATATATCGTTATTGTCGCACGCCCAAAAGTTTTAGTCTCCAGCTGATTTACTTGTTTCGGAGTGTGGATGAGCTTTGGCTAAGCTCTCCTCCTATATGTATATTTGTACAATGGATATATGTACAATCGTCTTTCTAAAGGAGTTTATGAATTTGGTATCATTTCTGTTTTTCGCTGGCTAGTCGTATTCAACTATTTGCCAATATTTGCTCACTACCAAATTTTTGGGGAGCTTTTTTTTACTGAGCTTAATATGCTCTCAATGAAAGAGAATTTAGAATTAGAATAGAAATTTTTACCAAAGACACCAATATAGATAAGACACCATCTCTTTTAATCATGAAAAGAAATAGAAATAGAATAAAATAGAAAAAAATTAAATAATAATTAAATAAGTAATTTAATAATATTAAGAATTACTAGTATAATATTTATTTGTGTTATAATTTCCGCGTTTCGCACGTCCAAATTGAGCGCCATTAAAAAAATCAGCTGCTAATTGGATCGTCGCGTTGGCGGAGGTATCAGCGGGTTCACTTTGGCAATTCATGCCGAGAGATGTGGTTGTAGAAGTCCTTCTACCTGATGATGAGCTAAAAGGCTCGAAATCCGGATCGTTGCAAAACAACTTACTGTGAGTAGGAACTATCTTTTTAAAAAGGATTGAACACCACACTCACTCCATCATTTATCATCTACCATCTCTTTTTATCTTCTCTCTCTATCATGTACAATCTCTCTCTCTTGTTCTTTTTCTCTCTCTTCCTTCTTTTTTTCACTGTTCTTTTTCTTTTATCTGTCTGTCTGTTTTTTCTCTTACACTCTCACTCTGTCGATTTCGTTGTTTCTCTCTTGCAGTCACACACACACACACACACACACACACACACACACACACACACACTCTCTCTCTCTCTCTCTCTCTATCTCTCTTCATACTTTCACTTTCCCTGTCTCTGTTTTTCTTTCTCACACTTTGCCAATATCGCTTTCTTTGCTTTTCTCTCACAAACTCTCTCACTCTCGCTTTTTGTCTCCCTCTTTTACTTTCCGTCTCACTGTTTTTTTAAAATAAATTAATTAAGGTTAATTTTTTTGTCAATGATTTCTTCTCTAACCTTGTTTGTGAACTGGAGCTTTTGATGGTAAAAACAGGCCAACTGACCGTGAAATATGTTATTATGTTTTCAAGTTACGTTTTCCTTTAATTTATTAGTTTATCTCTTAGAGCTTTTAAAGTTCTTAAAAAGATTAAAAACTTCACACAATTTCTCATGAACATTTCTGTAAAAAATATTTATAAGATAATTAATGTTAATTGTTGAAGCTATGTTATAAACTTTATTATGTCGAATTCAGGGTGGGATATAGGCAAAATAAAGACTGCATACATTGGCCCAGGATAAAAAAGTGAGAGTGATGGCGGAGTGGAGTGTGATGTATGGCGAGTGGTTAGCAACTGTCCTGTGGCCCTTTTCCTCTCGAACTCTCGCTTTTTACTCATCGTGCCTTTTTCCCTTCGGAGTTTTTTTTCCTTTAACATTTTTTTCAACATTCAAAAGGGTCCTTAACAACAATTTAATTGACTTTTCATTTCCCTTTAATCAGTACGCGGCCATCAACGTGTCTTTTTTCGGACTGCACACAGAAGTTCTCAAAGAACCCGTTCCATGTTTGTACGGCTCAAATACCACACGCTTGAAAAACAGTGTCTGAAGTTTGAAACACTTTCATTACGACCCTTCAATACTATAGCTGTTATTTTCTTTTTCTGTCCTTCCAGCAGTTGGAGTAAAAAAATTAATTGGCAAACCTAAACTACAATCTTAAAACTATTTAAGATTAAAGCAAATAAATTTAATTTTGTATCAATATGAATTATTTAACTAACATATGTTGATTAATTGTTAAGATATTGACAAAATTTGAGTAACGATTGCGTAGATTTAAAAAAAAATTATCGGGAAGCGCTTCAGAAACAGGCATGTTCCTGGAAAAGCTATATCATTTGTTCATTTCACCGTTTGTTCCTCATTATGTCTATTATTTGTTATTGTATCATATTAATAATAATTTGATAAAATCAAAATACTGGTTTAAATGGTGGTGTTTGTATTGGCGGAGAGAAACTCGTTGTGTTGTTAGAAGTTATGCATAATTTAAGAGAGAAAAATAGTGAGTGTGAGAAAGAGAGAAAAGAGAATGATACAAAATAACGAGAAATAACACAAAAAGAGAGAAAAGAAAAAGAGAAGAGAGAGTGAAACAAAGGAAAGAGAGAGAGAGAAAGAAAAAAAGGAGAAATGAGAGGAGTTGAAAGAAGGAGATAGAGAAATAGAGTGAGAGAGAGAGGGAGTAAGAGAAAACAAAGAGAGTATGATTGAGAGAAATAAAGATAGAAAAATAGAAAGAGAGGAGGTCATGGAAAGAGAAAGAGAGAGAGTATTGAAAACAAGAGAGAATGAGTGAGGGAAACAAAGGTAAAAAGAGAGGAGGAGACGGATATAGAGAGAGTGAGAGAGTATGACAATCGCAGCCCCTCTTTTGTTCTTAATGCATTAATTTGAGCAAAACCATGTAACAAATTGTTAGTTAAAGACAAGTGTTTTTAATAAAGTTATTCAAGTGTTTTGATAAACGTTCTGCTTAATCATCATAATTAAATAATTTTTATAAAAGCTCATGAATTTTTCATCTCGTTTAATTTGGTTTGGATTAAAATAAGAATGTTGTAATTAATCTAACGGCAAAATTACATATACATAGTTTGAAATAAACTACAAAAAAAATATGAGTGTCCTGTTTTGACACTACTCGTACTACTCGACGAAAATGGAGTAATGGTATGAACAAAACCATGAAATAAATTGTTAGTTTATTTTATGAGCAAATACGTGTAATAAATTGTTAGTTAAATTCATTATATCAAAGAATGGTATTCCGTTATTTTGATCAATTTTCTATCAAACCAATAAAATTAATTTTTTAAAATAAAAGTTGATCAATTTTTGAACTCGCTTAATTTGGTTTATGTTATAATAAGTGTGTTGTAATTAATATAACGACAATAATACATGTAGTTTCAAATAAAAATACAAGTGTCCGGTTTTTGTCTTCGACTGTACTCCATGCTACCCGACGAAAATATGGACAGTGGGGATCGCAGAGAGTAGAGTAGGGTAGCTTTGCGTGGCAACGGGTAGATGTGCACGGGGGTAATACAATCTTATGGAAAATTGGACTTTGGATTTGCGTGGGGGAGCATCGAGTATCGTCGCATGGCGTTGCATCGGGTGTGTTCCCGGCTTAACGCTGGAAAAGATAACGGATTAAAGAGCAATGCTCCGATCCCAGGGCAACGTTGCTGGTTCTTGGACCAAAATGAAATCAAATTATCTGAGGTCGTTTTTCGGAATAATATACAGAAGCCCACTCCACTCGGTATGGCCAAAGCGGTCGCCGTAATGTACAGACTTAGTTGTTTTATGACGTTCAGAACAGACTTGTAGGACAGAATCTAATAATTAATTTGTTAATCGGGTAGCGTCGCATAGCGTTGCATCGGGTGTGTTCCCGGCTTTAGGTTCTTTCTCTAAACCTCCGGGTAAATTGCTGACAATAGGATCAGTGTTGTAATATTGATAAAAAAACATAAACACATAATTAAATCATACGTGAAAAACTAAAAGTAAATGATCATAAAAGTAGTAACAAATGAAACTTTTAACAAGTAAATATTCATCTACAACTTATATCATGTTCACCATTTAAAACATTATCTTAATTAAAAAAACAAAAGACCTATGGTCACAATGACAAACTTGAAAAAACAAACCAGAATCAGAATATCAAAACACGACGGACAAAAACTACAGACACAAGACTTTTTCATCTCACGTCGAACTCATAATAGGAACCGGCCTAATCAAAAAACTGCAGAATCTACGAGTGAAGATGGTGAAATGATGAAATGTGTCTGATAAGCCAAAACATCAAAAATGGGCATATCGTGATGAATGGTAACTTCTAGGATATAAGCAGTGACGGTTCAAAGTGACGGCATTGCTTTCTTTATAATATGCTCAATTGTGTGATTTTTTCATGAGATTCCCTGATGAGATGATAAGCCTCTCTTGTCGGATGTATAGCGGTATAAAAGTTACATTAAAATCTCATTACCAGGCATGAGGTAATAATTTTCCTCAAGAGCAAACACTGTAGTTGTTTCGTGTGAACTAAGATTTTATACATGAAAACCGTCTATAACCGTTACGAGACAGGAAGTCATTTATTTGTTTACGACGTAATCTTAATTGGAATTTCTATTTTTCTCCCCCTCCCCCTTTGCACCCCGTTATAAATATTACCGTGGTATTTATTTACGGTCGTTACGATATGAATTACAGTATGAAAAGGCGGGTAATGAACTGCAACCCCTAAATCCACTCGTTATCGCACTAATGGTTCCTTACCGAAATATTAATATTTATAGAGCTTGTGTTTCTAATTCTTAGCATTTTAACTTATGTGTTTTTTTTCGTTCCAATATTCAACAATACAAAACAGGGATGAAGAAACGGTCGGCTGGTTACGTTAGAAGGCTAATTGGCCGTACTACGCAAATTACTCTAATACGCGCAATTTCAATTGAAATTAAACTTTTATCCGAAACATCGGCTTGGACCGAATCTGTTTATTTTACAAAGTTTAATATAAATTATTACTGCATTTTCACGGTGGTTGCTTACAGACTATCGGGTGATTTAGAAAATAATTTCCAACTTTGAAGGCCGATAAATTTAATACCCGTGTTTAGTTATGTATTAATGGTTATCAAACCAGTAATTATATTTATTACAAGAGCTGTTTAAACTCAGCCTTGGTGCCATTGGCTTAGTTATTTACAGCTCAAGTAAGTTAAGTGCAGGCAAAAAGTCAGTCACACATAAATTGTAGCTATACTCTCCATAGAAATTGCAGTGTTTAGTGACCGTTAGTTAATGATAATTTGGAGATGGTGAGTCGCGGTCTGGTGTGATGTAGGTTTCAGAAAAACAGTTTATTTATCGTGCCAACGTTTCGAGCTTTGTTGAGATCATCTTCAGAACTCAAAGTGTTTGTTTTCTAAGTAGATCTGCCATTAGTGTGTGGCGATTTGAGAGTGCCAGTGAGATATTAATATTTTGTTTATATACCTTGAATTTTGAAAGAGTAGAGAAAGAAGTTGGGATAGAAAAACATTTTTGTATGAGGAGTCGGCTTCTTTGTGATGAAAGAAGCCGACATGTGAAAAATTGGGTAATGGATTATTCTTTTGGGGATTATATAGACGGGGATAATTAGGGAAAGGAGAGCCAAATTGTTGACGAATTAGACTATGTAGAAATGTTTGATGTGTAGAATGTGATGATTGTTTTATATGTTATATTATATGGTTTGTATGATGTGATAATGATATATGCATGTTATTGATACTGAATTTGATTTATGATATTAGCGTAGCTGCGACTGAGTTTACATGTATTCCTTCTGTAATTGATGCTGTGTTTATCTCTGTTGACGTAAACCATTTCTAAAAGATTACGTTTATGTTTGTTTTGTTCTATCTGTCACATTTTTGGATTGCTAAAGTCGAAATTGTGTTTGGGTTCAAAATGGTAAGTAGGCAGTGCTGAAGGATTTTATTTGGGTTTTTTGAAATCATAGATATGTTGCATTACTCGCTTATCTAGATATTGGGATGTAATTCCGATGTAAGTTGCCGGACAATTTAAACAATTGATTTCGTAAATTACGTCAGATTTATTTGTTACTGGTGTAGGATCGTTAATTTTGGAAAAAAGTGTTTGAATTTTTTTATATTTTTTGAAAGCTATTTTAAAGTTATCAGAATAGAAAATATATGTAATTTATTTGATAGTCTGTGAATGGCTGGGTTTGTTGGTTTCTGATACCAATCTGTGATTAATGTGTCATATAGTTGTTTTATTACGAGTGTATCTAAAAATGGTATTGTGTTGTTCTTTACGAAGTTTTAAATACACTCACACACAAAACATATAACTTAACATTCAAATAATTAATTCTTTTACGTAAAGTTTTGATTGACGTGAAAAGCCAGTGTCATACCGTGGGTTCGAATCCACCTCGTGACAATAGCTTTTTCATTTCAACCAAAACCTTACGTAAAAAGAATAATTAATCGAAAGAAGTAATTTAGCCAATAGACCACTAAATATAATTGTTTTAATATAATTTAACGTATAAAACAATCATTACATTCATCACATTAAACATTTCTATATAGACTAATTCTTGAACAAATTGACTTTCTTATTCCTAATCATCCCCTTTTCCTAATCAAGCCCATTACCCATTTTTTCCCATTGTCGGCTCCTTTCACCTCAAAGGAGCCGACTCCTTATATAAAAATGCATTTATATCCCTACTTCCTCCTAAACCCCTTCAAAATCCAACATATGAAAACATAAAACATCAATATCTCACTGGTACTCTCAACACGACACAAAATAATCACAGAAAACAAACACTTTGAGTGAGTACAAATACTTTGATTGAGTCTAAAATTTCTAGCATTGTATATTAACTAAAGGTCTATATCTACATCTACAAGTCGAAATTGTGTTTGATTCGAAATTCTTGGTAGCCAGTGCTGTAGTATTTTGCTTGGGTTTTTTGCCATCATAGATATGTTGCTTTACTCTTTTATCCAGATATTGGGATGTAACACCGATGTAAGTTGCCGGACAATTTAAACAATTGATTTGTAAATTGGGTCAGATTTATTTCTTATTGGTGTGGGGTCTTTAATTTTAGAAAAAAGTTTTAGAATTGTTTTATATTTTTTGAAAGGTATTTTAAAGTTATCAGAAGAGACAAATGTGCTTAATTTATGTGATATGCCGTGAATGAATGGCATGGAAATTTATGTTGATTTGCCTGTAATTGATAGATTTGATGTACTATTATTAGTAATAGTGGATAGTCTAAGTGTTGAGTTGTAGTAGTTGATTATTCAGTTGATTATGTGTTTAGGGTGGTGATTGTTATGGAGGATATGTTTGTATATCTTTCTGTTCTTGTGATGAAATGATTCATGGCTTATGGTAATAATTCTGTGAAGTAACCTTTTGATCGTGTTTATTATGAAGAGATACTACTATGAAGAGGATGACGTGATGTAAAGTTGAGGTAGCTACCTGTGCTTCTTGATCTTTGATACTAATCTGTGATTTATATGCCATATGGTTTCCCTGCACTGAAGATATCTCAATAAAGATCGAAACGTTGGCACGATAAAGAAAATGTTTTTCTAAAACCTACGTCACACCAGACCGCATCTCACGATCTTCAATATTTGGTGGGAATGACATGGAAATGTATGTTGTTTTTGTCTGTATTTGATCGATTTGATGTAGTATTATTAGTAATAACAGATGGTGTTGGTGTTGAGTTGTAGTTGTTGATTATTTCTTTGATTATGTGTTTAATGTAGTGATGGTTATGTATGTCTTTAGGATCTTGTAGTGGAAAGATTGATAGCTTAGGGAATTTTTTGTAATAGCCCGTTGGCCGTGTTTATTGTTGTATGAAGAGGATGGTGAGATGCAAAGTTGACGTAGCGATCTGTGTTTCTTGGTTTTTGATACCAATCTGTGAATAATGTGCCATCTGGTTGTTTTATTACGAGTACATATAAAAATGATATTGTTTTGTTGTTTTCGATGTTTTACATATACTCTCACACCGAACATAAAATGTAACAATGTAAAAAATGTTTTTCTATCCCTACTTTCTTCCCCTTCACCTTCAAAATCCAACGTATATAAACAAAAAACATCAGTATCTCACTGGCACTCGCAAAGTCGGTAGCTTTTTGTTGTTTATGTGTCATGGAGGACGAGACGGTTTTTTTTAATGTTAATTTACACTATATATAGTTAATTAAGGTTTTTAGTTGAGATAAAAAAGTCAGTGTCACGAGCGGGATTCGAACCCACGACCTTCGGCTAGATGCGCCGTTACTCTACCACTTGACCTATCGTGACATCGATCCACTCAGACACTAATTTCCATCTCAACCCCACCTTTTGAATTTGAAAAGGCCGAAGGTCCTGGGTTCGAATCCCGCTCGTGACACTTACTATTTTATCTTAACTAAAAACCTTAATTAACTGTATATAGTGTACATTAACATTTAAAAAACTGTCTCATCCTCCACGACACGTAAACAATAAAAAGCTACCGACTTTCGTATATTTAGATTCTAGACAGCAAACTGACGAAAAATCCGCACAAGACTTATAGACAACAACTTAACATAGTCTTGGACGAGACACAAATTTGATCAGTTTAGACATATAGAGTGGTTACAATGGGTTTCCGCCAAACCATCAAATGTCTTGAGGGCGTCTAATTCTACAAATCATAAATCATTAACTTAATACTCACGATCTCCTTAACATTTATCAACGAACTGACCCTAAAAGTTCCATCCAAGATCCATCCTACTGCCCGAGATTTATATATACTGTCCTAACCCCAAATTTATATAACCTAATCCCTTTTGCTTGGTGATTTCTGTTAACCTGTATCTTCCGAGTAAAGACGGGGTTACTGAACGGGAGGTTGGTAATGATTATATAGAAATAAAAACAGCTTCAAGGTTGGAAAAAAGTAAAATATTTTTATATTATTACAAGAAGCAACTAGGCAAAATTATGTAGGGAGTGGGAGGTGTGTGTACGTAAGAGGTGGTAAGCACACCCATTGACAGTGTACTAGGTGAAGTTTACATGAACCGCCTGGGACCGTTTTTTTTACAAAACATCAAATGGATCTCGCTTAAGTTGGTCATCGATAGCTTCTTCTCTCCTATGAAGGAAAGCTCGTTATATCTCCTTAAAGACCTCATTTGAACTGTTGCCAATCTTTTCGGACCTCACTGCATCTCATCACTGATGTTTTAACTTTCCCATTTGTCACACACAAAGAACATGCAGCAGGAGTCGATGGTGCCTGACGGCAGGCCAGTAGAGGTCAAAGTCCACCTGTTTCCACGTTCTTTCCAAATCTCCAATACCGGTATCAATGTTACGGTATAACTCAGTCATTCACGACCATATTGTTGCAAGTTCGCCTTGTTAATGAGAGGGTGTGTCATGGTTTTGTAAATGTGGGAACTAATAGCGTCAAAAGAAAAAGGAAATACAACCGGATAAAAGAAGGCATAGGCAGAATGATATAATTTGAAATTTGGTGATAGTACGTAAGAGGTTATGTTGACCTAGGCTTTTTCTCTTGTAAAGGTAACATGAAATCAGCCTTCGTTTGGTAGGATCGGTTTCCCTTCCAAGAGTTCCAGATGCAACATTGTATTACCTTTAGCAATTGACTATGTTTTATCACAAATACTTCCATTCAAAACAACAAGCATTATATCCTTTTTAAAAAGATAGTTCCTACTCACAGTAAGTTGTTTTGCAACGATCCGGATTTCGAGCCTTTTAGCTCATCATCAGGTTGAAGGACTTCTACAACCACGTCTCTCGATATGAATTGCCAAAGTGAACCCGCTGATACCTCCGCCAACGCGACGTTCCAATTAGCAGCTGATTTTTCTAATGGCGCTCAATTTGAACGTGCGAAACGCGGAAATTATAACACAAATTAATATTACATTAGTAAATACTTAATATTGTTAAGTTACTATAAAAATAATAACAATTAAAATAAATTAGTTTAATTATTTGGATGTTTGATATTATTTATGTACATATTTAAAATGGGAGGTAGATCAAAATCTGTTATATTATTAATGCATTAATCACCTGTTCAATTTTACATTTTTTAATTTCAAATTTCTCAAACCAATCTAATTCTTTCCCTTTGTTGAAACTATGTAACACTCTTGTATTTAGATTTGAGTTGAAATTATGCTTTGTTTCTTTTAGATGGTCCTTAAATTCCGAAAATTTGCTCGATTTAGGCAAGTGTTCTTTTACTCTTTTTTTTATTTCTCTACAGCTTTGTCCTATATATTTAATGTCACTATCATTACAATTGAGTTGGTAAACCCCGCTTTTTGTCAAGTTGTCTACTTTGTCTTTAGGTTTTGAGAGGATGTTTTTAAGTGAACCCGTACTTTTAAAAGCTATTCTAAAACCTTCTTGTTTAAAAATTTTACTAACTTTTTGTGATAATTCACCAATGTATGGAAAACAACGGAAACCTAATGATTCATTTGTGGTGGGGTGGTTGAGTCCTATTGTTGATTCTTTTAAAGTTAATTTTTTCATTATTCTAACTAACAACGTATCAACAAATATGTCTTGATACCTCTTTTACTCTTGTTTTTATTTCTCTACCGCTTTGTCCTATATATTTAATATCATATTAAATATTATTATGATATTAAATATATAGGACAAAGCGGTAGATAAATAAAAACAAGAATAAAAGAACACTTGCCTAAATCGAGCAAATTTTCGGAATTTAAGGACTAGCTAAAAGAAACAAAACATAATTTCAACTCAAATCTAAATACAAGAGTATTACATAGTTTCAACAGAGGGAAAGAATTAGATTGATTTGAGAAATTTGAAATTTTTTAATTGTTATTATTTTTAGAGTAATTTATAGTAATATTAAGTATTTATTATTCTAATATTTATTTGTGTTATAATTTCCACGTTTCCCACGTTCAAATTGAGCGCCATTAAAAAAATCAGCTGCTAACTTACTGTGAGAAGGAACTATCTTTTTAAAAAGGATTGAACACCACACTCACTCCATCATTTATCACTTCTATTAACAAGCATTATATTCCACTGCGTTGCTATTTGCCACACAAATGACATGGTTTTTCCCAATTGGTCGGCTATTTAGCTCCAATAATTGAGCCAACTCGACAAGGATCAACATAAAACACTACAACTTTCTGAGAATATATGCAAAATATGCAAAAAAAAGGTAACTAGGGAAAATTAAATAGGCCTTTAGTTTACTGGAGTGCTTGTATGGAATTAGTCCCAGACAAGCAATGCTGAAGTGGGTGAAGTTTCTCTTTAAGTTGATGCAAGTCGTTGTGGAGACGGCTCGTCTTTGCTTATAGTTCATTAAAACTTTTAACGAGCTGCTGTGGTTTTGGATTTTTCAAAAGGGGACAATTAGTATAGGGCTGTTCTGCTAAGGGGGTCGTGTTTTAACTTTATGTTTCATTTTTATAAACGTCACTTTGGTACTTTTTTTAAATTTTCCCTTTTTATATGTATAAAATGTAAGTACAAAAGAAAAGTTTTTTCGTTTAATATCTGAGAATAACTCAACAATTATAAGTAAATAAGACATGAAAAGATTGTCTTTCCTTTTAATTGGCTGCTTTCATGCCAGAGATGTAATTATTCCCTTGGGACTTAATACAAGCAAATAAGTAAACTAAACTGACTTGGGAAAGTCCTTTGAGCACTAATAAATACAAGTAGAAAATTAATTTTTAACAATATTAAATAAAAAGCTGAAACATTAAGTTTCAGTTTGTCGAGTGAGTAGAATAAAAGGTGGATAGAAAGAAAAAATCGTAAAAAATGATGAAATATCATGAAATTTAAATTTCTTGTCGAAATTACTTCTTTCAATTAATCAATCTTTTTATGTAAGGTTTTTGCTTGAAATGAAAAAGTTAGTGCTACGAGCGGGATTCGAATCCACGACCTTGGGCTAAATAAGCCGCTGCTCTACCACTTGAACTATCGTTACTTTGATCAACTCGGACACCAACTCCCCATCACAACCCACAACGGGGTCATGGGTTCGAATCCCGCTCGTGGCACTAACTTTTTCATTTCAACCAAGAACCTAAAATAAAAAGATTAATTAATTTTATTTAAAGTCGAACTCTTATCATTCTTTTGTCTCAACCTACAACCTTTCAAATATTCTCTCGTTTTTGCTATTTTTCAAATGTCCTATAATCCGGGTTCGATTCTCAGCGGCTTATGAAGTTTTCCACGGGGAGCTGTTAGTGAATTCATACTTCTTTTACTTTTCAAAAATTCCATTATGTGTTAGTCGTATAATTGTCCAAATTACTTCTTTCAATTAATTATTCTTTTACGTAAGGGCTCAGTCGAGATGAATTAGTTAATGTCACGAGCGGGATTCGAACCCACGACGTTCGTCTAAATACGCCGCTGCTATCTTGACTTCGATCCACTCGGAAAAAAAGCATATGTTAAAAATGTATATTTATTTATTGGTATTCTTATAAAAAATATACATTGAGCAATTTGTACATACTTGCATATACAAATCTGACCATGAGATGACAGTCAGCGCGAGAAATGTTATTTTGGGACTAGGATATGATCAGGAGAAGAGGTCACTAGGTCATTGTAAAAGCGGAATGTTGGGAACGTCAAAGGAACATCCACCCAAGTCATCTTCAAATGTGAAGCAATGGCTCAATGGAGACACATCCTGAATACAAAGGAAACCCGGAGAAAGGTATTGTAGCAGCGACAGTCTAATACGAAGGAGTGAGTCGATTGCACTAAACTAAGGAACTAGGAAGGTAGAATAAGCTAGAAGCTGCAGTGCCTGGGGAGCACATACCCCGCTTTCTAATATCCATCATCATCATAATCTTAGGTATGATGTTCACACTCAAGTACTTATTATTAGTAAACCATTAGGCTTATATTTAAATAAAATAGAACTATCATATGATCTATATCATTGAACATATACAGAATGGACACAGCGTGGACAAAAATGTCAAGCCCCAAGAAGCATTAGATTTTTTTTTTAAATATGGAACTGGCCTATTACTTCTAAGACACATTGACGATATCTGGCTGATGAAGCCCTTAGAATATCTTCTTTCGTCTCATCTCTTCACATCATTCCCGATTCGTTGCAATAAGGTGGTTTTGTGGTCAATGCTTACTCTGTACACGTCCGTCTTAAGCCTACACTCATGGAATTCCAACGGCATCAATTCTGAATTTCGGATCGGCCAAGGCACAGGTCCACAGCTGATTAAATGCGCGCAACATGCGTCACTTTCGACATGTTGCAGGAATTTTTTTCGAGGAGTAGTGCCCTCCAAAATTTGTCGCAAAATATTCTTTTTTAAATTTCTAATTTTTGAACAGTCCTGTCTGAATAAGGTACTGTTTCGTAGACGCCGGCGGGAGAAAATATTGGATATCTACCCTTCAAGTCCGGCGCTACCAGGGATAGTTGCCGGTTGTTGTGTAAAGGATTTGATGGATAAAAAATAGTTTAATAATTCGTTTGATAATTAAATGTATTAATTCACAATTTATGACATAAATACGGAAATTAAAATCTGGCCAGAAACAAAACAATGTTAACGAATATATAGTAATATAGATAGATATCGTACTCTTTGTGTTTTGTGCCAGGACAACGTTAATTTTGTTATTTTCCTAAAATCTAAGAGGGCCGTAATGCATCCGGCTCTGGAATTTGGTATCTTTTTTGGAAATACTTAGCATTTTGGTCCAGTTAACAGTGTTTATTAGCCACTCCTTCCGCCTGAAATACTTTGGCATATTTCCTTAGGCTTATATGAATTCTAGCCTTTGGATTATTTATATATTGCTGATACCAGCTCCTGACCGTTATCTGTACTTATAGACTGTTTGCTGTACACAATCGGAATCAACTGGGATACCTTTTTCCCAGCATACTTTTTCAGGTTTGAAATTTTTCCGAAATTTTGCTTATGTGAATTTACTCGCATAGCTTTATTTGCTCGCTTTTATGTATAAGCTATTTGGGCTTGTTTCTGCATTATCCGAGAGAGAGAGAGAGAGAGAGAGAGAAAGAGATAAGTTGATACAAAAAATGGCAATGTTGAAGAAAAAAAATAAGGACGTTCGTACGTCTTGTCGACACACGACAGTGAATATCAAACGATTTTGTGTTTATCTTGATAGGAGTCTGGGAGCCATCGCCGGACGAAGTCAAAGGTGCGTTCGTTCGTACCCGTCGGAAACCAGAGAGCGACTGACTGAAGACAGCTGATGTACGTTCGTGCGTACAGGTCGAAAACCAGGAAGTGACTCACTGAATTTACGCCGTCTTGCTGAAAATGACCTGCTTCTCCCTGTAGCGTCATGTCCTTATAAATTTTCCGTTTTCATAATTTTTTAAAATGATAACTTTAAAATAATAAATGACAAGATTTCTTAATTAACTATTAATAAATAAAAAATTTTACATTGGCGTAAACAGGTGCTTGTCAACATTCAACACATTCTACACATCAAATATTTCTACATAGTCTAGTTTTTAGTTACCAACGTTTTTTCCCTTCGTTGGCTCTTTTCACCTCAAAGAAGCCGACGCCTTATACAAAAATGTCTCTCTATACCGACTTCCTTCCCCATCCTTTCCAAATTCAATGTATATAAATATAAAACGGCAATATCTCACTGGTACTCTCAACACGACACGCAAGAATGGCACAATTACACAGAAAGCAAACACTTTGAGTAAGTAGAAATACTTTTTTTTTTTTTACGCTGGCATATTACCCATGAAGTTTTCTATTTTCATTTTACTGTCGAGGGTGATCGGCCGAACAGGGCCAGGTCCCCGCCGTGCGCCCGCACCACTCATTCAGCTCCATCATCTTATAAATTTTCATGCTTGAAGATAATCAAAAAGTAACGTTTATCGACTTTAGAAATCCATAGATTATGTTGAAAGCTGATGGATAGTTGCTTATTAGGACAGATTATAAGTTTATTGGTTTTGAAATGTTTGGGACTTTGCTCAGAATTTTTGGCAGTTTGTCTCTTTCGTTTTCATATTCTGGACATTCAAAAATTATGTTGAAAGGACTTGAAGGGCAATCGCAAGTGGGACAGTTCGGAGACGATGCCAAACCGATTCTCTTCTTGTAGCTACCCCATAGGCCATGATTTTTCTTCAGTCTAAAAATAGTACAATAGAACTCCTTTGACATTCCTTCTGGGCTATCGCCTTCCGAAAACCATGTTTTTTTCTTGAGCTCAGGGAACAGTGACCTGTAATAATTGCCAACATTTGATGCGTTGTATTTTTCTTGCCACAATTTCTACAAAACTTTTCCAAAAAGTTTTTCTCGTCATCGTTAGGAATTTTAATGTCAAGGTTGGACCTGATGTTGCAGCCTCCTTTGCAAGTGCGTCCACCGTTTCATTTTGCCATAAGTCTTCATGCCCTTTCACCCAACACAATGCCACCCTTTTTCCCATGATTTTTGTCTCAAGTATTTTCCTACAGATTTGGGCAAAAATATAGTTTCTGCATTTAAATTCTGGGGTAATGTTATTTATCCTTTCTACAATGAGTCTGTGAGGATACAAAATTTAGAACCACCCAATTTTCGCATGTAATCGAGAGCGCTATCTATCGCAATTAGTTCGTCTGTATAAACAGACATTGAAGTTGGAAGCGAATGTTGTTCCTTGTATTGATGTTTAGGGTCAAAAAACGTATAATAGTAAGTAGAAATACTTTCATTGAACTTAAAAAATATTTTTTTGCATTGTATAAATTCACTTTTTTCACATCCTACATGTATTTGTTAAATTTAAAAATTGTTTGTAAATCCCAGGCCCTGAAGATGATCTCAATAGAGATCGAACCGTGGCACGATAAAGAAAATGTTTTTCTAAAATCTAAGACACACCAGACGGCATTCACTATTTCCGAATAATCATCGACTAACAGTCACTAATCACCACAAACTATTTTTGGTATTGAGTATTGTCACCTGCTTGCAATATACCCTGCATAGTACTGATAGTTTTGTGTCCCTAGTGGTTCTTGAAAGTGGATATATTTATTAGCGTGAACTTATAGTATGAGAGAGTGCGGAATATTGACTACCAGTATTCCATCCTCAATTATTTTAGTCGCATAATATGCCTAAATGGTTATGGAGAAACGTCGAGTTCTCTAACGCCCTAACTATTTGAATGGTAAGTAAATAGGAAATAATGTATTAAGAGTGAGTGAGAGAGGGAATGGGTTTGGTGTCAGGAACTGATTGCGTTGTGGGCTGAAATGACCAAGCTGTTTGTTGCCCCCGGAGCATAACCTCGGCGGTTGGACAGATAAGATCGAAGTCTGACCCCGGTCAGCTAACAACAGAGATGGGTAATTCTCGAGGCCTGCCTGTAATTCATTTTACATCACAAAAGCTGAAATTGCCTGTGGCCTGAGAAATGTGATAAGCTCAACTCTGTAAATGCCTGCGCGAATTTAAACTTATATAAATCAGTCTTATATTTCTTTCACATGCAGGATTAGGACAAAAAAAATTTCTAAATGAACCATGAGATTTTTAAATTCACTAATTTCGTGGTCCGCTTGACCAATTAATACATTACAATTAATTAAGGTTTTTTAGTTGAGATAAAAGAGACAATGGCACGAGCGGGATTCGAACCCACGATTTTCGGCTAGATACGCCGCTGCTCTACCACTTGAGGAAGTTGGTGTCCGAGTGGATCGAGGTCAGGATAGCTCAATTGGTAGAGTAGCGGCGTATCTAGCCGAAGGTCGTGGGTTCGAATCCCGCTCGTGACACTGACTTTCCTATCTCAATTAAAAAGTTTAATTAATTGAAAGAATTTAATTGGTCAAGCGGACCATGAAAACTAGTGAATTTAATAATAATAATTTAAAAAATAATTGTTTATTTTAACACATATATTTTTTGAAAATTAGTAAATAGGATTCTTTTCTTTCTATAAGTTGTTTTTCGCTATTGTTTAGCATAGGAAACGTCAATATTGAAAGAAAAAAAATTAAGTATCAAGTATAATGAATAAAGGGTTCTGGAGGTTATAACCCAAAGCACCCGTTGACTATTAATTAAACTCAATCAATCTCAATCAAGTTTGAATTGCCATGAGTTACGGCCTCTGAAAAGGACGGAAGAGCCGTTACCCACGAGCAGCCGGTCTCCCATTCAGATCCAAAATGATCGACGATTGATCAAAAGAGGCCGGAAAGGGAATATAGTCGGGCGAATTTGAAAACGGTAAGTCTGTTAAGATTTCTCACTTGCCTTTGAAACAGCGCTATTCAATGATCGATCATTACAAATTCGTTCTGAACGCGTTTTATCCGTTTTACGCCCGATTCACAGCACAAACAGCTTTTGTACGACATTTAAACAGACCCGTTTTATNAAATATCGATTAACGGTCACTAATCACTACACATTTGTATTAATTTTTTATGATACGATCTATTACTAATAATTTGTTAATTGTTAAAAGATAATTGATATCGCTTTAAATGCGCGTTCTAAACGCGTTAGTTTTACGCCGTTTGATTCTTTTGTGGTCTAAACCGAGAACCATGTGGTCAGGGAACAAAGCCCATTCTGTCGGAGGTGAAGTCTCAAGGCGGTTTCCGACTTAGTAGATTGGGCCACTTGGTTCTCACAAACTTCCGCTTAACTAAGGCCAGGCTGCATCCCTCATCGGGCTATTAATTGGAACGTCAAGAAACTCGTCATAGTACCCCTGGCCCATAAATTTGCAAATCACTGTAAGCTTTTACAGTATGTCATGGAAATTCGGCCAGTTTACATACAGAAAAATGGAAAAAAATGATTAAAATTCGAATCATTTTGACAACCATAATATCATCATGAAATAGGAATTTGAAAAATACGTTCCTTTCAAGAAAATACTTTTTTTTACAATAGATTTGATATATTGTATAGTTGCAATTTAAATACAATTTTTGTAAATTGAAAATCAGTGGCATAGAATAAAATAAAATAAGCAATAAGAATGAAATGTTCCTATTGAAAATTTAGTTAAATAATTAATGTTTATACAGTAGATGAAGATTAAGACTGATAAATTGCAGAGAGAGAGAGAGAGAGAGAGAGAGAGAGAGAGAGAGAGAGAAGATAGGAACAGTGTAAAATAGGTTTTTTGTTTTTATTTTTATTTCTTGCCAATCCATTTTGGCTTGTGCTACAGGTCTCTAATCGGGGATGCTTCTTCATCATTCGAATATGGTTATTTAAATTAATTAGAGATTATATGGAGACGTGACTGGTGTGACATACTCTTCATTCTCACAAGAAACTTGGAAATTTTTTCTATAAATTTCAATAAGCAGGTATATATTTTTTTCTGAGAAAATTTCTTGTTCAAAATGATTATTCCAAAATCGTGAGATGCGTCTGGTGTGATGTAGGTATAGAAAAACGTTTTCTTTATGGTGCTAACATTTCGATCTTTATTGAGATCATCTTCAGAGCTCAAAGTGGCACGTTCAACACGACAAACAAAATGACATATCTACACGGAACACAAACAATTTGAACCCTGAAGATGATCTCAATAACGATCGAAACGTTGGCACGATAAAGAAAACTTTTTTCTAAAACATACGTCACACCAGACCGCATCTCACGATCTCCAAATAATCATTAACTAACGGTCACTATACACCACACATAAAATTAATTAAGTTCATTTTTAAGGTTAGTTCGAAAATGGTACCAACCGTTAATTTTAGGGAAAAATGGAAATAATTTAAAAATAAAATAAAAGCATTTAACATATTTTGAACCATCAATGTATAGTAAGCATATAAATGGGAACATATTTAAAAATTATCGAGCCTTCTTTCGCTCTTTGTTTATTAGCCTTTTATAATTGTATTTATGAATAGTATTTTCAGTTTAACATTAAGAATGTCTGTGGCGAAAAGTTCCACCAAATTCATTTTTTTTCAAGATAAAAGAAAATTCTGCGCTTAATTTGTCTCATTATTTTTACCATTAAATATTTGTTTATGCTATGTTTTCAATTGGGAATATCAATTACAAATAAACAAAGTTAATCGAAAACATTGGTAAGATTAAGACTGATAAATTAGTTAGAGAGAGAAAAGATAGGCGCTGTGTAAAAAATAGTTGTTCTATAGATATATATTTGCCTTTTATAATTGTATTTATGAATAATACTTCCAGTTTACAACTATGAATATATATACTGGCAGGCAAAAAATTCCAGCCAATTGATTTTTTTTTTTTTCATTTTCTCGATAAAAGAGAAAGGTGGCCTTAATTTGACTCATCGTTTTTATAAATAAATATTTTTTTATGGTATGTATTAAATTGGGAATATTATTAGAGTTAAACACACTTAATATTTAATCCAGACGATAAAGGAAAAAATGATAAAGGATTTTTCAATATTTACATTTTACGGAATTTAAAATGTTTATTCAGCCTCATTTGAATTCTGAAGCAATAAACTGTTTAGTTTTAATTTTTGGTATCTTAATTTCTATTTATAAACTTACAACTGTCACTTAGTGCTGAGGATGTTGTGCGTTATGGGGCAATTATTGATGATGGACGTTCCATCAGGATTGCCATTAGAGTTCCCTACGAAACAATTTATGACGCCGTTAGACTTTTTTGAGAAACTGGGTCCTACCATAGAAGGCCCGGTTCTGGACGACTTAGGGGAACAGAATAGAACCACAAGATGATTTTTTGTCTTTGAGGATGTACTGCTCGAAGAAGATTAAATCCGTATGCAACATATTTGCTTTCAGCACGGCTCCAATTTGCTCAAGAACAGAGCAATTGGTCTTTGACGATTGGTCTGCTATACTTTTTACATATGAGTGTAGATTAGCTCTAAGATCTAAAATGAAATAAGATAGGCACAATGTAAAAAATAGGTTGTGAGGAAGACAGGAATCGTGAGCTTGAAAAACTAGGAAGAAGAGGGAGTAATTCAGAGATAGATAGATAGATAGATAGATAGATCGATAGATAGATAGATAGACAGATAGATAGATAGATAAAGAGAGAGAGAGAGAGCGAGAGAGAGAGAGAGAGAGAGAGAGAGAGAGAGAGAGAATGTAAAAGTAATTTGAGAGTAGGAGGAAGAGAATTTTATTTATAATTTTATTTATAAAAGCTCACAAAATTAGGTCTCGTGGACCTTTCTTACAATTAACGAACATTCCATTCATATAATTATACTTAACATAATTCTAAATACAAACCGTATATATTACAATTATAATTTCTTTAATATATATTTTTCTATAATAAATAAGACAGAAGTTGACAAAATAAAATAAGATCAGGCTAAATAAAAGTGGAGAATAATCTTTTCTTAAATTCGGTACCACTTTAGTAACAATAATAAACGAAGTAAAGTAAATTATTCAGAGGGCACTCTCGACACGACACGCAAGAATGGCACAATTACACAGAAGACAAAACTTTGAGCCCTGAAGATGATCTCAACAAAGATCGAAACGTTGGAACGATAAAGAAAATGCTTTTCTGAAACCTACATAACACCAGACCGCATCTCACGATTTCTAAATAATTATTCAGAACTATTTTATTATTATTATATTTTTTTTTTTAAACCGGAATCCATAAATGTCTCTTTCACATGACAGGTGAATTCCTCCTCACCGCGAATTTCAAAATGATCGTTATAACATTTATTTCTCATTTCATTTTCTTTTTATATATATTTTGCTTTTTAATGCACTTCGTGATCGTTTTACTGTAATTGCAGGAAATAAAATATGTACATGACAATTCTTATTTGGTCAAGTAATTTGCCAAATGTTTTATATGTAATTGCTATTCAGCCAACCATTTCTTATAAATATAAATGTACATTATCCTTTTAAGTGTAATTGCCTATGTTAATATCATTCGATAGTATTTAAATAATTTTATAATTTCTAGTGTCCTTTTAATAAAATAATCAATAATTAATTAGGCGTTAAAAGGGTAATTTAATTAAAGGATGAAGGTAAAATTAAATTTCAATCATCCTGCTGAACATAGAAACTAATATAATAATGTTTTATCAATTTTAAAGATGTCTTATGGAATCATTTTTACCTTCTATTTTTTATAAACGATGGTGAAACAAGGCTGTAAGTTTAGATCATTTACAATCTTTCTGGCGCGGAGTTGTGGGAGACGAGGAATTTCTTAATTAATACAGCACTCTCCCCCGTTAAGTACGTCTAATCAGGTTGAACCTTAAACGAGGGAGTAATTTTTCCTTTTAGGAAAAGTTAAAATCCGAGAATGCCAAGTGGTAAAAAATACAACGCTCAATTAATCCCTTATGGAGAGAAAATTAATAATTAATAAAATTTATGATTGATTATACGCATATATTTCTGTTAATTAAAAAGATTGGGGTTTTTAAAAATATTTGACGTATTTTAATATAGAATAGTGTATTATTAAATTTTAATCCATATTCAATTATTTTAATTTATTTTATTATTCGGAGATGCAGTCTGGTGTGACGTACGTTTTAGTAAAACATTTTCTTTATCGTGTACGTTTCGACCTTTATTGAGATCATCTTCAGCGCCTGGGATTTATAAACATTGTTTAAATTTTACAAATAGGTGATGAGAAAAAACAATGAATTTATACAATACTAGAAAATTTTAGATTAAAAAAAATGAATTTATACAATGCTAGAAAATTTTATATTCAAAAAATTAATTTATGCAATGCTAGAAAATTGTAAATGAAAAACATGAATTTATACAATACTAAAAAATTTTATATTAAAAAATGAATTTATACAATGCTAAAAAAATTTAGACTAAAAAAATTATACAATGCTAGAATATTTTAGATTAAAAAAATTATACAATGCAAGAAAATTTTAGATAAAAAAAATGAATTTATACAATACTAAAAAATTTTAGATTAAAAAAATGAATTTATACAATGCTAGAAAATTTAAGATTAAAAAAATGAATTCATACATTGCTAGAAAATTTTAGATTAAAAAAATGAATTTATACAATGCTAGAAAATTTTAGATTAAAAAAATTAATTTATACAACGCTAGAAAATTTAAGATTGATAAAATTAATTTATNAAAGAAATTTTTTTTCTAAAGCCTACGTTACACTAGACCGCATCTCAATATGTCCGTGTAATTATTGACTAACCGTCACTAAACACCACACATTTATGTTAATTTTTTTATAGTATATATTTCTAAAGGTATATATAATTAAAACCTTTATGTTTTTATTGAATATATTTATAATTGTGAAACTGTTAAGTAAATATATAAATGAATAAATTTTCTTGGATTGTTTTCTACGTGGGAAGAAAACTTAATTTTCTTAAGGTAGAGCATTTAGTGTGAGAGTCTTTAGTCGTTTTTCTTTAATTAAATTGGTTTAATTATTTTAAATAAACACAGTCGGTACAATTGCGTCGAAGGTGTCTGTTTGCTTCGCCCTCGACGATTGTAGTGAAGGATGGTTTCGCCCGCCTTTTAGACATTATCCTAATCCAGCAGAGAGGCCTTTGTCACTTGGAAGCATCTGCCTGACCTCATCCGCTTACCCTCTTCAATTTCGATAGGGTTTTAATTAAAGAGTCCTTTCGTTACTTTTAATCACATATCTGAACTAGCCACGGTGCGAAGTAGTCGCCATGGAGATCCAAAGTCGGGGTTTTATCGACCCAAACCACGTCGATATAATTTAATTGTAAAGAGGGAATTGTCAAAATCGCAGAATATACAAAAAAAAAATAACGAAATTTATAAGTAAACAAAAGACTTACTATAGTAGAAGATACCAGCTTCAAAAATTTCTAGATAAATTAAAAATTTAATGAAAATACTAAATTTATTTTTTTAAAAGTTATTCTATTACCACCCCCGAGAATTTAAGAGTAAGTTTTAAAAAATCTATAGTCGTTTTGTGGCTTTATTTCAAAGCGTAAAGCCGAGAGAGATGAAAAGGGGTTTAGGATGGTGTAAAAATCCAAATGGACCTTCATTAAATACTTCAAAGTTCGGATTTTAATCAAAGTTGATTAACTTAGCGTTTGGTGGCTTTGGCGTTGAAATGTTTCACTATGTGACTAATTACTTACCGGGAACAAAATATCCATTCAAACGATTATCTCAAATCGATTAGAAAGTAAATATCAACGTCCAATCATCACGCGCTAGCATTCTTCAATTTACTTCATGGTAAACCTACTTAAAAAAAAAAAAAAAAAAAAAAAAGTTTGGCTTCAAATTTTCACAATTGATTAATTATTCAGAAATCATGAGATGCGGTCTGGTGTTATGTAGGTTTCAGAAAAACATTTTCTCTATCTTGCCAACGTTTCGATCTTTATTGAGATCTTCTTCAGGGCTCAAAGTGTTTGTCTTCTGTGTAATTGTGCCATTCTTGCGTGTTGTGCTGAGAGTGCCCTTGAGAGGTATAAATTCCTTATTTAGGTGTGTAGATTCTAGCACCACTCCCTCTACCTTCGATGAGTGAACCATCCATGTAGCAGTCTACGGTTGCGATAAAAGCTTTGAGTCAATAACAGATCGAGGCGCTCAAATGGCTGCAGGGTGAAAAATATTTGTGAAAGATGAGCACACCTAACTTCAATTTTCTAGAAACAATTATTATTTTTGGCTCTTTTTTCATTATCTATAATGAGGGTTGTTGAACAAACAGAAAAAAAATTTTTTGACTGTTAATTTTTAGTTAAGACGAAATGTTTTTGCTGCTATGAATTCCTATCTTTGAAGAAGGGAAATCGTTGAGATAGATTGCTATATGTCTCACCATTCATCATTTATCAATTTCAAGGTCTAAAGTACAGGGAGTCTAGATAGCACTTGAGACGATGAATTTACCGGCGTCCCAAGGTGACTAATAACATAAACTATCGTTTTATTAAGAAACATTATGCAAAAGGACAGGAATGAAAAAACGCCTTATTTACCTATGAGATGTGATTTCTACTGTCTACATGGACGTGAAAGAATCCGGATAAGACCTGCACACACAAAGAAAAAACATTTGAAAAAAGTCTTATCATGTTCTGCGTTGTCATTTCCTCCTTCAACTACCAAAACAACTGCCATTGATGAATGTACACGAATATGCTTCTTTCAGATCAAGAAAGGATGAGATTGAGTCTAAAACATAGTAACATTGGTCGATTATACAGTAGTGTTTACCTAAACCAAACTGGGAGACCGAACCAGGATTCTGATTGGACTTCGGACAGGGCACTGCCACTTAAGAAAGCACATGCACCGGATAGGAGTACAGACAGAAGAAACACTGTGCAGAACTGCAAGGAAGAGGAGGAGACAGCAGAACATATTTTATGTTTCTGTGAAGGTCTATGTAGGTGCAGGTTCTTGCAGCTAGGACAAGAAAAACTACAAGCAAGATCCTACACCAAGGAACCGCCTGCAATGCTGTGGAGGCCCGAAGCTGGCCAGTGATTTATAAATATCAGAGGTGCACAATACTATTCAGGTCGAGATGCAGTAGGCCTTGTGACCGCCTCTTTTATCCCTATCCATGATCGGTCAAGACCTAAAATCTACTTTAAACATTGGCTAAAGGGACAGGCGGAAATTTAACTGAACTTTGTCTACCAGGAGGGATCCGTCGGAACCCGGTGTGATACCAAATATTCGGACTGGTTTTTGTTGCGGAACTCACGTTTATTTTTTTCGTGATCTTGCCTTGCGAGCAACGTGCCATAGGAAAGGAAAACTGGGAAAATGGGAATGGATAAAGAAGGTGCAGTTGGATAAAATAAAACAAAAAATAAATAAATAATAAATAAAATAAAAGTCAATGGAAAAGTAGAAATCGAGGTAAAAGTAGGGACGTAAGCCGCGGTGTGCGAGCGGGATTTCAGAAGGAAAATCGTTTGAAAGCAAGTTGAGAAACATCGAGAATTCAGTAGCAAGACTGTAAGCTACAATCGTCGGAGACGAGAGGACGAAAAAAAAGAACTTAGTAGGGCAAAGAGAGTCGGCTGAAGGATTAAAGGTCTCTAAACAAAATTCGCCCGAATTGGCGCGAACAAATATGTATTGTGATTGAGTATTTTGGTTAAAAAGTGGTTTGGGGCTGATACATTGTGTTGTCGATAGCTCCTAGATAGATAAATTGGAACACGTGTGTGTATGTACGCGCTGAGAGTACGTTATATAAATTAATACTCTAAAAATAAATATATTCATTTAGAAAACAAAACCATCTACTTTACATATTGGGATTTGTTATGATAAAAAAATATGGGCCTTTCATTTCAACTATATTTGCTTTGTGCTTCAAAATATCCTGATTTGCTTACTGCATTATACAGTATACGATATAGAATTAATTTAAATATTCAGGAAAAATGGCAGAGATTTATAAAGCAAAAAAAAAATCTAGAATACTTGGTGGTTTTGGAAGACAAAAAAAAATGTCGTTATCATAATGAAAAAAATTATTATTCGAGATGAAAAATTAATTAAACTAATGGAAATTTTTTTACAAAGTTTGTAATGTAGTCTGCTCATTAGATGTACATTGTAGGTCAAATAATTATAAAAATTTAGCTTGTATAATATTTCAAAAATATATCAAAGTTGTTACACATGTGATTAAATCTATCATGGAAAAATTCAATTATTTCAACTCTACAATATTTTCGATAATCTGTTTTTTTATAAATTAAACAAATCTGTATTTATTTTGAGTCTTTGAGTCATTTATGCAGTGAACTGAAAATATTTTTATGGACTATATAGTTCTTGTGATTTTACCCGAGATACCAGCCGTCCTTTCTCCTATGGGAAATTTTTTTTCTTTTTACCCTTTTAGCCAGTATATCACGGTCTTCTGCTTCTTTGTAGTATCTACGTGTCCTGTTTTTTTACAAGAGTGAAAAAACAAAAACAAAATCCCACTGGCAACGCCGAGAAACCGACCTAGAACCTCGTGACACACGCGATTTCAAGACATAGCGCCACAGTTTTATTCTATTAAATATAATATAAAACAGTTTTTCCAGTTGTACAAGGACACTGAAAGGGTACACAATACAGCATTTTCCATGTTAAATTAAACAACACAACTCTAATGATGAGCCCGGAAATTGAATTGGGTAAAGTAGAGGTGAACACGAAAATTGAACACACTAATGATCTCGCCTAACCATGTTTTTCCTTTCCAAAAATATCCGTGACGAGCCTTCACGTGTTTTCTTTCATTAAAACATTCTTGTTTGTAGTAATTAACTGCTATAAAATAAAATTTAAATTATAAGCAAAAACTATAAAATCGCTTTTTTATTGTTTTATTGGCAGTTACAGTTTTATAAAATATTTACAAAAAGTATAAAGTTTACGAGTTTGCCACGTGTCCAATCGATTTTTCTGAACCTAATATTATTCGTAGTTAACAATGTACAATTTTTGCTCGTATGTTCTTTGTAATAATTTTGCAAACTGTATCTTGTACATAACTTTTTGCATCTAATTAACCAATTTTATTGTATAAAATACTGAATTCAAACCGGACATACTTACTAATGGGCTATTTTTCAAAAACCTAGCAACTGAAGGTTCAGGTGACCTCGTACTTCACATGCTGTCGTAAAAAAATCAAATAACCACTTTTCTTAAAGCATTAAAAACATACGATAAGTCATGAAATATAAAATTATATGTAAAATCACTGGGATTTTTTAATATAATACAATTCGGTTCTTAATATCTTAAATATATAAAAATTAATAACAATTAGATTAAAAAATATTTTACAACTGGGTATAAAAGTATACGATTCTTCTTCTCATTGGAAATTTTTTTAGAATACATGTCACTGGTTAAATTCATGCCTACTTTAAATCCGAACACGTACATATTTTTTAAATCCTCAAATTAAAAGAACTTCAATTTTATATTTAATGTTCTTATAATTTTAATGGTAAATAATTTTTATATGTTTTTTGAAGAGCCCAATTAGGTTATATTAAAAAAATATATTTAATATACACAGAAATTCACTGTCTATGCGTATGCTTTATACCGTATATTAAGTTTTTAATCTTTTAAAGAAACGGATAATTTGAAATTAAAACTGATTAATTTGAAGTTTAAAAAGGTTAATTCGAAATTAATAAAGTTGAACGATGTTAAAAAAGTTAATATGAAATTAAAAAGTTTAATTTTTAATTGAAAATGTTTATTTAAATATAAAAGTGTGTGGTGATTAATGACCGTTAATCGATAATTATTCAGAACTCGTGAGAGTCCAGACCGCATCTCATGATTTCTGAATAATTAAATATAAAAGTTTAATTAGAAATTTAAAAGTTAATTGGAACTTAAATAAGGTTAATTTGAAGTGTAGAAAAATTAATTTGAAATTAAAAAGTTTAATTTGAATTTGAAAATGTTAATTTAAACATGAAAGTTAATTCGAAATTGAAAAGTTAATTCGAACTTAAATAAGGTTAATTTGAAGTGTAGAAAAGTTAATTTGAAATTAAAAAGTTATTCAGAAATCGTGAGATGCGGTCGGGTGTGATGTAGGTTTCAGAAAAACATTTTCTTTATCGTGCCAACGATTCGATCTTTTATTGAGATCATCTTCAGAGCCTGGGATTTACAAACATTGTTTACATTTAACAAATACATTAGGATGTGGAAAAGTAAATTTATACAATGCAAAATATATTTTATATTCAAACAAAGTATTTCTACTCACTCAAAGTGTTTGTCTTCTGTGTAGTAGTGAGTAGAAATACTTTGTTTGAATATAAAATATATTTTGCATTGTTTAAATTGACTTTTCCGCATCCTAAATGTAATTGTTAAATGTAAACATTGTTTGTAAATCCCAGGTCCTGAAGATGATCTCAATAAAAGATCGAAACGTTGGCACGATAAAGAAAATGTTTTTCTGAAACCTACATCACACCCGACCGCATCTCACGATATCTGAATAACTATCGATTAACGGTCACTAATCTCTACTCATTTCTACAGGTGAAATTAAAAAGTTTAATTTGAAATTGTAAATTTTAATTTAAATATAAAAGTTTAATTTGAAATTGAAAAGTTAATTTTAACTTAAATAAGGTTAATTTGAAGTTTGAAAATGTTAATTTGAAGTTAAACATCGGAAGAATTGAATGGCGATTTTGAAGTTAAAAATGATAAGTTGACGGAGAAACAATATATTCCTATCTGAAACAAATCCTAATGCCTCTGACATTTCTACATAAATAAAAAAAAGGCTTAGAAGTACATGATAAACAATTTTCATAAAATCTCATTGATTTGATGAAGCAGCAATTGTAAATGTAAATTACCTTATGAAAATCAATTTTTTTATATTGTAAATACTGTAATTATTGTAATGTTTGTATATAGGGTTTATACAAAAAAATAATATTTAAATTGTTTTCTAGGTTGAATAGTTTTTGAATGAACTAGGGAGTGAAAGCATTTCTTCCTGTCGTGATGTACCGATTTTCATATAGTTTTTGCCATTTATCGTAAAATGTAGTGGACTTGTTGCACCAGCAAACGGAAATGTAGAAATACTGAAAAAATAGTTTATTAACATTTTTTAGAATTAAAAATATAATTATGTTCAATTAATTTCTTAATTTTTTCTTAGATTTTAAGTAAGGTTATTATACATGTGTGGTGATTAGTGTCTGTTAATCGATATTTATTTAGAAATCGTGAGATGTGAAAAACATATTCTTTATCGTACCAACGTTTCGATCTTTATTGAGATCATCTGCAGGGCTCAAAGTGTTTTTCTTTTTTTCTTCTGTGTAATTGTGCCATTCTTGTGTGTCGTGTCGAGAGTGGGCACTAATATTTTATTTTTAAATAATGCAAACATTTACTATGAAAACCGTTCAAAATTTTCGTACCTGCTAACAGTAGAAATGAAGACAAAGAATGACACTATTAACATATTACACACACACATGTGACATATAATGCAACTTAGCTCGAAATGTCAGAATTACGTACGCGGAATTTGGCTAAATTGTAAGTGAAGCAGACCGGGTATGGCCGATTCTGAGTCAGATTAAGATGATACTTCTTTTGCAATTTAACCGTCTTGGACTTATCGACCGTGCTCTTCCTGCACCTGCGGGACTTCATCTTTACTCCACTCTAGAAACAACCAACATATCTTTGCCAAAGGTTTTTCCTGAAATGGATTTCGACGGTATCGTTGAGTTACCAGGTTGTCAAATATGAGGGCGTTTAAAAATACTTTAAAACATTTTGAAAAAGATTCTTTGTAACACAATTAATTAAGGTTTTAAGTTGAGATAAAAATGTCAGTGTCACGAGCGGGATTTGAACACAGGATCTTCAGATAGATACGCGGCTGCTCTACCACTTGAGCTATCGTGGGTTCGAATACCGCTCGTGACACTAACTTCCCATCTCAACGCCACCTTTTAAATTTTCCCTCCTTTTCGCCATTTTTCATTTTTTAATCTCAACTAAAAACCTTAATTAATTGTAATATATTAATTGGTCAAGCGGACCACGAAATTAGTGAATTCTTTGTAATATTTAAAATTTTTCTAGGGTGCGATTTTAATTAGAAGCAGATCGCAAGATAAAGCGATACAACCGAGATTATATGCCTTTGTTATCAAACTACCGTGATTATTTTGTTTGCAAAATATGTATGATAATTTTTCTTACTATTTACATGGATTTTCACATAAGCAGAAAAAGCGAATTAACATGATTATGTAAAATTGAAATTATTTTATTACTTATTTGGTAATCGTGTGCTGCGGTCTGGAGTGACGCAGGTTTCAGAAAAACATTTACTTTATCGTGCCAATGTTTCGATCTTTATTGAGATCATCTTCAGGGCCTGGGATTTACAAACGCTGGTTAAATTTTACAAATACATGTAAGGTGTGAATTTTATTGCTTTATTGGATTTTATTACGTTAAGTATCCGATTTTTCCTCCTATTTCTCTCTAAAAACGATAAATTTTCGGTTAGATTTTTGTAATATTTGAGCTCTGATCTGGGTTATTTTTTACGAGGGTTCGCAATAGCAGAGATAATATCAACCTCGGTGTACCTGTGTAAATTCAAATGAAAAAAAAAAAAAAAAATTTGTAAGTATGTCGGGACCTTGACCTTAGAGTAATGAGCGCCGTGACATCGCCTAAACCTTTGCGGCCACCGATGCCCCCTCGGTTATTATTTTTCTCGTTTTTGAAAATTGTGTTTTTATATTATTTTTAATTTTATTCATATATTGAATATTTTATATCATGATTATTTTATAATTCACTATTTTTCGTGGTCCGCTTGACCAATTAATTATTTTATTATATTATTATATTATTCATTTAAAGAGAGTATTTAAAAAAGGTAAGTATTTGCAATAATCTGTGTGAGGAAAACTAAGAGCTCTATTTATTGGGTTCTTTTTTGAAAAAAAAAATTAATCGTATTTATTGCCATATTATTTGTTACATTAATCGCTTTATACGAACAGAGGAAAAATCAAAAATTTTTATGTTTGCCATTTTTTCAAAATTTTTAGAGGGAATTTTTTTTTTAATCCATCCAGGTTGTCCATGCTTTGCAAATAGCCGAGAATGGAAGTCAGGGAGATGGACAATGTCCGGCAGGTGATTCATTACCTGGAAACGAGAGCGTTTACCCAATCCGCCAGTCAAATATGATGGATGTTACCGTTTTCCCCACGGTTGGCAAACCTTTTGAAGTCGGTTCCGCCTAGCCAGGAAAAGCATAATAATCCTCGTGGACAATAAAACTCGTCACCCCATTCACGCTTTCAGAAGCAAAAAATAAAAATAAAAATAAAACTGCAATTAAAACTCTGTAACGGGAAAGCTGTCGATGTATTTACATTCCCATGATCAATTGCCAAAGTAAATCTCACCCTATTTTTTTCAAAGTGCTTTATTGCTTTTTTGTATTGGAACACAACGAAACAGGTAACTTTTATCGTTACCAGATAAAAATATTAATTCTCTTTAATTTCTTCTTTTTTTTCTGCCAGTCAAACTTTAAAAATTTTACTATTATGATAATTTAATATATTATGATTATGTTGTTGGTACGTTTATTTATATGCACTACTCATAGTTTTGTTGGTAATTTTTTTTACTATTAATATCACCGTTTTGGACAGCCTGATGTGCTTTTGTTTTATAGATAATTTTCGGGCCTTTGCCTTATTTTTTCCTGCATGTTTATTACTCTTCAGTCTCACAAGAATCATTGAACTTTTTTCTACAAATTTCAAAAAGCACGTTTTTCTGAGAAAATATCTCGTTCAAAATGATTATTCGGAAATCGTGAGTGCGGTCTGGTGTTATGTAGCTTTCAGAAAAACATTTTCTTTATCATGACAACGTTGCGATCTTTACTGAGATCATCTTCAGGGCTCAAAGTGTTTGTCTTCTGTGTAATAGTGCCATTCTTGCGTGTCGTGTTGAGAGTGCCCTCTTATCTTGTTCAAAGATATTTTATTATATTATCACAAATAACAACGCTGAACACTCTGGATGTCACAGTCCTTGGCAATGTTAGCATTGAGTCGGTTTTCAAGAAATTTTGAGATCGAGTGTAAAAACCATAAACATGTCCATCTGTAGACATATGTAAAATTGTCCCTGATGATGACTCTAAAATAGGTTGAAAGTTTGGCAGTAAACAATTTGCTTTCCTCTTCAAGATCGTACCTTGATCCAGAGTGTTCGTGACAGAAAAAGTGGTCGATACTTTTAACTTCACTAGTTTTCGTGGTCCGCTTGACCAATTAATATCTGTCAATCATTTAAGGTTTTTAGTTGAGATAAAAAAGTAAGTGTCACGAGCGGGATTCGAACCCACGACCTTCGGCTAGATACGCCGCTGCTCTATCACTTGAGCCTTCGCGACTTTGATACACTCGGACACCAACTTCCCATTTCAACCCCACCTTTTGAATTTTCCCTCCTTTTTGCCATTATTCAAATGTCGTGTAATCTATTTGATTCTCGTCGACAAATGAAATGGTCATGGAGAGGTGGTCGGGTTGGGATGGAAAGTTAGTGTCCGAGTGGATCGAGGATAAAAAAATTAATACAAAACATGTAAATTCTTTTATCTTCATATTTATCGTATTGTATTTCGTACACAAATTACATATTTACTTTGTAAAACGAGGGTTGTTAAAACCAACATACTAGTTAAATACATACGTATTACTGAGCTTGATTTATTACGCGAATTATTGTTTTATTTTTTAAATAACATTTGTTCACTAGTCCATCGGGGGCTTTTGTACACATGTAAATGTGCAGCGGAGTGTTAAAATGAAGCCTCGCTTTCGGTTCGATAAAACGAGTCTGTTTAAATGTCGTACAAAAGCTGTTTGTGCTGTGAATCGGGCTTAAAACGGATAAAACGCGTTCAGAACGAATTTGTAATGATCGATCATTGAATAGCGCTGTTTCAAAGGCAAGTGAGAAATCTTAACAGACTTACCGTTTTCAAATTCGCCCGACTATATTCCCTTTCCGGCCTCTTTTGATCAATCGTTGATCATTTTGGATCTGAATGGGAGACCGGCTGCTCGTGGGTAACGGCTCTTCCGTCCTTTTCAGAGCCCGTAACTCATGGCAATTCAAACTTGATTGAGATTGATTGAGTTTAATAGTCAACGGGTGCTTTGGGTTATAACCTCCAGAACCCTTTATTCATTATACTTGATACTTAATTTTTTTTCTTTCAATATTGACGTTTCCTATGCTAAACAATAGCGAAATACAACTTATAGAAAGAAAAGAATCCTATTTACTAATTTTCAAAAAATATGTGTTAAAATAAACAATTATTTTTTAAATTATTATTATTAAATTCACTAGTTTTCGTGGTCCGCTTGNTCGAATGCAGGGCCGCTGGATTCGAACCCGGGACCTTCACCTTACAGTGATAAGCGCCGTGTTGCCTAAACCCTTGCGGCCACCGGCGCCCACACAATTTATTTTTGTAAATAATTATTTACATATTTATTCGAATTTGATTCAAATGAAGAACGTCCTTTATTTTCAGTCTGTATAGGCGTTTAAAATATCTATGGTTTCTCTTTTTCAAAGTCAATATCAAGACAATGTAATTATTTGACAAGCAATGTAGGTATTTACCACATTATCTTGTATGTATTTTATTTTATCTTAACGCTTAATCTCTTTGTGAGGAAAGAATGTGGAAAGAAAATGGAAAACATTTTCATGTTCTTTTTTCCTAAAACCTTCTTCCGTTGAAGAGGCAGACGTTTCATACTAAGCATCTCATTTTATCCAGATCAATACTTAAACTGTCGGTTATTAACCTTTACTTCGTCATATTAAATTGACTACCTCGACCTTTTTTTGTCGGAAGACGCAATTATTCTGTTTGAATAACTCCTATTGGAGTATTACTTATTCCCATTGTATGGAGATTCAAGAGGCATTCACTACGCCGTGAATTTGTTTCAACTTACAGCATACTTAAGCGAGATGATTTCCAGATCGAGAAATCTCCTGGAGGAGAGAATACGTATTTAAACACTGTTCTAAAATAAAATTAGGTATTTATAGGAAAATGTACGTTTAAAGAAATATTTTTAATAAATTATTTAATGAATTGCCTCCATTTAGAAAATCGAAATGTTTTATTTGAGCTGGGGAAATTCAGACCTTTACTTTTATAAAGTGCAATGTTTTTTTGAAAATTTTAAGAATAAAAGTATTCAAATAATTTACACCCTCCAAGTCGATAAGAATTCCTTTCATGTTAATTATCTCCGAGTTTTCCCTTTTTCAACCCCTGTTTTTTTTACAAGAAACCCTAAACTCCATGTTCCCAGTCGGAATTAATGCCCGTTGTTGCGCGCGCTCAACTTTTTCGGATGGTGTGAACATTTAAAAAGTTGGGCGGTCCTCTCTTTGAACCAATTACTAATTAAAGGCCTTTTTTTCCATAATACAGTGTTTTTTCTTCTTTTCTTGATTTTATTACGGCTAATCAAGCGAGTAGTTCGTAATTAATTATAGGTATTTACAACCGGATGAGACGACAGATGGGGAAACTCGACGAAAATTTCGAAACTTATTATACAGTGCCCAAAAAAATTGTCCACCTTAATCTAAGTGTAAGGCCCAGTTAATGAAAAAATATTTAAAAAATCTAAAACTGTTTCCTACATGTTTAGCTCTTATCAGAGAATAAAGAAAAATAAAATTGTCTACTATTGGAAATAGTTTTTAAAACGTAATACAGTCGTGCCTCACAAAGCATTTCCATTGCTTCTCAGCTGATTTCAATCAGCCTTAAAACATTTTTAATTAATTTCGATAAATACCCTGAAATACGTGATCGCATTATGCTGCTGGTCTTGAGCAAAAGGAGTGGCGGTAGGTTACAGACTAATAGAGAAGAACGAAGAATACTGGAGCCTTGTATATGGGTCACAATTACACAGAAGACAAACACTTTGAGCCCTGAAGATGATCTCAATAAAGATCGAAACGTTGGCACGATAAAGAAAAGTTTCTCTGAAACCTACATCACACCAGACCGCATCTCACGATTTCTAAATAAATATCGATTAACGGTCACTAATCACCACACACTTGTATATGGCATAGCACTGCTTATGCTTACTGCTAATGATTAAGATTTTGAAGCATTGCTTTTAAAGCATAAACTCCTTCTCCTTCCATTTTGGTTGTTGTTGAATTCATCATGTGATGGGGTGTTTATTTATCTTCGTTTGTCAATGTATCGTCTTCGGACGTACCAGGGCGGTCTCTGCACTAGCTTGTAAAAAGTTTATTGAGAAATCGTGAGATGCGGTCTGGTGTGATGTAGGTGTCAGAAAAAAAATTTTCTTTATCGTGCCAACGTTTCGATCTTTAAATTCACCAATTTCGTGGTCCGCTTGACCAATTAATACTTTACAATTAATTAAGGTTTTTTAGTTGAGATGAAAAAAAGTTAATGGCATGAGAGGGATTCGAACCCACGACCTTCGGCTAGATACGCCGCTGCTCTACCACCTGAGCTTTCATCTCAACTAAAAAACCTTAATTAATTGTAAAGTATTAATTGGTCAAGCAGACCACGAAATTAGTGAATTTAATTAATTAAAATGAAGTACACTTCACTAAAGCTCTCCGTCGCCATTTCAATTGTCGTCGAGATTCCAAACCGATTACACGACATTTGAAAAATGGCAAAAGGAGGGAAGACTCTTAAGGTGGTGTTGAGGTGGGGAGTTGATGTCCGAGTGGATCGAGGTCACGATAGCTCAGGAGGTAGAGCACCGGCGTATGTAGCCGAAGGTCGCGGGTTCGAATCCCTCTCGTGCCATTAACTTTTTTTCATCTCAACTGAAAACCTTAATTAATTGTTTCGATCTTTATTGAGATCATCTTCAGGGCCTGGGATTTACAAACACTGTTTACACATTACAATTACATTTTGGATGTGGAAAAATTGAATTTATACAATGCAAAATATATTTTTTTATATATTCAATCAAAGTATTTCTACTCACTCAAAGTGTTTGTCTTTTGTGTAATTGTGCCATTCTTGCGTGTCGTGTCGAGAGTGCCGGTGAGATTTTGCTATTTTGTGTTTATATACGTTGGATTTTGAATGGGTGGGGAAGGAAGTCGGTATAGAAAAAAGAAATTTTTGATAAGGCGTCGGCTTCTTTGAGGTGAAAAGAGCCGACGGAGGGAAAAAATGTGTTGGTAATGGTTCGGCAAGATTATCCTTTCAGGATTATATAGAAAGGATAAAAAAGGTTTTATTATTCCTCAATTATAGCATAAGACAGTAAGTTAAATTTGGATTTCAGTTTATTACGATATGCGAAGAGTGGAAATTCTGAACGTTCTAAGTGCCAATTTCCTCAAAACTGAAATTTGTTTCTTAATATGTTTTATGTGCCATCGCCCTAATAATGTTCTAAGTGTCAAACCTCTAAACAAAGTAGATTGTTGCGTTCGTCATAAAAGGCACTGGTCTAAGTATGGGACATATGATTTTTCCGAAGGTTCTATGTGCCAAAGCGTATCAGCCAGTTTGATAATCAGGACTATCTTGCATTTTACGTCTAGTGAATCCATATGACATTTTCGAAAGAAACTGGTTCAGATAATTGTGCAGGCCAAAATAAAAACCGCACCCTTATTTTTTTAATGACGTTTTTGGTACAATTTTGACATTTTGCAGAGATTGTTCAGAAATTTCTAATAAGCGGTCATAGCTTTTTGACATTTGATCGAGACTTCGCGATTATCGAAAAGAGGACAATTTTCCAAATGTTTCACTCCGACAGATTTACAAAATGTTGTGGCATCAACTAAAGTTACATGAGAACCGTTTTGCGAAGTTAAAATTGAACATTCGTACTTTCTAGACTTAAAACACAAATGTGTGGTGATTAGTGGCCGTTAGTCGATGATTATTCAGAAATCGTGAGATGCGGTCTAGTGTGATGTAGGTTTCAGAAAAACATTTATCATGCCAACGGTCGGAAGTCCTTATACAAAAATGTCTTTCTATACCGACTTCCTTCCCAAACCCTTCAAAATCCAACGTATATAAACATAAAACAGCAATATCTCACTGGCACTCTCAACACGTCACGCAAGAATGGCACAATTACACAGAAGACAAACAATTTGAATGAGTAGAAATACTTTGATTGAATATAAAAAATATATTTTGCATTGTAGAAATTCACTTTTCCACATCCAAAATGTAATTGTTATATGTAAACAATGTTTATAAATCTCAGGCCCTGAAGATGATCTCAATAAAGATCGAAACGTTGGCACGATAAAGAAAATGTTTTTCTGAAACCTACATCACACCAGACCGCATCTCACGATTTCTAAATAAATTTCGATTAACGGTCACTAATAACCACACACTTGTAAAATGTGTTTTTAGGTGGCGGTGAAAGGGTGGTAGCATGGTGAAGATGAAAAAAGGGATATTTTTTGAAACGATTCCATTCCCTGACCATAGGGTTATAATAACGCTCTAAGGCTTATTGGAGCTAGTAACTTTGTATGATGAAGTATAAGGACAAGTGCAGGATATTGCTAGCCTTCGATTTATTAGTAGCACTTTACACCACTCTGGAAGCTTAAACTAAAATAGTACTCATTTAAGTCATCAGTGGCTTCTTTCTGAAATCTGGCTATCTGACAGATCAAGAGGATCCTTTCAGGGTTTATCCTCGAACAACCTACGAGGATTATACCGCCATAGTTTGCTACCCATCGGTCATCGTTTAGGCAGTAGTACAAGCAGTAAAACTGCATCTGAACTCACATGTCGAACATGTCATTTGTCCACTATGAAGGATAACTTTATTTATCCTTCATCATTCGCCTACAACAAACTATAAAAGAATTCTCGCTCCAACCTCCTTTGGCCATACATTGACAAACGACTCATATAGATAAATAAACATAAATACATTTCTTATGACATTTCCGTGAGAGGTGTTTAAAATATGGAAAATAAAAATAAATGCGAATAAAAATGCGAGTATGTACTCGGCGGTGAAAGTGACCACTGCGACTAATACAAATACATCCATTTTTTACAAGATAATGTAGTAGGCCAGCTTGGGCTATTACAATGACAAACGACTTACATGGAACCCACTTACGTGACTAAAAAGAAAATAACTCAACGGACGGTTCAGACATCACAAAAGAACGCTGGACAAATAATCAAAACTCTGTAAAACAACCCCTTATTTATATCAACATTCTGGAACACTTTTGGAAAAAAAACATCGAACTTGGAAATCCAAACAACCTCCAACGTATCTTTTTCTAATCATTAATCTTACGTTTATGCGGCTTTTTTAATCCAAGTTTTATGTTTTAAAAACAATTATCGCACAAAATTGACAGAAACCTTTCATCACGAACCCTCTTGCATAATTATATATGACAAATGAAGCGTCACTGGCGACCTTATAACTGATAGTGGGAGTAATTAATTTAATTATTTTTTTAAATTTACATATACAACCTGTTATCAAATTTACTTTACTCCCAGCAATTTGGATAGGTGCAAAGAAATATACAGGGTGTTCCAAGGAAGATAACACCCCTCCAAATTTCTTATGGTCCTATGTGGATATCCCTTTATTTCATTCTATCTATCAAGCCTAGTTTTAGATGTTTTATCACTATCAGAAATAATATTTTATTTCATTGTGTTTTGAAATAATATAGGCCCTAAATAACTTTTTTTTAAAGAGACACCCCATTATCGTTTTGCATTTCAAAACAAGTTAATTTTTATGTGTGTGGTGAGTAGTGATCCTTAGTCCATGATTATTCAGAAATCGTGAGATGCGGTCTGGTGTGATGTAGGTTTCAGAAAAACATTTTCTTTATCTAGCCAACGTTCGATTGAATATAAAAAAATATTTATTGCATTGTATAAATTCACTTTTTTCCACATCCTACATGCATTTGTTAAATTTAAACAATGTTTGTAAATCCCAGGCCCTGAAGATGATCTCAATAAAGATCGAAACGTTGGCACGATGAAGAAAATGTTTTTCTGAAACCTACATCACACCAGATCGCATCTCACGATTTCTAATAATAATTTTTACCATAACCACTGCACCTGGAAACTTTAATTACCTATTTAGCGAAGAATGATAGTTTTCTGCCAAGGAAATTATGCATGTGGATAAAAGAAAACATAGAAAAACATGCCAGTGTTAAAGTATATGTTCGAATTGTTTTCCTTCACTTCCAACATAATTTTCTTATACTTTTAAAATTCCAATAGATGTCACTTTCTTAAATACATCGAATATTCCGAAAAGTAGTGATAATTGTCACATTAAGATCATCATGACAACCAAAGAAGTTTTGTAGATAACAGATTTTAAATGACGTTTAAAAAAAAGTCTAAACGTGTTAAGTCCCTGGGCTCGGAGGCCACGGTATTTGGAGATCCAATCCATCTTCCCTCAAAATTTTGTTCGAGAAATGTCAAAGATCGGGCATTGTGAGGTGGAGCGCCATATTATGGAGCCACAAGTTTCGTAGCCTAGTGGAATTCTTCCAACAAGGCTGGCAATTGTTTGATCAATCAAAAATCAAAGATCTCTTTCACCGATTAAAACACTTTCATAAAAATACAACCTAATTACCAATTGGTCGTTGATAAAACTTATACCAATGTTTGATTTGTAATTACCGAAATAAATAAATTTATACAATGCTAGCAAATTTTAGATTAAAAAAATGAATTTATACAATGTTAGAAAATTTTAGGTAAAAAAATGAATTTACACAATGCTAGAAAATTTTAGATTCGAAAAAAATTAATAAAATTTTTTAAAAAATATAAATTTATACAACTTGTACAATTATACAAATCATTTCATTTTTTCGAATCTAAAATTTTCTAGCATTGTATAATTTTTATAATCTAAAATTTGCTAGCATTGTATATTTTTTATAATCTAAAATTTTCTAAAATTGTATAAATTCATTTTTTTAATCTAAAATTAAAAAACAAATTCATTTTTTATTGTTGAAATTATACAAATACATGTTGGATGTGAAGAAAAATTAATTTATACAATGCTCGAAAATTTTATATAAAAAAATGAATTTATACAATGCTAGAAAAGAATCGAGAAAAATGAATTTATTTGTATAATTGTGCAAGTTGTATAAATTCGTTTTTCTTCACATCCAACATGTATTTGTACAATTTCAAAAATGTTTATAAATCCCAGGCCCTGAAGATGATCTCAATAAAGATCGAAACGTTGGCACGATAAAGAGAATGTTTTTCTAAACCTACGTCACACCAGACCGCATCTTACAAACTCCAAATAAAAATTAAAATACACAATATATACATGACCAAACATATATCCCCGACTAACTGAAAATTTATTTCTCGAAATCAATTTATTTTTACTTTAAGCCAAATCCGGTTGTTGTTTATTAACTCTTTTAAAATATTGGTCTCCTCTGACCCAAAGGTGTATTAAAAAATGAGGTATTGTCATTTTTTTTCTAGATACTGCGTAAGTTAAAAGTCCTTACCTAACTATTGCTCGGCATATCGTAACAACTTAGCTGTGTTTTCCTGCATGCTCCATTTCGTATTTAGCAATTCAAAAGAAGATAATTTTAAAAAATGTTTCGCATTGGTTGATATCCTAATTTTATCACACTTAAGGAAATAAGAGTTTTACTAAGAATTACTATTTTAAAGTTGAGTGATTCCCATAAACATAAACTAACAGCGATGGGTTAAATGTCATAATTTCTTGCCGTACATGTACAACGGATTCGCACTTTTTTTAAAAGCTCTAGGAAATTTTTCTAAAAAGTTGAGTTCTAACTGGGGAGAAAATAAACATTGTAAGAATTTATATACAGGTTGGTCCAATTTAAACCAGAATAAATATTGTGTTATAGTACATCCTAACGATAGTAAAATGCAACCAACCGAACTGTTCTATCTAAATCCGGTCGGAAGTTATTAATTTTTACGTGTAATTTTGAAAAATCCTCCCCTTACGCCATAAATCGGCATTTTTTCAAGATCTAAAACGTTTGTCCCAAATTTTTAACCACATTTTTGAATTCTGCATTGAATTTCCTATAAGAAAGAAAAATAGCTCCTTCTTATCTATACGCGAATTTTATCAATCGCCGCTGTATGTCAATAAATTCAATACAGTATGAAAAATTTTAAAAGAGAAATTTTTGATAAATTTCTAAAAATAACTGTTTTTCATAAAACACATTTGCACGGGTGCTAAACATCATAACATTCTCTTCATATAATAAGCTTTTTTATGGTGTACTGGAATTTCCAATCAACGTTTTAACGGTAAAATTAATGTGAAGATATTAATAAACGTGGTTCAAATGTACAAATTAAATGCAAACAGAAGAGAATTGAACTGTGCTATTTCGAAAATTTTAAACAGCATTGTTGATGAAGCAGAATTTAAAAAAATAATGAATTATGTAAGATCACTAAGTCCAATATTTTTATTATGCTCGTTTTATAAGATGAAAAATTAATCCTTTTCAAAGAAAATTTAAGCCAGAATTCAAAAATGTCCTTAAAAATTGGAACAGAAGGTTTGGATCGCGAAAAAATTCCACTTCGTAGCTTAAGGTGGGGATTTTTCGAAAAAGCACTTAAAAATCATACCTTCCCACCGAATTGAGATTTTATTCTATTTGGACGTATTTTAACCTGATTTTTCCGGTTTATCCTGGGCCACTCTGTACATAAATAAAACAAAAAAGGGTGACTCATTTACAGAAAGTTACGTAGTGATTATTTTATGTAAAAAAAAATTAACCCACAACTTATTTATGGAAAATATGAAACATTTCAAAACTAGACTTAATAACGAAAATTAATAAAAAGAAGATTTATCATAAACGGACCAAAATTAAGGTATTTCGGGAGAGGGTATCTTTCTGGGACACCTTGCATAAATAAATTATCTTTATCATTATTTTAGCGAACAAAAACCTACGATATTTTATTTTTTGAAAATTTATACTTAGAGATTGTTTTAAAAAAAATCCAATAAAACAAGGTTCGCCGGAACAGCTTGAAATTAACTTCCTTCATTGGATCGTTAGTTCAGGGCGAAATTAAACTCATAAATTAGGCGATTTCGTTGTTGTTTACCGATTATATTTTCCATCGGCAGCATAAATATTAATAGCCTCGGATGAGATCATAAGTGAGTAAAATCATGACTAGATAAACCCAGCCGCATATTGCGCCCTCATGGTCACAATCGCTAAGCCATAAGAATGGCCAAACAGGGCTCAGACTGGACCTAAACATGCAAATGAGCTTTAATAGGGACTCTAAACAATACAAATGTGTTTGCCCAGCTTGCCGAGGTAAATTTGTCTTTGGAACGGTCTTATTTACTGCTTTTTTTCTTGTTGTCGATCCTTTTTGGTTTGTTCAAATGAACACGCCAACTCTTATCAAACTTTGTTTTACTATAAAACGGTTAAAGTACTCAATTTGATTTTCACGTGTTTTTTTCTTTTAAAGGGTAAGTCGTTAATCCGCATATGTTTTTTGCCTATAAAGACAATCAAAATTAGAAAAAAGCTAATAACTCTTACTAACGTCCTTCCCAATCATACCCCACATTCCTGTTGATTGAGCGTACCGGATAAAATATATTAGTATATAGGATAATCGATAGGACAAATCAAGGTTAGGAGTCAGGTCAGGTTATGTTTATATAAATGATAAATGGTGGAATGACTGTGTTGTTCAATCTTTTTTAAAAAAAATATGTCTTGTTATATCACGTTATAGTTAGAATTAGGGTTAGGGTTGGGTTAGGTATGATTAACATCAGAGGGGAGGTTATATTATTATGGGTTACGCCAAACTACGTTAGGTTAGATTTTGTTAGATTTAATTTTATAATTGTGTTTAGGACTAGGGTTATGATTATGATTAGGATTTGTATAATAATGTAAGATTAGCGATGTTTACGCTTTAAGTTAAGGTGAAGTTGTTTACGCTATGGATTAGGTTAGGTTTGGAAAGAGTATGGGATATATCCATAATTCAATGTTTTCCCATGAATTATTCGGAGATCATGATAAGGAAGAACAAAATTGTACCTTAATGATTTATTTAATATTGAACATGAAGATTAACAATTCAGAAATCGTGAGATGCGGTCTGGTGTGACGTAGGTTTTAGAAAAACATTTTCTTTATCGTGCCATCGTTTCGATCTTCAGTGAGGTCATCTTCAGGGCCTGAGATTTATAAAAATTGTTTCAATTTTAGAAATAGATGTAGGATGTGAAAATAAATGAATTTATATCATGCTAGACAATTTTAGATAAAAAAATGAATTTATACAATGCTAGAAAATTTTAGATTAAAAAAAATGAATTTATACAATGCTAGAAAATTTTAGATAAAAAAATGAATTTATACAATGCTAGAAAATTTTAGATTAAAAAAAACGAATTCATACAATGCTAGTAAATTTGAGGTTATAAAAAATATTCAATGCGAGAAAATTTTAGATTAGAAACAAATGAATTTATTTGTATAATTGTACAATTTTTATAAAATCATTTTTTTATTTTTATTTTTATTCGAATGTAAAATTTTCTAGCATTGTATATTTTTTTATAACCTTATAGAACCTGTGCTATTTCGAAAATTTTAAACAGCATTGTTGATGAACCAGAATTTAAAAAAATAATGAATTATGTAAGATCACTAAGTCCAATCTTTTTATTATGGGCGTTTGATAAGATGAAAAATCGATCCTTTTCAAAGAAAGTTTAAGCCAGAATTCAAAAATGTCCTTAAAAATTGGGACAAAATTTGAGGTTATAAAAAAATATACAATGCCAGAAAATTTAGATTAGAAACAAATGAATTTATTTGTATAATTGTACAAATTTTATAAATTCATTTTTTTATTTTATTTTTATTCGAATGTAAAATCTTCTAGTGTTGTATAAATTCATTTTTTAATCTAAAACTTTCTAGCATTGCATAAATTTATTTTTTAACTTTTTACATGTATTTGTATAACTTCAACAATGTTTATAAATCCCAAGGCCTGAAGATGATCTCAATAATGATCGAAACGTTGCCTAGATAAAGAAAATGTTTTTCTGACACCTACGTCACACCAGACCGCATCTCACGATCTCCGAATAATCATTAACGAACGGTCACTAAACAGCACACTTTTTTCACACACATTTTAAAAATATGCATTCAAACGCGCAGATTTGTTTTTTATGTTTGTAAACATATTATGATGTTAAACTCCAAAAATATACAATAAAATAAATATATGCATTACTATGATACGAAATATATCAAAACACTCTTTATATTACATTTCAGAAATTAAACTAAATCTTTTAAACATGCCTGAAAAACAACGCGTTAAAAAACTCAATAAAATAATTTCTTTGACTTTCTGTTTAACTTTTCATATTTTTATAAAACAGACTTTCGTTTCAAGGATAATATATTTATGTATCAATTTATTTTACCTCTCATATCAACTTTATTACTTTTAAACCATTGTGGAATTATTTTTAGAATGCTTGAGTTTAAGTGTACAAAGTATGTAATTAAGAGGGTGCATTATTACCAGCTATTGAGGTCTTTTCGTGTCGCTACTCATAACTCACTTTCTCCACGTTTCATTCACTCTCAATTATCAATTCTGGGTCTGACACTTCTTCCCCTTTTTCTAAATGCCAAACCATAAATGTTGCTAAAATGCTGATGATATTGCCCTTTAATGTTTATTCTGGAGAATACGATGGTTAAAAATGTTAATACGGAGCTCGAAAGTGTAAAGCGTTTACTAATATTTACGACTTATTGATGATGTTGATATTCGCAAAACATGGAATTATACTAGCTAAACAAGCATTAATAAAAGATGGTTAGTTTTATAAATTACAAGTTTTTCGAAATATATTTTCACGCCTGTTCCAAACATTTAAGGTTGACTGAGTTACATGAAAATACAAACATGTAATGAGTAAAGGAAGAATATATAACGCGGTGAAAGAATTTTTTAGGCGTATGTGGGACTCCGCAAAACCGATTTGCTGGTCCTTTGGGGCTTACCGCACATCAGCTAAATGGAAACGCAAACGAATTAAAAATTAAGTACGTGAACTTTAATCAAGTGTAATTAATAATTGAAATTAAATGTCATAACGATAATTATTTATTTCTATTTTTATATGTGTGGTGTATGGTGACCGTTAGTCAATGATTATTCGGAGATCGTAAGATGCGGTCTGGTGTGACGTAGGTTTTAGAAAAATATTTTCTTTAGCGTGCCAACGTTTCGATCTTTATTGAGATAATCCACAGCGCTCAAAGTGTTGGTTTTCTGCGTACATAGGTCATTCTTGCGTGTCGTGGGAGTGCCACTTTGAGTCCTTAAGATGATCTCAATAAAGATCGAAACGTTGGTACTATAAAGAAAAGGTTTTTCTGAAAACTACGTCACACCAGACAGTATCTCACGATTTCCGAATAATTATATTTTTATTTTTTATTTCATTACTTTTATTTTTAATTATTTATCTCAAATGCGTTTCTAACTATTTTTTTATTTATTTAGAAATCGTGAGATGCAGTCTGGTGTGACGTAGTTTATAAAAAATATATTTTGCATTGTATAAATTCACTTTTCCACATCCAAAATATAATTGTTGTATGTAAACAATGTTTATAAATCCGAGGCCCAGAAGATGATCTCAATAAAGATCGAAACGTCGGCACGATAAAGAAAATGTTTTTCTGAAACCTACATCACCCCAGACCGCATCTCACGATTTCTAAATAAATATCGATTAACGGTCATTAATCGCCACACATTACTATTTTCTAATGCACATATTATGTTAAAAGGTTCTTTTTGTGCTTTTTGTATACTTTTTTCCACGAAACTATTGTAGTTTGTATGTTAAATAACTTTTTGCATATATTTGTATTGGATTGTAGTAGAAAGTTACACACTATTAGGTTGTGAGGCCCGATTGACAAAATAAATTCTTTTCAATTAATTAATCTTTAAGTAAGGTATTGGTTGAGATTAAAAAGTCAGTGTTACGAGCGGGATTCGAACCCACGACCTTCGGCTAGATACGCCGCTGCTCTACCACTTGAACCTTCGCGACTTTGATACACTCGGACACCAACTTCCCATTTCAACACCACCTTTTGAATTTTCCCTCCTTTTTGCCATTTTTCAAATGTCGTGTAATTTAAATATTTGATTCTCGGCGATAAATGAAATGGCCACGGAGAGCATTAGTGAAGTATACTTCTATTTGCATATTAAATTGATTAGGTTTCGTGGTCCGATTGACCAATTTAATTCTTTTAAATTAATTAATTTTTAATTAAGGTTTTGGTTGAGATAAAAAAATTCAGTGTCACGAGCGGGTTTCGAACCCACGACCTTTGGCTAAATATGCCACTGCTCTACCACTTGAGCTATCGTGAATTCGATCCACACACACACCTACACTCTTTTCTTATATGATTGTACTGCAATAATGTAAATAAACATTCATGCAGTCATTCCAACTACTTATTGATTTATTCCATTGGTTTAAAAAACCATTAAAATTAAAATTATGTTTTAAAAGAAGGATAGAAATTGCGTAAAATAACGAAGGTCAGGCTTATTTCTTTCTGCCATCTCAGCAACAATTTATCCTCTGAAATAAAACGAAAGTATGCTTTTTATGTTTGATGTTTTATTTATTGCAATAAATATACTAGTATTTTATAGTTTGTATTGTTCAATCTTTTTATATGACTAATCTTTGTCATTGTTGAATTTGTTAGTACAAATCGATAATAATACAAAGTGAAGTATATTAATCAGTTTGAAGTTTTTTGTCTCATTATTGTACGGATCAATATACTAAACGTAGCGTAGATAATTGAAATTACTGCTTATATTAATTTAGTGTCTAAATTCATCTATCTTTTTTCTTTTTTTAAAATTTATATTAAAACTGTTTTTCTGTTGCAGGTAAAGTGTGCTTTATGAAATAATCATATCCGACCTTTGTGTAAGTATGATGAGAATTATATAATAACTCGGGCAACTTGACATGATGTGACAGTTTTCCGCTGATTCGAACTAATTTAAGAAATGGGAAGGCAATTCAGCCCGTGTCACAGGGATCATTAATAACCATAAAGTTATTTTCGTTATTAATCAATGCGATAGTGCCGCTTTACGATTTATGCTGGAAAGAAGGAAAAGCAGGTCGGTACTGTAATGACGGTTATTAGCTCCAAATTACAATCCGTGCCGTTGCTTGGTTATTATCCTAATGCCCGTGTAATGTCGTCCAGCTAATGGCTATTGGTTAGGCGCATACATATTTTTGCACCTTTGTTCCTCACGTCGACTATTAGCCTCGGAGTGGAAAGTGAGTCGCCATTTAGACAACTAAATACCTCAGTACTTAGTCCTAACAATTTACTGGTGTAATACAACAGTTAGACATCCCATCACGTTCCAGCCCTCAAAGAGCTCAAACGCTCAGTGCGTGTCTTATGTGTTAATCCAACATAATGAGTAACAGTACTTCATTAGCTTTTTGATATTTTGTTACTTTTTTTTTTCCAAACCTCTATGTAATTGAAAATATGAGTGAACAATTTGAACCGAACGACCAAAAAGAGTTAAATAACAAATGAAGTGTGAATTAGTGAATGCTGCAACAAGTGATAGTTCACACATTCATTTTATGATCATGATTTTTATCTTAAGTACAATAAAAGAAAAAAATATATTCCCGACTTTTTTATTTATTCCTGGTCTTTATCAATATTAGAGGATATTTTTCAACCAATTATTTTAACGATTCTAAGATTTTTTACTTCCTTTATTTGTATTTTGTAATGTACTGGATGACAGAAGTAATAAAAATGTTAAACAATGAACGATGGATCGTGACATGAGTATCCGTACAAAGGATGATTTGACATAAAATTGAACGTTTATGCGGAGATCGTGAGATGCGGTCTGGTGTGACGTAGGCTTTAGAAAACCATTTTCTTTATCGTGCCATCGNTATAAAGAGCCAGGGATTAACAAACATAGTTGAAATTTAAGAAATACATGTAGAATATGATAAATGAATTTATACAATGCTATAAAATTTTAGATTAAAAAAAATTGAATTTATAGAATGCTAGAAAATTTTGGATTAAAAAAAATGAATTGAATCTAAATTTTTTTAGCATTGTATAAATTCAATTTTTTTTTAATCTTAAATTTTCTAGTATTGCATAAATTCATTTTGTTAGCATTGTATAAATTCATTTTTCACATCCTACATGTATTTGTAAAATTTAAACCATGTTTATAAAGGACCAATGATTAGCAAACATAGTTGAAATTTAAGAAATACATGTAGGTTGTAAAAAATGAACATGTAAAATGCTAGAAAATTTTGGAATAAAAAAATGAATTGAATCTAAAATAGTAATTCAGATATCGTGACATGCGGTCGGGTGTGATGTAGGTTTCAGAAAAACATTTTCTTTATCGTGCCAACGTTTCGATCTTTTATTGAGATCATCTTCAGGACCTGGGATTTACAAACAATGTTTACATTTAACAAATACATTTAGGATTTGGATAAGTGAATTTATACAATGCAAAATATATTTTATATTCAAACAAAGTATTTCTGCTCACTCAAAGTGTTTGTCTTCTGTGTAGTTGAAGATCTAAAATTTTCTAGCATTGTATAAATTCAATTTTTGTTAATCTAAAATTTTCTAGTTTTGTATAAATTCATTTTTTAACATTGTATAACTTCCTTTTTTCGCATTGTATAAATTCATTTTTTCACATCTTACATGTATTTGTAAAATTTAAACAATTTATAAATCCCAGGGCCTGAAGATGATCTCAATAAACATCGAAAAGTTGGCACAATAAAGGCCACATTAGCCACGGTTTTTCCTTTCCTTCATCAATTTCTTTATCTTTGAAAAAAGAAATTAAAAAATAAATTACACCACTAAAAAGAATATTAAATGGAGTACGTTTTCTGAAATTTGCTACTTTCTAAGTTTTGAAATGGTAGTTTAGAATCACCATAGTACATTTTTCAATTTTGAAAAAAAAAATTTTTTTTAAAGTTCTCGCTTGGATGTATGTAAAATGTAATAATAATTCATTTAAGTTTTAGTGGTCATTTGACCAAGTTACTTCTTTCAATTAATTTTATTTCCATGTAAGGTCTTGGTTGAGATAAAATGACAAAAAGAGGGAAAATTCGAACGGTTATAGATGGAGAGATTATAGTTGGTGTCCGAGAGGAACGAACTCACGATAGGTCGAGTGGTTTAGTAGCGGCGTATTTAGTCGAAGGTCGTGGGTTCGAATCTCGCTCGTGACACTGACTTTTTTATCTCAACCAAGACCTTACATGGATATAATAATTAGTTGAAAGATGTATTAGAAATGTAATAATAATTTGTGTGCAAAGTGGAATAACCCCAAAACTGCTGAGATTCGGACCATAGTTAATTTGGACATTTTGGTTTCATTTTGAATGTCGAATCTACTAGCAAAATTTGTAACACGAGTAGCCGCACAACCTGTATATATAGAAATATTTTTTTCTTAACATCAGCCGATGAGCTCGAAACATCCAAAATTAAACTATTATTAAGGCCACAAAGCACGTTCGTTTCTTTTTTTTTTTCTAAAGGATTGATAAAATGTCAAGGTATGACGCAAATTAAAACATTAATAAGACTCGACAGTTTGATAAAATCCACGCAGAATTTCGGCTAAAATTTTTCCCGGATGGAAAGATTGAGATTTTGTTTCTATGCTACCTCATAACACCGCATAATTCCAAACAGTTCAATATAAATCTGACGTAAATATCCGAGATGTATTCAGGAAGAAAACGTTTTCCTCAAATGATTGCGTAAGATGTATGGGATACATCCAACTTTCGGTGAAGTTGCTAAGTTTGTTCAATCGGTTTTTTTTTTTCGGAAGTGGTAATTGTTGTTGATTGTTTTACGGTAGATTTGAAATGATATGGATCATTAAAAAAATTAATTTATGTATTGCAGACTGTACAAAGATTGCAAATTGTTTATGTTCACAACGTTTACACTATTTTTAAATTCGGTCTCCATGAAATGATTTACTTTCATTCTATAATAAATAATCAATAAAATGTATAATTTATAAAAGTGAAAGCTAAAATTGATAAAATTAGTTTACCTCAGAAATAACCTGCTTGCGCTATAAGAAAAATTATATAATGTTATTTAATCGTTTTAAAACTTTAAATTTAAGGTTTTGGTGGTTATCTCGCCTGTTTAAACAAATTGAACGTAATAGGAAAGAATTTTTTTTTCAATAACTAGCTGATAAATTAATCTGCGCCCGAATTGCCTTCATTAAAGCAAATTTTTATCGACAGGATTTCGAAATGTGCTGGGAATTTTTCATTTTGTGCTTGTCTAAACTGTTGCTTCCATCGGTTTGTGGCCATGTTGGTTGATAAGGTGTGTCAGTCGAAACAATCTCACATCTCCCCTACACGGACATGCCGTTGACAATAATTCGACCTTTGAAACAGAATGAGTCTCTTAAAATTCACCTTATTTAGCATAGACAGTTAAGTAAAAAAAAATCCCAATCTTGTAGCGTAAATCAATGGCTTTAATTATAAAAAATAATGTTAAAAATAAGTTTATTTTGGCACACACAAAAAATTGGGAGAAAACATAATAATTAATTCACTACTTTCGTGGTCCGCGTGACCAATTAATACATTACAATTAATTAAGGTTTTTAGTTGAGATGAAAACTCATAAGGTGGGGTTGAGATTGGGAGTTGATGTCCGAGTGGATCGAGGTCACGATAGCTCAGGTGGTAGAGCAGCGGCGTATCTAGCCGAAGGTCGTTGGTTCGAATCCCTCTCGTGCCATTAACGTTTTTTCATCTCAACTAAAAACCTTAATTAATTGAAATATAATAATGTCGGCATAATAACTTACCACTTTAGGAGGATCGAACAATATTAAGTAACAAATAGGTGTGAATTAAACGCTGTTCATTAGCACGTTCTCCAAATTGGGTTGTAAAACATAAAGCCATAAAATGTGTACAAACATAAAAAAAACACAATTTGGCAAACTGGTCGAGCGACGTCGTAAAGTCGATAAAAAAAAACAAAGTTGATATTATGTTTTTTGACCCCATCAAACCAAGAATACAAATTTGGGTACAATTGAACAGTAATGCCGTTTTCACAAATTTTTGTCCCTCCAAATGGCACATATATGATTTGGCACAGCAAAACGTAAAAATTCATTTCTTGTTGCTAAACAATAAATGTTTGAATATTTCTTCACCCTTACAAAGAATCATCTTGGATTGAGGTGGTGGCCTAAAAAATTTTGTTTGACGTGTGATATCATAGAGTTTAAAGGATAGTTCAAGAGGGATAGTAAGATAGAAAGTGAGAGAAAAATAAACTATAAAAAGAAAACGAATAAAAAAAACACAAAAAAACAAACAATTTTTTAAACAAAAACCAATAGTTTTAAGATTTATCCATTTTCTCAGAGCAGTTGACAAAATTTAAACACATATTTTTAAAATCTAAACGAACAAAATGATTGTAACGTATAAAAGTACGATTTCATAAGTGAATAAATATAAAAATATACAAAATTAGTGCTTTTGCATAAAACTTAAACTTAGTTTGTTTCATTTCATAAAATATAGTATGATTTATCATGGTCAAGGATCCAATGCGTAGCGGAAGATGTGAAAAACGGGAAGGTAAGGAATAGAGGAGATATACAGGGTGTATCAACTTCTATAATCCATTCATTTAATACAGAAAGGTTAACTGTAGCAAAAAATGATCTTATACAATCCCCAAGTTAATTTTGGTCGGAATCGTGTGGTCACTAACAGATTTAGCATGACTTTCTGATCTAGCTGGGAAATGACACTAACTTTGTTATTTTAAATGAGAATCCCACATGTTTATTGCACAATGCAATTTTAAAACTTATTTTACGCCGCTTTTACTGGATGAAAATTTTAATAGTATCGACCGTTTCTGAGTTAATCCCGACAGAAGACGCGTGAGGAGGTACGCTTTTTGTAACAAGATTATTCTCCCCGTTGTAGATTTAAAATGGAGGGTTTTTATACCGTGCTTTTTGCGGAGGGAGGTATTTGAGCACTCATTATAAACACAAATTTTACTAAATGTTCGAATCTGCAAAATACTTTATAAGAGTCATTTAATTAGTCATTTAATCTAAAACTGGGAAGGCCATCTTTTACAAAAAACATACCCTCGAACGCTTCTTCCGTAGAGCATAACTCAGAAGTGATCCTATCAAAATTTTTCTGTCAGTGAAAGTGGCATAAAATCAGCTCTAGAATATGGTATTTTCATTTAAAATAACAAAGTTAGTGTCATTGTGTAGATGAGAAAGTTTTATTAAATCTGTTACCACCTCGTGATTCCTAGCCAAAAGTAACTTCGGGTACGTATAAGACCATTTTTTACTAAAGTTAATAGCGTTCCCGAATTAAATAGGTGGACTATAGAAGTTAATACACCCTGTATAGATAGAAAATGAGAGAGAGACTCAGAAAGACAGAGATGGAGAGAAACAGATAGAAGAGAGAGAGAGAGAGAGAGAGAGAGAGAGACTCGGAAAGACAGAGATGGAGAGAAACAGAGAGAAGAGAAGAGAGAGAGAGAGAGAGAAAGAGAGAGAGAGAGAGAGAGTGAGAGAGTAAGTGCGTATAGAAAGACTTTGTTAGTGACTGTTTGCAACGGATAAGGAAAAGTAGAAGCATGTCTGAAAGGAAGAACAAAATTCTACCTTTATGATTTATTTACTATTGAACATGAAAATTAACTATTCAGAAATCTTGACATGCGGTCTGGTGTTACGTAAGTTTCAGAAAAACATTTTCTTTACCTTGCTAATGTTTCGAACTTTACTGAGATCACCTTCACAGCTGGGAAACCAGATGGCATATAAATCACAGATTAGTATCAAAAATCAAGAAACACAGATAGCTACCTCAACTTTATATCACACCATCCTCTTCACACAATAATAAACACGATCAAAGGTCTACTTCACAGAATTATTACCATAAGACATGAACCTTTTCACCACAAGAACATAAACATCTCACGATCTCCAAATATTCATTAATTAACGGTTAATAAACACCACACATTAATTTGCATTTTTACAAACACTGAGTCGGTAATTACCGCCAAAAATTTTTATAACCTTCGATTTTTGAAACAATTGCCAATCTTGTTGGAAGAATTACCTTCGGCTACGAAACTTGTGCCTCCATAATATGGCGCTCCACTTCACAATGCTCGAACTTTGACATTTCCTCGAACAAAATTTTGAGGGAAGATGGATTGGATCTCCCAATACCGTGGCCTCCGAGGCCCAGGGACTTAACACGTTTAGACTTTTTTTTTAACGTCATTTAAAATCTGTGATCTACAAAACTTCTTTACTTGACATGATGATCTTAATGTCAGAATTATCGCTACTTTTAGGAATTTTCGACGTATTTAAGAAAGTGACATCTATTGGAATTTTAAACCTATAAGAAAATTATGTTGGAAATGAAGGAAAACAATTCGAACATATACTTTAACACTGGCATGTTTTTTATGCTTTCTTTTATCCAAATGCATAATTTCCTTGGCCAAAAACTGTCATTCTACGCTAAATAGGTAATTAAAGTTTCCAGGAGCAGTGGTTATGGTAAAAATTATTATTAGAAATCGTGAGATGCGATCTGGTGTGACGTAGGTTTCAGAAAAACATTTTCTTTATCGTGCCAACGTTTCTATCTTTATTGAGATCATCTTCAGGGCCTGGGATTTACAAACATTCTTTAAATCTAACAAAAACATGTAGGATGTGGAAAGATATGAATGTATACAATGCAAAAAAATAGTAAAAAATATTTCTACTCACTCAAAGTTTTTGTTTTCTGCGTAATTGCGCCAATCTTGCGTATCGTGTTGAGAGTGCCAGTAAGATATTGATGTTTTATACGTTGGATTTTGAAGTGGTGGGGTAGGAAGTCGGTATAGAAAGACATTTTTGTATAAGGAGATTAACCTTGGATATTATTAATAAATTTAGAAAGTTAATGTTATAAATTGGAGAAAAATGTCTCTTGCAAATATGTGTAGCAGGAATCCATCAGTTCCTACGGTTCCTACGTAAAAGAGAAAGTGTCGAATTGAATTTTCCCTGGTGCTAAGGATATTTTGTTGGTCGGCTGTAGATTAGGGGCAAAATAAAGGAAGATAGCATAAAAGAAGTCAGCGCTAAAGACAGAAAGAAAGGGAGGTAAAAGTGCCTCGGGAAGTGGGTTCGTACAATTGGAACAATCAGCAGTTCGCTCGTCCGTTCCGCAAGAGAAAATATATCGAGTCAATGGGGGCAAGGAATAACCGAGCCCGCGATAAAGGCCGGAGGCTCATTGGTTCAGAATTGATGGTCGGTGAAAGAGGCGAGGAGGCAGACTCGTCACCAATTTGTGCAGAGGAAAGGACATTCCTTACCAGCGAGAGCGCCCAATCAGCAGAACAAAGACTCCGGGGACACTGCGATTTCATTCCGGAGCCTCGGAACCTACATAATGCCCGCCTTTTCCATTAGCCTTGTCCGTGTGCACTCTACTAGATAATCTCATCAAAGGATCACAAATTCACCCAGCGAACATTTGATGGAAATGTTTTCTGCCACGCTAATCTTCCCTTAGGAGAACACCGTTGTTCATAAGTACATGTAAAAATATGAATTCGCCATGTTCAACGCATATTTCTAAACATGGAACTAAAAGGTAGACGCTATTTAGTGACCTTTTGTATCTATTTCTACAATCTGTTATCTTCTTCCACATTAATCAGTTTTTTGAGTGAAAATAATAGTACTGTTAACAGAACCCTAGCGTTTTATTACCCTCAGATTCTCTTGACACTATTATCAAAAATGTCTGATTATTGGCAAAAAACAAAGACCATATCTAGATCAATATTTAGATGTTACAAAATCGACTTCATTCTACCGATAGAGATAATCACATGAAAACAACCCTGGGTATTATTCTATTGCAATATGAATTATGTGAAACATATAGGATATGCTTGTAGGATTCAGCATTAACTAACAGCATTATCCAGTTTTTAATATTTATTAATTTTCTAGTATCTGCCAGGACCAAGAAAAGTATCCAAGTGTCAATAATCAATGTGTAATGGTTAGTGACTGTTAATCGACTAACATTGGAATCGTGAGATGCGGTCTGGTGTGATGTAGGTTTCAGAAAAACATTTTCTTTATCGTGCCAACGTTTCGATCTTTATTGAGATCACCTACAGGGATCAAAGTGTTTGTCTTCTGTGTATTGGTGCCATTCTTGCGTGTCGTGAGTGCCCTCACGCACAGAATGGCACAATCACACAGAAAACAAACACTTTGAGCCCTGTAGGTGATCTCAATAAAGATCGAAACGTTGGCACGATAAATAAAATGTTTTTTCTGAAACTAACATCACACCAGACCGCATCTCACGATTTCTGAATAATTATCAATAATCAATGTTAATATCATTGTTTCACAACGATCAGCGATGATACCATCGCGAGTGACACGGATTTTACTTTTACGGCTAAGATGATTATTCGGAGATCGTGAGATGCGGTCTGGTGTGATGTAAGTTTCAGAAAAACATTTCGTTCTTTATTGAGATCATTTTCAGGGCCTGGGATTTACAAACATTGTTTAAATTTAACAAAAACACAGATGGATTCTGAAACGAACGTTGAAAAGTTTACTTACAAACTAATATTTTTTTAAACGAAGCTGGTATCTTGGAAAAAGTATTAATCTAAAACGAGGTTCGATTGATCATCGAAAATCACTTAGGATCGATAAGTACATCCGTGTATGAGGTGATGATATGATAAGAGATAAAGTAAATGGCGGGGATGTTAGAAATCTGTGGTTTATGACAACTTTTGCCTGTACAATATTTGGTACAATTATGTTAAAATAATTTATTATATTAATCCATACTTGCTTAATGATCATAAGTTACCATATTAATTATAGCAATTAATTATTCTTTTTTTATCTAAGGTTTTAGCTTAAGATGAAAAATTAGTGTCATGAATGGTTTCGAACCCGTGACCTTCGGCTATTATTGTATATATTATTTTCTTCACATTTTTAACATATTGTACTTTACTTTTTTGAAATTATCTTTAAAAAATTGAAGGAAGAAGTAATAATAATAATATTTTTGGTTGTTGAAGTCGAAATTGTGTTTGTGTTCAAAATGGTCGGTAGCCAGTGCTGTAGGATTTTGTTTCGGTTTTTTGCAATCATGGATATGTTGCTTTACTCTCTTATCCAGATATGGGGATCCAATACCGATGTAAGTCGACGGGCAATTTAAACAATTGATTTTACAAAATTACGTCGGGTTTATTTGTTACTGGTGTGGGATCTTTAATTTTGGACAAAATATTCGTTATTTTAAATGAGAATCTTATAAGTATAAAAATCTCGTGAAGGTAACAGATTGAACATATATTTCTGTGCTAGCTGGGACATGATACTCTTTTTATAACAACAAGATGGCAAATAAATGCATATGGTCGCTTTTAATGCTTCTCCACACATGGTTTCCTTTTCCCTTCCTGCAGTGAGTGTATTTATTGGCGAGAATGTGTGAGTGTATGGGTGGGTAGTGGTCGGAATATCGAGTACCCCACAGACCCACCAAACTAGGATAGATATCTCTTTGTGTGTTTTTGGTAGAATGAATGTATTTATTGGCGCGAAAGTGAGTGTGTATGGGTGGTTATGCATGAATATCGAGTACTCCACAGACCCACCGATTTAGGTTAGTATTAGGCTATAATATCTTTCAGATTGAATGGGCGGAGGCATTGCTGTAATATTAAATGCGCCAGTGGTTCCGCATTTTTTTTATTTGTAAATTCAGAATGATCGGTTACTGTTTGAGTGAATGTTTTTATAAGTGCGATAGTAGTGTATACATGGGTGGCTCTATGGTGGAATATTAAGTACCTCATAAACCCACCAACCTAGATTAAAATTTTAGATTAATTGTTATTTTAATTGTACATAATGTATTGATGTATTTATTAGCGTGAACGAGGGCGGGTCTTCAGAGGAATATCGAGTACTCTGAAACCCGAATATAGGCTAGGCTAGGATTGAATATTAGTGAATGAAATAGTTTTCAGAGCCATTTCACCAAGTCTGGAAGAGTTAAAAATATAGAAATAACCTCCCAGAACAAAACTAGAAAGATCGCCAGACTTCCTACAGAAAAGCTAAGTGAAAAAAAAATATAAATAAATAAAAATAAATAAATTTTTAAAACGTGAGGTGGAAGAAATGCAAGGTGCCGGCAATAGCCCAGGCAGCTAGCCGGCCGAAAAAATAAATAAATAAATAAATAAAACAAGATGGCCTTCCCCGAATTAGATATAAATGCTTAGGTATTATACTATGACTTTATGCGCAGGGATGTATTTGAGAGTTTATTATAAGCAACTCAATCAATCAAAGCAAATCTGCAACAATACTTAATAAGAGTAATGTAAGTTGTCATTTAATCTAAAACCACCCTCACGCATCTTCTGTCGGACCAAACTCAGAAGTGACCAAATAAGCTATATAATCGAATTGTATAATAAAAAAATGTTGTTCTTATTTATGAGAACAAAACTAGTGTCATTCGTGTGGTGATTATTGACCGTTAATCGATCTATTACCACCTCGCGATTCCTAGAAAAAAGTAACTTCGGGAATGTATAAGACCATTTTTTGATAAAGTTAATATTGTTCCCGAATTAAATAGGTGGACTATAGAAGTAGATACACTCTGTATAGATAGGAAATGAGAGAGAGACTCAGAAAGAGAGAGATGGAGAAAAACAGATAGAAGAGAGAGAGAGAAAGAAAAGAGAATGAGTGAGAGAAAGAAAGAGAGAAAGTAAGAGAGAGAGAGAGAGAAAGAGAGAGAAAAGAGAGAGAGAGAGAGAGAGAGAGAGAGAAGTGAGAATTAGTGAGAGAGAGAAAAAGAGAGAGACCAACAGAGAGAAAGAGAGAAACAGAGAGAGAGAGAGAGAGAGAGAGAGAGAGAGAGAGAGAGAGAGAGAGAGAGAGAGCAAAGCAGGGAGAGCAACAGAAAGAGAAAGAGAGAGAGAAGGAGGGAGAGCAACAGAAAGAGAGAGAGAGAGAAAGAGGGAGGGAGAGCAGCACAGAGAGAGAGAGAGAGAGAGAGAGAGAGAGAGAGAGTGAGAGAGAGGAAGGGAGAGAAACAGAGAGAGAGAGAAAAAGAGAGACACACAGTGTTAGAGACATAAAGGGAAAGAAAAAGAGAGAGGAGAGAGGGAGAGAGGGAGAGAGCGAGAGAGTAAGTGCGTAAAGAAAGACTTTGTAAGTGACTGTTTGTAACCGATACTGAAAAGTAGAAGCATGTCTGTAAGAAAGAACAAAATTCTACGTTAATGTTTTATTTACTATTGAACATGAAAATTAACTATTCAGAAATCGTGAGAAGCGGTCTGGTGTGATGTAAGTTTCAGAAAAATATTTTCTTTACTGTGCCAACGTTTCGAACTTTATTGAGATCATCTTCAGGCCCTGGGATTTACAAATATGTTTAAATTTAACAAATACATGTAGGATGTGGAAAAAAGTGAATTTTTACAATGCAAAAAAATATTTTTTATCTTCATTCAAAGTATTTCTACTCACTCAAAATGTTTCTTTTTGGACATTAGTGTTATTTCCCAGCTAGATGAGAAAGTTATGTTAAATCTGTTACCATCACGTTAATCCTAACCAAAATTTGCTTGGGGTTTAAATATGATTTTTTTTAATGTTAATCGTTTCTGAATTAAATAGGTGAATGATGAATGTTGATACTCTTTGTTTATCAAATTCACTCTATCTTATCCTAAACACGTACACACGCATACCCAAACAAGCAAAACCACTAATGCCTTAATGTTAGTGTGGTGTCAAGGAGAATCTAAATGATGAAGGATGTTAAGATTATAAGATTATTAGATAGAATTAAACTTTAGTACTGATAACACATTTGAAAGTTTTATCCAAAGAAGTTGGTGGTTTATGTTAAAAGGAATGGTACATTTTTGTTTATAAATGTCTGTATGAAGGAGATCTTTTGGCATTAGTGAAACCCTCTCCGGAGCCGTGCACGTTTGGGATAAACAAAGTGGCTGGAGAGAATGGCACCCCAAACGAGCCGCTTCATATTCATCCAGCGCTTTCTCCATAACCATAAAGCTCGTGCGGTCTGAATGCCACAGATCCACGAGGTGACGAAGAGGTCGCCGGCGATAAGTCGAGCTCTCGATGTTCGAGTGCCCGGGGCGTCAGCAACCCTCGCATGTTTCTTATCTCTTTCGGGTTTTATCCTCAAAAACCGCCACTTTCACGAGCCTTCAACCTTTAAATATACAGCCGAGTAACGTCATAAATTTACCGACCCCCAACCCCTTGCAAAAAGTTCTAATTATAATGGTTCGTCGCTTTTCAAAAAGGCAGGCAAATTGAGGCAATCAATTTTCACGGGGGGCAACCGTTTATTTTTAAACTAACAATTATCCACGGTTAATGACATGAACGATCTGATTTTACAGCCTTGCATGGGAGCAAACAGGGTAAATTCCCTTAAAACAAATTACCAGTCTTTTAAAAATAGATTACGTCCTTGAGACAAAATGAGACAAAAACATAAATATAAACCGAATTTTCTGTTTTAGAAAAGTGTAAAAGCTTATTACCCTAGAGTAAAATGAACTAAAGAAAGCAGGGTAGTTCTTTCAATATATATATATATATATAAAATATACCATTGTTACAATTTGAAAGTGATTAAGGAGCTTGTTAATTAATCCTTTGTTAAATATTTGTCAATAACCGTCAGAAGTGAGAAGAAATTTATATTTACGTCATTGTTATTTCATTGATCGCTGACATTTCCCAACTAGGCGTAAATACATAATTTTCAATACATTTCAAAGATTTAGTATAAACGAATGTTTGCACACATGTTTCAGTGATAACCTTCATTTCCAACGCAGTGTAAGTGTGTGTAAATATTTTATATTATTATGATGTGATACTGCAATTAGAACTGCAAAGAGTAAGAAATGTAAATGCTAATATGACTTGAGAATTAATACAATTTTTGTAACACTGCGTACTATTTCATGATGTCAAGTATTTTTTTAAGAACTACTATGTTATATTGTCAAGAACTATAAAGTTTTGATACGAGGCGAAAATGATCAAATTTCGATTTTGTTTCAGTCTTAAAAGTTTAAAAATTTTTATTCCCTTCTGAAATAATTGGTTGCAAGCCAATAAATTAAGGTTTTTAGTTGAGATGAAACAAAGTTAATGGCAGGAGAGGGATTCGAACCCACGATCTTCGGATAGATACGCCGCTGCTCTACCACTTGAGCTATCGTGACCTCGATCCATTCGGACATCAACTTCCTATATCAACCCCACCTTATGAGTTTTCCCTCCTTTTTGCCATTTTTCAAATGTCGTGTAATCGGATTGAAAAATGGCAAAAAGGAGGAAAAATTCAAAGGTGGGGTTGAGATGGGAAGTTGGTGTCCGAGTGGATCGCGGTCACGATAGCTCAAGTGGTAGAGCAGCGGCGTATCTAGCCGAAGATCGTGGGTTCGAATCCCGCTCGTGCCATTAACTTTTTTTCATCTCAATTAAAAACCTTAATTAATTTTAATGTATTAATTGGTCAAGCGGACCACGAAATTAGTGAATTTAAGGAATTGGTTACAAGGTAACATTTTTAATTTTTTCGTTACTCATTCATTAAATTTTTAACAATATAGTGAGTTCTTTTTAATCTAAACTATAAAATTAATTAACAATAATACAAGTTATATAAAAAATTACCCGAAGAACTCTTAAGTTAAGTAAGATCTCTTGTCTATTTAAAAGTGTAGGACAAACTCAAAGAGTGGTCTGGAATGCTTCGAATCGCTATTTATTTTTTCAAAGTTGTAAATAACCCTACGTAAAGTTTTATTGCCATGAATATGTATGAGTTATAGTAAAACTTACCTAATGATTCTTTAAAGTTGTAGCAGCTTGTAAATCCTCTTGGAATTTGTTAAAAGTAGGAGACTTTCCTTAAGAACTTGCATTAGTGAAGCTATAAAAAGTAATTTAAATTTGTAAAACTAAACAATTTTCATTCATCTCTGAACTTTAAACAAGTTTTCAAATTATTCTAAAGTTCTGATCCAATTAGTTAATTTTAATTCGTCACTTTTTTTTGGCTAACCATTTGAAATATACAGGGTGAGTCATTTTTTGACGCACCATTGGAAAATCAACGTGGGTGCGTTTAAATCTGACTCAAGGCCTATTTCTTTTGATTTTATCATTAAAAAAGGAAGTGCGTAAATTTTCGGTGCACCGTAAGAAAATCAACGTTGGTGCGTCTAATTATGACTCAGCACATTTTATTTTGTTAGTATAATCGGACGAAAAAAAGTACTCTTAAACCTTAATCAAATTAATTTGTGAATTAATTTGTGAAGAATTTTTTTTTGTGTTTGAATAATGTTTTAATAATATTGGTTTTGTTTATTTTCCTTCCAACCTACTAAAACTAATTTGTAACGAATGGTGCGTGGAAAAGAGACTCGCCTATTTTTTGGTACGAGACTAACAAAATAAAATCTGCTGAATAGTAATTAGACGCACCAACGTTGATTTTCCAATGGTGCACCGAAAATTGACTCACTTTCTTTTATTAACGTATTAATCAAAGGAAATAAGCCTCGAGTCAGATTTAAACGCACCCACGTTGATTTTCCAATGGTGCGTCAAAAAATGACACACCCTGTATACATTTTAAAGGGTTTACTTTATTACTACATCATAAGTTTATAGCTTCTAACGTCAAGTAATAATAAGTAATGTAGAATGAAGATAAAACAACCAAATTACAAGAAAAGTTTAAATTACTATGTGTCAAACGAGGAAACGAAACAACAACGTACATTTTATTTATTTATTTTTTTTATTTTTTTAATTTAGGAAGGAAGCGTGAATTCTAGGCCTGAATTTGGTAGACTGACCTAACAGGTAATTTCAACGCTACATCCAAATTCCTTGGGGATACTTGTTAGATTAGTTACAGATTAGATTGTTCCAAACCCCCTCTCGTATTCCCACAGCGAAATGTTTTCTCTTGCGACCTGTTTATACCTGGAATATTTTTTCTAGACTTTTCAACGTTGAACGTAACTTTTTCCACGCAGTGTTAGCAGATAAAATTTGATCTTTAGATTTTTTTATTAAATAAATTATATTTCACTCGAATGGCGTTGAAATTTACATTCTGAAATCGTGAGATGCGGTCTGGTGTGATGTAGGTTTCAGAAAAACATTTTCCTTATCGCGCAAACGTTTCGACCTTTATTGGGATCATCTTCAGGGCCTGGGATTTACAAACATTGTTTACATTTAACAAATACATGTAGAATGTGGAAAAAAGTGAATTTATACAATGCAAAAAAATATTTTTATTATTTTCAATCAAAGTATATCTACTCATTCATAATGTTTGTTTTCTGCGTAACTTTGAGTTAATATAAAAATATATTTTTTTGCATTGTATCAATTCACTTTTCCAAATCTGAAATGGATTTGTTAAATGTAAACAATGATTGTTAATCCCAGGCCCTGAAGATGATCTCAATAAAGATGGAAACGTTGGCACGACAAAGAAAATGTTTTTCTGAAACATACATCACACCAGACCGCATCTCACGATTTCTGAATAATTTTTTCCACAATAAATTCGATAATAGTTCAAGTATTTGAACCGCATTTTTCTAATATTTGTAGTAGAATTTAATTTTCCTCAATGCTAGCGCACATTTTTTGTATGTTTTCTGTGCAGAAAATGTTTCGATTGTTTTTAACATAATTATTGATTGGACTGGTCGAATTTTTTTTATGCATAGCTTAATTATTGTACACAGTTTTTGGAAAATATTCCAAAACAAATTTCTGCGAATATGGTAGATGCTCCTTGGTATGTGACACATGATATACATATGACACTAGGTGAACTGAAGTGCACTTATTACTAAATTAACCATTGTAAAATGGCAGATTCTCTCATTTGACAAGTTTTAGTAAATACTTGGCTTTATGCTTTACACTTTACGCAGTTCTTTGTAAAGCTCTTTCTTCTTCTTTCTCCAATTTGAGTTTGAAACCCTCATCTTTGTTGCACAAAATAAATAATCTAATATTTTAAGTGTTTTTCAAATAAAAAAATCAACATATTATCAATATATGTGTGGTGATTAGTGACCGTTAGTCGATAGTGCCAACGTTTCGATCTTTATTTAGATCATCTTCAGGGCCTGGGTTTTACAAATATTTTTTAAATTTAACAAATACATGTAGGATGTGGAAAAAAGTGAATTTATACAATGCAAAAAAATATGTTTTTTATATTCAATCAAAGTATTGCTACTCATTCAAAGTGTTACGCAGAAAACAAACACATTGAGTGAGTAGAAATACTTTGATTGGATATGAAAAATATATTTTTTTGCATTTGTATAAATTTACTTTTTTTCACATTCTACATGTATTTGTTAAATTTAAAAAATGTTTGTAAATCCCTGGCCATGAAGATGATCTAAATAAAGATCGAAACGTTAGCACGATAAAGAAAATGGTTTTCTTAAACCTACATCACACCAGACCGCATCTCACGATATCTGAATAATTATCAATATAGTAAATGCAAAACGATGTAACTCTTTATTTACGTAATATATATGCTACACGGCGGAAAATTGCAGGTGATATTTTCAAAGCAAGTGGAAGAGGTTTCCATAGCCAGTGGCCTTCTTGCGTAGGAAAAACCGTTTTCTCTCGATCATCTTTTTTTTAAATAGGAATTTGCTAAAAAACTGAGTTTACATCTAAGATTGTACAAGACACATTTCCAAACTTTGCCAGTTATGCCGTCTATTCTTGGGAACGGTTTAGGTTCAAAGATCACTGACTAATGACCTAATTGATATAGATAAAGTAGTGATCCGATTGGTAGATCTTTCAAATACTATTTTACACAGAAACGTTAAAACATTTTAATAATATTTTAAAAAGAATTCCACAACAATTTCTTTTATTGCCTGCTTATGGAATTTTGAAACAAACCCTCCTCATTGTCCCGAAGAAATAACTTCGTTCGAGTTATGACAACCGCGATAAAGTTGTTTCTACCAAACGCCAAGTGCCAAAAAACTTTACGCCCGGCATTGCCCCTTGATATTTCTCTGTTTATACGTTACAACGTTTACTCTTTCCGGAAAATATGGGAAAATTACCTCCTAAGATATTTAAAATAAGGAGATGTTAAAGTATCACAGTTTCCACGGTCAGATATCGGCGGTTAGTTTGAGATAATAATATAAGTTTCGTTTAAGTTGTAAAGATTTTTTTGAATTTTTTTTCATATAGATTAATTTCGTTTGTGGATGTGTGGAGAGTTGACACAATGGTAAAAATTGATCAGTTAAATAACTATTATTAACACTATATAATGATATTATTACGATTAATATCACTATTGTGGATAGTTTTACGGCCTGCAAAGTATTTTGGAAATCGCGAGCTTCTTATTTGTATTTCATTCTCGCATTTTATTCCGCAATATTGTACGTGTGGTGATTAGTGACCGTTAATTGATATTTATTTAGAAATCATGAGATGAAGTAGGTTTTACAAAAACATTTTCTTTAACGTGCCAACTTTTTGATCATTATTGAGATCATCTTCAGGTCCTGAGATTTATAAATATTGTTTAAATTATAGAAATACATGTAGCATGTCAAAAAGTAAATTTGTACAATGCTAGAGAATATTATATAAAAAAATATAAAAAAAATAAAAATATTAAAAAATATTTTTAAAAAAATGAATTTATTTTAAATTTTAAAAAGTATGAACATATACAATGCTACAATTGTTTTTGAGTTGAGTACAAATACTTGATTGACTCTAAAAAAATGTATAGCATTATACAGATTCATCTTTTTTTAAATTTAAAATTTCTGTCATTTTATAAATTCATTTGTAAATTTTTTTAATTATAATTTTTTAATTCAAAATTTTCTAACATTGAATAAATTCATTTTTTTCACATCCTACATGTATTTCTAAAATTTAAACAATGTTTCTAAATCCCCTGAAGATGATCATGAGAAGATCGAAACGATGTCACTCTAAAGAAAATGTTTTTCTAAAACCTACGTCCCACCAGACCGCATCTCACGATCTCCGAATAAAATTCAAAATATTCGTGCCTTCTTGATGCGCAATCCAAAAAGGTGTGTATATCACTGAAAGCTGATTTAAGGGAGAACTTTTGAGGGAATTTTCAAACCTCCAGGAGTTTGTTATTAATAGCTACCAATCCAACATTTTCAGAAAGTTCCAAATTTCAACAATTTTGTTTTCTCTGAATTTTTCGTCAATACATTTTTCATCAATTCTGCAATGTCAATAGGTTTTCTTACAACAAATTTAACGTTATTTCGTATAGCCCATACCAGATTTTTCTGTCAGAATTTTTGAAGAATATAATGGACCTAAGTCGAAAAACATAAAACCTTAAATTACTTCTTTAACGTTACAATTAAATTTTACATATATTGTAAGATGTGAAAAAATGAATTTATACAATGCTAGAAATTTTAGATTTAAAAAAAAATAAAATGCAAGAAAATTTTAGATTAAAAAAATGTATTTATAGACAATTTTAAATTCTATCAATGTTTTTGTACTTATTCGAAGTGTTTGTTTTCAGTTTTTTTTAATCTAAAATTTTCTTGCGTTGTATAAATTCTTTTTTTTAATCTAATTTCTCCCATTGCATAAAAGCATTTTTTCACATCCTACATGTATTTGTAAAATATAAGCAATGTTTGTCCAAGTTCCTGAGGATATTCTCAATAAAGATCGAAACGTTGACACGATAAAGAGACCAATTTTTATATTTTTTTTAAATGATCCTTTTTGGCTTTTGTAACGTTTTGACGACCATTTTCGTTCCTAATGATTGACTGGAGGTCATTGTTATATTACACATGGATAGTAGGTTATTTTTGAATTTGTACACCATGTTCTACTTCAAAATTATTAGAGTCTTCGCTTTTCATATTGCCTTGTCTAAATGATTCTTGCAAATAATCTTTTATACTAGAGCCGTTCCTAATCGTTTCCATGGTTAAACTCATATTTTTATTATTTTTAAAAAGGCGCTTTGGGGTTGAGTTTCCTTGAAAATTTGACCAACAATGTGGGTTGATACCAAGATCACACATTATTTCTTGAACTACAATAATAATTTGAAAGGAAACTATTTTATTATATTTATCCTTTATTATTAATGACAGGTCATCAACATATCTTTGTTTCTACTCAAATTTAGTTTAAGGAAAACAAGATCAAAAATTAAAAAAAAAATTCTCACAGGTCTTTTCCGTTCTTACTGAATCTAATTGTGGTCGCAAACCGAATCCAAGCAATAAAAATTTCTTTTTTTAAATTATAGTTATATAATTATAATAGTTTGTATTTTATAACGTTGCTGGAACAGAGCATTGTCAGTATTGTAGTTTTCATATTAATTTGAATTCTTTTCTTTCAAAAATATTTTTACAAAAATCCTTTTTACATTTTTGAGAAATATTAAAAATAGTTTTATATATTTATATTTTTTAGAACCATTTATTAGTTTTCAGATACATATTCTAAAAATTTATTTTGGTTTTCGTGCTCAATTTTCTTGCTTTTTTGCTAAATAACCAAAGCCTTCTGATTTTTCAATTAATTGGTCAAGCGGACCACGAAAACTAGTGAATTTAATAAGTTTAAAATAAAGTATACTTCACTAAATCTCTCCGTGGCCATTTCATTTGTCGCCGAGAATCAAATAGACTATACGACATTTGAAAAATAGCAAAAAGGTGGGAAAAATGAAACAGGTGGGGTTGAGATGGGAACTTCGTGTCCGAGTGGATCGAGGTCACGATAGCTTAAGTGGTAGAGCAGTGGCGTATCTAGCCGAAGGTCCTGGGTTCGAATCTCGCTCATGACATTGACTTTTTTTATCTTAACTAAAAATCTTAATTAATTACAAGATATTAAATGGTCAAGCGGACCACGAAAACTAGTGAATTGGCTTCTGATATTCTTGATTTTCACCAAGTTCCTTTATTAAGCTTGAAAACAGAATTTAACCGTTTCCTAAATTAGGCCATTTTAACAAATTTTTAGATGCATTAAGTAGATGTTTTAAAATATTTATGGGCAAGCAATTTTCCAAATGATGTACATTTTATGAGAAAATTTTTTAGTTTATAAAAAAAATGATAAATTATTTTCCAAATTTCTAATTCCTGTAAAATTAAAACAGCTTAATTTAGAAGGCTTTTCCCGTGTAGATAATGTTTGCCTCGTCTGTATTTGATATTTCATTTCTGTATTTAAATTTAATGACGTTAATGGATTTTCAGCTAATTTTAATGAAATTCTAATATGTTTTGATATATATTACATGAAATCACATGAAAGGCCTTTTAATGTACTAAGCTTACGCATTACATTTAATTAGTCTAATTCAATGAAAGCAGAAATTATTGTTGAAACATTGATAAACTCGAATTTAACCCTATGAAAATTTTTACTCCAGGTGAACCTGTCAAACGTTCAACATACGCAGGTTTTCGGAAGAACGGGTGTATAATAAGCCAGATTTAATTAAATTCCACACCCAAAATTGCACGTCAGTATCATCTCAAGAATTTGTTAATATCACAAGTCTCGGTGGGATTAAATCAATTTTCATTTAACGGCTTCTTCAAACCATATTCACGCGGTTTTATGACTAAAAAAATATATATTGGATAAACAACGTGTTCGCTGTTAATAAAAAAATTCTCTATCAACAAACCTTTATATTGATTTATTAACTAAACCGAAAGAATGCAGATTTTTTTTTCAAGAAAATATTTAACAAATTTTAATTGAATTTAATAAAAATATCGGCTAGAAATTTATTTAAAAGCGTTTACATTTTTAAAACTGATAATCAATTAAATATTTATTGGAATCTGGTTTGTTTATAATGAAAAACATAGAAATTGGCATATAGCGAATATAAAAATAATATTACAAAANGATATCTGAATAAATATGCCCAATTATGCAATTTATCTAGAAACTAATAATCCTAGAATAATACTTTTTACGATTAAATTGCATCCCACCTTTATTTTAAAAACCTTCAATGAACAAAACATGCTGCCTGATTGGATTAAAGTTAAGGTCTAGTTGTAAAAAGCGCTGTAACACAAAAAACCCCATGGATGTAAACAGACTCAGTGCCGAATTTGTTGCTATCGCTAAAAACATTTTTAGAGAACCTCTAGGCATGCGGTATTCGCCAAATGTTTGCCAAATCTCGAGTCGCTTCGTCTTTGCATTCGCCAAATATCGTGCCTATGTATACATGTTAGATACATTAGGTATACATGTTACATACATGTTAGGTTTGTATAACCTCCTAGTGGTTAAGGAAGCGAATACCTACTTGCCATGTGCCATGAGAATCCTCAACTTACTACCAATCGTGATGGACAACAGTGAAACTCTTATTGCAGTGGCTGTGGTTACTGTTTTGTGCGATGTCTACAAACTAATTTTAAAAAAAGGAATAAGAAAAGCAGATAGTGGATAATATCACTGAACATTCGACAGCTGCCCCACTTTTGAAGTCCTCCTCCTTTTTTTTTAAGGCAGATTCTAAAGGATACCATTAGTGAATATTTTTTTTATAAACCAATCACATAGTACTGATGGCTCGTCCTATTTTCGATTCGTTTGTAAAAATCTAAAACCTCGTTCCGATTTTGATGATTCGTAAGAGAAGATTTCCAAATAATTGGTTCTGTTTCGAAAACATCGAGTAACTGCAAAACTGTTGCGTTGGGCAAATCTATTCCCAATCAAAAAATAATGCTGTTTTGTTATTGTGTAAGCAATACATCTAAATCTAGTTAGGAATCGTTTAAAAATAAAAAATAATTATCATTAAATAGAAGTGTGTGGTGTTTAGTGACCGTTAGCCAATGATTATTTGGAGATCGTGAGGTGCGGTCTGGTGTGACGTAGGTTTTAGAAAAACATTTTCTTTATCGAGCCAACGTGCGCAAGCTCAAAGTGTTTGTTTTCCGTGTAGATGTGTCATTCTTGTGGGTCGTGTTGAGAGTGCTGCAGAGAGGCTTTGAGCCCTGAAGATGATCTCAATAAAGATCGAAACATTGCATTGATAAAGAAAATGTTTTTCTAAAACGTCACATCAGCACCACGATCTCCAAATAATCATTAAATAGAAGTACACACTTGTTGATTTTGATAACTGTTAAATGTTGGTTAATAGTATGTACAGTTACAGTTGGTTCCCCAATGTGTGGACACGTTGAGAAGGGTTACTTCACGAATATTCGTGCACTTTCAAGCGGACAAGCAGACCGACATTAAGCCGAGCATTGAATGTTTTTTCCCGGCGAATAACCGAACTTACTACCACACAAGTTGGCATATGATGAACCTTTACTCGGCATTCGGCGAATCCCGCATATCTGGAGCCATTTTTAGATGAAAGGAAAGGTACAGGTTATTGATCAATATACACTCCGCAAGATTCCACCTCTAATACAAGCGCATACGTCACGATTTAGATTATACCAATCAATAAGGCTAGCAAATTTTTAAATTAAGAACAGAAAAGATAAAGTTCAATTATCAACCCCGGAGACAAAATTATATTACTTTGCTCGCTTTGCAACTACATTGTCAAAGAAACTGTTATGAATATTCTAAGAGTATGTCCTATCGTAGAAGAAATTTGGTTTATATTATAACAACCGGAGATTTTTGTCACATGAACAGTGTATAGGCCAGGGGGGGTCCAACCTGCAGCTCTTTGAAGGATTATTTGTGGCTCTTGATAAATCTACCCGAGTTCCCTTTTGACTTACTTTTGATGTGCCTCTTAATAAACTTGTAAGCATTGCAACTGATGGAGCTCCGGCAATGCTGGGTAAAAAAATCGGTCTTATTGGGCTTTTAAGAGATGATTCTCAAATTCCACAATTCATACCGATTCACTGCATAATTCACCGAGACATCTCGTTACAAAATATTTAAAATATCCTGATGTTATGAAAACAGTGTTACACATTGTAAATTACATTCGCACCAATGCAAACCATCATGGACAATTCAAAAATTTCCTTGAATAATTAAAGGACGAAGAACTTCCAAATGACATTAATTTATTTTGCATTGTTAGATGGTTATCTAGCTAAAACGTATTAAATCGTTTTGTAGATTTGTTTGATCCGATTATTGCATTTCTAAAAGAAAAGGAAATAACCTATTCAGAATTAGACGATGACGAGTGGTTACAAGACTTAATGTTGTTGACTGATGTCATGGAACATTTACAAACACTGAATTTACAATTGCAGGGGAAAGATAAAATAATATCTGACCTCTCACAGTGTATATTTAGTTTTCAAACTAAATTACAACTTTTTCAAAAGGACATTAAAAATAAAACATTTTTTCATTTTCCTCGAATTAAAAAAATTTGTTCCAGTATTAAACAAGAAAAACTCAACGAGTATATAAAAAAGCTAGAAGGAATATTGGCGGAATTCCAAAATAGATTTCAAGATTTGAAATATTTTAAATCGTCTTTTGATTTTTTCTGAATCCATTTGAAATTAACATAATCCAAGGTGAGTTTTCCATTTCCAATATAATTATGACCCAAAAAGCATGTGGAGAATTAGAATTAATAGAGATGCAAGAAGATCAAGCACTACAATTAAAATATAAGTCGACGTTGATTACTGAATTTTGGAAATTTGTACCAGAATCGAAGTATCCTGAATTAAAAAAGGCTGCTTGTCGAATTATTTCAATATTCGGAACAACTTACATACGTGAATCATTTTATTCCACTTTAAAATTCGTGAAATCCAAACACCGATCAGTATTAACTAACCAGCATCTCAAAGAATTACCGAGAAGTGCTGTCACCAATTTTTCACCAAATTTTAAAGAATTATCAAGAGAAGTAAAATAAATGTGTTTAATTTTTAATATTTAAATTCAATACACATATTTTGTACTTTTATTTATATGTTTTCAATAAATATAATTTCTTTAAAAAAAAATTTAATACCTTGTTTGCATACCTTTTAAATATGTATTTAATTGCGGCTCGCGAAAAATTTCAAATTTTGAAAAATGGCTCGGACTATCAAGGAGCTTGGCCACCCCTAGTATAGGCATTTTAACCAGAAATAATTTGAATAATTTTTGTTTATATATCATTATTGTTTTAAAATATAGAGTTTTTCGTAAATTAAATAATTTGTTGAAGTCGCGAGGAGCGGTCAAGAACGAGATTGTTTTGAAAAACACCTTTTTAATTTTTTTGCCGACGTTTCGACTTTCATTCGTGTCATTCTTCAGGGTCTGAATAAATTACAAAATATATGTAAATTGGAAAAATACAATTTAAAATGGTAGTTTATTTTTTGAACTAATGAACTCATACTCACATAAAGCGCGATTTTAATTATGGTTTCATTTTATAAAAAATAACCTTTTTTCTTATATTTTAATACGTTTTCTTTCTGTACTTTGTAATTATTTTTATTGTCAATTCGACAGACTTACTTTATTTTATTGTTATTTGTGTAGTATTTAGTGGCCGTTAATTAATGATTATTTGAAGATGTTGAGATGCGGTCTTGTGTGATTATGAAATTGTTACCACCAAATTCGCAATTGCCAGCTGCCGGACTCAAATGGAATCGATTGGACGGCATTTTATTAATTTTGTTTCTAACAAACTTCGCATAAATCGCAGTATGTTATTACCAATGTGTCCGTTTTTAAGAAGTACCACCAAATTACATATGAATTTTACGAGCAAAGTTTGGTCTTACGTTTAAACAAGAAAAATTCCATGAAGATTGATGAAAAATATGATTATTTGGAGATCTTGAGATGCGGTTTGTCGTGACAAACATTTTCTCTATCTTGCCAACGTTTCGACCTTTATTGAGATCATCTTCAGGGCTCAAAGTGTTTGTGTACTGCGTAATTGTGTCATTCTTGTGTTTCGTGTTGAGAGTGCCAGAGTGAGTCATTGGATAACGGTCACTAAACACCACACATTTTAAAGAGAAATGTTTCAATTAAGTCATCCACTGAATTAACCAACCGGCCAGGTTTTGAAATGAAATAAAATAAAATAACGAAAAACTTTTATGAAGATGAAGATTCCCAAACAAAAGCAAAATTGATGCGGAGGTTGCATCTTGGTTCGACGTTTAGGACAGCAGGTACTTGTTGCCTTGTCTGGTTGACTGACGTTAAGGTGACCCTCACTGCGCTTTGGCGTGATGCAGAGTGCACGTCCAATATCGTTGCAGAAAATTTATATTAAGATCGGTAAGTTGATCGAGGTAGTCTTCTGATGAACCTAGTAAACGGGAGACTACCAAGTCCAGATAGATATATTTGATGCAGGGTGGGCGACCATGACCCGAGGGGTTAAAAGCCTAGGTAGGCCCGTACCCCATCCCTAAAAGGTCCGGGATTTGGTCGGCTCACGAGTCCTGCATAAACCTCTTGGATCTGTTTACAAACCCCAAGATTTTGGACCATTTTATCTTTGGGAGTGATTTGTCAATGTCCTCTTCTTCAAAAGTTTCAAATCTATCCCTGACATACCTATCACATTCTGCGAGGTAGTTTCGAGCCGTTTCTTCTTTTATTTCACAGAAGCGGCAAAAGGGGTCTGGTTGGATACCCATTATGAAGAGGTGTCTTCTCAAGGGGCAATGGCCCGTTAGGATATCTATCAGCCTCCTAATTCCCCTCCTTGAGTTAGAGAATAACCATTTCGTTCCTTTTGGTTTGATTTCCTTCAGAAACTCCTTCTATTGCCTATGTCCGGGGGACAGATTCCATTCTTTCAGGAATTGTTTCATGCCCCAGCCGTTAATACTCTCTTTCCCTGTACTTATAGAGTGGGGTAATACCGGTTGTGGCCCGACAAACGCGGTATTTGAGCCTTCTTTGGCCAGGCTGTCCGCCTCTTCATTGCCATAGTGCCCTTTATGAGCTGATATCCATATGAGGGTTACCCTATTCTCGTACCTGGTAGTAATCCTATTAATAAGTTCAACGGTTTCCTCTACCAGCCTAGATGTTGATAACTCTTTTTGTAATGACTTAAGACTGGCCTGACTGTCGGAAAAATTCTAATATCTTTTCCCTTAATCTTGTTCTCCATGAGTGTTCTGCAGCAAACATTGATGGCCCAGACCTCCGCCTGAAAGACTGAGGTGTTATTACCAATAGGGGAGGAGATGCTGATCCCTAATTTAGGTATATGTATTCCAGCACCGCTTCCCTTCTCCTTAATGAGTGGGCCATCGGTGAAGCAGACTAGTTGTAATCACAGGGAGTAACTACCTGAAAGTGCTTTTTCCCTAAAGGTGTTTTTACCTTTTTATCGCTAACACTTAGTAATTGGTTGTTGACCTTACTCAATCAATGTACAATTTTCGAGTGACCTATATTATTTCCCTTATGGTTCCAGCTGCCTTCACTAATTAATCTATAGCAGCTGGTTAGTGCTCTTGCCTTAACCTCTATGTGTAGAGGTGTAGTATTGTTTGTAATTTCAAGTGCTAGTGAGGGTGTAGTGGGCAATGCTCCCGTCATCATCATGCAACCTAGTCTTTGAAATGATCTTAGCTTGTTAATATTCCCTTCATTATCTAGCCCTTTCCACCATACAATGGCTGCAAATAGAAATCTAGGTAGTATAATTGCGGTATATATCCATTTGGCCACCCAAGGTTGATACCCCATGTTCTACCAACAATTCTCCCACATTGTATCATAGATAATGTGCCTTTCCTGTGTATATTTTTAATGTGACCTTTTCAATCAAGTTTCCTATCAAGCGTTACCCCGAGGAATTTGATTGAATCCCTTAATTTTAATTCGATACCCTGAAATTTTGGGTTTTTGAAATTGCCTAGTGTTCTTCTCCTGCTAAACATTATCAATTCCAGTTTTGCTGGATTAATTGAGAGACCTTTATCACAACACCACTGAGATAACAACCCCATTGCCTCCTTCATCAGCAGTGAAAGGGTCAGGGTCCCCATTTTCATCCTGCAATAGGGCTAGTGGATTAATATAATCCTTTTCCAACAGTTTAAAAATTCGGGCACTCTCCTTAATATTCTCTGTCTTCAAACAATAATCCCTCCATGCTTTCCGTTTAGTTTTCCTCAATTCTTTTTTGTATTCTTTTTTCATTGAGAGATATTCCCTCCAATAATGTTCAGAGTTCCCCTGCAGGGCTTTCTTGTGTAACACTCTCCAAGTCCAGATACAAAAGCCAAAACTACTGGCGTTAGGTCTTGAACCAAAACACCAATATAGCCAAATGATTCGAATTCGGTCAACAATACTGTTGAACAATTATCTTTCTTTAGTCAAAAATCTTTAGTACATTTTATTTTTTCAAAGACTACATAAATTGCAAACCAGTGAAAATTTGTTTAAACTTTAGTTGATATATTCCCATCGAAGAACAAATGAATTTTTTGGGTTTTCAATTTAATACTTCTCCAATTCGGGAAGAAAAAAAGCGATTACACGTTAGAAAAGTCATTCGGTTAATATGTAGATTGACCTTGTGAGCTAAGTGGAGTTATTTGACTTTGCTAAAACGGTATTTTCGGCCGGGTGGCGTCCGAAGTCTCAAGGGTGGGAAAAGCTCTCCTGCTAAAACTTGGCCCAGTTGGGAACTAATGGTACTGTAATTATAGTTAACCAATACTACCATGAGGTAGTCTCCTCTTAAGTTGTCTTTAACTATGGCTCTCATTCGATTTGTGAAGTTTCCAAAGCAGCACCAGTTGCCTGATGCCACGTCCTTAACACAAACTGTCGTATATTTTGTTTGTTCTACATTGGAATTTGAACATTTAAAAACCTTTTATTTTTGATGATCAAAAAACCATCTACTTAAAATTAACGTGATTAATTAAAAAATCAAATTTTTTCCATCTTGATTCATTTTCCCAATTATCTTCTGTCACCCGCTCTTCAATTCTTTTAAGGTAAGGATTGTAAATGTTTTATTGTGTGCCAATTTTACGCCTTTTACTGTTCCAACGTGTCCGGCCCGTTTCCACTTAGCTGTTTTTGCCGTTTTATCGATGTCGTTCACTCCTGTTTCCCGGTTTTTCATGCTTCTTGTTATCCCGGACTGTCCAGCACTTTTTTTGTCATTTGAAAAACGTAAAGGAAATGGCACCCATTCAAGCCTTTTCTTCACTTTCAACACGAAGAATTTGATCAAATTCTTTCGATTTTTTTTGTGTAAAATTTAAAAAGTTTTCTAAGTCAAGTTACGGGACCAATTTAAACTCTTGCCTAGAAATTTATTTATTTTATGATTTATCTTCAAGCTATTTTTCATTAGGACTCATTACGACGTCCCATGATTGCAGCATATGTTTCAATATTCTGACCAGACATTTAAAAAAACAAAAATAAAACTCTGGATTTAATTTTCCCTCATTTTTTTCGTTTATGACGGACTTTTGATACACCCATTTTAAATTTAAGGAAAGAGAATTTTTTCGCTAAAGGTGCAGGATTTGTATAGCACTTGTTTTAGAAGGAGACATTTTCTTCTTTTATTTAATTTAGTTATTATGCAAAGTTTGGTTGAGTTGAAAAATTAGTGTCACGAGCGGACCTCGAACCCACGTTCGTTAATACGACCAGCTAAATAGCACATAATAGAATTTTATTTAATTTCAATCTTTAATTTTTAATTTATGCACTTACCTATTTATCAAATTTTGTTAAAAAATGAATTTAAAATAGGGTTCCACGATGATTAAAATGAAGTGTTAAATACCAATTATTTGACATTTAACATGTATAATTTGTACAACTGATAACACTCAGATAAAGGAAAATGTTTGAATGAATTTTCATGTAATATATTTGAATGTATAATTTGAATGTAATATATTTTTTAATACATTTCCAAAATACTTTTTGATGATAAAACGAAATAGTTGAATCGCTTTATATGACTTGAAAAAACATGTATAATTTTTTTATATATTTCGACCAAATTTTAAATGTATAAAGTTAATAATATATTGTTGATAAATATAAATATTTTGGAGTGAAACAAACTAATTTCCACGTTTAAACACATTTTCTCATTTGCCCTTTCATCCGTTTATAAGGGCTTAATTTGAGGCAATATATTTGGAAAAATAGCTCGGGTCGGAAACTGCTGGCAAAGTTTTTGGCACCTAGCATTCACAGGAAACAACTTTATCGTGGGATGAAGCTATTTCCACGGGATACTGTATGAAAGTTTCCGTAGTGAGAAGATTTCCGTAACCTCTCTCCTCCCTCGGCGAAACTTTTCCAAACCAACTTTTCCGCATCGCCCGTGAAAACTAAGACAAAAAACATATTTTTTGTCCGTCTCGTTATGCAAGTCGACGAGTTGTTTATTCAAATATCTTATTCGAATTCAGACTTCGTTAGTATAGGCACTAAGAATTACATCGAAATAAACTCTGTTTTAAATAAAAATAAATATTTTCTCTTTTAATATATAATAACTTCAAGAGTTCCTTCAGGGCAATCTGCCTACCGTATATTAATATTTACAGTATATAAAACGTCCTCTCCTTGATGATATAAAATATTACACTTTTTAATGGAAGCGTCGATAATAATTGTTAATTCTTTCATTTAATTATTCTTTTTATGTAAAATCTCGGTTGAGATAGAAAAGTCAGTGTCACGAGCGGGATTCGAACCCACGACCTTTGGCTAAAAACGCTGCTGCCACCGAGGTCAAGATGGAATAACAAGAGTTGTCAAAGTAAAAACACCAAAAGGCGTTTATACACGCACACTGGCCACTCTGTCACCCTTACTTCCTGATTGATGAGCTGGAAATTTTGTAGAAAATTTGGTGGGCGGAATGTTTACGCCTGAATTTAAATTTTATTTTTGTTTTAATTTAAGTTGAGTTTGTTTTGTCTCGTTGCCACGGGGAACGAATGTTTACGCCTCCCATTGCTATGGGAACCAAATGTTATGCTTTCGGTTGCCATGAGCACCAGTGTTTACACGTCGCCGTTCCTACGGTGAATTGTTTTGTATTTTTCATTACCATGGAAACGCCCCTTCTTTTAATTGTCAAGTCCAGTCAACTGGACCAGTCGCGTCTCAACCGCCAAGAAGACAGCATACGCTCTGTTTCTTAAATTTAGATGTTTCAGGCAGTAATTTTATATAAGTTATTTTGTATTGTAAATCGATAGTTCAACGTTCTGTACTGTTCAACAATACGGGCGTTATTATTATTATTCGTCCGCCGCACTACAATCAGTTGTATTCTATGTCTTGATTCACAACGACCGCACGCCTGACATCTTCCCGCACCGCAGCAGAAGTGGACCCGACTTCATAATCTTTCCCGCACAACCGCAACGCCACGTCACATCTATACATCAAGAGTACTCACAAGTGAACTTTTAGTTTAATTTNTCCTCTCGGGACGTCATACACTCACACCAGAGTACTCGATATTCATCGGGGTGGGGTTATAAGCATCCCCTTCCTTTCACGCTAATAAATTACATTCATTCCAATAAATTAACACGAACACAACGCTCGATATAAACATAGAAGTCTGGTCACATTCACTCCCCCAGAATACTCGATATTCCTCGGGGAGGGGTTGAACCCGCTAATAACTTACTTTTACTCTCCAGATGTCCCACACTGACCCTGGAGTGCTCGATATTCAATTCGATACAGAAAATTCTTTAAAAAAATAAATTTAGATAGTATATGATTTCATAAATTATTTCAATACATAACAATATCAAACTGTTGCTATTATTATTTAGATGAGTCTAACGAAATATAATCTGCTTATGGCAAATAACTCATCATCAGCAAAGAAAACCATCCATGTATATTCGTTTCTGCAACTACTTTCTATCAAACGGATTCAAGGGTCAAAGTTTATTCACGCATATTGCGAGAAAGAGGCATTAATCAACGAGCCACCAGAGCCGGACCTTTCTACACTTATCTGAACCGGTTGAGTTATGCACAAAGTTTTGTCAACTCGGACTGTCAACCGACAAAATCCACTTTTCATAAAAATATCTTTCAAGAGGCTAAGATTCGACTATTCACTTTCGGCAGTTCTTTCTTACTTCGAATTTGACTGAACTATTTGATTGGACATTCTTCATTTATCGAAGGGAGTAAATTGCGAAAATCTCTTAACTGTTTTTTTTTTAAAGGTACATATATTCAATACATCCTTAATATAAAAGCAAATTTCTCTAACTTCATCCGAGTTATCAAGTGGGCTTTAACCTATTCAACGGACTTGCTAATAAAAAATTGGTATATTACGATTTCACCGTTTCACTAAAAAACATAAATTCATGGAAATGGTATTGGATATAAATTCGTACCTATACACCTACACAGAGTTGGGCAAAATCAAACTAATTCAATCATGATTAAGAATTTTGATTGAACTTTCATCATGATTGAATTAGTCATGAATAAATTAATCATTATATGATTTAATCATAATTAATTCAATCATGAAGTATGACTAAATCATATAATGATTAATTTAGTCATGAGTAATTCAATCATGATTAAACTTCAATCAAAATTATTAATCATGATTGAATTAGTTTGATTTTGCCCAACTCTGGCTACAATGACCAACTTACCAAAATCCAACCGACTCTGGATAAAAATTTAGAGATGAGAGTCGTACTCAAGACCAACCTTCAAAAAGTGTTATTATAAACGAAAACCAAAATTACATAATTATTGTACATGTCTATTTTATTACAATCAAGACCCATAGATGGTGTATTTTCCAAATAATGTAGAAATTCTCCTTTTAAGTAGAATAAATTTTAATTCAAAGAAATAATTTTTCGATTGATCGGTTATGTAAACATATTTACTTTTCAAAGCGTAGCTTGTTCTTGGAATTTTTTATTTTATTATTATTATTATCATTACTTTTTGGCTTTTTATAACGACGGAGTTTTACTTATAATTGGAAGATTGATTTTTGTTAAACAAGGTGTTGAAGGATTTTCGTTTTCATGAAATAAATTTCTATTAGAAAATTTTTTAAACGTGATGAAGTTGTGTATTTTTCATTTTTTGAGCACCCATTTGAACATGATTTATCAAAATTAGTCATGACTAACTATATTGTGACTAAATTAGTCATTCCTCGTATTCAATTACTAGTCATGATTAATTTAGTTATGTCTAACTATATTGTGACTAAATTAGTCATGCCTCGTATTTAATGACTAGTCATGACTAATTTAGCATCAATCACATATGGCGACTAATGACTAAATTAGTCACTTACTACCAATCATGTCTAACGTCTGAGTGATCAATCATTAATCATTAGACAAGTCTAATTTTTGCCCAACACTGCACCTACAGAATGAGAGTGTAAACGATTTTATTTAAACTTGAATTACCGTCGACATTGTACTCATTAAACTTATGTTCGGAAGTTGAACATTAGAGAGAGAGAGAGAGAGAGAGAGAGAGAGAGAGAGAGAGAAAAATAAATAGTAAATTAAAAATAAAATAAATGATTTAAACAATAAATCACCCTATATTCCACAATTTTATATAAGAAATAACATGGAAAATAAAAAATAAAAGTATTATTTTCATATAACTTAATAGTAATAGATACTTTTTATTAGTGTGTTACTAACATTGACAATAAATTAATAATAGTGTTTTGTTGTTGTTCCAGGTAAGGATTTTCACCTTATAAACAGGAATCGCCGAATGGTAACTGTGATCGTGTATTAGGTGAATACACGCACGTCAAAAGGTAGGAAGTGTGGTCGCCAGGGAATGCATTAACAATTGACAAGCCTGACATTATACAGTGGGAGGTTTATAGGCCGACAAACAGCTGAGGTCATCTGCCGGACCTCTGAGTGTTTTCCTTCTTTTTCTGTTTATTGTTTTTGACGCGTATTTTGATTTAAACTGGAGCCATTTGAGCGTCTCGATCTGGTTACTGACCCCCCTGCAATTTCCTTCCTACCACTTTCCTTTTCACTCCTTCTCTCCACTTTGCTTTGGCAGAGGATTCCTGAGTTACTGAGGCACTGGTACTTCTGTAGGGAGTTCGTATGACCTCACGGGTGGGCGATCAGTCCCACGTTAAAAATAATACTGAACCACGGGAGTGGTGTATCCAAGTGGCTCCACTAATTGAGGTTGAACTCGTGGTGGTCGTGATTTTTAAACAAATTGTACCTGCCTTCTCTATCTCTCCAGGGGTGGTGAAAGGCAAGGCTAAAAGGCTGTGCTGGAAATCACAAAACTGCATTTTTTAAGGCAGATATATGGATGCTCTTTAGGATGCTTTTTAGGGCACTTCTGAACTTGGTTAGTATTATCTCGCTAGCCAAGGGATGTGACAAGTCCATGCATGTAAAATCATCCTGGTGTTCTTTCGGGAACACTGGGAGTCTGAGAAGTCCCCTTGGGGATAAGTCCGGACTTTCAAGATCCTCATGGGTCTTAACACACCTGGGAACATCTGACCCCATGCAATTATTTGTTTACTACGACGATATCCTTAAATCCAGGCTTCTCGTGTCTCAGGTTGTCATGTAAAGAATAGAACCAAAACATACAATACTTAAATATACGATACCACATATAGACATCTGGAGACATTCACTCACTCAGAGATATACCTCGTGGCAGGGTTGAATGAAGTTTCATAAGGATGTCGGTGATAAAGGTGGGAGGGGCAAGTTGATATATTGGGATCATAGAAGAAGAAGAAAAATAACTTTATTCTGGGACTGGTGCCCCCTAAGAATAATATACATGTAATAAATAAAGGAAGTTCCTTCTATGAAATTAAGAATAAAATGAGATAAAAATCTTGGCTCAATGTATACAGGTAAGGAAAAATAACAACAATATTAAACAAAAATATCAAATATTAATGTAAGGTGATTGGAAGGAGAGGAGGTGATTATACAGGTGGGATTTAAAGGAGGAAAAGGCGGTAGCGTGACGAATGAAAAAGGGGAGGGAGTTCCAGAGTTAAAGGCTCGGATCAGAAAGGATCTTCAAAAGGTATGTATATTGCGGAAGAATAAGGTCAATTGAGGATGAACAGGATGGGAGGAGTTGTTTTGGAGGGATTGGGAAAGGTAAGGAGGACAACGAGTTTGGATGGTCTGGAAAAAAAGCAACCTAGGAAATACTTTGCACGGAATGAGGGGTAGAGTCAGCAAAATTTGGAATACAACCCGGACACCCGGGACCACCGTGGGGTGCCGAACACGAATCTTACGCAACAATTCATAATCCGATTCAATTTCGCGTTCACCCCTCCGAGTGACCACACAGCTGTAATCAAAGAAGGGAAATATAATGGAAGATACAAAGAGTTTGCATGTTGAGAAAGGTTAGAGAAGCAGGACCGACGAAATAGGCTGAGGGAGGCAATACAATGGCGGGAAATTTGGGAAATTTGGGAAATTTGAGGATGCCAGTAATGGTTTTGGTCAAAGACTACTCCTATATTTTCAACCGAGGAGCAGAAGGTAATGGGATGGTTATTTAACGTGAGAGGTAGGATGCTGGGAAGCGAATTGAGGAGTTGCCTGGACCCAATATGGCTGATTTGGACGGATTGAGGACCAGGGAATTTTTATGTGCCAATTCGTTGATGCAATTTAGGTATAACAAGTGCGATTCATAAAAATTAAACGATATAATCACAAAGAATGAATATGTAAACAATTTGATAACAAATCCGGCTCGTTTCCCGGTAAATTTTCTGAACCTATAATAATGACCCGAATTTTTTGTCTGTCTTTAGCCCTGAAACATATCCAATGTCTCAAGGCAGCAAGAACAAGCCTAGTGAAATTATGTTCTGAATTTAAAATTACACTTCTACTTGTTAATAGTTTGTTTTTAATGTAATACAATTTTATTATTTTTCTCATTGTGGTCTGAGAGCAAAACCTGTTTTTTGGTGTAATTTGGTCACCGTTGGTTTTGGTCTGCCTTGCCTCCGATGGTCACAAGGCTTTTCGGCCTTGCAACATGTTTAGTGGTTTTTTGCCTATCTTTTACCTCATCGTACGTAGGAAGACTCTAAACACGTGGACCGCGATAATTTACTCAGTATTGGTCATAGGAAAGGAACCTTTAAGCAAAGCGCCTTACTGAAGCCATACCTTTAGAAAGGTAAGGTTTTATTATATTTGTTTTTATTAAATTGGTATTGTAAAGGGTTGTTAAGGCTCATAATTCCCGATAAAAATAAGCCTGTCGATCAGTGGAGACGGTTGTGCAAAAAAAAACTAAAATAAATAATTATACGCTGTCTATCAAAATCATAAGTAAAAAATAAAATAAAATAGATAAATAAAATAATTTAAAAATAAAGAATAATGACCAAATTTGAAAATGCATATTTTTTCTTCAGTTTTTGAAGTCACAGACCCGCGCTAGGTCTCATATTTTAGAAAATTTTACACTGAAAAAGTTTTGTTTTAATTATAATTAATTAAAGTTTTTAGTTCAGATAAAAAAGTCAATGGCACGAGCGGGATTCGAACCCACGATCTTCGGCTTTTTACGCCGCTGCTCTACCACTGAAGATTGAAATTGAATTTTGAAAAATGGCAAAAAGGAGGGAAAATTCAAAAGGTGCGGTTGAGATAGGAAGTTGGTGTCCGGAGTGGATCGCGGTCACGATAGCTCAAGTGGTAGAGCAGCGGCGTATCAAACCGAAGATCGTGGGTTCGAATCCCGCTCGTGCCATTGACTTTTTTATCTAAACTAAAAACCTTAATTATAATATATTTATTGGTCAAGCGGACCACGAAATTAGTGATTTTTTTTTAATGTTTCCAAGCTTCAGTTATTCATCAGTAAATTCAAAAATTCAGAAACATGTTAATTTTTGCACTTTTTACAAAAATTACAAATCGAGCTGTGGAGCCAAGAAATAGTCCTGGAGCAATTGATAATGTTATTAAAAAAATGTTCACAAGCTTTCAATTGGTCACCTACTTTGCTCGATTTCTCAACAGCTTTCGAGTTATTAAGTTATTCGCAATTTTTGGGCAAAAAACGCGGTTTTTACGTGCTCTCGGAAAAACACCGAACACTCTCTCTCCCGATTTTCAATAATGCATAATTTTAAATGATCATGTTTTTGGAAAATACAACTTTGTGCAGAGGCTTATTCAAAAAATTGATCAGGGAAGCGACACTTCTTATTTTGACGTTTTGAGATGGGGACTTCTGCTGTCCATAACCACTTGTTTCACACGAAATTCCAAATTTTCCTTTCCATTTCTCCGGTGTTGTGTGGCAGTTTGGCTTCGAATAGGTTTATATGTGATAAAATCGGAAGAGAAAGATATTGTTTGGTTTTTTATACTGTTTCTAGGTCTAGAGTTCTATGCTCTTCACGGTCACTTAAATGTTCAAAAAAGTTAAATATTTTACATATTTCGGTATTATTTTATCAAAATCTCTTTAGTCTAGTACAATAGATATTTTTTTCTAAACGAGTGTCCGTAACCGCAGAGGTTATATCAACCCTCGGGGTGCCGGTGTTTTTGAAAAAAAAAAGAAAATCATTTGTAAGTATCTTGGGTTCGAATACAGGCCGCTGTATTCGAACCCGGGACCTTTACCTTACAGTGATGAGCACCGTGTCAACACCTAAACCGTTGCGGCCAACGATGCCTCTATTTTTTTATTTTTGTGAATATTATAGTTGGAGTTTATTTAAAAACGTTCGTTAATTTTGGGCAACAACCTAAATTCGGTACAAAATTTTATACTTTTTTTGTACAAAGCAATTTATTTTTATCTCGTGGTTTTTTAAAGATCTTGAATGGCTACAATGTTTTGACGATTATTGATATATAAAATAAATTTTTTTTTAATATAATGCAATATTTTGGAAAAAATACACCCAAATACAATGGTGTAAATATAAAAATTTTTGGAAGAAGGGATTTTATGATCGGAGATTTTTCTCATTGCCGCCCAAATTACGCAATAAAAACGTTAATCGATTCTTCTTACAATATGACAGAGAATGTTCTGGTGGGGAAGATATTTTCTGGCAGAGAATAAATCGTGTCAAGTGTTGTGAAACTTGTGAAAAAATGTAACCATTTCCTCAACGTTGGCTTTTATAGGATTAGTTTCTTACTACATCAAAAAGGAAGAACGAAAAAAATTTAAGCATATCAAGAATACCCAACATACTTAATAAGTGTGTAGAGATCCTGAATGATCTGAATATTTGCCGGGACTTTTAGGAGACGTCAGGAAATAGGGATATAATTTCCATTCATCAACGTTAAACGTTAATTATAAAAACACACCCCATCACACATGAGAAGTTTAATAAGTTTCCCGGCCGAAAAAAAAAGGATTTCCCTCTAATTTAGAGCCAAGCGTTCAAATACCCTTTAATAATCCTTTTCCTCGCTTAAAAAAATATACCAGGCATACTTGGATAATTTACTTAATAATTAGAAGATTTAATTTTCGAAGAAAGACACCGGCTATATCATCTCATTTACGATTTGTATTAATTTTTCTTTCTGTGAAAAAATGCAACTGGCAGGGCATGAACAAAGGAAATAAAGATCTGGAACTTGACAGACCACGATATTAAGGGGAGAAAGGTCATTACTGGAATTTCAGAATTTAGGAGAGTTGATTTTAGGAGTCTGCACGGTGTTCTTTTTAGATGGCCCGGCTGAAATTCTCCTGAACCAATGACTATCAAAAAATTAAAAAATACATGTTTAATATAATTTAGTTTCAAATTTTTACCTTTTATTGTAGAAAAATTATACAGGATACACCAGGGTAAGTTCAACTTAAACATTTCAAATACTATCCTACACATCCTGTTAGATCATTTTAAAGGATATTTTACGCTGAAAACAATAGTACAATCGGTTTTAGTATGGTCAAAAAATGACATAGTTATAGCAAAGAGTTTGTAAAGAAACAGTAATTTGGTTTGCTATTTATTAATCGCATTTCATGTTTGAATTGTTTTGCGTAAAGATGGAAACATTTGCTTTTATTAACCCCTCTTCATCAGTACTCTGAGCGATAGAGTCGTTGACAAGCATTTTCTTTCCTTTGCCGCTGTTTTTCAACTAAGGTTGCTGGGTTCCAATAGGCGAAGGTACTGTTTCTTTAATGACCACACAGAAAATAATCAAGTTAAATCGGGTGACTGAGGAGGCCAACAGATGGCCAACAAAACAAACAGGCCATGAGGTCGTATCCACCTATCCAGAAAGTGACGTTACAAATAACTCCTATCTACAAAGGATTGTGTGCGGGGGCATCCATCAAACTGGAAAATCATTCTTTGTCGTTGCTGGAGAGAAACAGCACCTAATAGTGTTGGTGTAAAACATCCCTCAAAATATTAAGGGACTGAGCACCATTTAAATTATTTTCGCAGAAATAGGCCCAACTATTTATTTCCTAGAAGTCCATATCTAAACGTTGATCATATTATTGATCATGAAATGGCCAACATTTTCAAATATTTTTATTATTTTAATTAATTACTCTTTTAATGTAAGGTCATGTTTCAGATAAAAGAACAAGTGCTACGAGCGAGATTCGAACTCACGACCTTCGGTTCTAACCACTTGAGCAATCGTTACGTCGATCCAATCGGACACCAGCTACTCATCTACAACCTTTCGAATTTTCTCACATTTTGCCATATGTGTGGTGATTAGTGACCGTTAATCGATAATTATTCAGAAATCGTGAGATGCGGTCTGGTGTGATGTAGGTTTCAGAAAAACATTTTCTTTATCGTGCCAACGTTAGAAGACGATCTCAATAAAGATCGAAACGTTGGCACGATAAAAAAAATGTTTTTCTGAAACCTACATCACACCAGACCGCATCTCACGATTTCTGAATAATTTTGACATATTTTCATCTTTTTCATATCAACCAAGACCTTTAGTTAAATGTATAGTAACGTACGTAGTGGTCTAATTGACAAAATTACATATTTAAATTAATTATTCTTTTAACGTCTTGGTTGAGATGAAAAAGTTAGTTTCACGAACGGGATTCAAACCATCTACCTTCGGCTACCCACGGTGTGTTCGAATCCCGCTCGTATGAGAAAATTTTTCGTCTCAACCAAGACTTTACAAAAAAAGAATAATTAATTGAAATAATTTGGTCAATTAAACCTCTAAACATAAATGGATAAACAATTATTATTATTATTATATTAATTTATTGTATTCGTAATTCTTTTTATATAGATTTTGTTTATTTTTAATAATTATTTATGTTTCGAGTTTAGTGACCGTTAGGTATTCATCACATGGAGATCGTGAGATGCGGTCGGGTGTGACGTGGGTTTTAGAAAAACTTTTGTTTATCTTCCGAACGTTTCAATCTTTGTTGAGATCATCTTCAGCGCTCAAAGCGTCTATTTCCTCCTCACTTGTGATATCTCACTGGCATTCTCAACACGACACACAAGAACGACACAAGTACGCAGAAAACAAACACTTTGAGCCCTGAAGATGATCTCAATAAAGATCGAAACGTGGCACGAAAATTTTTTTCTCGATATCTAAATAATCATTAAGCTTAATGTTATATTAATTTGTATAAGTAAACTCGGTTTCAATGGACTTACAAATATCGTTTAAATTATAGAAATAGATGAAGGATGTGAAAAATTAATTTATACTGAACCCATTATTGTGGGTCGTGTAACATATGACACATCTACACAGAAAACAAACACTTTGAGAGAATATAAATACTTTGATTGAGTCTAAAATTTCTAGCATTCATTTTTTCACATCCTACGTTTATTTGTATAATTTAAACAATGTTTATGGAGCCTGATGATGATCTATATAAAGACCGAAACGCTGGCACGATAAAGAAATTTTTTTCTAAACCTACGTCACACCAGACCGCATCTCACTATCTCCAAATAATAATAAATTATTTTTCAATTAGGATGTTTAATTACGGAGCGCATTCATTGAAATACTGATTAATTGAAATAATTTTTTATATTATAATTTTGTGGGTTAGATATTGAAGAAAAAAATCCTACACGGATATGCTTGCTTTAAGAAATGATAAATCCGACATGGCAGTTTGTATGACATATAACAATATTAAATATGAATGCAATAAATATATAAATCGACAGATTTGATTAAAAAAAAAAAAAAATAAACAGTAATGTTATGCTTTTGACTTATTGATATGTCCCTATAAGTCATGCTCTGTATGGAGAAAAGACATGAAACTTTTCGAGGATTTGGAAGACGTTTATTATTTTTATTACGTGTGCGATATGTCATGGATCTCATAGTTCAAATGCATTGAGCATGCAAAGAGAATATTAGTAGATCTTTAAATTGAAGGTTTCATTAAGTTTATGGTGGATTCCTGGCACACAGCCTATCATGTAGTAAATCCGTATAAGTGGCCGTTAAGGAAGGAAAAGAGTCAAAAAGTTCTCCCGCAGAGTATTTAACCCATTGCATGTTAAGAGAATTTATATCCCGAAGGAGGAACGGTCGGATTATGCGTGAAGGAAGGCGTTTATTAAAGGCAAGGGCCGAAACCCTTCTACGTATTCATGCGTGGGTAGAACACAACTTTTCGCAAAAAAGGAACAATTTAAACGGCCATTAAGTCTGTTCGGCAAGATAAACGCCGGCAGTAAAAAACCTTCTAAGCCATGCCGAAGAATCCGAGAACCCTTCGCCCCACGGGGGTTGGGGATCCGGTTCCGAACGGGATTCCGATAAGTTCAAACAACATTAGGAACCGGCAGGTAATTGTAAACAGACGACGAATTAGATTAGAACTGTGTGAAAGGAGTCGAAACCTTTTTATAAATTTGTTCGGGAAGCAATTTGGTTTTGGACGCGGACGGAGACGTCTTCCTAAGGCTTGTCACGTAACCGAAGGAGGGTTTCGTCCCGTTTCGAGGTGGGGGTGCGATATGGAATTATTCGAACCCCTCTCACATAATTTAATCTATATTGAAATCACCTGGCCCACCCCTTTTTTCAGAAATAGTGGATCCTTTCCATTCCTCATTAGACTTTTATATTGCTTCATAAACCTAATCACATTCTTTTTTTTCATTTTTTCTCTCTTTTCTTTCTTTCTGGGGCAGTTATGGATAAAGAATGTATTAACTACAGTGGCTCGTTTCTGGGCCGGAATAACTCAAAATTCCACTAAAGTTTCATTTCCATAAATTGCCCATATAATTCTTATCTTTCATGATTTTAGGGCACTCTCAACACATCTACACGGAAACCAAACACTTTGAGCCCTGAAGATGATCTCAATAAAGATCGAAACGTTGGTACGATAAAGAAAATGTTTTTACAAATTCTTTGAATAATCATTGACTAACGGTCATTAAACGCCACACATTAATTCTTTCTTTAAATAAAATTAAGTATTTGAAAACCCTATATTTATAATTTTTAGCCTCCTTTTTTCATAATGATAGCAGTTCGATTTTCCAATATGAAAACGACATAAGTTACAGCTTTCTAAATAAGACGTTTGTCCTACCAGCAAGCAGTGAGATAACAGATGTAATTTGTTCGAGAAAGAAATTTCTACCCAATTCGACTGAGAACGCGAAGAGGATAAATCACTTTGGCCTCTGAATGTTTGGAACTGGCATATTCACATACACGCCATGAATAACTTGCAAGTGAAATCAAGAGGCTGAGCATTCAAAAATAGCTCATTACCTTTGTCAAAGTTAACTCAAACGCTTTCAAATCATTTCGTAACTTTTTTTCTTACGCCTTCGTTTAGGACTGTGTTAAATTTATGTGAAAAAGCGGATCATAACAAAAACACTATGAATAACGTGTGATATTTTTTTGGCTTTTGCTTTAGCACATGATTTCAGGCGAATATCGAGCCTAATTACAAAACAGAAAATATTTTTAAACAACTATAGTTTTATTCAAACTACGCGCTTGAAATACTGTCTTATACCGATAATGTTGCATTCTCAGCCTAACCCCTCATAAATATGATTGGACACATGTTGTCACAAATATAATACAATATGCACTACTGGTGTGGTACTGTTTGCACCTTTTCATATATTGAACCATGAAAAATCGACTAAATTTACAATATAAAAAATAAAGAAAATTATCATATTAGTAAATTTGTTAATAATGCCCAGTTCATTTTTATTGTTTAAATGTATTGGTTCTATGTAAGAAGAAATGTTTAAAAACAAGCATTGTTTTGGGCTGATAATTAAAGATGCGCTCTGTTGTGTGTCAACAACCCGTAAGGCCGTCTGTCGACAAGTTTCGCTGTGTTCTCCCTTCCACAATAAAGTCCCTACAATTCAATAAGTCGGGGCGGAGATCGATGCTTTCATTATTGGCACCCGGCCTGAATTACAAATCTGTCCTTTTCCCTTCTGTATTTTAACTACTTCTTCTCAGGGATTCCTATTTTAGCTTTCCGTCCCAGGAGAAAATCATGAAAGAAACTTTTGATGGAAAAGAATCATTTTGGAAGAATAGATTTTGTAAATAAAAAGACTTCACCTGAACTTTAAGTAATTTTACACTAACTATCCAACGTTACATTTTTCACAATTTTTTATTTCAGTATACAGGGGCCTTTTAGATTCCCAGTCTGAATATCTCTTACCAATGACGCTATCAAACCAAAAATAAATACGTGTTTAATATTTTTAGAGTATTTTCAAATTTTACTTTTTTTTGGAAAAAATTGTACAAGGTATCTGAGGACCAGTTCATCTTCAAAATTTCAAATATGACCCCACACATCCTCGTACATAATTTCAAAGGATTCGTACGTAGAAAAACAATGCAATCGGATTTTAAATTGGTCAAAAAATGACAAAATTATGGCGAAAAGAAACCGGCAACCGTAATTTCGACGAAGAGCTGAAAATTTTATTATATATTCGCAAAAAACCGAATTAATCTCTCCGAAATGTTGGAAGGGTTTATGTTATACAAAATAGAAAATTAGAGATGTACTCTGTGTGTGGTGATTAGTGACCGTTAATCGATTATTATTCAGAAATTGTGAGATGCGGTCTGGTGTGATAGGTTTCAGAAAAACATTTTTTTTTATCGTGCCAACGTTTCAACTCTCAACACGACACGCAAGAATGGCACAATTACACAGAAGGCAAACAGTTTGAGCCCTGAAGATGATCTCAATAAAGATCGAAACGTTGCCACGATAAAGAAAATGTTTTTCTGAAACCTATCATACCAGACCGCATCTCACGATTTCTGAATAATGATGTACTCTGTACTTACAATTTTAAGCCGTATCGCTTTCTCTTGTCCAAGGACCTCGGGACTCTGATTATGACAGGAGTCTAACTTTCTTTGTGCAACTTTCGATTTAGGAGGCTAAAGAAAACGTTCTTCCATACATCCTATAGACTGAAGAATCCAAGTTCACTTCTAATGGCTTACGAAAAGTTGGTATATTGGACCGTGGGTTGAGGAAATTCTGAGATTTTTGTACTCTTGTCATCATCAGGTTGTTCATATTAACAAATTTCGGGAATAAATTAATTGGGCCTTAATTCTACGAAAATAATTTAAATGGTGCTCAGTTCCTCAATTTTTTGAGGGATGTTTTTCATCAAAGCTATTACATGATGTTCCCCTACAACAACGAGAAAAAATGATTCTCCAGCTTGATGGATGTCCCGCATACAATTCTTTGCAGGTGAGACGTTGTTAGTATCATCACCTCGGTCACCCGATTTAACTCCATCCTATTTTTTTTCATTGCTGTATACAGGATGTCCCTTTTAGATGGCCCGGCTTAATTTCTCTTGAACCAATGAAGCTATCAAAGTAACAAAAATACGTGTTTATTATTTTTTCCAAATTACATTGCCGGTAATTTGTTGACATAACTTTTTCATTGTTTGTCCACTTAAAAATCAATTTCACAATTGTTTTCAGCGTCAAACATCCATTAAAATGAAGTGTAAGGTGTATAGGGTCGTATTTCAAATTTTGAAGTTGAACTTTGCCTGGGTATTTTGTATAATTTTTCTCCAATAAAAAGGTAAAAATTTGAAACTAGACTAATAATTAAATAATATATTAAACATGTATTTTTTATAGCGTCATTGGTTCAAGAGAAATTTAGCCGGGCCATCTTAAAAGGACACCCTGTCGACTCCTAAAATCAACTCTCTTAAATTCTGAAATTTCCAGTAATGAAACCTTTCTCCCCTAAATCTCGTGTTCTGTCATGTTCCAGCCAGATTTTTATTTCCTTTGTTCACGCTCTGCCAGTTATTTTTGTTTTTTACAAAAAGCAGAATTAATACAAATCGTAAATTAAATGATATTTTAACGCGAGTCTTCCTCCGCAAAATAAATCATCTAATAATTATGTCACTTGGATATCGTGATAACACGATATTTGAAAATTGGCAAAAAGGAGGGAAAATTCGAAAGGCGTGGTGGGAAGTTGGTGTCCGAGCGGATCGAGGTCACGATAGCTCAAGTGGTAGAGCAGGGTCATATTTAGCCGAAGGACGTGGGTTCGAATCCCGCTCATGACACTGACTTTTTATCTCAACCAAAACCTTACATAAAAACATTAATTTTACTGTATGTTCGGCGAATTCCTCACTCCGAACTGTTGGAAGAGTTTTAAGTTTAAAAAAGATTAAATTAGAGATGTACTCCGGACTTACAATTTTAAGCCGTATCTCTTTCACCTTGTCCAGTGATTTAGGGTCTTTGATTCGTCGTTCGTTGCATACATTTCCATTCGGGGGGGGGCTGAAAAAAAAAGTGTTTCCAACGTACTATTGAATCCAAGTTCACCTATAATGGCCCACTAAAACGTTGAAAAGCCGAGAATTTCGTACTGTTGTCATCATCAGTTGGTTCACAGTATCAACGTTTGCTTGACTTCACTTGGTGCCAATCATAAATCAGAAACCTCAATTGAAATATTGCGGCAAAGGATAGAAAATGTTTGTCAATCCATCCATCAAGTTGAAATGGGCTTGATTTACCCTGTATAATTATTCTCTAAAAGAAAGTAAAAAATTGAAACTAGACTAAATAATATTAAACATGAATTTATTTTTGGTAGTCATTGGTTCAAAAGAAATTCAGCCCAGCCATTTAAAAAGTATACATAAAAAATTAACAAAAGAAATCTATTTAGCTTATTATAAACTTTATATAGCATTGACAATTTATGAACTGATTGTTTTGCGGACGCACAAGTAGATTTCTTACTATCTTTTTGTTTAACTCCATATCTACTCTATGAATTTTAATTTTGTTTATTTTTAAAGAGATTCAATACTTTCTCTTTAACAACAAAACCATCAAATGTGATACAATAAATCAATTTCCTAAGAGAAGAACTACAGGAATGTGAACAAATTCCGTACGACTGACGACTGGACAGTTCCAAGCGCAAGGTTGATAACCTAATATACAAAGGACTAATAGTAATTACTACCTTCCTGTGAAATTACTACTTTCCTATGTCCTCTATGTTTTACCTAATTATCTTGGAAGATAATTGTTTCTGTATTGATGCACACCTTTCTTCTTAAGAGTATGGAATCGCGGTCAATATTGTTTTAGTGGTTTTCCTAGAAGAAAAGCAATTCTATACAATCGACACTCGACATAGTCTCAGTTATCGTCCCAATTATTCAGATATCGTGAGATGCGATCTGGTGTGATATAAGTTTCAGAAAAACATTTTGTTTATCGTGCCAACGTTCAGATCTTTTATTGAGCCCTGACGATGATCTCAATAAAAGATCGAAACGTTGGCACGATAAAGAAAATGTTTTTCTGAAACCTACATCACACCAGACCGCATCTCACGATATCTGAATAATTATCGATTACCGGTCACTAATCTCTACACATATGATCCCAANAGACTCGAGTTTAGCTTGTATATATTTTTTTTCGTAGCCTGAAATTTCATAATAACTAGGAATCCACTTGAGAGATTTAGATTTTTTAGGTTATTCTGGCATTGGCTGTTTTTTGGTTTATCTTGTAGCTTGGAAAGCATTTCGGGCTGCCTGACATTTCGTGCAGACTTGTTTCCAATGTTAGCAATTGGGCTTGAAAGATGACTGTGGTAGATCCAAGAGCCATATGTTTCTCAAACGTAGGCCTTTTTACGTCCATTACTGTTCTCTTTAACAATTTTGAGCCATTGGTGTATCAGCATCAATGTTTCCATTTTATGTTTAATCTTTCCGTTTGATTCTTTTTGAATAATTTGGTTGATTTTTCAATATCTAGTATTTGCCGTGATAACTCCATGTCTGTTGTTTTAACTAATAACTCGGAAGTTTTAATATGTTCATTTATTATTCAGAAATCGTGAGATGAGGTCTATTGTGATGTAGGTTTCAGAAAAACATTTTCTTTATCGTGTCAACATTTCGATCTTTACTGAGATCATCTTCAAGGCCTGGGATTTACAAACATTGTTTATATTCAACAAATAAATTTAGGATGTGGAAAAGTGAATTTATATATTGCAAAATATATTTTTTATATTCAATCAAAGTATTTTTACTCAGTCAAAATGTTTGTCTTCTGTGTAATTGTGCTATTCTTACGAATAAATGTGCGAATTCTTTCAGAAAACAAACACTTTGAGTGAGTAGAAATACTTCGATTGAATATAAAATATATATATTGCATTGTATAAATTCACTTTTCCACATCCTAAATGTAATTGTAATATGTAAACAATGTTTGTAAATCCGAGGCCCTGAAGATGATATCAATATAGATTGAAACGTTGGCACGATAAAGAACATGTTTTTCTGAAACTTACATCACCCCAGACCGCATCTCACGATTTCTGAATAATTATCGATTAACGGTCACTAATCATCACACATGTTCATTTATTTGATTCTGTCTTTCCAATAAACATTGAAATATCGATTCTTCATTAAAGGCAAAGGTTTTACAGTGGTTTTTAAATAATTGAATGATACTAGAACTACCAACAATTTTGGGTAACAAATAATAGTAAAAAGAGTAATGAATTAAAATATAAAAAAAATAAAAACTTACTGGATGATTATTTGGAGGTCGTGAGATGCGGTCTGGTGTGACGTAGATTTTAGAAAAACATTTTCTTTTCTGTGCCAACGTTTCGCTCTTTATTGAGATCATCTTCAGTGGTCAAGGGGTTTGTTTTCGTTCGTGGCGCTCTCACCATGAAAGACAAGAATGACACATCTACACGGAAAACAAAGGATGTGAAAATATAAATTTATACAATGTTTATAAATTCCAGAGCCTGAAGATGATCTCAATAATGATCGAAACGTTGTCATGATAAAGAAAATGTTTTTCTGAAACCTACATCACACCGGATCGCATCTCATTAACTCAAAATAATCAATAAAAAATTAAATGTTAAATGGTTAAGAAAAACACATACATAAATAAATTTCAGTAATTTTACTTATTTAACTGTTAAATACTATAGCGTAGTATATCTAAACAAAGCGTATCGGTTATAATCTATAGAAGTCCAGTTAAATTCCAAAATACCTCATCCCACTTCGTATTGATGCAAAACCAGGTTTCACTCAAAACGGATTAAACTAGGAATTTAGCAAATTTTAACATAAATAATTGTCGTCAGTGTAAATAAATAAATGTTACAAACATTAAAAGAAAGAAAAAATGTGAAATCAAGAAGGTCAATAAAATTTTTATTATAATTCAAAACTAATTTTACATTGTGATCAGAACAAACAACAATGAAATGACATGTTTAAAGGGGAAACTTTCGAATTCTTATCACGTAAAGGCTTGTTTCAGTGCTAGTCGGCCGTGGGCGAGGGGGCTTAAAAACCTTTGACAATGGATGCAAAACATTCCACGGAGGGGAGCCGAGGTGGAAATAAGCATGTACAAAACATAGAAGCTCTCACCGGCTCAGACGGCAAATATTTGCAGTCCCGTAACAAAGAGGTAAATGGGATAAACGCTTATCTAGAGACATTACTGGGAAGAGGCGGTATAAGAGAAAAATTTCCCCGTTAGCCAAATTCGGGATTTCCGGGATGATCGATGACTGTTGTACCTTCATTATCGCACGGAGGGTGTAATATCCCTATGGATTTGAAATACCCAATATATACAAAAGTTTACCTGATTAACAACAAATAATTGATGCTATATTGACATTTAACCCTAGTCATAAAATTGCCGTTCAAATAATAAATAAACAACATCATTTAAAATTTTAAACTCGTCTTTTTGATTAAACATAACTATTAACAAATTATACTACTATTCATAAACATACAACAAACAAATACAACATACATACATATAAAACAAATTACACTACTATTCATAATACAATTAATTATGGTTTTTAGTTGAAATAAAAAAGTCAATGGCATGCGATAAAATTATACTTCATGATCGAGGTCACGATAGCTCAAGTGGTAGAGCAGCGGCGTATCAAGCCGATCCGTTTTCTTCCTCAGTAACCCGACATTTCAGGTTTTTTAAATATAGCTTTGAGATATACCGCATAATAGCCTTTGAGTTCCAAGACTCGAGTTTAGCTTGTATATATTTTTTTTCGTAGCCTGAAATTTCATAATAACTAGGAATCCACTTGAGAGATTTAGATTTTTTAGGTTATTCTGGCATTGGCTGTTTTTTGGTTTATCTTGTAGCTTGNAGTGGTAGAGCAGCGGCGTATCTAGCCGAAGATCGTGGGTTCGAATCCCGCTCGTGCCATTGACTTTTTTATCTCAACTAAAAACCTTAATTAATTGTAATATAATAATTGTTCAAGCGGACCACGAAATTATTGAATTTAACTATTCATAATTATTAGCAATAATTCATGTTCTGTGTATGCATGTTTCAATTCCCTTTTAAAGAAATAAATTTTTGTTTTGATGTAATATTTTCTCGCACTTGACTTCATCAAAGCCTTTCTGATCCGAAGTGCTGATAGAAATTATTTGGCCTTCTGGTATCGTCTAATTTTAATTAAATAAAACTTTGTATCAAGAGCGTTTGTAAATATCCACTTTTTATTTTGAGTAATTTAAAATAATTATTACTACTTTCATTGTATATAAAAAAATAGTTTTGGCATTGTATAAATTCACTTTTTTCCACATCCTACATGTGTTTGCTAAATTTAAACAATGTTTGTAAATCCTAGACGCTGAAGATGGTCTAAATAAAGATCGAAACGTTGGCACGATAAAGAAAATGTTTTTCTGAAACTTACATCACACCAAACCGCAACTCACGATTTCCGAATAATCATGACAATTACTATATTTTTAACTCATATTTTTGTTCTTTCGTTTAAATTCGTTAGATTTATTATATAGTCATTCAAATGTTCAAATGGGGTTGAGATGGGAAGTTTGTGTCCGAGTGGATCGAGGTCACGATAGCTCAATTGGTTAGAGCAGCGTCGTATTTAGCCGAAGGTCGTGGGTTCGAATCCCGCTCGTGACACTGACTTTTTTATCTCAACCAAGACCTTCCATAAAAATTAATCAATTAAAAGGAATTGTTTGGTCAATCTGACCACGAATATAATGGAATAAGTCAATAGTATTGGTCTATGAATACTATTTATCGGGTAAAATTATTAATGTTGTCTCTAGTTTTTTTACAAATCTTTCCGTGAAGAAGCACTTTTTATATTATACGAAAACATTTTTCCACCGAATACAATTGATCCCCTATAATTCGAATGTTTTTAAGCGAGGAAAAAATATTTTTGAAAATGCGAAACAATTATTTTGATTTTTCTTGTCTTGATAAACTTGGCAAATGCCTAACCCATATGCTTGAATGCTAATTTTAACCCTAATGACTTTGTCTTGCTATATTTTTCTTCATAATTACCTTTCTAACTAAAACATCATCTACCAATTGAAAAGAGGAACCATGTTGTTTCATTATGGCATAAATTTGAGGACTACGGAAAAAATTTGAGCTCAACCAGAAAACCACCCAAAAAGTTGTATTAATCACATTTTGGTACACTTTTTCTTCAACCTCTTTATTATATTGAAATGATTTATTTTACAAATTGTTGACCAATTTTGTAGCGAACATTTTGTTTGAATGAAAGGACTGAGAAATGAATTTGTATAAAATAAAAACGTGTAGATTTATATCACAAATTGAGGTAGTGGCTAAAAATTAACGAATAACTTTTTTTTAACTTCAGCTAATTATTGTTAGTGTACTGAGATAAATAAAGTAATAAAATATTGTGTAATATTCTAAATAGATTTGTTGGCCTCACTCTAAAATTTTGTTTGAATTTTATGCTTAAACAAAAATGTATTAGTTTTATTTCATTTATTCATACTTTTTTACATTTTGGTACAGAAGTCTTCATCATATTAAAACATTGTATTTTATTTGTTCGATTTGATTTTATTATTCTTGATAATATAATATATATAGTAATAATAAATAAACGATCGTAGCAAGCAATGAATTAAAAAAAAAATTAGAGTGGTTGGTGAAGAATTATTTTCCAAAAAATGTTTTACCAATTTACGTAGTTCGAAAAAAGAATTAATTCACTATTTTTAAACACTCATTATTATTATAGTTCGTTTGTTATAGTAGACTAAATAGATTTTAAAGAAATTGTTACTCAAAAAATAAAACTTTTTGCCTTTTTGTTTTTTGTTGGATAAGCAAATGACCAAAAATGAGTGTTGAGTACGTTACAAACAGCTACAATATATAGTGTTTCATAGAAATTTCGCCTTATATTTCTTCGTTTATATTGGATAATATATAATTTGTTTAACCCAAATTTGGTGTCTGGATGGATCAGGTGTGACACCGAACTGTCAACACATTCTCGTGGCAAGCTGGTATTTTATAATAAATTGGTATGCACATGCACGTGCAAAATTGGCCCAAAACCAGTGGGCACCAGTACAGAATCTTGTGAAAAAGAAACATGTACCAAAGTTACAATCCATTGAGTATAAATGGAGTACAAAAAAAAAGTGAAGGAAAATTCTCGCCTTTCAACAAACGACAACAATGTTCCACACCAATTTGCTTTAATTGCCTGTAATCTCTCTCCCCCGATTGCGAACATTTTCTTATGAAATTTGAGAGGTGAACAAAAAATACAAATTGTGGTTACAAATATGGCACAATTGGCAAATACAGAGTGTAAACTTACTAGTCTAACACATGTTTTTCTCCAAAACTACTAAACCTAAAAAACTTAAAATAGCATCTTTTTATCAATATATTAATTTACATATATACGTTTTTGACTCCATGGATTTTAATTTCACTAGGCATTTATATTTTAGAAAATTCTGCACTGTCTATTTAAGAACGAGACTTTTAACTTTTACTGAATTTCAGCAGCTTTTAAGGTCAGGCCAAAATGTAGCAATTTTTAGATAATTATTTTGACTATAACGATCTTTTTTTTAAATTATTCTACAAATGCATAACAAAGATACAAGTTAGTGTTTTGAGAATTGTGAGGTATTTTAAAAATTTAGCTGTTCAGAAAGAGGCTAAAAAATCTATTTGGTCTATTGCAACAATTTCTTTTGTGCGGTGTATTTATCCGATCACATCTCAAATCTGCCGCTAAGGATTTTTTTTGCCTTATGTTCTAGCATATTGGCCAAATCTCTAAACTTCAAGACTGAAATGTATACTTTAGTTGTATTATATTACTATATTCTTTTGGGATAGAAGCTTAGAGAGAGAGGAAATTATTTTGGGATTGCGGGTAAAAGTATAACGGATGAAGTAGGAAGAGGGATATTATTAGAAATTAGAGTGTTGTAGAGGGACTCTCGGTTGATGGAGGTATTGGGACAGGCTAGTAAAATTTGGTTGGAATCAGCTATGCACGAAGGGTCGCAGGAACAGTAAGGAGAGTCTAAGATATTTATTTTCTAGAGGTGGGAGGGAAGACAACTGTGGTTTAGGCGAAGCCGAATTATAGAGGTGAGGGAATGGCGAGGACTATTGTAAGATCGGAACCAAGGGAAGGTAGGATAGGTTGGATGAATTTATAAAATTTTCCTTTTGTGCTGGCAGAGTATTCATTTTGCCAACGGAGCCTGCAGTAACTGTTTATGTGGGCTCTAAGATCTCTAGGAGAGATAATGGAGCAGGGAATGCCAGCGGAGGCCGCAGATTTGGTCAGCCGGTCCGCTTCATCATTAAATTTGTTGTTGCTGTGGCCTTTAGTCCAAATTATGTGAACTACGGTGTCTCTATTGGTTAGTTGAATGGGGGTGTTAAATATATGAGATATTAAAGGGTGGTTAGAATTGTGGATATTGGAAATGGCGGATCGGACACTCTGACTGTCGGAAAATAAAATTAGATTACGGGGGTTAATTGATTGGGCATATTTTAGGGATTCTAGGATTGCTAGAGCTTCAGCGGTGAAAATGGAGGCAATGCGGGACAGTTTGAATTGTTTTGAGAAGGAACTAGCTTAGATATGGAAGGCTGCGCCCACACCTTTGTCGGATTTGGAACCATCTGTATAAATGGCTAGAGCCTCTTCGCAATAGCCGCTACCAGATGCCTCCTCAATGTATGGAGGGAAAGTGGACCAGTTTGAAATAGAAAGGGGATCGGGAATAGCAAATTTGTTAGGGACCAGTAGTGGAAATTGGTCGGTAAGGATCTTCGGGTGGTTGGACGTTGGAGGAACAGAGATAATCAAGTGGGAAAGTTTCAAAAAAAGAGTAGATAGCAAGGGGGATTTCTTATTACGCCAGAAATTGCTGGTACTGGAGGCAGTAGCAAGTTGGCGGATGTGGATGACAGTGGGGTGGTTTTCGATTAGCATACGAGAGGATAAAAATCTACGTGTGACTAGGAATCTACGATGGGTGAGAGGCATCTCCTTAGCTTCCACTTGAAGAGCGTTAGTTGGCGTGGATCTCATAGCTCCCAAGATCACTCTGAGGGAATTATACTGGATTTTGTCTAATTTAGCCAAATGAGTTTTTGCAGCATCTCAATACAATAATGATCCATAATCCAGTCTTGAAAGTACCAGTGTTCTATAGAGAAGTAGTGCAATGCTAGGTGTGAGCCATAGCGAACTTTAGTAACACACCTGATTATGTTTTTGGCTTTTTCGCAAACATCAACCAAGTAATTGATGTGAACTCTCCATAGTAGCTTAAGGTCAAACATGACGCCAAGGAGCTTGAACTTGTCCACAATTTTGAAGTTATAAGGACCAAATTTTATATTATCTGCTATAGGAGTTGTACGTTTGCGAGAGAAAACAGTTACAGCGCTCTTAGATTCAGATAGGTTAAAGCCATGGGTAAAAGTCTATTCTTTTAGTGAGGTCATTGCTTCAGTCATCTCTTCTGTAACCTGATTCAAGTTACGATGAGAACAGTATACGGTGATGTCGTCTGCAAACTGAAGAGTTTTAATATTTTGATGGAATTGTTGATTAAGTGAATACGTATAAATAGTGAAAAGAATAGGACTTAATACTGCTCCTTGGGGAAGCCAATTACAGACCATCAATGGGCCAATAGTTTTGTCGTAATATCTGACAAATATTCTTCTATTAAAGCAAGTTTTTGACGGCCATAATGATCCTCATAGGAACTTTCATGTCCGTCATTTTGGTGGTCAAATTAATGATATTGACACTGTCGAAAGCGCTAGATAAGTCAAGGAAAGCCTCTAGCACATAATGATTTTGGGAGAAGTTCTCGTATATATCAGATGTAAAAGAACTGAGGACGTCAATGGTGTTGTGGCCCTTCCTGAAGCCATGCTGGATGACTGGAAGATTATAATTTGTTTCGAGCCACCATTCTAGGCGAGCCTTTATCATTCTTTCGAACGTTTTGGCAACTACTGAAGATAAAGCGATAGGTCTGTATGAGTTGGCTGAATCAGACGGTTTTCCAGGCTTAAGAATTGGTCTAATTATTTGGGTGGTCCATTCTGGAACCTTAAAATCGATTCATATTTTTCGTACAAACGAACCTAGAAAAGAGTATAACAGGAAACGATTTCCAACAACATTTTCAGCATATAAATGCATTTTTTATACCAACTATATTTTATTGTAAAAAAAATATTTTAGCTATTTTCAAAGTTATTTTTTTATGCTTGTAATTTTTATGATATAATCGTTATTTTCTAAGCCGTTCCAAACTGATCCATAATTTCAGAAAGCCCCCTAGGTTTTGTTCCGAAACCTTGATGTGACTTTTAATAAGTTTTCACTTGACGAACTTCGCAAAGTTCTAATTGAACTTCTCTAATCAAAACGAAATAGGAGAGTCAATGTCAACGTATAAAACTCCATACAGCACGTTTGTTTCTCAACGTGATTGTTTGCCCATTTCAAGTTTCTGTGTAAAATGTTATATTGTCAAGGACTAAATACATCCAGACCATTTGCCCATTGTCAAGACGAAATTGATTTTTTTTTTTACAACCAGATAGATGTTTTCAACGTAAAAAGATGAAAGTAAACCGCACCTCTTTTTCTTTTTCACCCAGTATAAATATGTTTCTCTTCCGTTACGAAAATGTTTCCAGCCCATAAACAGGAAGATTTGCCCAAGACGGGTTTTTACAGTACAATTTGTTTTTCGCATTGAATACGCGTGTAATGCCAGAGATTATTTGATTTGATGCTGCAGTTGGTCTGCTAGACGGTGACCTCATTCTGAACCGGCGTTAGGTCATAAATTGGGGTCCGTTTTCACTCGCTGGTTTTTTTGAACTACTCTGCGTTTCTTTATTGCGCATTCATGTATGAGAAACTGACAGTTCTGTGTCAGATCATCACTGAAAATGGCGTAAAGACGGGCTCAATAAGTGGCCTAATGCCGGTTCAGCAAAATAATATTTGTGCAAAACTTTTTAACAATTATTTACTCCTTCTTCATCATGGTTGTGATGTGCTTTAAGTTGTTTGTAAGGTTAAGACTATGGATCTACTTCTTCACCACCAATGACAAATAAAAAGACTTTAAAAGAGCCCCTTAAGGTTGTTTTGTCTTTTCTTCCACGTCGAGGCCTTGGTTGATTTTGTATGTTGTCAAAAGAGTCTATGCCTATTGCCATAAATGATACATTACCGTAAACAGCAGGATTTACGCACGAACCCCTGATTTACGTCCTCATCTTACAAAGAACATAAAACATACCAGCTTTTTTTCGAGGGGGGTCGAGTTAGAATATTTCAAAATTTGTACCATTGCAACAGATATAGATCTATGGTGGAACCACCATGATTAAGACCCAACCGCTGCCTTTTCGACTAGGGAACTAGTGACTATGTTAGGCCAACACGTTTCCGTCAAATCAGGACACTATCATTGGATATTTTAACAGAGAGGTTTGCGTCCAGATCTAGTCCATCTTTTAGTTCAAATGTAAAAGCTGATGAACCTCCTCTTAAAGATCGAGAGGATCATAATAACTTGGAACTTATTAATGACTTGTTCCAGATAGAGGTTCCTATCAACTGGAACCATTACTAAAGCCGCTATCTCAAGGGGGGCCGCGGTAGCCGAGTGGTTAAGGCGTCAGACGCTAGTAGTTCCTGCGGTCGTGGGTTCGATCCCCACCGTCGCCTCTGGAATTTTTCTGACGCCTAAGGGGACGGGTGGCCGGAATTGAAAGAAATTGACACTGCACTCATCAATGTAAGGGGCAGTGGGATCGGATTTCAGCAACCCTGAATTTGGTCCCGACCCCCTTCAAAAATGAGTTTTTTCGATGGAAGAACACCGGTACAACGGGGGCTCAATCAAGTTAACATTTGTGTTGCGAGCCCTCCCCCAAAATATGGAGCTAGCTACAATAATAAGCTGTTACAGCTCGGCTGCAGTGCTCAGAAGGGAACTCCTCCAGTCCCTGGTATCCATTAAAAAAAAAAAACCCTATCTAATCCAATTGTACTTTTGGCTACCTTGTGTAAAGTTGGAGTCTAGGAATCTCTGGACATGCTACCAACCCCCGATTTACGCTTAGATCTTACAAAGCGCTTAAAACTGTACACTCTCCCACATTTTCGGACGAAAGGATCAAATAAGCATTCCAATCTGTGCTCCACTTACTCTGGACCCACGTGATTAACATTATGACAAAACTGAGCATTTTCCTTGCTTCTTTTAGTGTGTGAATTGCTCGACCTTAGTAGTTGTACGAGGCTGTACTAAATATCCAGGCCTCTGGGGTCTTTCTGCTACAATCGGCATGTATCTGACAATCCCAAATCTTCTGTAGTTATGACACAATTCCTGTATAACATCTTCATAATGGACGTGAGGAAAGAGAAGAGTTCTTTCGCCTTCCATTTTGGGTTAATTGTGAATCTTTGAGCTTACCTCTTACGTCGTGCTTTTTTCCAGTGCTTGAGTGACCCGACCTGCTGAGCGTAGTTCTGGTACTTTATCTGAATCGACTGATTATTCTTCTGCTCCGCTCATTTGTTCTTTCTTTAGCTTCACATCCTAGAACCCAATCCAAAATAATTTAGTTCTGTTTTACTCGGGTCATTAGGCAAATTAGCCATTCCGAGATTATTTTCGAGCTAGGAATATGTGCATTTCGTCATTTTAGTTTGACTGTCCGAAAGTGTCTGCACCTTTTGTTTTTGTTGTCAGTTCGTGTGTCAGCTTGGGAAGGAGATACGGCCACTTCATGAAGCTATGGAAGTGTTATATCACCCTATGTAGGGTTGAGTTGTTTTAAGACAACTTAGAAATGTCTGTAAAAGTTTAATTTACCTCTTATTTAGTCGGTCATATCATTCATTTTCATTCTTTCCAGAAGTTTATGATGGCTTTTTTGTAGATCTGGTTTTATTACTTTGTATCTTAGGATCCTGTCTCTCTGGAAAGCCAACTTTTTCTTTTGAATTTAATCGTGGGAGATCAAGTGCGGTTGTATGTATTTTCCCTGTTAATGGATAGTTTTCGAAAAAATTCGTCAAAAAGGCAGAAGGAATGTTGTGTGTGAGGAATGTGGATTTATTGAATGGAATCGTGACCCAACGATCCATATAGAAAAAGTAGAGATGTAATCAATTTGGCACTGTTGTCACTTCCTATTTTGAAAAAAATTTGGTGTTTTATTTTACACGCTTTTTGTATGCGAGAAAAATGTTAAGGAAGAATTATTCAAAAATCCTTTCACCTACAAAATATACAAACATACAAACACATATTACAAAAAAAAACACAATCAACAGATTCAAAAAAATTATAACCCTGCAATACAAAAACAACATCATCCACAGTACACAACTCATGAACCACAAAAACCAAATCCCACAAAAACAAACCAATTTACATATCTATTACATTCGTCCGCACATTGTCACACAAATTAAGTAAATTTCTTTCCGGAGTAAATTAAAGTAGTCTTTAAAAACCACAAAACAGTATTCATACTTTTTCTCCAAAGTGAAAGACACACCACCAACAGCCTACAAATCCGATGAAAGTTAAAAAATTAATTTTATGAAATGTGCAGACACATTTGTAAGCGCGTCGCTTCTGTTTTGGGCCCAACCCTGAATTCGGAAAACCGAAAACAAGGTCCCAGAGGTTTTGTTATGATCGGACCTGACTACAATAATTTAATTTATTGATCAGGTACCTTTTTTAATATGTTCCATTCAAATATTCTATTCAAACTAAAATAAATACGAGTCCAAAATATTAATTAAATTTAAATCTTTTATTACAATTTATTTTCAAAAAAATTACAATTTCTTTTATTAATTAGTATTTTTAATTTAAAGAATCTTTCATTCTATAATAAAACCTATTTGAGAATCTACAAACATTAATTTTAAAATCGAAGTTAATTCTCGTTTTATAAAGAAAAGTAAAATAAAGAAAATTATTATTGTTATTATTATTAATTTTTGACCACCAATTAGAAAATACAATTAATATTTTAACATAACTTTTAAAATCAAATGCTATCCTTTTAGTTTTCTTTATAAAATATATTTTTTGTAACAACCCTTTTTTAAATTAAAATATAATTATCATTTTTAGTTTTTGTCGTCAAAATTTACTCACTTGAATTGTGTGCACACCAAATTTTTTTTTATTACCAATTAACAGCTCTTAACCCACGGAGGACAGAAAGGGGATTGTTTTTTTGAGAAAAATGTGGTGTAATCTTTTTGATTCTCGGCGACAAGTGAAATGGCCACGGAAAGCTTTAGTGAAGTATACTTCATTTTAATTCATGAAATTCACTATTTTTCGTGGTTCACTTGACCAATTATTAACATTCAATTCATTAAGGTTTTAAGTTGAGATAATGTTGAGGGGATCGAAGTCACGATAGCTCAAATGGTAGAGTAGCGGCGTATCAAGCGGAAGATCGTGGGTTCGAATCTCGCTCGTGACACTGACATTTTTATCTCAACTTAAAACCTTAATTAATTGAATGATATTAATTGGTCTAGCGGACCACGAAAAATAGTCCATTTATTTCTACAGAATGCACTTTTAACCGTGTTTCTAAACCTTTAAAATGAAATATTGATATTTAGGCACTTACATCTTCCAGGGGACCAATGTGAAAAAATTACACAAAGTAGGATTCAACATAATCCAGTTAATTTTTTGAAGGATAAAGTTAAATAAAACTCAATAATACAGTACATTTTTGGTTTTTAAAAAACTAGCAGTCTTTTACTTGTCTATATAAAACTCGAACCACCAGAACGAAAAACTTCGCACGTCACAGGCAACAAAAATTATTCAAATTTGCTTCCTTGTTTCTAAACGTTGTGAACAAGAAAACAGAAATTACAAAATCTACTATTTATTATTCAACAAGTTCAATAAAGTTCATTTGTAAAAAAACAAATGATATCTACAATTCTATAATTATTCAGAAATTGTGAGATGCGGTCTGGTGTGATGTAGGTTTCATAAAAACATTTTCTTTATCGTGCCAACGTTTCGATCTTTATTGAGACCATCTTCGGGCCTGGTATTTACAAACATTGTTTACATTTAACAAATACATTTAGGATGTGAAGAAGTGAATTTATACAATGCAATATATATATATATTTNATGCGGCGTATCAAGTCGAAGATCGTGGGTTCGAATCCTGTTCATGACACTGACTTTTTTATCTCAACTAAAATCCTTAATTAAATGAAAGATATTAATTAGTCAACCGGACCACAAAAACTAGCGAATTTAATTCAGTGAATGGAACATCGTCTGATTCATATAATTAACCAATTAGGAATCCTTCTAGAAAAATTACAGGCACGTTTTGGAAAAATTCGTAATATATGGGAATGATCAGCAAAGTTAGGCAGATCACGTTAACAGGTAGATGATTTTACCGGTTCACCTACGATTAAGTACAAATATAAAGCATATTCATGACAAGGGCTATTTTCAGACTTAAACTGTAAATTAAACTATTTCAAATCATAAGTATTTCTAAACGCAAATTTCCTAGCAAAATCAAGAATTAGAAAGATTTTACGTTTGAAAATTCGTATTGTAAGTCTGCAAGTTATTTACTTCATGCCTTCCTTTTTATATTTTTGCTTTACAAGTTTTCGTTGATTTTTTTAGTGTATGTTAATTTCATATTCAGTTTATGCTTTTCTAATTTTAGTTTTTTTCTATTGTTATAATTTTTAGTAGCAACCTATGTTTATATTAAGTTGCCGTTGTACATACATATAATCGTCTTTCTTTCTGCAAAGATCTTAGACAGACTTTCTCCGCATATATATACTTTTGTGTGTTGTTGTGACTATTATTTCTCTCTCCAAATTATTTCAAGTCTTTCCATGTGTCTCTGGAAAGTTTCACGAGTAATCTGGACGTAGGTACGTTCTTTCTGGAAAAAAGTCAAGTTATCTGCCAAGCTTTCGATTTACTTTACGATCATCACGGCAAAGCAACTTTAAAAATGGCTTCAAATTGATATAATTATTTATTTAGAAATCGTGAGATGCGGTCTGGTGTGATGTAGGTTTAAGAAAAACATTTTCTTTATTGGGCCAACGTTTCGACCTTTATTGAGATCATCTTCAGGGCCTGGAATTTACAAACATGTGGAAAAGTGAATTTATACAATGCAAAATATATTTTTTATATTCAATCAAAATATTTCTACTCACTCAAATTGTTTGTCTTCTGTGTAATTGTGCCATTCTTGCGTGTCGTGTCGAGAATGCCAGTGAGATTTTGCTATTTTGTGTTTATATACGTTGGATTTTGAAGGGGTGGGGAAGGATGTCGGTATAGAAAAGACATTTTTGTATATGGCATCGGCTTCTTTGAGGTGAAAAGAGCCTGAAGATGATCTCAATAAAGATCGAAACGTTGGCACGATAAAGAAAATTCTTTTCTGAAACCTACATCTCACCAGACCGCATCTCACGATTTCTAAATAAATATCGATTAACGGTCACTAATCACCCCACATGACATAATTATGTTTTTAGTAAATGGTTTCAAATTTCTTTGATGATTTTGAAGATCCAGTCTCAACATTGCCAATGTTACCTTCCAATAGGTCAATATCTTGGAGAATAGCAATGGAATTTTCCTCCAGACCATACTAATATTCAGATTATTCATGACTAAAAAGGTGGCCAATATATTTAACACTTTATTCTGGAAAATTTATACCTCTTTTTTTATTACTAAAAACTGCATCACTATAATTTTTAAAATTCTTTCTGTGTTAAATTTGAAACCTGCCAACCTATAATTATTTTGGTTTTACTCTTTCAATTGGTTTTTTTAGATTTGGAGTTTAAAATTCCAGTCAATACTCCTGGATGTTACATTCCTATGGGAACAGGCACACAGAATTTAATAAAAGCGGTATTCCGTACAACAATAGATTTGGCCAAATTTTCTTACACTGTTCGATGAATTATTGGATTTCCAAAGTATACAATTTAACCCGCCCAAATTCATAGGATTGCCTTGGAAAGATCGAAGCCTCGTGATATCAATCGTGTTCAAATTTTTTGTTAAATAGGGATGCAAAACCCCCAGCCAATTATGAAAGTTAAATTAATTGAAAACTTTTTTGAATGAACAATGCAATTTTTTATTAAATACAAAAATGATACTCTTGATTACTTCGTTTTTTTAGGTCCGATTCATGAATAAGAAAGTGGATTCATAAATAAATACTTTTGAATATTGCTCTTATACAACGTGGAACTACCAGTTCAAAGTTATTCTCACATCATCAATTTTCATTATTATTGTCAAACAGGAATTATAAAAGTGTTATTTCGTAAAGTTATAATTTATTTATGGTCAGGGTTTTTAAGAATTTTTAAAGATTCTTTTATCTCCCTCTCGCTCCCTTTTCTACTTTTCACTGCTTTTCGAAATTCCCTTTTTTTCAACCTGTCCAACATTTTATGTTTCTAACGTTGCAAAATAAATGAGCGGGCTGTACGAACAATTATACGCCGGAGAAACATAACGAAGGCGATACTCTCCCAATTGGTGTAAACAAAGCTAGTGGCACGAGATTCGGCTTCCCATTATTACGGTAAGTGCCGAACCCTGTTCCGGTTTCACCGGCCACCAACCGACCACCAAATTGACATCCTGACCATACATAAATAACCTACGGCTATATAATTCATCGTCAGCATTAAACATGTGTTGGAAGAACGTCGTTAACAATAGAATCTAAGTGCCCAGTTAATGAAAGAAATTATATATCTATATAAATATATATACGTGATATACAACGACTTTGGGAAGGCTTTCGACAATTTCAGTGATTAAACGTTAATAAGTAAGCTTCAGAAATTTAATTTGAAAAGGATATATTAGCCTGGTTGTAGTCCTATATTTCTGGACGTAGACAATTAGTTAATTGTTGGGATTTCTTGTCCTCTGAAAAGTCAGGTGTTCTCCCGGGTGGACATTTGTCCCCACTTTTATTTGAATTGTTTTTTGAAATGTTTTGCCTTCTTTATTAAATTACAGTAATATAAAATTGTGTAAAAATAAATGAGCCAATACAATCCGTAACTGATTGAAATCTATTAAAATCAGACTTGAATTCTATTGTCCGTTGGTGTAGCCTAAACAGTATGTACTTGAACGTTTCCAAATGTAAAGTTGTTACCTATTCAAAAAAGAACCGTAATATTAGTGATTATTTGTAGAATATGAAATGCGGTCTGGTGTGACGTAGGTTTTAGAAAAACATTTTCTTTATCGAACTAACGTTTCGAATTTTATTGAGATCATCTTCAGAGCTTGTGTTATATTAGTTATATGTATTTGATAACGGACGTTCCAATGGAAAAGTTAAATTTGACAAAAGATTTAGGTATAATTTTTGATAATGACTTTTAATGAACATATATCTTTTATTATAACAGTATGGTCGCCGAGCAATGCTAAATATACACACAGTCTAGAAATTGTGCAAAATAAATTTCTTCGCTATACAGCTTTTGAAATCAAATTTGTTATTACAATTGTCACAATTCGATAGAAAATAGATCGGCTGTCACTCAAAAACACAAAAATGTATCTAAATATGTTATTTTTGTGTAAGTCAGAAAATGGCATCATAGATAGTCCTAAATTGTTGGGATGTATAAACTTTAACGTTCTTAGGCTCCATATAGAAATTGTAATTCATTTTGTACATATATGGCTGTAACAAACTATATGAAACATAGCCTGGTAATTGTTTAATGACGGAAGGAAATTTGTTACTTTTTGACAAGCCTTTTGGCACAATATCGAAACTTAAAAAGTTAATTCAGTGTAATGATTAAAAGTATTAAAGTATCATTGCGCCGAAGCTACTTTAAATACATAAATATATATATATATATCGTGTGTATGTATTTATTATACATATATTACTACTATCCCACACACTTTCATTTTCTCCCTTTCTTTTGCTCTTCTTTATTTTTTCATTATCTCTAACACACTTCCTATCTCTCTTTTTCTCTTTCTTTNCTCCCTCTCTCTCTCTTTCTCTCTCTCTCTCTCACTCTCTCTCTCTCTCCCTCTCCCTCTATCTGTCTTTCTCTCTGTCTCTGTCTCTTTCTCTTTTTCTCTCTTTCTCTCTTTCTCTCTTTCACTCTTTCTCTCTTTCTTCCTTTCTTTCTCTCTTTCTATCTTTCTCTCTTTCTTTCTGTCTTTCTCTCTCTCTTTCTTTATCTCTCTTTCATTTTTCTATAAGTTGTATTCAAAAATGGTTAAATTAGATCAAATAATACGACTATGAAAAAACTTTAGCCGATTAAACATTTTCTCTGTCTCATGTACATTTTCTCGTCTAAAGTACATTCGGTTTAAAGTGAAGAAATTCTGCGACTATAAATAAAATCACCCATGAACTCTATCTATCTGCTTATTTATCTACCAATCTGTTTTTTCTAATAGCTTTGGGAACTTCCAGATCCCTTCAGAACTCTTCCAAATTATGCTACTCTATTCCTTCTTCTTCTCCTTATTTTGAAATAGCTATGTGTATATAACATTTTTTTCTACACTATGAATATATGATCATATCGATCAATATTTATTGTTTATATGTATATAAAGTCTATAAAATAAATTATACATGGCTTTCAATGAATCGATCAATCATATAAGATTATGTCATTTTATTCTTGTTTACTCACTCTAGTCCGTTATTTAGCTGTTTCTCAGTTCATTTTATCACCATTTTACTGTTGATGCAGATATATGTATTTTTAATTTTCATAGGTCAATAATCTTTATATCATTTTTACTCAATCACAGAAATATGTACAACATTTTTAATGTTGGTAAACTTTTTTTAAGTTTGATTAAATACATAAAGACGTTTAAAAAAACGAATTTGTCTTTCTCTTTTTAGCACTTGCTTATTAGCGAACAAGAATAATACAACGTTAGTTAAAATAACGTTGAAAAAGACCTTGAAGGTGTCAAGTTTAAAATGGACCAACGATTTATTACCTTCGAGGGGTAAAAACAGGTTATATGCAATTTCCCGATAGCGAGTAAAGCCTTTATTGCTCATTAAACGGATTTATAGCATTCGGTATATTGTGGAGTGAGTTGTACTCGAGGTCTGGAAAACAGGCGGAGATATGAAATATAAATTAGCCTTGTTTGTCCTCCTGTTGTCAATGGAGAATTGTTGGCCCTGCCTGAAAACAACGCGGTTTGAAATACACTCAGAAACACCACAGATACCGCCATCCAACAAATGCTCAGTCCGGCTACAATAGTTTTCACTTTTGTTTAACTATATTAAATAATTAATTTTGTAAATCTTTACTAACAGAAAAGGTGTTTCGATAAATTAGCAGATTTTCGATTTTTTCTGGATTTGATGTGTTCTGAAACAGCTTTTTTTGAAAACCGTATCGGTTGCTTTAACACTACGTTCTTAGAATAATTCTTACTAATTTATTGAATTGCTGAGAAGCGGTCAAGAATGAGGTAGCTTAGTAGATTATAAAAGCACCTTTTTATTTTTTTGCGGACGTTTCGTCTTTTATTCCGGTCGTCTTCATAACGTAGATAAATTACGAAACATATATTCATTGGTAAAATTTATTAAAGTGTGGTGCTACTCTTGTGGTGTTGTGTGAAATGTGAATTTGTATTCTGCTGTTTTTATATAATTATGACAGGGTGGGGAACGCTGTAAATCTGAAAAATTTTCTTGGATCATAGGCGATTTTAATTAAGTCAAAGGAAGTCGAAAATGGGGATTTTCTGGATTGGATTCGTGATTCGGGGTTGGCCAATATCGGAATAGAAAGTTAATTGTTAAGGACGATAACAAAGGAAAGCGAAATATAAAAATAAAGGTAATAGTTTAGTAGTAAGAGAGGGCGTCAGTGGCCGCAACGGTTTAGGCTTTGACACAGCGCTCATCACTGTAAGGTAATGGTCCAGGGTTCAAATCCAGCGGCCCTTCATTCGAACCCGACATACTTGCAAATGTGTTGTTTTTTTCAAAAACACCGGCACCCCGAGGGTTGATATAACCTCTGCTGTGGCAAACCCTCGTTAAAAATAAAAATGGCAAAAAGGAGGGAAAATTCAAAAAGGTGGGGTTGAGATGGGAAGTTATTGCCCGAGGGGATCGAAGACAGGATAGCTCAAGTGGTAGAGTAGCGGCGTAACAAGCCGAAGGTCGTGAGTCCGAATCCCGCTCGTGACACTGACTTTTTATCACAACTTAAAACCTTAATTAATTGAATTCTGGAGAATATTACAATACATCTTTCTAAGGGTCGTAAATAAAACCGAAATAATTAGACAATGCGTAGTTCACGTTTAAACCATTTTCCTCTTTGCAACAAATCGCACAGTATTCTTAACGATTTTTTTTTTGCGTGCATGTAGTGTAGTAAAAGTTGCCTTTTTTGCACCTATGACTAGAAACTTGGGTAGTATACGATAATCAATCCTAAATTTGTCGCATATTTTTCTAGGACGTGACGCAGACGTCTCAAACGTGGTCTGCGTCTACAAGCACCTTTTGAAAGAGGGTTAAATTGCTCATTGCTACTTTACAACTTGCTAAATTTTACAACGGTACTTGCTTCACTGTTGTCTGTTAGCAAATGTAAAATCTAATAATAACCTTGTAATTTATTCAAACGGTTTTTTAAAATTTTATAATTTTTTGTTGGTTTATATTAACTTTTACTACATGACCAGAATACAATTGGCGTATAAATGGGGCTCAACTGAGAAACTAGGTCACAAGATTCAAATTTCCTGTAATCAATAAAATGCTTGGATATTCCAGCTGCAAGCAGTCCTCTGGTAAAATGATAATTAAAACGCTTGGATGTATATAATCTCCAATATTATGAAAGCTTCTAAACGAATCAAACGTCCTCGTCTGCTCATTATACTTCGTTAGCATAAATGCAATTTTTCCCAACTACCCAATACACTTGAAATTGTATTATTCGTATTATTCTGTTCCACCGTGAAATTCTCATTAAAATTTTCCCCGTGGACACCTGGCGTTGCAGTACTATGTAAATTATGAAGTTAATTATGTTATAATACAAGGCTTAGTTCCCAAAGGTAATCTGCTCAGGGAGGGGTGTTTGGCGAACAATAAATTCAGCGGGGGTTCGCATTCGTTACCCTAGTTGAAAAGGACAACGCTAATTTTTATAACTCAATCCGAGATATTTAATACGTAAACGTTCTCATCTAGGCAAAATTGTTTTTTTGTTTATAAGTTGTTACTTTTAGGCTGGGTAATAGACCAAAATTACGGTTATTAAAGAACTGAAGAAGACAGCGTTTAATAAATGAGAAGGAAGGCCTTTTTCCTTTTTTTGTTTTGCACTGCATTGTAGGCAGATTATACTTATCCATCATCATTCATCATTTATGCAACTTAAAGTACGTACAAGGAAAATTAAGAAAAAACCTGGCAATATTTCTATGGGAATCATTAAAAGTAAATAACCTTTCTTAAATATAGAACGAAATTTTATTAATTTGAAAATACATATTTTAATCGTAAACTTAATTAAAATTTATTTAGAAATCGTGAGATGCGATCTGGTGTGATGTAGGTTTCAGAAAAACATTTTCTTTATCGTGCCAACGTTTCGATCTTTATTGAGATCATCTTCAGGGCTGAAAGTATTTGTCTTCAGTGGCACTCTCGACACGACACGCAAGAATGGCACAATTACACATAAGACAAACACTTTGAGCCCTGAAGATGATCTCAATAAAGATCGAAACGTTGGCACGATAAAGAAAATGTTTTTCTGAAACCTACATCACACCAGACCGCATCTCACGATTTCTAAATAAATATCGATTAACGGTCACTAATCATCACACATTAATTAAAATTTATATGTACAACTTTAAAAGAGAAATCATATATTGTAATAAGTTGATTTTTGAACATTTTCTTTTTTAATCAAATAAGAAATTGTGTATCAATAAAAAATTCGATTTCATTTAGTAACTTCAATGAATACAGTTGACAAATTGTTTCTGCAGTTGCTCGCTGATGGTGAGCCAAAGGTCGATTTTCTACTGTCGAACCGATGTAGTACAATTAAGGTTTATTTATTATTTAGTTGACATTGTTTCGTTGTTTAATCGGGTTCAGTCATGCCATTATCACTCATGATACTGCATACAGGCCTGTTTAGGAATAATTAATTGTACGACTGAGTTGCCGAGCAGCTATAACAAAGAACAAATTACACAAATAAAAAGTATGTTTGTTAAAATAAGCAAAATTGAAGCTGAAGTTTGATGAAATTGTAAAATATGAAAAAAAGGAGAAACTTATGTAGGATTGTATTTAATTTAGTGTTATCTTTATTCTTTTTCTGTAATTTTTATAAAGTGTACAATGATTATTGGGAGATCGTGAGATGCGGTCTGGTGTGATATAGATTTAGAAAAACATTTTCGTTATGGTGCCAACGTTTGGATTTTTATTGAGATCATCTTCAGGGCCTGGAATTTATAAACATTATATAAATTCATTTTTCACATTCTACACGTATTTGTATAATTTAAAAAAATGTTTATAAATCCCAGTTGCTGAAGATGATCTCAATAAAGATCGAAACGTTGGCACCATAAAGAAAATGTTTTTCTAAAATTACGTCACACCAGACAGCATCTCACGATTTCCAAATAATCATTAATTTACGGTCATCAAACACCACACATAGTTCTTATACTTATATTTTTATTGTTAAATGTATTGGTTCTATGTAAGAAGAAATGTTTAAAAACAAGCATTGTTTTGGGCTGATAATTAAAGATGCGCTCTGTTGTGTGTCAACAACCCGTAAGGCCGTCTGTCGACAAGTTTCGCTGTGTTCTCCCTTCCACAATAAAGTCCCTACAATTCAATAAGTCGGGGCGGAGATCGATGCTTTCATTATTGGCACCCGGCCTGAATTACAAATCCCTCCTTTTGCCCTCTGTATTTTAACTACTTCTTCTCAGGGATTCTTATTTTTTCTTTCTGTCCCAGGAGAAAATCAAGAAAAAAACTTTTGATGGAAAAGAATCATTTTGGAAAAAAGGATTTTGCCAATAAAAAGACTTCGCCTGAACCTTAAGTAATTTTATACTAATTATCCGAATTTACATTTTTTTATTTCATTATACAGGGCCTCTTTATATGGCCCATCTGAATTTCTCCTGAACCAATGACGCTATCAAACCAGCAAAAAATATGTGTTTTATCCAATTTCAAATTTTACCTTTTTCGAAAAAATTATAAGTAAGTAATTATAAGGAGTATTTCTAGGCCAGTTCTTCTTCAAAATTTCAAAACGACCCTATACCTCCTGCCACATAATTTCAATGGATATTTACGTTGAAAACAATAATGTAATCGGATTTTAAATTGGTCAAAAAATGACAAATTTATAGCAAAAAGAAACCGGCAACTTAACTTCGACGAGGAGTTATTTTCCTATATTTTCGCAAAATTCCGAATTCCTCACTCCAAAATGTTGGATGAATTTTAGATTTTTCTAACAATAAAATTAGAGATCTATTCCGGACTTACAATTTTAAGAAGTATTTTTTTTATCTTCTCCAGAGACTTCAGGACTTTGATAAAGACAGGCGTCTAACGTTCCTGGCATAAATGTCCATTTGGAGAGCTGAAAAAAAAAGTTTATCCAACGTACTAATGAGATCCAAGTTCACCTATATACTAAAACGTTGAAAATCCGAGGGTTTCATAGCTCAGCAACCTCAATTGAAAAACTTCGGCAAAGGATAGAAAATGCTTGTCAATCCATTCATAAAGTTGAAATGGGCTTTATTTACCCTGTACAATTCTTCTCCAAAGAAAATAAAAATTTGAAGGTAGTCTAAAAAATATTAAAAATCGATCGATCTCGGACGCACAACTAGATTTGATTCTATTTTTTTTTTTTTACTCCTCATCTACTCTATGAATTTTAATTTAATTTATTTTTAAAGGGATTCTCTATTTTTAGTTAAGACAAAATTAAAACATGTGATACACTACAAATTTAAGTATTTTTGTTAAGTTATTATTTTATTGTTCGAGAACAAGCCACCCTGAAGATCTTGGATCCTTGAATGGAATTTATATATTTTCAGAAAGGCCCATTTTCCCCGCTTTTTTAAATTACCCATCCTGTTCATGTTAACTATTTTATACAAACCATTATAATTGTTCTTTTTTAATTACTCCACTATAAGAAACTCAGTTGGGCACTGTCAACACGGCTCACTTAATAATGACACATCTACACAGAAAACAAGCACTTTGAGCGCTGAAGATGATCTCAATAAAGATCGAAACGTTGGCACGATAAAGAAACTGTTTTTTTAAAACCTACGTCACACCAGGCAGCATCTCACGATCTCCGAATAATCATTAACTAACGGTCACTAAACACCACAAATTATAATAAACAATTATTCAGAAATCGTGAGATGCGGTCTGATGTGATGTAGGTTTCAGAAAACTTTTTTCTTTATCGTGCCAACGTTTCGATCTTTATTGAGATCATCTTCAGCGCTCAAAGTGGTTGTTTTCTGTGTGATTGTGCCATTCTTTGCGTGATGGCTCAATACGACACGCAAGAATGGTACAATTACACAGAAGACAAACACTTTGAGCCCTGAAGATGATCTCAATAAAGATCGAAACGTTGGCACGATAAAGAAAATGTTTTTCTGAAACGTACATCACACCAGACCGCATCTCACGATTTCTGAATAATTATCGATTAACGGTCACTAATCACCACACATTATAAGAAACCTTTATTTTTATAAAAAGTGTATACTTTTTTAGTTGAATGAGTAAGTTGAGTAGGTTAGAAGCCGTGGCGCAATATCTAATCGCATGATGTGACTAAATGTTGGAAGCCTCCATTAAAAGAAATAATAATTTAAAAATTAATTAGATTCAAAACTTAATTAAAAAATATTATTAATTTATAGGCCAGCTGAGTATAATGGTTTAATTTCAGAGATGTTTGTCCAATAAAATCTGACGATTGTTCTATTTTATAATTTTACATTTAATGAGAAATTGATTTGTTGGTTTACTCCGTACCAGCAACACGCTACTTCAGTCTGGTATAATAAAAAAAGTAATGAAGTGCAGTTAACGTATGCATTTTTTTTTTTATAAATGTAAGGTTGTGTAAATATTTACCAGTTGTAAGGTGAGATATCCATCGGTTTTATCTCGACGGGGGTGAGAAAACAAGGGGGTGTAGATCGGCTGTGCGATATATATCCGCTAATCCCCTGTCAGCCTGTATTTTAAAAGGCGTGCGGATGTTCTGGGGTGCAATAAGTTGTAAATTAAAGGCTTCACAACAGAATCGGATTTATGGGCCCAACACGTTTGTCCGCTCCCTCTTGCCACCTACAGCTCCACAAACAACCAGTCGCGCCGGTTTATTACCGATCCTTTCCTTATTGCCTTGCTTCACACTTAAAGGCTCGTTTTTATTAAGGTCATTATTGATTAAAGATAACTTTTTATTGACGGTGTTTCTCCGCCACAATTTTTAAAATATTTTTGTTTGTTGTAGAAAATTTATACATTTAACAATGTGAAGACAACGTTTTGGCAGAAATCAATCCTCGGTGATGGGCAGAGAGGTAATTCTTCCAAGTGTGAACGTAACTACTGGATTTTTTCTTCGTTCAGCTTGATGAGACACAAAGTGCACCAGCTGGTCATGAAGTCGAGGTTATCTTGGGCTGGTTTTGCTGCAAGGAAAAATCAGAATGTGAGGATTGAGGTTTCGTCCAGTAAGGTCGTAAACTCTATTCAGGATTGGTCCTAGAATACTCCCTTGCTTAACGCCTGCCTTGATGGGCTTGATGACTGAAAATTCAGCGCCAATTCTCAATTCGAACCAGCGATCAAAGAGGAAGGACTTCAAGATAAGGAAGGTTATTTTTTAATTTGAAAAGGAGAACGGGGTGCCACCCACCAAATGCCTCTGCGACATTCAGAAAATTTGCTGAAGTTTGCTTATTTCCTAGGGCAAAGGATATTGTATCGACAGCTTGTGACCCCTGCTGCTTAGCTAAAACCGAATTGATGGATGGGAATGGTGTTATGAAGGTTAAATAAAGGGATTAGTTTTTCGAGTAGGAGGCGTTCAAATAATTTAGCGAGGATTGGTAGAAGAAATTTTCAAAAAAACATGATTTTACTCCTAGAATCAAGTTTTTTTTGGTTAAACACTACATTATCATAAATTAATAATATTAGTATTGCTTTTCCTAACAATAGGTTTTTAAATTTTTTTTAAATCTTGTTATTTATATTATTAAGTAGACGGAGACAACCAAAAACACAATTTTATAAAAATATTTTTTATTATTACGTTTGCGATTGATACCGTCTATGAAATATTATAAATAAAACGATAAAAAGGGGCGTCGGAGGCCGCAACGGTTTAGCCGTTGACCTGGCGCTCATCACTGTAAGGTAAAGGTCCCGGGTTCGAATCCAGCGGCCCTGCATTTGAACCCGATATATGGTTTTTTTTTTTTTGTTTTTTTTTTCAAAAAAACCGGCACCCCGAGGGTTGATATAACCTCTCCTGTTGCGAACCCTCGTTTAAAAAAATATATGATTCAGTATGATATCAAACATATTTATGAAAAATGTATTTAAACGTGTGAAACATAAACGAAATATATAGCCAAAATTTTATTCTGCTGGACATCCTAATAACAATACTTTCATAGATAAAGCATGGCCGAAATAAAGTCTCGATAAAATTTCAGTCATATTAAAAAGTGACATTGTTGAATCACAAATTATACATACCAAGAAAAATGTGAGCAACCTAAATTTTCTATTATTAAAGCAAAAGCTCTAATATTTTGCAATGACTGACGTAAAAATCATAATAAGAAATGTTTTATGGCTTGTTACTCGTCTCTGTTGTAATATCATGGTTTTATAGTAAACTATTTGCCACAAACTTAAAACTTGTTAAATTTTAACAACCAGTTGTACTAACAAGAAACTGTTTGAAATGAAACGAACAACTATGAATTAACTAAATGAAATCACTTCCAACAGTCTTTAATGGGCAATCATGAAACATTTTAATTTACTTATGTTGATTACTCTTGAGTAAAGTGTTATCCCAGGTCGTTGAAATTTAATTTTCATCGTACCAACGATATTCTAATTATCGTTATAGTTCGACAAGAATGCAACATTACAGAGAAATGAATAGTCGAATTAAAACTATAAGCTAGATGAAATTATTAAACCTACATTACAAAACATTTTTTTTAAATAAAACTTGTTCTAAAAAATAAAGTTTGAATTTGAATGCAAATGTGTGGTGTTTAGTGACCGTTAGTTAATGATTATTTGGAGATCGTGAAATGCGGTCTGGTGTGACGAAGGATTTAGAAAAACATTTTCTTTATCGTGCCAACATTTCTTACGCCGAGAATTTGCCGGCTTCGCTCCGTGCAGACGGGCGGGGTTACTTAATGAATTAACAATAATGAACTTAATATTGAATTGAAAAAAAAAATGGGCGCCACGCTTTTTATATACACGGAAACAGCGAACCGTAAAGAAAAAAATAAATACATAAAATAAAATAAAACAGAAAATTCAATAGCAGTAAAATTAACTAAAAAAAGAACACAATATTTACATAAGGAAACAAAAAAAACACATTTATTCCAACGGAAACTGAAATATTGAACATAGATTAATCTTAATTCTCTACGGGTAACATTTTAACAAACTTACACACTAAATGAACCTAAATTATCATAAAATCTAAATAAACATTCCTTAAAAACTAAACTTTCCTGGGAACCAGTGACCAGATATGTTTTCCAGGCGATTGAAAATCCCCGCTTCTGGGAATGTGGAGCCTTCTCTGAAGTTGAGTGGGTCCGCGATCGCCTTCGTTGATCAAGGAATTGATGATTTTCTTTTCTCCGGCCAGGCCGTAGGGATATCCGTCTGGGATATCCGTAGGGACGCTCACTGTCCTCTCTTTTATTCACTCCTCTACTCTCTCATAAGCCTATCCTAGGCCGTCTTAATTTTGATTAACCCACCGCCAATTTCAGTTTTGGTGGCATTACAATTCAGGAGGTATCCCTGGCCAAACAACAACAATACACTCATACAATGTTACGAACGTAACACGTTTCGATCTGTATTGAGTTCATCTTCAGGGCCTGGGATTTATGAATATTCTTTAAATATTACAAATACATGTAGGATGTGAAGAAATTGAACTTATACATTGCTAGGAATTGTAGATTCAATCAAAGTATTTGTACTCACTCAAAGTGTTTTTTTTCTGTGTAGATGTGTCATTCATCAAAGTCGTTCTTCTTAATTCGTCAATGACACATCTACACAGAAAAAAAAACACTTTGAATGAGTAGAAATACTTTGATTGAATATAAAAAATATATTTTGCATTGTAGAAATTCACTTTTCCACATCCAAAATGTAATTGTTATATGTAAACAATGTCTATAAATCCACGGCCCTGAAAATGATCTCAATAAACATCGAAACGTTGGCACGATAAAGAAAATGTTTTTCTAAAACCTACACACCACACCACATCACACGATCTCCAAATAATCTTTAAATGCAACACCGCAACCTTTGGATATTTTCGCCACATCCACAAACTTTCTTATTATCAGCCGTAAACCATATTTTCAACCATAACACTTATTCCTCGACCTTGCAAACTTTTTCTATCACCACCAATCCAACATGAACAAAGGACATCGCGTTAAAAAACGATCGCCATTGAATTGAGGCAGTACAACCCCTGTGTCTTCCTAGACTACTCCCAAGCATTTGGTCTTAAGCTTCCTATGGTTTCCAACATTTCCGATAGATGAGCGACAAAAGAAATTATTAACCAACACAATAAATGTCTAACCACTTTCCAAAAAAATATAGGTAGTAAGTATAAAATAGAATTATCATTGACTTGGATTAACTAGCAGGAAAAGTGACGCGTTTGCGTTGGAAAAGACATAATGTTAGATGGTACATTAGCTCGAGGGAACGCACGTCATACAAAGCAAGGGGAAGAAAGTTATGAGCCTTCGTACACGGCGGTAAATCACCTTCATACCTCCTCATTACCCGCGCTCTTATCAATGACACAGATTAGCCCCTTTCTTCAAGAAATACCACAGGGAAGATTTTATTTACGAGCAGCAGGGGAAAATACTCCCAGGGGGTCCAATTCAATTTGACGGATCATTTCCAAATTATTAGCTCCCCCATCTTACAAAAGAAATATAACGAATTACTTTATGCACAGTTTCTTTCGTTTGTTCGTATCGGACTTAAACCATTGAGCAAAATAAAGAAAAAAACACAAAATATTCAAAATGAATTATTATTTGGAGTTCGTGACATGCGGTCTGGTCACGGTTTTAGAAAAAAATTATCTTTATCGTGCCAACGTTTCGATCTTCATTGATATCATCTTCAGGGTCTGGGATTAATAAACATTGTTTAAATTTTACCAATACATGTAGGATGTGAAAAATGAATTTATACAATGTTAGAAAATTTTAGAATAAAAAATTAATTTATACAGTGGTTGAGAAAAGGATTAGATTAATAAAAATAATTAAAAAATACTTTGAATGAATCTCAAATTTTCGAGCATTGTATAAATTCAATTTTCTTAATCAAAAAATTTTTTCTAGCATTGTATAATTTCATTTTTTTTTATTCCAAAATTTTCTAGCGTTATATAAATTCGTTTATATATATTTTAGAAAAACATTTTCTTTAAGGTGCCAACGTTTCGATCTTCATTCATATCATCTTCAGGGTCCGGGATTAGTAAACATTGTTTATATTTTACAAATAAATGTAGGATGTGAAAAAAATGAATTTTTATATTTATTTATAAACATAAAAATAAAACTTGTTCTAAAAAATAAAGTTTGAATTAAAATGCAAATGTGTGGTGTTTAGTGACCGTTAGTTAATGATTATTTGGAGATCGTGAGATGCGGTCTGGTGTGACGAAGGATTTAGAAAAACATTTTCTTTATCTTGCCAACGTTTCGATCTTTATTGAGATCATCATCAGGTCCTGGGATTTATAAACATTGTTTAAATTTTACAAATAGGTGATGAGAAAGAGAATGAATTTATACAATGCTAGAAAATTTTAGATTAAAAAAAATGAATTTATACAATGCCAGAAAATCATACATTAATAAAATTATACAGTCAGAAAATTTTATATTCAAAAAATGAATTTATGCAATGCTAAAAAATTTTAGATTAAAAAAACGAATTCATACTATGCTAAAAAATTTTAGATGAAAAAAATGAATTTACACACTGCTAGAAAAACGTAGATTGAAAAAATGAATTTATACAATTTTAGAAAATTTTATATTAAAAATACTTTAATTAATTCTAAAATTTTCTAGAATTGTATAAATTTATTTTTTATCTAAAATATTCTGGCATTGTATAAATTCAATTTTTTATTCAAAAATTTTTTTTCTAGCATTTCATTTTTTTAGTCAAAAATTTTGTAGCATTATTCAAATTCGTTAATATTTATTTGTATTTTTTTAATCTAAAATTTTGTAGAATTGTATAAATTCATTTTTTTTACAACTTACATGTACTTGTACAATTCAAACAATGTTTATTAATCCCAGGCCCTGAAGATGATCTCAATAAAAATCGAAACGTTGGCACGAGAAAGAAAATGTTTTTCTAAAACCTACGTCACTAGACCGCATTTCACGATTTCTAAATAATTAATTTAAACAATGTTTCTACGTCCCACCCTCTGAAGATGTTCTCATTAAAGATCGAAACGTTGGCACGATAAAGAAAATGTTTTTCAAAACCTACGTCACACGAGAACACATCTCATGACCTACAATTCATCATTAAGTAAACTAAACACCACACACATACAAAATTAATCTATATAGGGTATGAATTTACTACTGTTTCCGTGTTTACACTAGCCAATTCAGGCAGTATTTTTTACCATAATCTCTATTTCAAAACATTATGATAATCTGATTGTTTTTTTCAGGTAATACTGATGGAACGTTTTCGTTGTCGTTTTCACCAAGAGCGTTGTCAATATGGGCAAGTTATCATCATTTCATCTATTATGAAATTTTCCAGCCTAACTTCCTTCTTCCAACCAGTTCTACTGGAGGCAAATAATCACCTCCACTATTGGAGAGATTGGAGAGAGATCAAAGAATATCCCGAGAAGAAACGGCCGCTAATTGAAGACTTATTAGCGTTCACCCTTGTTCGCTTGATTAATTAGCAGAATATTAACAAGTTGGAAGTTCTTTGAAGGTTACGACCTCTTGAAGCGCTTAGCATTAAATACTCGAAGTCCTTTAGTTCCAAACGTCACTTTTTACACGTAAACATCAAGTGTTATTACAAAATAGAAAATAGCCAAAAAAAATCGATAAACTACAAAAATTAATTCCATAATACATTCCTACCAAAAGATACAAAACGAAATGTATATATAATAGGTTGAAAAGAAATGCACAAATTATTTTTATTAATTTTTTTATTTTAATGATGATCATAATAATTGATTTCTGTATTGACTTTCCCTATGATGCTTTTTAAATTTATATATTTGTATATTCCATGTGTTGCAAGTTAAAGTTGCCAGAAGTTTAATAAGAGTGTCACAACTAAAATAAATTCAATTAATTAAGGTTTTTAGTTGAGATAAAAAAGTCAGTGTCACGAGCTGGATTCGAACCCATGACCTTCGGCTTGATACGCCGCTACTCTACCACTTGAGCTATCGTGCCTTTTTGCTGTGTGCTCTTGTGAGGTTGAGATGGGAAGTTAGTGTCCAAGTGGATCGAAGTCACGATAGTTCAAGTGGTAGAGCAGGCGCGTATCTATACGAAGATCGTGGGTTCGAATCCCGCTCGTGCCATTGACTTTTTTATCTCAACTAAAAACCTCAATTAATTGAATGGTATTAATTTGTCACGCGGACCACGAAAAATAGTGAATTTAATAGACTAAAATAAATTTTTAATTTAAGTAGTTCAACAATTGAAAAATAGAGCAATCTTTGGAAAATAAAATTTAATCCCTCAAAGTCACAACATAATATCATCTTTACACTCCGTCGTGAGACTTTTCCTGGCATATACTTATAGAATGAACCTGTTCCTCAATCCGACAAAGTTAATTATTTAGGACTTACATTTGATAGAAGACTAACTTGAGATCCACACACACGATTAATAAAAACAGACATTCAACAAACGATTTAAAATGCTTTATTACCTACTTAACCTACAATCAAAATTACCATTAAATAAAACTTTCGACATACACATACCTACTCAATCCTATTTGGATGTACGTGTGCCAAGTTTATGGATCGGCCAAATATTCCAATATTCGAAGATTACAAAGTTATCAATCCAAAATTTTAAGACCAATTGTTTCTTTTTTACTTAAACAATATCACACTTCACAGAGATCTTCAAATGCCAACAGTTTTTTCATCCATCAAAACTTTTTGATACTAAATTACAAAATCACACTAACACACATTATCCACAATTACCACGTAAACGTCTGAAAAGAATATGGATAAGAGACCTCTTAAATGATTAATATCTACTAAGAAGGAATAAAGGAGAAAAAATAGTCTTAGAGATTAACTATCCACGAAGCAGAACGAGGCCGACACGTTTATTTTTCTTGGTTTGTAAGGCGAAGAAGTGTTAGGAAAGTGTTGCATAAATAAAGAGAGAAATTTTTCATCATAACCCCTTAAAATCTCTTTTTAGATGATAATTAGCCAAAACTCTCGAAACCTAAGCACTCTAAGTAAATTGACTTTTAGAGTTTCACATAAAATTACTAATTCTTTTATGTTTTTTTCTTTTTTCTCTTTGCATTTACTATGAACCAACCTAACATCTTCTATCTTTAAAGAATAACAAGGATTTTAGAATGATTTTGGTGGAAAAGTAGATATTTCTCCATCAAACATTTTACATACTACACTGAGAGGCAAAAAAAGTGGCCACTCTAGGTTTTTAAGTAAATCCTTACAATCGTTATAATTTTTAGTTTTTGTTGTTTATTGAATATTGAAAAAATATATAAGATATAACTAAATAAAAAAATTAAACTGAGTAAAACAATTAGAAGAAAATATTAAATTCAGTTTTTATTTTGAAATCGTGAGATGCGGTCTGGTGTGTCGTAGGTTTCAGAAAAACATATTCTTTATCATGCCAACGTTTCGATCTTTAATGAGAACATCTTCAGGGCGTGGGACTTAGAAACATTGTTTGAATTCATTATTTTGAAATCGTGAGATGCGGTCTAGTGACGTAGGTTTTAGAAAAACATTTTCTTTCTCGTGCCAACGTTTCGATCTTTATTGAGATCATCTTCTGGGCCTGATCTCATTTTGAAGTGGTGGGGAAGGATGTCGGTATAGAAAAGACATTTTTGTATTAGGCGTCGGCTGCTTTGAGGTGAAAAGAGCCGACGAAGGGAAAAAATGTGTTGGTAATGGTTCGGTCAGATTATCCTTTGAGGATTATCTAGAAAGGGATAAATAGGAAAAGGAAAGCTAAATTGTTGAGAAATTAGACTATGTGAAATATATTTGATGTGTGGAATGTAATGTGTTGATATAGGTATGTTATCTGTATTGAATTTGATTTCTATATAACATCCTTCCTCACCCCTTCAAAATCCAACGTATACATACACAAAATAGCAAAATCTCACTGGCACTCTCTACACGACACGCAAGAATGGCACAATTACACAGAAGACAAACAATTTGAGTGAGTAGAAATACTTTGATTGAATATATATAAAACATATATTTTGCATTGTATCAATTCACTTTTCCACATCCAAAATATAATTGTTATATGTAAACAATGTTTGTAAATCCGAGGACCTGAAGATGATCTGAATAAAGATCGAAACGTTGGCACGATAAAGAAAATGTTTTTCTGAAAACTACATCACACCAGACCGCATCTCACGATTTATAAATAAATATCGATTAACGGTCACCACACATTAAATTCAGTACGTTATGTTCTCTCCTTGTGTTTATCTCAGCTTGCATTGACGTGGCATCGATTTTATGAGATTTTGAATATAGTGCTGGAATATCTTCATACTTTTCTAACGGCCCTTTCTTATTTCTGCAAATTCCCTGGCATCACTGGGCGACATTTTTTCTTCTTGCAAAATTCGTCCCAAAAGTGTTCGTTAGGCGGTTTAAACCGGCACAACATACTGGCCACTGTCAACATTGAATTGAAGCCCGTTCCAAGTAGACACGAACTATCATAGCTGCCTAGAATTGTCATGCATAAAAATAAAACCGTTGTCAATTAGGGGCACGTAAAGAACATTTTATTCTTATCATCCTCATCGTATCTCTTGCGAACTTCCCTAGAAAGCCTGCTCACACCAAAGGGATAGGGATAAAAGAGGGGGCCACAAGGCTTAATGCACATCGACCTGAATAGATATCTAGGTGCTCCCTTATTATTTATAACTCACTGGCCGTCTTCAGATTATTAATCAGCCTCCATAGTTTTGCCAGCGGCTCCTTAATGTAGAATCTTGCTTGTGGTTTTTCTTGTCCTAGTTGCAAGAACCTGTACTTACATAGACCTTCTCACAAACATGGAATGTGTTCTGCCGTCTGCTCAACCCATGACACAGTTCTTATTCAAACCCTCTCACGGCAGACAGAAGACCTCAAACAAAACCTTGGCTCATCCGAAAACATGATTATAGACGACTAATTGAGACCAATTGTTGTGATTTCTTGCGTAACTTAACCGAACTGTTCTGAACCTCGTCAGAAATTCATGGACCAGTGGCAGGTCTTCTTGCTTTCCATTCCAAACAATTCCATTTCAGCTTCTGAAAGTTTTCGCTTTACTGTGTGCAAACTAACAAAAACCTTTCTAAGTTGTTGAAGTCGTTGTTTGATATCACCAGCAGTAGAATATCGATTACGGACTACATTCGAATAAATGGATCATCTCTCTGGCACGCTGACCACGTACGCTTGACATCTCCCATATTCTAACCATCCTATGATTCTGATCGAATCATTGAATTCTTGGCTTGGCATCTAAGGTCATTGCCAGATATTTAGCTGTATCGCTGTATGGTATAGTAATTCCATCGATTGTGTGGGACGGAACATGCTCCCCTTTTTTGTTTGTAAAGATTAGGTGAACTGATTTACGCTGATTTAGCTTGATTTTCCATTTGTTTATCCATTCGGTTTTCTTATTACAAGCGGTTTGGAGGATTTGGGTTGAATGGGTGATAGTCTAGTGATAGTCGATCTTAGTGATATCACTGTTGTGTCATTTGCAAACGTTGCACTTTTTACTCCATCTATTTTCGGAAAATCACTGGTGTATAACAAGTAAAGAATTGGACCTAATATGCTACCTTGTGGCACTCCTGCATTTATTGTTTTTAATTTTGAATATTGATCTTCTTGTTTGACTCTGAACTGTGAATGGTCGAGAATAGATAGTTTTTCGTAAAGAATACAAGAAATTATAAAGAATGCTCGTAATCAAAAGACATTTATTGGTAGCCAAAACAGAAGAAAAATATAGTTTATATAGTAAAGAAAAATAGAAAAATATAAGTAATATGTACAAATTTAAATGATAAAATTAATAACTAGCCAAAGCATTTTGATAAGTAAAAAGAAAGCAAAGAAAAAATACTGCCAATTTTTGTCTACAAGATTCATTAAAGGGCATATTATATGCAGAATAAATATCGTAGGTTGTATCGTTCCAGTATACAGTTCCGATTGGTCTTGTCTGTCATGCCAGAACATTTGTTTTTTGTGGTTATGCTATGTACACTTCGTGCTTATTTGAATTATTAACGTTTTTAAGTATAATTAAAGCTAGTCTAAGTCTAAATATTTAATTTTTAAAACTTTCACTGCAATGTTTTTGACAATTCAAGTCATCTAAACCTCTCATTGTTCTTGTCTGTACAACAGAGAATTTTTCGCTTAATTAATCACCCAACGCCAACAAATCATTTCAATCATCAAAATAGTGGAAAAGCGGTTTTCAGCGAAATTTTTTCATAAAGGTAATCAAATGAATTACAACGGAACATCAAATTTGAGTCTTGTTTTGACAGTGCGGGCCATCGCAATTTTAGAGTGTTTATTCTCAATAAGTTTTCAAAAGTAAGATTGTTTGATAGCAAAAATCTTAGCTGTTCAATTACATTACGAGGTTTTCCTTGTAGCGTCCCAATGACAAAAAGGACCAAAGCGTGTTAAAGAAATCGATGCTTAAAGAAGCCACCCAGAAGCATCTACTGAAACCCGGCATCGATAAACTTTGAATGGCCACTCGACTTATTTGAGTTAGGAAAAGCGAAAATGGACTTGGAAAAGTTTATAGTGAGTACTGCTTGGTATCGAGGATCTCGTGATACACAAGTTAAAAAAATAGCTTTTAAGTTTCAAAAGGTTAAATTGAATTATGAAATTTTGTTAACTAAATTAAATAAACTAAATTAAAATTATAGAAACTATATTTTGTTAAATTCACTAGTTTTCATGGTTCGCTTGACCAATTAATATCATTTAATTAATTAAGTTTTCTAGTTGATATAAAAAGTCAATGGCACGAGCGGGATTCGAACCCACGACCTTTGGCTAGATACGCCGCTACTCTGCCACTTGAACTACACTAACTTCCCATCTCAAACACACATTTTTTTAATTTTCCCTCCTTTTTGCCATTTTTCAATTGTCGTATAATTTATTTGATTTGCTGCGACAGATGAAATGGCCACGGAGAAACGTGAGAGAAAATCAAAAAATATTATTTCTTTTTAATGCAAAAAAGGTTATTTTTTTACATATATTTTCTTATTTCGTGTATTTTCTTACAGAACTCTATTATGTATTTTTATGTTACATACGCCGTTAAAACCTTCCTTATTTTTCAAATAGTTAACATCCTTTTAGCAGTTTTTGAATTCTAGTAGCTTCAATCAGATAATCGACTTTTTAAAATCGGAAAAATTTTATAGATCAAAATATAGATAAATTTAAATTGAGACAAAATTTTTTATATAGGAGTCTCTAAAAACGATTCATATTAATTTTAAGATAAAACTTTTTGTCTTAGTTTACTTGAAAAAAAATGGTTTTTAGACATTTTTCGTTAAGACATTTTATTTTATTTTTATTTCAATCTATATAAAAAATGCTGTAAAATGATGTATTATCATAGTTGATTTGAGCGTAGTCGTTTTTATCAGATAATCAGATACAACGTTTTAAAATCGGAAAATTATTAGAGTTCAAAATATAAATAAATTTAATGGCAAACAAAATTTTTTATATAGGAGGTCTCTAAAAACGATTCATATGAATTTTAAGAAAAAAATATGACCGTTTACTTGAAAAAAAAAATGGTTTTTAAAAATGTTTTGGTTAAGAGCTTTTATTTTATTTTTATTTCAATCAGCATAAAACATGCTGTAAAATGAGGTATTATCATAATTCATTTGACCGTAGTCGTTTCTATCAGATAATCAGATAACATCTTTTTAAAATCGGAAAAATTTTAGAGGTCAAAATATAGATAAATTTAAATTCAAACAAAAATTTTTATATAGGGGTCTCTAAAAACAATTCATATTAATTTTAAGAAAAAAAATTATATCCTAGTTTGCTTTAAAAAAAAATGGGTTATAAAAATGTTTTGGTTAGGAGCTTTTATTATATTTTGTTTGTTCGTTTTTATTATATTATATTTGAGCAAGTGGAACGACCAAAAATATTAAAACACGGTAAATATCAGCTTCCAAATTTTTTTTGGCGAAACCAGGGCCGATTCACAAGAAGTGGCTTATACGAGTTTGATATTTTCGAGTGTGGAATGTACAAAAAAAAGTTTGTACCAAATCGGTGACATTCTATCCTGGTCCCCATGTTAGTTCAATTTAAAAATAAACTGTTGAGTTCACTAGTTTTTGTGGTTTAGATAATTATTATATTTTGTTTTTTCGTTTTTATTATATTGTATTTATATTTTTATTATATTATTTAGTTGATTTTAGCATAGTCGTTTCAATCAGATAATCCGATAACGACTATTGAAAATCGGAAAAATTTTAGAAATCAAAATGTATATAAATTTAAATTCAAAGAAACATTTTTATTTAGCGATATCTAAAAACGATTCATATTAATTTTAAGAAAAACCTTTACGACCTAGTTTGCTTGAAAGAAAAAATGGCTTTGAGATATGTTTTGTTTAAGAGATTTTATTATATTTTTATTACAATCTACATAAAAAATGCTGTCAAATGATGTATTATCATAGTTGATTTGAGCAAGTGGAAAAACGAAATAAAAATATTAATACACAGTAAATATCAACTTCCAAATATGTTTGGACGAAACCAGAGACGATTCACAAGAAGTGGCATATACGAGTTTGATATTTTCGAGTGTAGAATGTACAAAAAAAAGTTTGTACCAAATCGGTAACATTCTATCCTGGTCCCCTTGTTAGTTTAATTGAAAAGTAAACAGTTGATTTCACTAGTTTTCGTGGTCCGCTTGACCAATTAATATCTTTCAATTAAATAAGGTTTTTAGTTGAAATAAAAAAAAAAAAAAATGGCAAAAAGGAGGAAAATTCAAAAAGGTGGGGTTGAGATGAGAAGTTAGTGTCCGAGTGGATCGAGTGGAGCTCAAGTGGTAGAGTAGCGGCGTATCTAGCCGAAGGTCGTGACACTAACTTTTTTATCTCAACTATAAACCGTAATTAATTGAACTATAATTTGTATTGTTCGGAAGCTTTTTCAAGCTCAATGGAAAATATTATTATTTTCAGTACTAATTTAAACTCTGCTATTTGTAAGAATATTTTGTTTTCCTTTCCCATCAAATCTTTCAATATCAACAGGGATCGTGACTTCCATCTCCGGCCCGTTTCGGCCTTGTTTCGACGGTTAAAAAGAAACAATCTCCCTCAGAGATGAAGGGATGATTTCGTGGCTGCCGTAACAATAAAGGCCGGAGCACCTGCCTGTGACAATTCGGGGATGTTACCTCGCCACTCATCACTTTTCTTACAGGCCGGCCTCGTCACAAGAAAACCCCCATTGTCTTCAATCCGACAATAACGTTTCACAAACAGGCGCCTCGAGCTCACCTGGCTTTTACACCCCTTCTGTAACCCTTAATGTTTTCCTCCCTTATTATTTTTACAAAGGGGAATTTTACTAAGAAATTCAAACATGCAAATAATCAAGGAAAAAGCACTGCATTCACAAAACAACATTTTTTTTTAATTATTCTAATTAGAACACATTTTTTTTAATAATTGACGTTAGTACTTTTTGTAATAATGACGACACAAATAAAATTATTTTGGAAAAAAAATAACTTCATAGCAAATATGTTGTTTTGTTGATAAGTTGGCAAGAAGAACCAGTAAAAACCATTAAAAACGTAGTAATCATATGTAAACGTAATAAAACTAGAGAGAAAAGTGTCTGTGGCGAAGTGTTTTATGCTTTTTTTGTTTGATATCGTGTTTTTTTTTTTATTAAGTAGCTTCCGTAGCTCAGCACGTTATTTATTGTGCAACATCAAGAGCGGCGAAAGCGACATTTCTCCTCTGTCTGTTTTATTAAAAGAGGCCGTGACTATCCGACCAAAAATTTGGTCAGGGCGAAAGCGAAACGAGACCGCCCCTCCCGCCACCAGTTTAATAACGACCTTGTAAAGCCATAATTACAAGCCACGAATTGGTTTATGGGCCATAAATCCGCGAGAAAAGCAGACAATTATTGGTGGCCGGCCGCGCGGAATAATCTAGGGACGGCTCCTCCCGGCAAAAGGCAATATGCAAATAGCGTCTTGCCGTTATTTTACCCACTTAGCAAATTGGCGGGCGGCTCGCCACGCAACGTAACCCAGGGGTTTCATTTTCATTTAGAAAAATTGTAGACCTTTGGGTCTCTTATTAAAATAATCAAGTCTAAACCGTTTGCTCCTTCGGGTTCACAATTCTATCAGTGATTTATGACACTGAACGATGACCATCTCTCTGAATCCATGTTAATCATTGTAGAATGTGTATTGATTTTTATATATCAATATTGTCTCACTGTGGTGGCAGTCATAAATAATGACACTGGACCCGACAAAGGAGCAAATAAAATAATGTTTTTAGTAATAATCTCTCTATAAAGAATTGTCAGTTTACCATTGTCAAAATAATTAAAATTCGTTTATTTTTATTTGCTTAGACCATCGTAAATCAAATTTTTGGAAAGGCAATACTACGGTATATAAATGAATGGGCACAAATCAGTCTCACCAATTTTCAGGGTCCTTTCCTTTAGTGGTATTTTAATTGTACAATTAGAAATCAAAACTTTACAAATTCTCGGTCAATATTCTCAAAATTTATAGTTTTTACAATATTTTTTTACAACTTTACAATCAATTCTTATGTAAGGGTGAATAAAAAGAATGAATCATTAAGTTGTACGAACAACCTAAAATTGGGTCAAATTTTACGCCTGTTTGGTTCATACATACAACGCCAGCGTGTTGTTTCTTAACAGTTTTTTTATTTTTACGAGGGTTCACAACAGCAGAGGTCATATCAACCCTCAGGGTACCGGTGTTTTTGAAAAAAAAAAACACACATTTGTATGTCGGGTTCGAATGAAGGACCGCTGGATTCGAACCCGGGATCTTTACCTTACAGTGATGAGCGCCGTGTCAACGCCTAAACCGTGCGGCCACCGGCGCCTCGTAAACAATACTGTACACCTAATTTGTACAAAAAAGGCAGTATCTCTTCAAAATTCCATAACCTTTTAAGAAGAAACGATAATCCTTTTAAATTTACCTTATTTTTAACCTAATTTTTTTTACATAAAAACGTTCTCTTCTTGACTAGAGCATATCGCCATTGTTTTTGTTGGGAAGGTTGTTTTTGAACGTAGGTTTACAGTCATATCCTTGACTTAAGAGTTTTCCGTGAAGAGAAAAATTATAGAGTGCGAAGCGCGAGTTTTAAAAGTGTCTAGTACCCTTCGACTTCGCCCTTGGTTTTAGTTTATATTTTTCAACATTTACTTAAACAAAAATAAACTAAATTATAACTGAAAACGATGATAGAAATGAATTCCATTGAACGTGGCGAAATACTGAAAGGCGTCTGACAGACCAACTTGACGAGGATAATAGCAGTAAAGTTTTGTGTACACTTATAAGGGGTCGACCATGTCGGTGTCACGGATTAGGGCAAAATATTTTTTGGAGAATCCACAGTCCAAAATATCGGGCACGCATCCGCCACTTCGTGTGAATAGGCCCTTGTTTCGCAAAAATTTGCCTTTAATATTTTTATTTCGCCATTCAACTCAACTATGTGGCTATAGTAAAAGCTATCGAAGTGTACCCATAACCAAAATATTAATTTCAAAGTGACACGTTACTGGCATTCTTAGTGCAAGCTCTAACATGTTTTTTCTCAAAACTTATGAAAACGTTTTCATGGCTGATAATTCGTCTTAAAGAAATTATCAAATGGAGTTTACAACTGTATCAACAATTGAAATCGAAAAATATTATTTCTTTTTAATGTAAAAGTAGGTTAATTTTATACAATTATTTTTATATTTCGTGTATTTTCTTGTAGAAATCTTTTCTGTATTTTTATGTTACATGCGTCGTTAAAACATTACGTTCATTATCTTTCAAATGGTATATTTGATGTTAATATCCATTCAGCAGTTTTTGAATTATAGTTGTTTCAATCAGATAATCAGATAACGACTTTTTAAAATCGGAAAATTTTAGAGATCAAAATATAGATAAATTTAAATTGAAAAAAAAAAATTATATAGGGGTCTCTACAAACGATTCATATTAATTTTAAGAAAAAATTATGACCTATTATGAAATTTTTGGTTAAGAGATTTTATTTTATTTTTATTTCAATCTGCATAAAAAATGCTGTAAAAGTTGTGTTATAATAGTTGATTTGAGCATAGTGGTTTCTATCAGATAATCTGATAACGACTTTTTAAAATCGGAAAAATAGAATAGAAGTCAAAATATGTATAAATTTACATTCAAAGAAACATTTTTATATAGGGATATCTAAATACGATTCATATTAATTTTAAGAAAAAACTTTATGACCTAGTTTGCTTGAAGAAAATGGGTAATAAAAATGTTTTGGTTTAGAGCTTTTATTATATTTTGTTTCTTCGTTTTTGTTATATTGTATTTATATTTTTATTATATTATTTAGTTGATTTTAGCATAGTCGTTTCAATCAGATAATCCGATAACGACTTTTTAAAATTAGAAAAATTTTAGAAGTCAAAATATATATAAATTTAAATTCAAAGAAACATTTTTGTGTAGGGATATCAAAAAACGATTCATATTAATTTTAAGAAAAAACTTTTTGACCTAGTTTGCTTGAAAGAAAAAATGGTTTTGAGATATGTTTTGGTTAAGAGATTTTATTATATTTTTATTTCAATCTACATAAAAAATGCTGTAAAATAATGTATTATCATAGTTGATTTGAGCAAGTGGAAAAACGAAATAAAAATATTAATACACGGTAAATATCAACTTCCAAATATTTTTGGACGAAACCAGAGACGATTCACAAGATTTGGCTTATACGAGTTTGATATTTTGGAGTGTAGAATGTACAGAAAAAAGTTTGTACCAAATCGGTGACATTCTATCCTGGTCCCCTTGTTAGTTCAATTTAAAAGTAAACAGGTGATTACACTAGTTTTCGTGGTCCGCTTGACCAATTAATACCTTTCAATTAATTAAGGTTTTTTGTTGAAATAAAAAAATGGCAAAAAGGAGGGAAAATTCAAAAGGTGGGGTTGCAATGAGAAGTTAGTGTCCGAGTGGTCAAATTCACGATAGCTCAAGTGGTAGAGCAGCGGCTTATTTAGCCCAAGGTCGTGGGTTCGAACCCCCCTCGTGACACTGACTTTTTTATCACAACTAAAAACCTCAATTAATTGAAAGTAAATTACTCGAGACGCATCCTAATAACCATCATCATGATCATAAATTACTCGAGAAATACTAAACATTTTTATTGTATTGGAAATTTGTGTTAAAACTGAAATGGGGCTGAATTAGGAGCAATTTTTGTTGTGAAAAACAGAGTGAAGCCGAAGTTTTTTTGTTAAAACGATCATCGTTTGTCATGAATTTTCCATGTCAAGGAAAGAGCCGGGCGTCGTTTCCTCTTAATTTTCCCATAATAAATTTTTTAAAATTCTGCTCCATGTTGCCGGACTTGATACGAGTGTTTTCACGGCTATTTGCATTACGTATTTTAGGGAAACCATTAAGATAAGAGCCAAGAACACGTAGATAAGAGAATCTGATGGCCCCGAGGCCCGAAGGAGGCTCCCACCGAGATATTTACTTTACAACCGACTTACTAATATTCACGCAAGCATTTAACTACGTCGCTATGTCCGCCTCTGCCCAATGAATATTTACCAATCTGTAATTTTCCTCAAGAGATGCATAAACCCCACGAGAGTCGTATTTTGTACACGCAAATTGTGTACATTTGTGGAATTAGTCAAATGACGCTACTGTGCCTCTAATGTTAATGCAGAAACGAGCCTGCATACATTATTGCAAATTATTCAAGATCGTTACTATTTTAAATACAATTTTATAAAGGGTTTAACCCCAGGTTGGAATAAGAATTAGAAAGAAAGGCAAGTTCACAAAACGGCTAATGAGCATGTTAAACCCTCCAATTTACATTAGCTGGAACGATAACTTTTAAGTACCACTGTACTCTACCTTAAAGGCATTTTAATTTGCAACATTGTACGATAAAACTAAATCGAAAAATATGGAATTTTGCTATTCAAGTATAAATGAACATTAAACATTATCATTCTATCAAGGGTTTTGGTTTATTAACGAAAAAGTGCATTTTTATAACTTTTTCCTCCCACATCACGTTTTACTCTCATTTTCTTTATGATGCCAACGTTTCGATCTTTATTGAGATCATCTTCAGGGCCTTGGATTTATAAGCATTGTTTTATTTTACAAATACATGTAGGGTGTGAAAACAAATGAATTTATATATTACTAGACAATTTTAGTTTAAATTTTATACGACGCTAGAAAATTTTAAATTAAAAAAAAGAGATGAATGAATTTATAATGCTTTTTTTAATCTAAAATTTTTTAACATTGTAATAAATTTATTTTTATTTAATCTAAAATTTTTAGCATTGTACAAATTCATTTTTTTTACATCCTACATGTTAATAGAAATGATAAATGATGGAGTGAGTGTGGTGTTCAATCCTTTTTAAAAGGATAGTTCCTACTCACAGTAAGTTGTTTTGCAACGATCCGGATTTCGAGCCTTTTTGCTGATGTCAGGTAAAACATAATTTCAATTCAAATTAAATTAATTTAATTAATGCTTTAACAAAGTAGAGAAAGTATGTTAGTACGAGTATGAATAAACTCTGATATAATTTTTTTTTAAGGAGATAGTAGTCCTCCTCCTATTTATTTACTAATATATTACTTGAAAAATATTATACATTTTTATTGGACTAGAAATTTTAGTTAAAACCGAAATGAGGCCTGAATTCGGAGCAATTTTTGTTGTGAAAAACAGAGTGAAGACGAAGTTTTTTGTTAAAACGATCATCGTTTGTCATGAATTTTCCTCTCCTACTAAAAACTATTTATTTCCAATGTGTGGTGTTTAGTGACCGTTAATTTTTGATTATTTGAACATCGTGAGATGCGGTCTGGGGTGACGTAGGTTCAGAAAAACATTTTCTTTATCGTGCCAACGTTTCGATCTTTAGTTATTCAGATATCGTGAGATGCGGTCGGGTGTGATGTAGGTTTCAGAAAAACATTTTCTTTATCGTGCCAACGTTTCGATCTTTTATTGAGATCATCTTCAGGGCCTGGGATTTACAAACAATGTTTACATTTAACAAATACATTTAGGATGTGGATAAGTGAATTTATACAATGCAAAATATATTTTATATTCAAACAATCTACTACTACTACTAACTAATCTCTACACGTTTCGATCTTTATTGAGATCATCATCAATATTTACAAACATTGTTTACATTTAACAAATACATTTAGGATGTGGAAAAGTGAATTTATAGAATATAAAACATATATTTTGCATTGTATAAATTCACTTTTCCACATCCTAAATGTATTTTTTAAATGTAAACAATGTTTGTAAATCCCAGTCCCTGAAGATGATCTCAATAAAGGTCGAATCGTAGCACGATAAAGAAAATGTTTTTCCGAAACCTATCACACCAGACCGCATCTCACAATTTCTGAATAATTAAATATAATAATAAAGGAATATCAAAGAAAAGGATAGGTTATTTAGCATAGAAGAAAGCCGTTTTTTTTAAATGCTCAGGTTTATAAAATAAACTTAAAATTACCATGTTCTATTTGCAGCCTGTGCCAACCAGAGAATATGGAACTTACCGTTTACATCGACCAATATGTCCATCATTACGACAAGCGTATATAGAATTAAAAAACCATCGCGAGCAGGATAGAATCATCAAGAAAATAGAAATTTCATTATCTCTTAAAAAAATTCATGTAGATGATCTGTTCCATTTGTTTTCTTGTACTATAAAATTACGGGCATTGTTAATGTCTGAATGGTAAGCTAACTTACGCTTAGGTGCAAGTAACATAAAGATAAAACGTTTCTGTTTTAATTTTATATCAGCACCATATGTTTCACTTGCTTCTCTAGCACCTTATTATTTTGCCCTCTGAGTTTGTATCTGCCTTATTTAGTGACGTAATTTAGCAAGTAAGTTGGTTTTTGTCCATTTTCTTTCTGTTCAATACTGTTTCATATTACATCATACACCCCATGTAGATACATACATAATCACTGTAAAAAATATAGAATTTTTCTATTCTATTCTATATTGAACTTATTCGGAAATCGTGAGATGCGGTCTGGTGTGATGTAGGTTTCAGAAAAACATTTTCTTTATCGGGCCATCGATTCGATCTTTATTGAGATCATCTTCAGAGCCTGGGATTTACAAACATTGTTTAAATTTAACAAATATATGTATTATAATATATGTAATTATAAAGATCCAAACGTTGGCACGATAAAGAAAATGTTTTTCTGAAACCTACATCACACCAGACCGCATCTCACGATTTTTGAATAATTATCGACTAACGGTCACTAATCACATACATTCCTATATTGAACCCTGGTAGAATATTTTGCTATGAAAAGTAGCTGTTTGTACAGTTGTGTTAAAATATACTGAAATTAAAATAATTTTACGTGTTATTTTATTCTTTTTGATGTTAATATCAAACTGAAAATATCAACTGAATAGAAAAACATTGTACTGATTTGTGTTTCGTAACTTTAACTCGTAATGTAAGGGGAACTTCCTCAACGTTCAAGCAGAAATACATGCTTGTGCCCTAAAAAATCATAAAAACGGTTAAACTGGCAATATATTCTCATAAGATCTTATAGCCAAGCAGCTATTAAAGCATTAGCTTGTAAGAAATCACATCAAAATCAGTCAGTAAATACTTCCCCATCCACAACACAATTGCTGGATGATATCTTGGGTACTAGGGTAAGGAAAAAGCAGACACACAGGCCAGAGGAGGATCTGCAAGATCATACATACTTATACTTATGATAACAAAAAATTCCCCATCGCAGAATGGATCCAAATGAAAGAAAAGGAGAAGTGGATAAACTCCAGCGGCGCTGGACACAGTGTACCTATGTTAAATCAACCCCCACCAAGACTGGAAAACTCACTGCGGCAGTTGGAGAGCTAGAGTCAGAGGCGTGATAGGACTGTTAACCGGTCACTGGCATCAGCGAAACCATCTACACAACATGGGCATATACTACTATGATCGCATAAGAAGATTATAAAGAGAAGGAGGAAACAGCCACCCATATCATCTTCGAATGCGAAGCACAACTGAAACTTCTAAAGACAAGGATTGAGTCTATTGCACTGAACTAAGGAACTAAAAAAATAACAATAAGCCAGAAGGCTGCATTGCGTGGGGAGCACAAATCCCACTTCCTAGTTCCATCATCCTTCATCTGCAGATAAGGCAATGAAGAGGAGGAAACAGCCACCCATATAAACTTCGAATGGGAAGCAACAGCTCAATGGAGACATTATCCAGCAAGCGGAAAAAAACTTAAGGAATGAAATTGAAGCAGCAACAGTCAATGACATAATACTTCTGAGAAGAAGGATTGAGTCGATTGCACTGAACTAGGGACCTAGGAATGTACAATATGTTAGAAGACTGCAGTGCCTCGGGAGCACTAACCCCACTTCCTAATATCCTCATCACTGTCATCGGTAACTTTGACGTACCTCCGTTTATTAAGATACAATAATTTCTGTAGAAAACGAACGAATAAACGTTTTAAATATCAGAAACTAGAACTTACAAATCAATGTTTTAGAAACAGTAAAATCATTTTTTCAGTCTATGGCTTTGTACAAGTCAAAAATATCGTAAGCTATAAGCGTTCAAATAATTCCTACAGCAATGTTACATAAATGAAAACAATATTTTGTCAACAAAACAAATAAATCTATGCATTTTCCATGGGAGTCGTTCTGTATGAGTTCCTGTTCCGCGAAATAATTCAGGACGATAAAACCTTTTATTGAAAATATTCAATTGCCCAGTCGCAAAAGGCGAACGCAGAAAAGGATGGATCACACAAAGTAAAACATGCTTTCCAGAAGTTCTGATTTGTTCCAGGTACACAACAATTTTTCTCTCGTCTCACCATGGTATAAACTTCAAACAAAGTTTTCCTCCGTTATTTAAATATTATTCTCAGCCTAGTATTTTGCCAATACGACTTGTATAATTTTCAGCAACCACGAGACGAGACAAACTAAAAATCAATCAAATAAATAGTATAAATACTAAATTCACTAGTTTTCGTGGTCCGCTAGACCAATTAATATATTTCAATTAATAACGTTTTTAGTTGAGATAAATAGTCAGTGTCAGAGCGGGATTCGAACCAACGATCTTCGACTAGATACGCTGCTGCTTCACCACTTGAGCTATCATGACCTCTATCAACTCGGACACTAACTTCCCATCTCAACCCCACCTTTTGAATTTTCCCTTCTTTTTGCCATTTTTCAAATGTCGTATAATCTATGTGATTTTCGCGAATGAAATGGCTAAGGAGGTTAGTGTCCGAGTGGATCGTGGTCAGGATAGCTCAATTGGTAGAGCAGCAAGTCTAGTCGAAGATCGTGGGTTCGAATCCCGCTCGTGACACTGACTTTTTATCTAAACTATAACCCTTAATTAATTGAAATATACATTAAATATAACTTACCATGAAATAACATAAATGGCTATGTACATAAATTTCTCAATTTGAAACTATATAGCAAGATCACCCTCTCATACATAATTTCCAACTTTCTCCAATAGCAGTTAATTTCTGTCGAATTGTAAAGAGCGTTACTTGAATATTCCATTTAAGTTTATCTTTGTGAAGCTACGTCAGACATCCACCTCGAAAGAAGTCCAATGCTACCTTTAGAAATTATGTTAATTAAGAAGAACAAATATCTCAAGAATTACTTTTTTAAATAATTTAAAAAAAAAGGTTGTAAAAAAATCCGATTTTCATTCTTACAAAACAAACACATTTGTCGAGTTTTTAAATATCAGGATATTGATTTTTTGTGGCATTTCTGTTAAGGCACTTTTAGAATTATGTTAGAAAAAGACTATTTGTATCGATAATTTTTGTATTGTTTTGTTTCAAAGTCAGATTTCGCGGTTAAGGTTTCCATCGTATAAGAAAAAAAATCTGAAATTGATGAGATGACGTCATGTTTGAAATATGAAGTACTCGTCGGTGGATAACTGACTACGCAGGACATCAATCCGAAGAGGCACCCTGAATGTTTGATGCCCGCTTGAAATTCCGGCCGTTTTTTCAAAATTTGTTGTTAGCCCTTTTTTGTACATTTGGGCCGTCAAGAGAAGCCACATGTCGCAGACACTAACGACCACTAATGGACTCCTCCGGGCCTAATGATTCGCCTCCCCTTAATGGACGCCCTGATCGCCAAATTAAACTGGAGTGATTCAATTAATGATTTTTAACCTTTTACACTTTTTAATATCCGTTAAGTAATTAATCTCTTGACGTCACAATTTGTTAAAGTGAACTTGATGTAGGGAAATCAGTGTACAACTCGACTGAAATTGACGTTAAATGTTTTGTCCTGTTTGAAACAGAAATGTTTTACTAATGGGATAACATAATATTTTCCAGAGGAAAATAATATAAAATATTTATTTATAAATCGTGAGATGCGGTCTGGTGTGATGTAGGTTTCAGAAAAACATTTTCTTTATCGTGCCAACGTTTCGATCTTTATTGAGATCATCTTCAGGGCCTAGGATTTACAAACATTGTTTACATTTAACAAATACATTTAGGATGTGGGAAAGTGAATTTATACAATGCAAAATATATTTTTTATATTCAATCAAAGTATTTCTCAACACGACACAAGAATGGCACAATTACACAGAAGACAAACACTTTGAGTGAGTAGAAATACTTTAATTGAATATAAAAAATTATTTTGCATTGTATAAATTCCCTTTTCCACATCCTAAATGTAAAAAATGTTTGTAAATCCCAGGCCCGGAAGATGATCTCAATAAAGTCGAAACGTTGGCACGATAAAGAAAATGTTTTTCTGAAACCTACATCACACCAGACCGCATCTCACGATTTCTGAATAATTATCGATTAACGATCACTAATCACCACACAATATAAAATATGTTTTTTTTATACATTATTCTACTTTTTTTTATGCTAAACTTTTATGTGGTAGTTTGCAAATAATTTGAAATATATTGCAATTTTCATTTTCAATTTTTTTATTATTATTACGCTACAGCATATGGTAAATTATGAAGAGCAGAGAAGTAATCCGGTAATTACTCATGAAACAACATTTTTTAATTATCTCATTTGGTATGAAATCGTAAGACTATATGTGCTTCAGGCGTCTTGTAGATTGTCGGAAAATGTTCGGAGTGAATGAGAAATGGATTTTATGGAAGCATCTGTATCGATTTTTTCCGGTTTCAATGAAAAATAGGTTGGAAGGTCTTGGTTGATGAGAAGGATTAATGCATAAGACAAAAGAGTCTTGGGAAAGGGGGTGAAGTTTGTTTCTTGAAGTCATTTCTCAGAGAAATGGTGCTGGAAGTTTCTGAAAGCCACTGCTGTAGGTGCGAGGAAAGCCTCACTGTTACTACATGCAGAAGGATACTGAATCAGTAAATAAACGAAATAAATAAGCCTTTTTCATTGGTTTATAATATGTACATAATTAAAATAGAGAAAAAATATTGAATAACTTTTAATTTTTTCTTCTTCTTCTTCTTTTTTCCTTCTCTTTCTTCCTCTTTTACATCTTCTTCTTTTCTTTCCTGTCATAGTCATTTATAAACCAGCCTTATTTAGAGCGAAGGCCTCTCTCTTTTCCCTCCAAGCTGTCTTATCTCTTGTGAGTATTCGCCATGAACGTCCCGTAAACTCCCGAAAACCGTCATCCCATCGTTTCTGTGGTCTTCTTTCCTAGTGAATAAGTGTGGTGTCCAATTGTTTGCCGTTTTGGTCCATTTGCCAACTGGAGAACGAATCACGTGACCTGCCCAATTCCACTTCATTAGTCTAATTTTCGCAGTTACGTCTTTCGCATTTGTTTTCTTTCTGATATCGTTTCTCCGTCGGTCCTTCCTTTTTATATTTAATATGCTTCGCTCCATTGTTATTTGAGTGACAGGCATCCTAACCATAGTATGTTTTGTTAAAGGCCAGGTTTGAGCACCATACGTTAGCGTTGGCATAACGCAAGTGTCTAGTATTCTTCCTTTTTTGTAAGGTGTAATTTTTTCGTTTTTTAATATGTATTTCAGGCTCCAATACTTTTTCCACGATAGTGAGATTCTTCTTTGGGTTTCTTTTGTCATTTTTTCTTTGAAGCTCATTAATTGTCCTAAGTATACCGTTTCTTATAAATAATTCAATTCTCTTTCGATAGCTTCATACATTCTCTTTTCTACTTGTCAGTATTACTGTCTTGCTATCGCTCATTTTTAGTCTAGCTTTATTCCCTTCTTTATTTAGCTCGTTTAGCATATTTTCCAGTTTGGCAGCTGTCTCAGCAAATATGACTATATCATCAGCAAATCTCAAGTGTGTTAGTCTTTTTCCATCTACAAATTTTTGCCGTGTTCTCCCACTTTAATGAACGAAAAATTGGTTCTAGGACACAATTAAATAGGATTGGTGAGAGGGGGTCTTTGACTCCTCTATTTATTCGGAAGTATTCTCCAATTATATCCATTATTATTCTTGATTTCTTGTTTTCCTTCGGCTAGAATGCTTATATACTTTTGTTGGACATCAAGGTTTTTTAAGGCAGAAAAAAGAAATTCGAGTGAAACTGTGTCGAAGGCTTTTTCATAATCAACGAACGCCATGTATCTCACATTTTGATGTTCTACAGACTTCTTTATCACCTGGGTAACTATTTGAATGTGGTCAGTCGTTGAATATCCCTTACGAAATCCAGCTTGTTCCTGGGGTTGTTGGGCTTCCAAGTTTTCTTTTATTCGGTCCAGTAGTAGTTTTAAGAAAACTCTACTTAGGGTAGGAGTTAGACTAATGGGTCTGTAGTTCTTACCTCATTTGGGTCACGTTTTTTATATATATCGGAGATCAAAAGGAATGCAGTGACGTAATCTGACTAGCTGTGACGTCGTGACATAGTCAGTCGAGGCAACGAGTGGATTATAAAGACGAAGAACAAAAGACAAAGCGAGTCAGTCAGTCAGTCGTCCCTTTGTCCTCACAGCGAGAGCATCATCATATTTGTAGTAAAATAAATAAACAGAGAGAGAAACAAGCGAAATGGATCATTTCTTTCCCCGTGAAGACGGAGAGGTTTCTCCAATATATATACAGGGTGAATTGCTACTCGTGCTACAAACTTCTCCAGTATTCTTCACCCTAAAATGAACAAAAAAGTTCATATTGTCCATGGTCCGATTCTCAACCATTTCAGAGTAATTTCGCTTTTTATCGATTTTGAAAGATATCACGTCCTGGCGTCGGAAAATCGTGATATCTTTTAATCTAAACATTTCTCTGAAAATCTAATAGCACCGTTGAAATTCCCGTTAATTTTTCAATAAGAAGATGACGGTGGCAAAATGTTTGGGCTAATTTTTTGTGTTTTATTTCAGCCAGAACTACAAAAAGAGTGGAAAATTGTGTAAATCGGAAAGTGTATAAAGTAATCCAGAGTTTCTAATTTTAGTCTCAGAAGGCAGCAAATTTGAGGAAAACTACCTGATTTAATAACGCTTCCAACGCACTCGTCATTTTCTTATTTAGTGGTTGTGAGACCAAGATGTTGATGACAAAAAGAGAAAAAATGGTGGTTCAAGGATTGCTAATGTTTGAGAGTGACTTGCTACTCGTGCTACAAACTTCACCAGTATATTCTTGACCCTAAAATGAACAAAAAAGTTCATATTGACCATGGTCCGATTCTCAACCATTTCAGAGTAATTTCGCTTTTTATCGATTTTGAAAGATATCACGTCCTGGCGTCGGAAAATCGTGATATCTTTTAATCTAAACATTTCTCTTAAAATCTATAAGCACCGTTGAAATCCCCGTTAATTTTTCAATAAGAAGATGAAGGTGGCAAAACGTTTGGGTCTTTCTTCCTTGACCTTCTAGCTGTTTGTAAACTTCTTAAGCATTACATACTAAATGGGCATTAAATTAAATTAAAAAATTTCAATGGAATTATGATTTTGATTCTCTCTAAAAATTAACGGGGATTTCAACGGTGCTTATAGATTTTAAGAGAAATGTTTAGATTAAAAGATATCACGATTTTCCGACGCCAGGACGTGATATCTTTCAAAATCGATAAAAAGCGAAATTACTCTGAAATGGTTGAGAATCGGACCATGGTCAATATGAACTTTTTTGTTCATTTTAGGGTGAAGAATCTACTGGAGAAGTTTGTAGCACGAGTAGCAATTCACCCTGTATAATGTCTGACAACTTCCAGGATATTGGTATTTTTTCAGTTTCAATTATGAGGTTAAATAGTTTTGTCCGTATGTTTATCAGAGGTCTTGCAAAATACTGAATCAGTATTGATAGAAATGTCTACAGTCTATGGCATAAAGAATATGAGACCAAGGATGCTGCCATGCGGAACATCTGCTTTGGTACTGTTGATAAAGGCTAAGGATATTCCCATTCGTACTGGGCCCAAAGGGTTTTAGGATGAGGTAATATATATGAAAGGATGCCCGAGGTTTTCCAGAGTTTCGAGAGCAAGTCCGCGTGCTACACAGACTAACAGTCGAGTTTGTATGCGCACATATTTTCCATTTATCTATTTTTTCTGGCAGTACAACCTCTTGCCGTTTCTGCCTACCCTAGAAAGTTTATTCCATAAGTCCCTGGCATTAGCGGCTTTCAATTGATCCTTTTAATCTTTCAAGGGATAGTAAAGCTGAACGTTAGTAGTGGACGGATGAGAGCCGAGATTTGACCTACTGGAGATCAAGTTGCATTTCGTAAATTTTGAAAGGCCATACTAACTTTTATTAACAAATACGATCCACCTACTCATCTCTTGGGAGATATTTTGGAGGAATTAATGTAGGAGCCGAGATGTATTAATTCTTGGACTCTTTGAAAGAATTTAGAGCCAACTATCATTTCATCTCTCATGGTTCGTTACCAACTCCTGTTGTTTATTTAGTATTCCCTTCGGTAATGGTAATAATGTCCCGTGAAGCAAGAAAGCATGCCTTAGTTCTGGTATGAGTGTATGTTGTCGGCTAATCCAACAGTTGGAGTATTTTGTGAGTAGGTTTCCTGAGGTCTGGGCAGTCCTAAAAACAAGGTATACATTGATTTGTGTCCGGATTACATATGAAGTTTCCAACGTTGTCATTTTTAGCATACTATTAAGCTTGTTTGGTTTATTGGATAGTGTGGATTTACTGTATGCTCTTTTTCAAAATGACTGCTTTTATAAGCACTTTTATAATCAACTCAAGAATCAACTGAAACTAATGATGACACCGAGAGATGATGACCTGCCAGCGCATAGCTACGCGTAAATCACTCGATTTCGTTCTTGCATCCCAGCGCCTGATTTGGCTTATTTTTCCTATTTTTTTGGTTAGAACGATCGGGTTGCTTGGATCTCATTCCAAAGACATGTATCGAGAAATTTCCTTTCCTCTGTGCAACGATACACTACGTGGTCATAATGTCCTCAGCTAGGGGTACCCAACCGACCGAGTCCCCGAGCCAGGTCTTCTCCTTTTGCTTTTCTTTTTTAGCTTCGTCTTTCTTCTAATCTTTTTCCTTTTTTCTTCCGGGTGTCTGAAGCTGGATATGTTGAGGCACCTTACTTCGTACGGGCTAGCATATTCTCTTTTCCTGTTTGACTTCCGGAACAATGGTGCCACATCTACGCTGCCGTTAGATGGCCGCTGACTTATAGTGTGTGTCAGCCTCCACCACGGACTCCGCCGATATCTGGCCTTCAGGATCTACAGACTCAAATTTTGGTTCTGTTACATAGGTTTTAGGCCGGTGCCATATGCCTGTGGGGTTGCCACACAGGGATGAACTGGCGCAATCCTAACTGCTCGTTTCAACTTAACGACTTGGAATTATGCCCAGATTGTGACAGTAGGAAAAAAGAGTCTCCTAAAAGAGGTAACTTTAAATTGTCTATTGTTACTTACTTGGAGACATTCGTCTCATGTAACAACTCAGGAAGGCCCACCACCCCCAACATAAGCTTCGGGACATATTCTCACAGGGGCGATAATCCTACGACATGATTAATGTTAGTGGGCTTCTGTCAATAAGTGCGTTATTCTTGTGAATACAGTTCACCATCATGCTCTGGTGGAATTCAACAATTATAATAAAAAAGATAACGACATTGCATTTTGATCTCTTAGTTTCTTCTGGAAAATTATTTTAAATAAAAAAAAATACAAATGAAATAACAGTGAGAAACAGCATCAATCCTCTTGCAAATTCTTAACATCGCAGAAAGTCCTTGGCCCGATTGGTTTGTTGCACGCTTTGAATTTCCGGTGGTAAAACAGTCACGACCCCGAGGATATTAAAGGGGGCGCCCAGTTGGCGTTTCGTAATGGAAACGATTAAGCCTCAGTAATTTGTTTTCGCTTTCGCTTCATATTTCTAAGGAGCCTAGCTTCAGCCCTAATGCATAAAACATAAGCCCCGAGTGACATGTGTCATCCCGACATTTGTCTTCCAAGCTGCATAATCCCTCCCCTTTTACAGACGGTGGATACTTACGGAGTACAAAAGAGAATCTGTAAAAAACTGAAGAAATGAAAAAAGAAATTAAATTAGATATTATAGATCTATATCAAATTATAAAGTAAATTTACATGCTTGCACTATAGTTTAATTCATATTAAAACCAAATTTATTACAGATTTTTAAATTCATCACTGCACATCGTAAGAAAAAATTGCTCTCATTGAAACCAGCGCAAAAATGTGTATTTCTTTATTGCGATGAAAATAAAATTCTAATATTTAATAATAACTAAAGGGTGCTTAAAACTTACGAGGAAGGTTTAATCCAAGACAAAAGTTGTCTTACCTGTTACTGGATATTATTTTGGCTTTTGTAACTTATTATATCCTTAATCTCATTAATTAAGAGCTTTATTTGAATTTGTTTTTAAACAAAACGACTAATATATAACAAGTTAAAGCACAGTTTAAATAAAAACATAAATTTTTATGAAAAGTCTTGGTTGAAATGAAAAAGCTAGATACTTTTTAAAAGGATAGTTCCTACTCACAGTAAGTCGTTTTGCAACGATCCGGATTTCGAGCCTTTTAGCTCATCATCAGGTTGTAGAAGTCCTTCAGCCTGATGATGAACTAAAAGGCTCGAAATCCGGATTGTTGCAAAACAACTTACTGTGAGTAGGAACTATCCTTTTAAAAAGTATTGAACACCACACTCACTCCATCATTTATCATTTCTATGAAAAAGCTAGTGTCACGGGCGGGATTCGAACGCACGACCTTCGGCTCAAAACGCTACAGCCCTAACTAATTTTCCATCTGAACCGAGACATTATATAAAAAGAGTATTTAATTGAAATATTAAACAGCGTCAATTAGACCACTAAATAAATGGATTAAATTTCTTTTAAAAAAAAATAGTTGGATTCTAGAGAACATTAGAAAGAACGCTAGGATACATGGCTAATGTTTTTCGACCTCTATCATAAATAATTTTTCATTCGTTGATTACAAGCCCGTACACAAAACATTGAAAAAATGTATTCACTTATTAAAAATAGTACAGACGCAATAACATGCGAACGAGGAGACATACACATCGGACAAACAGGACGAAAAATAAAATTCTTTTACAAAGAAAACGTAAGGTCTTTTTGGTTGTGGGGCTGAGCATAGTCGTGTAACATAACCGTCCTTTTTGCGTGACCAAAGACGGCTTCAGTAATGCCAATTTCTGTTGCTATGGCTTCAATTTGAGAGCAATGATACATTTCGGCATTGATTGTTTCGCTAGGATTCAAGAAATCTTGAAAAAAGGAGTAAATCAGCCTAAATAAAGTCTTCCAAAGGAGCCAACATAACCTTTTTTTATGAGTTGGGAGCTTTGGAAAAAGTAGTGATGCTTCTCCTTTGTCGAGCTATTGTCGAGAACGTCTGCTATTATTGTGGAAAATCCACTTTTCATCACAAATAACAATTTTATCTAGAAAAGATGCTTTTCTATTTGAGGAAAGAAGTGTTGCGCCATTTTCATAACGATGATTTTTTGGGCGGTCTTTTAATGCACGAGGAAACTTTTTTCGAGCTTTTGTACCTTATAATTGCCTTAAAGTGGTCAGTGACGGTCGATTTGCTAATTGAAAGGATCTCTGCAAGTTCGCGATCAGTTGTTCTGACATCATCATCATCTAGGGAAATCTTTCCACAACCTTCTTTGTTTTTAAGGATAAAATCTCTCTCTCAATTTTTTTAAGCCAGTTCTCAACAGTGTTCTCAGTGAAACTGACATCGCTCCAGACTTCATTAATGTCTTTGGGCGTTGTTCCGACCTGGTTTAAACTCGTAAAACGAAATTAGGAGAAAATCACGTGTTGAAATCTTAGAAAAAACTAAATTACTCACAAGTAACGAAATGCAATTGAGTTAAACAAATATTTTTGTTTGGAAAAAATTAAAAAGTGTTGACATTTGTAGAAAAGAATAATCCATTAAACGTGAACAGTTTAGTATATAGAGAGATAATTGAAAGAAAACATGAAAACCTGTATTATTTTCTGGAAAACCCAATAGTTTGTTTAAGAATTTTGTTTGGTTTGATTTATATCTTTGAACCATTAGAGTTGTAAAACATGTAATATTAATTTTTAATTAAGTAATGTTTAATTAATATTTTGGTTGAGATAAAAAAGTCAGCATCACGAGCGGCATTCGAACACACGACCTTCGGCTAGATACGCCGCTGCTCTACCACCTGAGCTATCGTGACTTCGATCCACTCGGACACCAACTTCCCATCCCAACCTCACCTTTTTGAATTTAACCTCCTTTTCGCCATTTTGCATTTTTTATCTCAACCAAAACTTTAATTAAAGATTAATTAATTGAAAAGAATCTATTTGGTCAAGCGGACCACGAAACCTAACAAATTAATTTTTAATGTGTGGTGTTTAGTGACCGTTAGCCAATGATTATTTCGTGAGGTGCGGTCTCGTGTGACGTTGTTTTTAGAAAAACATTTTCTCTTTCGTTAAGTAATGCTTAATTAAGATTTTGGTTGAGATAAAAAAGTCAGTGGCACAAGCGGGATTCGAACCCACGACCTTCGGCTAAGTACGACGCTGTTCTACCACTTGAGGTATCGTGACTTTATCGTTAAACCCAACGTTTCGATCTTTATTGAGATCATCTTCAGGATCTGGGATTTGTAAACATTGTTTGAATTTTACAAATACAAGTAGGATGTGAAAAAAATGAATTTATACAATGCTAGAAAATGTTATATAAAAAAAATTTATACAGTGCTAAAAAAACTTTAGTTTAATAAAAAGAGACGAATGATTTTAAAGAAAGCTTTTTTAAGTCTAAAATTTTCTAGCATTGAATAATTTTTTTTAATCTAAAATTTTCTGACATTGTATAATTTTTTTTCACATCCTACATTTATTTGTAAATATTAGCAATGTTTATATATCCCAGGCCCGAAAAAAATGAATTTATATAATACAAAATAATTTAAGATTAAAAAATTTATTCGAGCAAGAAAATTCATTTTTTTAAACTAAAATTTTCTAGCATTGTAAAAATTCATTTTTTTTCACATCCTACATTTATTTGTAAATATTAACAATGTTTATGTATCCCAGGCCCGAAAAAAAATGAATTTATATAATACAAAAAAATTTAAGATTAAAAAGAAAAATTATTTATTCGATGCTAGAAAATTCATTTTTTTAATCTAAAATTTTCTAGCATTGTAAAAATTCATTTTTTTTGACATCCTAGATGTATTTGTAAATATTAACAATGTTTATATATCCCAGGCCCGGAAGATGATCTCAATGAAGATCAAAACGTTGACATGATAAAGAAAATGTTTTTCTAAAACCTATGTCACACCAGACTGCACCTCACGATTTTCAAATAATTAATTTTAATTTAATTCGTTCTTCTTATTATATACATTTGATATATTTGTAATTGTATTTTGTTTCCCATTGTACTTTCTAATCGTAAGTAATTCCATTGTATGAAATGTTTAAAAAGATTTATGCCAGTCAAACAAACAAATAGATATAATAATAAACAACTATTTGCACAAATCATTTATTAGTCAATACTGTATATAAAAATTCTTGACTTCTCAAAAATCAACCAGACCCATCACTGATCGGATTGACAGGCCAAAATGATAGGAAAGTTTAATTTACAGTTTCACCACCCCACTGACCACACGGATTATTCTCACATAACAATAGTGTTTTATAAAATGTATAAACGAGAAACCCTTGTAATTTTTGTTTTCTACTGGAAACACACTGTTTTTATTACAAATAACATATTTCTCTTTCTCTGATGCGGCATTCTGGTACGTTTTAATTTATATAATTTGGTTAATAAAATAACAACATAACTCACAGTATGTTGCATATTTGTTTTGACTTTTCCGTGGAGGTTGTATCGTTTTAATCTGACCAATTTACACAGCCGGCGATGTATTATTTTACTTGCATGACCCATATTTTGTCGTCAGCAAGGTTCAAATCATATTCGAATTGGATGTCGTACAAAGAGCATGTTTTTTATTGTTTGTTGTTCTATCCGCCCTTCATCCCTTATCGATCCAGGAATTATTCAGACTTGGACGTGATTAGATTTTCAAGCTTAAAAAAGTTGTGCTAATTCTTTTAAATATAGACACATCTCTGTGTCAGTGCTATTTTTCCCTCGAGCTTGGAAAATTACCCCTATGGCGAGACGTATACGTCCTGAATTAACTACGGTTCGTCCAAACAAACCCTTTGATCCTATTTTGCCCCTGGCTCTTCGTTATTATTTAACGCTGCTAGAACCTTAAACGCGCCCTTTTTATTATACGTGACTTATTACAGTTACACCTACGATAATATCAACGGTCCGTCCTTCTGACGTAATGAAGTTAGAGGTGAAAACATTTTTTTTAAACAGTCAAGACTTTCTGCTGAACCGAACCCTGCTTATTTAGAACAAAATTAACTACAGAAATTTTAATATTCGTAGTGGATTGTAATGTTCAATAGAAACTTACAATTATGTTGCAATGCTATGTTGACAAATTATATTTAATTATATTTTTAATTCACATGGATCAAGAATCAAATCCTCGGATTACAATGTGCCATTGTTGTTCTTTTTTGACTTTCAAGAACATCATACATTAAAACATAAACTTATAAATAATTTCAATTAATTATTCTTTTTATGTAAGGTCTTGGTTGAGATAAAAAGTCAGTGTCACGAGCGGGATTCGAACCCACGACCTTCAGCTCAAAACGCCGCTACTATATCACTTGAGCTTATCACGATAGTTCAAGTGATAGAGTAGCACCGTATTTACCCGAAGATCGTGGGTTCGAATCCCGCTCTTGACACTGACTTTTTTATCTCATCCAAGACCTTACATTGAAAGAATAATTAATCGCAAGAAGTAACTTGGCGTAGTAACGTAAATGGCTTAAATGGTGTTAGCGCAACTGCAAAAATTGTGAAGACTTTTTCTGTAATTAGTGCAGATATGATGCAGTTATGTCATGTTGAAATGCATTATTTTGAGCAAAACCATGTAATAAATTGTTAATTAAATTTTATGAGCACAACCATGTAATAAATTGTTTGTTAAACTTAATTGTTTCATATAAAGTTTTTTCGGTCTTTTGATAAATTTTCTGTCTAACCAACATAATTAAATAATTTTTAAAAAACTTATGAATTTTTGATCTCGTTTAATTTGGTTTACAAGATTGGAATGTTGTAATTATTATAACGAGAACGTATACTTAGTTTGAAATAAACTACTGTAGGCGAATAAATTTGAATTTTGCGCTAAGGTGACGTAAGACTGTGACGTTCTTAAATCCGTTGGTCACTTCTAGGTAGGTTATAATATGTAAGGGCTTATGTATGAAGAAAAGATCTTGTGTTTAAAACGAAAAAATCTTTACGGTTTTTATCAGATACAATCCTAAAAAAGGCCCTACAGATTTTCAGAAGTGGGATTCGATTCAATTCAACCGGCGTGGTAACGAAGTGAGTGGACATAACTTTCATAATTTTAACTTTTTTAAAGCAATTTGAACAAATGGATCGGAATTGTGAGACCACCTGGTGGATGAGGTTAAGCAAAAAACAACTTGTTGCCAAATTGAAGAATAGAGGCCTGAACAGCCGAGGTGAGAAAGGTGATCTTAAGGTTAGACTTGGACAAGCTCTCGAAAACGATTTATATACTGCGTCCGTCCAGGATGATAAGGTCGAACACGAAACTGAGGAACGAGTCAAGCTTTCGTCATCGAATATCATCGTAAGTCACCTTCAGAGATAAGGAAGAATCAGGATAATTAAATACAATGACGTTTTATTCTTTTATTTATATATAACCTACTGTTGCCTTGTTAAATTGTTCTTTTATCATTACTGATTAATCATGTTTTGTTCTACTCATTTTGTTTTAATGTATGTAAGTAATTCTATACAAGTAATTCTGTCTGATTGTGACTTGAGAAGTGACCATAGGCACAATTTGGGATGATTTTGTAATGACGCTCCTTGCGCAAATTATTGAGAATTTATAACCTTAAGGGATTACATTATAAAACTTACTCTTGATATTGTTATGCTTTTTAATTATGTGATTCCACTTGGAAACGTTTATGTGAATTTATGTCAAAAAGAAAGCTAAAAGGTGATTTTGGATTTACTTATTATGCTGCTTGTTATATATTTATGTTATGTACTTATAACTGCTGTTTATTTTATGATGTACTAACACCTTGAGCTACTTATGACTAGTTTTACTAAGGTGAGGTCGAGGGCGACCTCGAGTGTCAGAATTGGCCGAATTGTAGGCGAATAAATTTGAATGTTGAGGTGACGTTGAGGAGACTGTAACGTTCTTAAATCCGTTGGTCACTTCTAGGGAGGTCATAATATTAAGTGCTTATTTATGAAGAAAAGAGCGTGTGTTTAAAACGAAAAAGTCATTACGGTTTTTTATCCGATCCAATCCTGAAAAAGGCCCTACACTCCAAAAAATATCAGTGTCCTGTTGTGACGCTACTCGACGGAAATGGTGTCTTTTTATATAAAAAAAACCATGAAATAAATTGTTAATTAAATTTTATGAGCTAAGCCGTGTAATAAATTGTTAGTTAAATGCTTTATATCAAAAAATGGTATTCCGGTATTTTGATCAATTTTGTGCCAAACCATTAAAATTATTTTTTTTTAAATAAAAACTAATGCATTTTCGATCTCTGTTAATGTGGTTTATAATAAAATAAGTATGTTGTAAGTAATATAACAACAATAATACATGTAGTTTGAAATAAAAATATGAGTGTGTTTCTTTTGTCTTCTACTGTACTCGCTGCTACCCGACGAAAATCTGGAGAGTGGGGATCGCGTAGCGTAGAGTAGGGTAGCGTGGCATCGGGCAGATGTGCCCGTGGGTAATACAATCTTATGGAAAATTGGGCTTTGGATTTGCGTCGGGTAGCGTCGCATAGCGTTGCATCGAGTGTGTTCCATCTTAAAGCATTCTTCAAATATTGACTATTGGGGAAAACACCATCTCTTTATATTTGAAGGAATTTATATACCCTTACCATGTCTCATAACTTGTGCTTTTGTTCATTGCTTGATGATTTTTTTTTCTCGTGATATTTTTTTTACCTAAAACTTTACCAAACTTTCTAGTGTGCCTAATTGTTAGTCCAGTCAAGGTTGAGAAGGCTGTTCATGACTATATTAACCTTTTGTATTTAGGGAATTAGGCTCACCTAAAGTCGTTTGGAGCTAAAAACATAGGCATCTAATGCCTTTATAGATTTACGTACGAGGAAAAATATGAAAAAAGTGTGTTCTTGTTTATATAGTATTTCACTTTGATGGAATAGTTTGGGGGACTTTTTGGCTTGTTTTATTCGGTAGTTGTTATAGAAGAATAGAAGTCCACCATCGTGCAAATTGTAACTCGAAATAACACAATTTTTTTATATGCAGTTAGTGGTATTTTACGGCAAGAGGGTTGAAAGTTAACAAAAATGAATACTTTAGAGAACTTGGTATTTAACTGATGCCAAGCAGTTTTTTGTTTTAGCATAAATTTATGGTAAGATGAAGTTTGATAAAAAAACTAAGTCGTTACGTACGTCTTTTGGTGGATAAAAAACCGTAAAGTTAATATTTCAAATGGTTTAAAAAGAAAAGTGTTGCGTTCAAGAATATATTAATACTGTAAAGAGCTTCTTCGAGAAAAAGTGTTGAATATTTTAAACACACCCTTAACAGTTGACGACTCCGGGGTTGCAAATATTTAATTGAATGTAAATGTGCTTGGATTAGGGAATTTGAAGGAGGGAGGAGCATAAACATAATACGATGTGATGGAAGCAAATGGATCGCGTTTATAAAGAAGAAGAACGTGTCATTAAATCAGGCGTCTTCCTTGAAGATTAATGCCGACAAAAACTTGTTACCGAGTGCCATTCTAAAAACATGGCCGGCGAATAATAGCCTGTCAGCGTCAATTCCTCCAAGACACATTGTGCCAACGGACACTACAGACGCTAATGTTCACGTTCGAAGAAACAGTTCACTGTTTAATGTTGAACGTTCTATGTAATTTACGGTACGAACCAAAACACAGGTACTCAACTCTACAACGTTTAACTTATGTTGATGATGACTGTTTTATAAGATTTTCTTGTCAATGAAAATTGTTTGATTCCACTTCCTCGTGGAAATTTCGTGAAAACCTGTAACGTTTGTAATTAACTTTTCATTAGTCATGTCGGGTCAAAAGGTCAAGGCGAAATGCGTTTATCAAAATAATGCCGGATTGTTATGAATATGGACAGAATTTCAATTTTTAACTCGTTTGCGGATTGGTACGAACACGGTCATAATTTCAAGTTTTGACTCGTTTTTAATTCGACGAGTTTTTACATCCAGTAAGGATATCCAATTTTTAATTATTTGACGCATATTTATTTTTTTCATTACATCACAATACAAACATAATATTTTTTTCTACAAACAGTTCAAGAAAGAAAAAAGAAAACTGTAAAATTTAAAAGAATAAAATGCAAAGTTGAATGATAAACAGCCAATTTTAAAAATGACATCTCATTGTATTATTTAGATTTTTAAGATTAAATTTTCGCGTTATCTAATACTACTACTAAATTACTAATAAATTATATCTTCAGTGTTATAGTATTAAAATGGAGGAAAATAGAGCTGGCAAATGAAAATAGCTTGAAATAATATATAAACTTGTGTAGAATGTTATAAATACATTTGATTTAGTTTTCTATATTATCATGAAATTGAAAAAGGTAAAATGCCTTTTGTGATTACATTCACTAATTTCGTGTCCACTTGACCAATAATTTATCTCAACAAAAAACCTTAATTATTTGTGATTACAGTGGAAACCCGTTTATCCGGACCCGTTTGTTAAAATATTTTTTATAAATTATTTGGAGATCGTGAGATGCGGTCTGGTATAGTAGTGAATAGTCATATAGTCCAACGATCTCCAAAAATTCAGTAATTAACAGTCACTAAATCACTATAAATTTTTCATTGTTCTCAATGTTTGTATAATAATTTTTTTACATTTATAATTCAACTATGAGACCTATAATTCGTCGTTCGAAATTCGTAAAGGCCGCCAAATCACTTTTCCACTAGTCACATGATCGAAGAGGCCGCAGAAGCACGTTTTTGTTAAAAAATAAATAAAATAAGAAATAAATTTGAAAAAATGAATAAAAAAAGGTATATACAATTTTAAAAGACTAGAAATTGTTGTTTGGTGTTGTTTGTATGTTGGCTTCTATTGAAAAGGTTTTTTCATTACGTATATTTTTATTAGGTATTTTTTATATGATTTATAAACATAGGTTAAATTATATAAATACATGTAGGATGACAAAGAATGAATTTATACAATGTTTATAAATCCCAGGCCCTGAAGATGATCTCAATAAAGATCGAAACGTTGGCACGATAAAGAAAATGTTTTTCTGAACCTACGTCACCCCTTCAAATAATCATAAATTAACGGACACTTAACACCACACATTAAAAATAAATAGTTTTTAAGAGGAGAGGAAAATTCAAGAGAAACGATGATCGTTTTAATAAAAAACTTCGGCTTCACTCAGTTTTTCTCAACAAAAATTGCTCCGAATCAAGAGAGAAAGATCGAAACGTTAGCACGATAAAGAAAATGTTTTTCTAAAACCTACGTCACACCAGTCCGCATCTCACGATCTCCGAATAATCATTGACAAACGGCCACCACGCACGTTATAAAAGTAACGTAAAAGTAAAAGTTCACATTCGTATGTGTGTTTTTTTTTTCGTTTTTATGACACGATACTAATAAAATCACAAATTTCAATTCGATCAACTGGACAAGTACCGGTCCCTTCAAGTCCGGATAAACGGATTTCTACTGTATTTCCATAATTATGTTAATTCATTTATGTTTAGTGGTCTAATTGACCAAATTACTTATTTCAATTCATTATTATTTTGGTTGAGGTGAAAAAGATCGTGTCACGAGCGGGATTCGGACCCACCAACTTCAGCCAACCAAGACCTTACATAAAAATATAATCAATTAAATTTATTTTAATATTGAGTTTTGTTTAGAAAAATAAAACTATAAATTAAAAATTAAACATTAAAACACTGTTTCTGTAAGTTATATTATTCATAATTTATTACGTTGCTTGTTTTTATTGATGTGGTTATGGTGAGTATAGGATCTCTTATAACGGCTTCCAGTTATCTGTCCTTTATAACAGAGAAAAGTTTTCCAATTTACCTCCATGAAATCTTTAAGGTCAGCAGACTAGCAATGGAAAGCTAGCAGAAGATTGATCAAGAGAAATAATGGATAATATGTTTGAATGAAGGCGTATAGAATTTGGTTCTACGCTTTCCAAACAGAAAATGTATTTTTACTGTCTTTTTAATGATGTTAAGCACATATTAAACAGTTCTAAAGAACGTCGAGAAAGTAAAGCCTTTGATGAAATAATATTCCGAACATTTCTTCTAGATTAGAAAGAGAAAAATTGAAAGATGAAATTTAAAAATCTAATAACTTAGCCCATAATTTTTCACCTAGGGGTTATTATAATTTATTCATGCGATACAAAAAAGGCTTTTATTAATTCAAAAAGAGAGAAACATTCAAAACCCCTCAAAGAAAAAGAAACTTTGGGTTAAATGAATAAATTACCATTCTCCCCCAATGTGTTTTTACACCCACCCTTGTTCTCAGTCGATCTGAATATTTGCGCACGATTGAGAGAGTAAGTGAGATCGACAGGGGGTATGTGAAGTGATGAGTAAGTTAGATTTATATCTCAGGGTGGGCTAACTGGGACAAACAACCGCTGATAGATGGCTAAGATCACCTGAAACCGGCATAAAACTACCCTGACTGGTACAATAGTTATCCTAACATCTCACGGTTTAATATACCTAAAATAAATTATACCAACGTCTCCATACAATATAGACAAGCAGGCTCTAAGAAACATCAGGAAAAACAAATGGTTAACTTTTAAAAAATTTAATCATACTTAATTTTAATTTTTTTAAAATAAATAATTGTAATAATATAATAATTGTATAAATTCACTTTTTTCCACATCCTACATGTATTTATTAAATTTAAACTAGGTTTGTAAATCCCAGGCCCTGAAGAAGATCCTAATAAAGATCAAAACGTTGGCACGATGAAAAAAAATGTTTTTCTGAAACCTACATCACACCAGACCGCATCTCACGATTTCTGAATAATCATAATTATTAATATAAAAATAACTTGCATATCTGAATTCTTAACTTAAATATTTCGAAGTTTTTTTTTAAATTTCAAATAATCCTCTTCATCGGATGGCTGGAAAGGATACTTTTAAAAGGTTTACTACCGATCCTAGTAGTACTAGTAAATTCAGCTCATTCCTCTTCATAAATTCGGCTTCCAACCTAATTATTCCATGATCCAGCAAGTTTCCAGAGTTTCCTTCGCTCTGGAGAATATAGATTGGGGTGCCCGGATGTGGCCTAGGCATGTGATGTGGTCTGTCACCATAACGCGTTTTAAAGTTAGTCGCTTCATTCCCACACCCTATTATTTAACTTAGAATCATATTTAACTGATTGCCCCTTAGGTGTAACATGCGGCAACACAAACGCAGATATTAAAGGTTTACAAACCGGCGTCTTGCAAGGGAGCAGTTTTGGTCCCATCCTTTTAACCGTTTATACTTTTGAATCTGTGTACGTCCCAGTATCATGATCGTATCCAATCAACCTCCAGCTCTGAAAAATATCTTGTGTTTATCAAAGTGACAAACGTTAAGGAGAAAAGAATGAGGTAAATATACGGAGTGTACATATTCATTGACGCTTCTTATTCACCCCTATTATGTTATCTCGGAATTCTATTTAATTGATTGCCTCTTCGGTATAAGGTGAGGCAACACAAACTCAGATGTTGAAGGCTTACAAACCGGCGTCTTGCAAGGGAGCAGTTTCGGGCTCATCCTTTTGACCATTTATACATCTGAATATATGTATTTCCCAGTATCATCAACAAAATGGGTTTTTCTTTTTGTTGGATAAGCGTGAGAGAATTTGGATTATAAAAATTTCTCATGTTTTCCAACTTTTTTTTATTTTTCACTTAGAGAAGGCGGAAAGAGACTGGAAATGCATCTACGTAAAAGAAAGTTGTAAAAGCTTACGAAGTTTTTATAATTTGACTTTCTAATTGAAACGGTATACAATCAACCTCCAACTCTAAAGAATATCTTGGATTTATCAAAAAGGCAAATTTTAAGGACAAAACGAATTCGGAAAATGTACATATAAATTGAAAAATTGCCTACCAGTATAAACAAACAACAAGAAGATGACTACTACTCATGTCTGTTATTCAGAACTATACATAGACGAGCCGACTGACTTGGAAGCCCTGCATAAAATTTAAGAAAAACATTGGTCAACGAGGAAGTCGGTTAGGAAGGAAATTTACATATACCGTCAAAACTATAACGAAAAATGACTGCGAATATTGTAGATCCATGCTAACCAATTTCCAGCGCAGCCAATCTTTTCGATCTACTTCAGACAAATGAGCTGGCTCTTTTCTATTTCACAAACCCCACTATCCAGAACGACTTTAACATTCTTTTCGTCAACGAACTCCCAAGCCGCATATATACATTTACATCCCGCAACTTCCTTCTTCTTAAGAGACAATATCTCCTGGTTTTGCTTCACTTCTGACCTCCGGTTACACTGCTGACATAGTGTCAATGTTTTGACTAATTGAAAAAAAAAAATGCACGCACAGATTTGTAATATGTAATTTTTATTTACAGGATAAATAAAATCTTATTTATAAAAAATTTTCAGATTCTTTTATAAAATAAACCGTTTAAATATGTCATCTACAATACAAATAATACATAAGAGTAGACTTTTCATTGAACATAAAAAAATCAAATTTAAAAATATTGTCTTTCAGTTTAAATTAACATTATATGATAAAATCGCCAATCGTTAATAATAAAGAACAAGTGACATTGGAATGCTAAAGACAATTTCATTGCATCATGCTTTTATGATATATTTAATTTTTCCAACGCATGTTTAACGTTATCAATAAGGCTAATAGATTATTTTTGTTCAAACGGGCGTTAATTTCATGTTCAATGAAAACCAGGGTTTGGTACCTTGGTAATAATGTAGAGCCGAATCTGGTAGCGCTACGTTAGTTATTTACACCAATCGGGACTGGACCGTTTGTATACCGATAATTTTTCAATCGGAGTTTTAATTACTTTTTGCCTGTTTCTATTTTACAACAACAATTAAACCTTGATATTACAGTTGTTCTCTTTTTCCATGTATGTAATTACCATGGATCTTTTATTGATTAAACATTTGCTGTTAATATTGTGTAAGTTAAAAAGGTTGTATGTTTATATTATTATTGAACTGTGATAGTATTTAACACCATTTTATTCATACATTAATGGTGCATAATGGTTGTATTATTATTGGCAAAATATTACTAGTGGGTCAAGTTCTGGTAATCGGAAAAACAAACAAAAAACCACTTGCTAAGCTTTCATTCTAATTAAAATCTTCCTCAGGACAGATTATCAATCTAATTATATATTATGTATTAGTTTTTTTCTGTTTGTTTATTTATTCAGCGATGAAAGGGTAATTTGGAACAATTGTATGGCCAGGTTGTTGGGAATGCAGGGTGTTAAAGGGTTAAATGTCAGTACTTCCTTGGCGGTAGTAACAGCATACTCAGTTTAGGGATTTTTAGAATTTTCTTAGTGAAATATCCTTTACAAGTTAAAAAACGTGATATAAAAGCCAAGGGTAGCAGCACCACAAAAATCGTACATGTCATATTTTTATGAAAACATTTATTAGTTAGTAAAAAAAATTGTTTTTTTCACATCAAACTTTTTTTCTTTTTCAAGATGTCAGTGATAGTGCGGATGCCTATAGAGTTAGGGATATGGATAAAAGAGAAGGCCACATGGCCCGAATAGAAGTGCTCCCCTATTTTTTATAATTCACTGCCCAGCTTCAGGTTTCCACCCAAGGGAGCCATAGCCCACTTAATGTGGAACTACGGTGACAATGGGCAGTGCAACCTGAAAAGGTCCTCGGTCACTTCCTTTTCTCAATCAAGGTTCTTCTGCATACTTTCTAGAGACCTCACCCAACCTTTGAATGCAAGGGGGTTATCCAGGCGCAAAATAATGGTGTAGCCTTGAGGGCATGGCAACCCCTCTAAAGCACAAGCTGGATTCGGCCTAGGAATAAAAGTCGGCAGTGGACGGCGGTTCTTTATCAGAGACACAGGAGTGTTAGGGTACCAGATCCTGTTTGCATAGAAGGGGGAGGGTGCATAACTATATGTACTACGGTGTAGCCGAAATGTTCCAAAGTCCAGCCCCTGCTTCACGGGGACTCGTAGTGGCTTGGTGGCGATGCTCCTAGCGGGAACTTAGATACGAGGCTGTTCTTCTATCTGTGACCTCGGCACTTGCGTATTTCCTTTGTTACAACCCCGGCCTCACGGGATAAGCGTACAGCGTTGAGGATGCTTAGACTACGCTGACGGAATCCCTCGAATGCGCGAGAAGTGGCGGGTGGGTACGTATAGTTCTCGGTGGTGCTGCATGGGCGTCCTTTACTGAAGGCAGGCACCTCTAGGAGGTTGTTAGCAATTTCACATTAAACAAAACCGCGGCCGGAGCGGATCCGGAAGTTCATACGCTGGAGGAGCCCCCATACTCTGAGAGATAGAGTCGCCTTCTTTATCTAGGGTTTGCGTGGGCAACCAGGCTGATGAATTTCAGCCGCCTTCAGTAGCCCTTTACGCGCGGCATATGGTCTTATGCAAATCGGCGACCCGAACACTCGGATTGGCAAGCGGGGAGTGGGTTTCGTCTCGGCCCATCGGGACCGGGGCGGCTTTTACACCAACGCTTGTGGCTGTAACTCACATTCAGTCGTGAGCGGAGGTGCGTCATCGCTCATCTTGAGAATCAAAACTCCCGGTAAGGCCATGAGCCAGGTACGCGGTCCTTTTAAGGACGACAGAGTATGTGGGAAAGCATGCCCAGCTTCGGCTATTAATCAGCCTTCATAGCTTTGTCCTGTCCTAGTTGCAAGAACCTGCTCCTACACGGACCTTCACAAAATCATAAAATATGTTCTGCCGTCTCCTTCTCTTCCAGGCAGTTATCTAAAGCAATCTTCTGTCTGTACAGTCCGATGTATGTGCTTTCTTAAGTGGTAATGTCCTGTCAGGAGTCCAACCATAATGCTGGTTCTGTTGCGCTTGCTTGTAAGTTTTGCGGACGGTCCTTCTATGAATCTCCTCGCGGGCTTCATATTCTCCTCGCGGGTGGTATTGTATCAATAGGTTTTGGACTCATTAAGCATCCATTTTAAGATGCATTTTGTGGCAGGATGCTAAGCTACAGTAGGTTTCAGAACCTAGAGAGTACACATTAGCCAATATGTCATCCTTTTCGTTGAATCTATGCCCCGAGTGCCAAGGACCTTTGCCAGGGTCAGGTCATTAGTGTCAATAATATCCGTCAGGGCCTCCATGCAATTTCAAACCCTCTTGGCCTTCACGCTTGTTGTTCTCATATCTACATTTAAATTTTCATCTTCTGAAGATCATTTATTCATGTTACTGCTCGTTTTTTCTTTACTATCTTGGTTATAATTTGATGTAGTAGTATTAGTTATAATATTTTTTTCATAAAAGCTCTGGGAGATGTTCTTATCTTTCCGGTGATAAAATCGATACGATAATATGTTATAGAGGATCAAGTGTAATAAATCATTTTTATACTAGAAATTCAGACTTAAAAGATGTTACATTACCTTTGAGATAGGAAGAGTCATAAATCAGATGGTTGGCCATTTCCATTCATTTTTACAGTTTAAAACACCAATAGAAATATTTTCACAACTTTGCCTAAGTCATTGTTTTTCGTTTGTGTGATTTAGTTGCAAAACTGAGTGTTCTTTTCTTTTCTAATTCAATGTAGAAATGAATAACTTTTTCTTGTTTATTCTTTACAATACTAACACGAGTGTTTCATACACAGGACATCTGTTTGTCTTTTGAGCTTTTTAAAATTCAACTTTTAAAATTTATCCCCAATTTATTTTTATATTTTGAAGTCTTTTTTCTTTGAAATATGTCACGGTAGTGGAAGGAGGTTTGTTGTTATTGTTTATCTCCGGTTGCCCCTTTCCGTCGCGGGTCGTCCTCAGTCTCCAGATAGAGGACACTTGTCACGCTCCATCCAACTTGCTATCTCTCACCGGAACGAAACTGAATACCCGTCTTTTCTTGTTCCATCGTTTGAACGTCCTGACACCCAAGCCAGTGCGAGAACCTTATCGCCCGCAGCTAGCCTTCGCTCCTATACAACCCACGGTATCAGCCATTTTGGATGGCTTTGATCTGTTATCGCGTCAGGGTCATTTATCGTCTGAATAGTAAAGTGCATTCAATCGAGAATATCTTCCATCTGCTCTGCTAAACGTCATAGTTTACTGATTAATTATATCAAACCTTGAAAAGCGATTGCAGGAAGCAATCCGATATTTAAAATCTCAGCAAATTAAACGCAATCGTTTATTTTTACCTAACTGTAATGAAATTATCGTAAAAGGTCTAGAATTGTTTATAGAATGTTGTAACACGCAATATCTACAGTTTACATGGATAACCAAGCTATATTGATTTAACTCTTAATAATGTGATATTAAATCGAGGTAAGCAAACAAGTAAAAGCCAGGAAAAGACGAGAGTAAAGATGAGTACGGTAGAGGACTTCATTAAATCTTCAGGAGGTTACATATTAACCAACCAGTCTTTGACAAAGCACACATATCCATAACAATAACTGTCTTCACAGCTTAAGACATAAAATCGTGTGAACATCTTTCAACCAGGAAAATAACGCCTATATTAACTGTAATGAATAAAATGCCAAAAGAGATTATTTGACTGTTTAACTCAACCTCGCATTATTTCTGGATTTCCTTATTAACCGGATTAAAAATGTACGATATTTTAGGCGAATCCTGTAGATACTCCATCATTATACTTTTAAATATACAGTTATTTTTAGCCAATTCGTTACTTTAACATTTTTTCAAATTGGTCATTTTTATTTGGCAAACCCACCTAAATTACTAGTTGTAAATCATTCATTACCTCTTAGGCAAAATGCAGTGTAGAATAATTTACCGTAAAATATTTTATTACTTTATATATACATGTAAAAGGAAAATCAATTCGCAGTTTGCATAGATTTTTATTTATTGTGTTATTGACTAACATGTCACATAAATAAATTGAAGTTTCTGTTCAATTAGCAACTATTCCCTTCTATCAAATGAACCTTCTTAGAATTGTGTGGTGATTAGTGACGGTTAGTCGATGATTATTCGGAAATCGTGAGATGCGGTCTGGTGTGATGTAACTTTCAGAAAAACATTTTCTTTATCGTGCCAACGTTTCAATCTTTATTGACATCATCTTCAGGGCCTGGGATTTACAAACTTTGTTTAAATTTAACAAATACATGTAAGATGTGGAAAAAAGTGAATTTATACAATGCAAAATTTTTTTATATATAATCAAAGTATTTGAATAGAAATGCTTTGATTGAATATAAATTTTTTTGCATTGTATAAATTAACTTTTTTCCACGTTCTACATGTATTTGTTAAATTTAAACAATGTTTGTAAATCCCCCGGAAGAAGCTCTCAATTAAGATCGAAACGTTGGCACGATAAAGAAAATGTTTTTCTAAACCTACGTCAACCAGACCTCATCCCACCATCTCCGAATAATCATTGACAAACGGTCACCATACACGTTATAAAAGTAACGTAAAAGTAAAAGTTCACATTCGTATGTGTGTGTTTTTTTCGTTTTTATGATACGATACTATTAAAATCACAAATTTTTGGATAATCCGGACTTTCGATCATCCGGACAAATACCGGTAATTAACCAGACCCCATTTCACGACTTCTGAATAATTATTCTTCCACCTGATAATTTTTACTATACTACGGTGTTCAGGGCAAAATGGATTCTTGTTAAAAAAAAAAAAAAATTAAAAAAATCGANAAGGCCAAAAAAAAAAAATTAAAAAAAAAATATAAAAAAAAAATTAAAAAAAAAAAAAACAGATCATTTTATCTCTTTACTTTTTGCACAAAAAACAGTAGAAAGATCATCTATTTCCAGTTGCTAAGAGTTATGACCACTTTTTGTTAACTTCAATTTAAAGTAATAGTGGCATCCAACAATTTGTGTAAAACGTGATAATAAGATGTCGGCAGCATTTATGACAAAAAAGCCATAAATTTTCACAATCCGATAACTATACGGAATCTGGCGTGTTGACCAGATCTCTACAGGTTCTGCGCAATGGTTTTAAAGATACCCTACCATACGACTCGATGCCATTCAAAAAGTCTAAAACAAAACAAGCAAAAATTTTTTTTCGAACGTTGATTTCAGTGAATAATAGTCAGATGGATTAGGGTTTTGGTCATATATTCGAACACCATTAAAAAACATAAATTGTAATCACCACAACCCTAATCCACGTGATTATTATTGACAAAAGGCTTGTTAAAATTGTTTTAACCTAATTTTATTATCTCTCACTTGACCATGGATTCTACCATTAATAAAAACTTGTGGTGATTAGGGACCGTTAATCGATAATTATTCAGAAATCGTGAGATGCGGTCTGGTGTGATGTAGGTTTCAGAAAAACATTTTCTTTATCGTGCNATGAGTAATCCTGTAAACGTAAACAGAATATTTTATATAGATTTTTTTTAATGAAAACTTAAAATCCTGCATTATTTTCCGGACAACCCGATACTATGCAATATATATTTTTTATATTCAATCAAAGTATTTCTACTCACTCAAAGTTTTTGTCTTCTGTGTAATTGTGCCATTCTTGCGTGTCGTGTTGAGAGTGCCCGTGAGAGTCCAGACCGCATCTCACGATTTCTGATAAATTAATAAAAACATACGAAGAGACTAGAGTCAATCTTAAAACAGGACATAATAAATAGGAAAACATTTCGACAATAGCGGAAAAAATTTATCATGCATGGTAGATCACTGATTAAAAAAATATCCAAGATCCTTTGCAGCATATACGATAATCAACTCTGCTAACTTTGTTCCCTTAGAATTATAAAAAAAGTCACGTTTTCATATGTGGAAATAGGGATTTTTTTATTGCCCCCTTTTGAATTTAAATGTTCGCCAGTGTCCTACCTAAAAGGTTTCCTTGGAAGTTTTTCATTTCTGTAAGTAAGTACAGAATTCTTTTCAGGGTGTGGTATCAAAGTCACTGATGAATAGTCCATTCAGAGATATTATGCCTATTTTTGTATACTTCAGTGCAGTTTCATAATACACGCTTTGTTATTTTGACAGGTGCCATTGATTTTCTACTATTACTTGATTTTTTAAATTGGTATTTTAATGGAACACTTCCCTGTAATGATAGAAATTTCCTCTTTTTCATATTGTTTGTTATTTCATTTTGTGAAACATATTCTTTTTCCATTCCTCATGGTTGTTTACGTTATACTTTTTTTTATTCTCTCAATAATTTTACTACAACGTAAAATCGGACTAAAAAGTCTCAATTGTCTAAATTCAAATTCTCAATTGAATTCTAGATATTTCACACAGTTCGTTCGTCCAATGTATCCCTGTATATATTAAAAAGGAATGAAAGCATTGCAGATTAATTAACTTTGAAAAAATTGGAAATAAAATACGGTTGTACATAATTATGCCAAGAAACTATGTTAGTGTTGCATTGTTCAAGAGTGTAGACATTGCGAAAATATAAATTAATTTTTAGAACTGTTTTGTTTATGTTTATGTTTAATTTTATAACAAACTATCTTTAAATATTGCTTTTTTATCATTTCTTAGATGATTAAAAATATTAATGTCTATTTAACGGTTTAGCAATTAGTCACCTAAAAATCAAACACGTAGCATTTCAACGTTAATTGATCATAATTACAAACAGTTTCATCGACGCCAAAACAGAAATTGTCCAATTTTGAATTTTGAGGGTGAATTTGGGAAATAGCGCGCTGGCAATTTCAGACTTGATTTCACGCTTTGATCCCAATTCCGGAGCGGTCCAAACTGGGTATTACAAAGCGAGCCCGGATCGTTAGAAGGTCTGACCCCGGGTTTGTCTAGTAAATAAAACAAATCAGTCGAGCTCGGGCCAAAGACAGCGGATCTGGCCGTTTTTGCCCTGGCAGGGGGTGACCTGATTGAGAAATGTGGCAGGGCCCCTTCCGCAATGTATTCCCCTTTTTCTTTCTCACCCCTCCGTGGGCCTGACGTCACCTCTTCCCTTTTACAAAGGGCGACAGTCAAAGTGTTTCAACAGTGAAAGTACTAACACTTTGTTTCGAATAAAACCGTTCGACTGAATATTTGTTTAAAAAGAGCTCTTGTTTTAATGTTCCCATCTAAACGATTCTGAATTTTTGCTGTTAGTCCTGCTTACTAATTAATTCAAATTAAACCAGTGACAACGAATTCGATCAATAATACGTGAGGGAAACAACAATGCAACAACATCGTAGATAATTAAAATATAATTAATTTCTACAAATCGTTAAATTTTTTAAACATGTTAAAAGTTTCATGTTTAAAAAATTGCCATATTAGTTTTCAGCGACTAAATGTTTACAGACGAATAGGAGAAAATATAAAAGTTCAAAGCATGACTCCAAAGTACAAATTTCTTTTTAGCAAGGCGCTTGAATAGACTAAAACGCCGCATGACGGATCGGTCGTGCAGGTTTAACAACAAAGCGCCGTATTGGCGTTAACTCCGTTTTTATTTTTGTTTTTAACCCTTAACTGATTATGTAAAGAGATCGAACTATGGACAAAATAAGGCAAAATAAGCGGAACAGGACGATTGGAGATAACTTGAAATTATTTTTATTTAACAATTTGCAAAATAGACAACTATAATTACATGGTACGAAGTAGGAATGTCTACAGAAGTTAAATCAACGATTTTAATGAAATCCGAACAATATCAGACACGTGTCCTTGTGTTCTTATCCAGGAACCTTAGAAGCTTATAATGAATATAACTATGTATATAGATGTCCAGAACTTTCATTTATCACTATGTGTGCCTCAGCGACAACTAAGGAACCATATTTATTTAGAAATCGTGAGATGCGGTATGATGTGATGTAGGTTTCAGAAAAACATTTTCTTTATCGTGCCAACGTTTCGATCTTTATTGAGATCATCAACAGGGCCTGGGATTTACAAACATTGTTTACATATTACAATTACATTTTGGATGTGAAAAAGTGAATTTATACAATGCAAAATATATTTTGTATATTCAATCAATGTATTTCTACTCATTCAAAGTCGACTTACTCTAGACACGACACGCAAGAATGGCACAATTACACAGAAGACAAACACTTTGAGTGAGTAGAAATACTTTGATTGAATATATAAAATATATTTTGCATTGTATAAACTCCTTTCTACCGAGGATAATGTTATTGATAAATTGTTATTCTAATGAAATAGATGTATTTCTCCATTCCTTGCACTCAGTTAAAATTAAATTAAAACGTATACATGCCACGAATCCTCAAGCCATGTGTGTTTGTTATTATTGTTTAATTATTAATTTGTTTCTTTGTGTAATTATGTCCTTTTTTACTACTCCTCTTGTAGATTCATTCTGTTGGAGTTTACATTATTATAAATAACAAAAATTAAATAATTTAAACAATAAATATATTTTTCTGCCTTTTTTGTTAGAGATCACACGTGATATTACTATCATTACTTTTTTTTCTAGGACTTGAACGAGTGGACTCAATGAAATCTGTATAAAAAGTTGGAAAAATTAAAATTAAAGCGAGAATTTTACAAAGTTACAAAAACTTAATTTAAAAAAATAGAATTAGTTTTACGCACCATTTAAGGCTCTGAACTACTAATTTTATAGTAAATTAAAATAGTAATTTTTAACTGGATTTGTTGCGGGGATTTTTTTGCCTTCCAATGTTTGGTAATCCACTTAATAAAAGCAAGATATTTGTTCTTTTCGATTATTTCAACGAAGTTAAGATTGTATTTATGAGCAACAAAAATAAGATATTGATTTATTTAGTGAGGTAAAAGTTGACCTACCTAGTTTAGAATATTTTTTTTCATTCCGGTAAATTGGTCAAGTCGTTTTACCGTTACAGAAATTTTATTGATTTTGAGAAAACATCGGAGCCAATAGGAAGGCGATAATTTGGTAGAAAAAATATTACAAGGAAAACTATAGTATGTTTTAGTAAGCTAAAAAGTTGTTTTCCTAAATAATTCAAATTTGGAATAAACACATTTTCAAAGCCTTGAATAGAAATGTTTGTAGCAAACAGAATTCCATTTTTGGGCTAGTCAGTGGGGGAAAATGTTTCTTTCTCTGATGTCAGGTGTTAAAAAATCACTACTCTTCTAGATTTTATTTAAATCCACATTAAAATAGTCTAAATGTTACATTTCTTTGCTTTAAGAATATATCAACAATATTTAGGCGTTTTGGCGTTATGAATGAGAAAAATAATGATGGAAAGAACAAAAATACTTAAAAGGTTTTATTTTATATATCCCGCGTTAATTTATCACGTGGGCTGCCAATGCCGTCAGTATCGAGAGTTATAAAAACCTTTTAAATTTAAATGATTTTGGTACAGTATTATCAGTATTAAAATGGAGTATCGTATTATTAATTTTTGAAAAAAAGTAAGGCATTTGGAAAGTGAAAATTTTTAAGAATTTTTTTTCCTCAAAAAAACATGTATCAATATTCAATAAGAGCATTAAGAAGCAAACACGATTGTACATAGTTCGTTTCTTTAAAAAAAATAAATAACCTTGTTTGAAACGTCATAATTGTACCAGATTTCAACAATAGCCTTGGTATCGTTGATATAGAAATACATAATTTATGACCAAGCTACCTAGCAATGTATATAAACATATTTTTTTAGCAAAAAAAATATATTCATATGTTTTGCGGCCACAAATGAAATTTTGACTAAAAATTTGCTCTTTCAAATTAAAAGTCTGAATTTTTTTCGGAAATAACAAAAACTACGATTAATTTAAATTGATTCAGCACTTTTAAACGGTTCCCTACAGCGATTTGGAACTCTATAAACTATTCGCCGTGGTATAAATATGCAATGCATATGTAAATGCTGTAAATTGACAAGATTTGTTTACTTCAATATTTTTTTTATCATAATGATATAACAACTAAACATTTTTTGACAAAATCTGAAAAAAAAATTGTTTTCTAAAGAATATTAATACGTTGGATTTGGATAAAATCCGGGTTTAGCCATAATTGAAAGTATAGCAATAAGGAACAAAAGAGAGAAAAAATAGGTCCCGAATATTGCCAAAAAAATTTTTTTTTTCATGATAAAATCGGATTTGATGGTTTTAGAGGTGCTTGAAACAAAAAGAAAATTTCTTTTAAAATGTTTCCTATTTTTTCAAAGCGTTTTTCGTGTTTCTGTAAATTTTTATATATACAATCTTTTTTTAATACAATCTTGCATATTAGTCTTTATTCACTAGTTTAGTGGTCCGCTTGACCATATAATATATTACAATTAATTAAGGTTTTCAGTTGAGATTTAAAAAAAAAATTCAAAAAGGTGTGGTTGAGATGGGAAGTTAGTTCCTAGGTTTTTATCCCTTATCTTTCCCGAAGATCGTGGGTTCGAATCCCGCTCGTGCCATTGACTTTTTTATCTCAACTAAATACCTTAATTTGTAATATATTATTTGGTCAAGCGGACCACTAAACTGGTGAATTGAATAAGCTTTATTTAATGTTGAAATACATGCATAACAGAGAACAACATAAGAGGTTTTTTATAAATCATAAATGACTTAATATATTTTTATTCTACGTTACAAGGGACCAATTAGAAAAAATGGTCGAAAACCTAAGATTTATAGGCAGAAATTTTTTCGTTGAAATTGGCGAACAAACGACCTAGTATCTTCTCGTAACGGTTAATTCCGATAAAATATATTGAATATATAATAAAAGTGATGAAATCGTAAAAGCTTATTTCTTTCGGATTTAAACTTTTCCCATTTCTTAAAGGACTCCTTATGCAGCAACGAAAAGAAATTATTTATATACTTTTAACCAAGTATAATCCGATCAATGGCATTTCCATACTTATCACATCAATAATGTTATTTACTTTTCTTACTTTTTATATTCATTTCGATATCTCTTATTCTGAAGCAATATGAATAAAATTGGTGCTACTTTTTCAACGCTTTTTGTATTTAGAAGAAGTTAAATATAGTTAACAATAAAAAAAATGTTTTATGTGGAATGCAAATATCCTGCATCGTTGCTTTATTTCGGCTGATCAATTTTTTTCAATCAATCTATTCAAAATCTATCAAGCTGTAATTTTTAAGTGAATAACTTAGGATTTACGAAAAAACCACGTAACCCAATTTTATTTTTCTCTTACGAAGGCAGTCTGGCGGTTTTTAAAATATCATACAATTACAACTCTTTACAAATTAATTTTCGCTGCCAAACAAATTTTAATCACAATAGTTCAGTCACAGCAAATGAATCTTATAGTCGGGGTATCGGGAAATTGTTAACATTCAGCCCCGTGGGCAATAATCTCGGGATTGAGGAGACCCAGATGTGACTTGGCAAAGGGAGAGAGGTCAGATCAATCCGACTGATTTATCGGCCCAGGGGTACCAATTCGTCCCAAACTTGAAGGTAGCTTCTTGTCAGTGATTCGAGCTGTTTGAATCGATCCTTAATGTAATCTCATTAGCAAGATGCCCCACGGTTATTTTATCGAGCTGACGTCGCATTTAAACCTCATTTTCTTCCAGGTGAACGACTTATTTCGAGAACATTTCAACATACCAAAAAATAAAGCGTAGAAAATGCAGTCATTCAAAGGCATTATTTAACCAATTAATAATAATATAATATTGTCACCCAATAATTTATGTTGCATTTTCAGATTTAAGTGATTCATTCATTCATTTTTCTTTTTCAATTCAGGAAATTAAATAAGCAGAATTGTCTAAATAAAAAATATGTATTAAAACAAACATACTCTTTTTGTAAATACAATTCAGATTTCTTTTAAGCACATTTTACCAGGAATGGTTATAGAAAACAAAAAATATTTCTTTTTAAGCTAGATCGTTTTAAGCAGTATATAAAAGATCTTAAAAACCAAATTCTCCTGATGCTCCCTGATCCGAACTTAATATTCTTCTTCACAAATTTCATGTTTTATAATTACAGATGTATGTATTTATTAGCAAGAATGTAAGTTTGAATAAATGAAATTGTAATAATGAGGAGTGTCCGATGGCCCCTTGTATTGTCAATTGCAAATTCTAATAGTTCACTAGTTTCGTGGTCCGCTTGACAATTAATATCTTTTAATTAAATAAGGTTTTTAGTTGAGATAAAAAAGTCAGTGTCACAAGCGGGATTCGATCCCAGGACCTTCGGCTAAACACGCTGCTACTCTACCACTGGATCTATCGTGACTTCAATCCACTCGGACACTAACTTTCCATCTCTCCCCCAACTTTTGAATTTTCCCTCCTTTTTGCCATTTTTCAAATGTCATGTAATATATTTAGTTTTAGTAAACTACTTTTATAAAGCTCTCCGTGGCCATTTCATTTGTCGCCGAGAATCAAATAGATTACACGACATTTGAAAAATGGCGAAAAGGTGGGAAAATTCAAATGTTGGGGTTGAGATGGAAAGTTAGTGTCCTAGGTTATTTCCTCCCCCAAACCGTTCCTTTTTGTATCAGTTCAATTTTTAAGTCGACAGGTGGTGATTTGACCGTCAAATGGTCCTGAGAGCACAAACGAAGATATTTTACAACATTTGAATTGAGAAGTACACATTTATTTACTATTCTCTAGTATTTTCAATTTTTTACATGTTCAGTTGGCCAATGTAACAGAAGAAGGAAAAAAAATTGCACGAATTTTTTTATGAAACAGATGGGAGGGAACGCCAGGATGATAAAACATTAATTTTTGTTGCTAGAAAGAAGAATGCAGTTGTGTTCTTGTCGAAAATGCACAATTGATGAAGTAACAAACAAACCCATTAAATACATCGCTTAAATATTTACATTTAATCAGTTTTAATAGAAATAAATTAATCTCACATTTTCAGTTTTCCAAGTTTTGTTTAGTTTACATCTTTAACTTTTTACGTTGTACTTGTAAGTTTTGGAATTGCATTTTAATGTATGTGATTTCTGTATTACCCAATCAATTTTGTGAATAAAATGTGCTTGTTGTGTCGGAGTTTATTTATCCTATTACGATGCGCATCACGAAAATGAAGAAAACGAAAAAGATAAAAAAATTAGCGGAAGAAAGATATTTTAGGGTAAAAGGTCGACGAATAACTGTATTTATCTGCGGGAATGATAAATGGATGTATGATTAGATGTTTTTGTGAATGATGATTGGTTACCACCGATATATAGAAGTACTGAGTATTGGTATGAAAATATACCAGGTCCAAGGATCTAGAGGGTAAAAAACTAGAAGAGAATAATACAGTAAAGAAACAAGTGAAAAATATGTCTTAGAGCCGACTATGACCTTCGTTTTAACTCACTGTGCCAGGATATTAAAATTGTTTAATTAAATTTTAGTCCTGCCATAAGTTCTGTTACAAGAAAAAGGGCCATTAGGGAATTGAGAAACTTGATAATTTGAAAAAGAAATTTATTTTAAAAAATCCAATATTTTTTAAGATTGAAATAAAATAATATTACTCGAAATGACTACCTTTTGCCTTCACACAAGCTTTTAGTCTTCGGGGCCAATCATCTATGGCAGTACGCAACACGTCTTGAGGAAATTTCTCAACCGCTTTTAGCAGAGCGGACTTGAGGCTCTCTAAATTGGCGTGTTTCCTGTGGCAAGCCATAAGCTCAAGATGGGACCACACCTTGTAGTCCAGAGGATTCAAATCTGGGCTTCCCGAGGCCCAATCTGAAGCCTTAATGAATTCCGGAACATTCTCCTCCAGCCACTGCTGAGTTGATGGGGCCTTGTGCGCAGGAGCACTGTTGGATGACGCAATGAGTTCCGGAAAAAAGAGTAGTACTTAAGGGGCATTCCTGAGTTTCTCATTTCGGCGCCTTACTTAACCCGGCCCTGAAGACATCAATTTCCTTTGCTGAACCCCTGATTTGGAATGAGGCGCTAGATGCCTCGTTCACATTCGCGGAATTAAAAGCGATACTGGTTAACCTCAAGTCGAACAAAACCCCAGGTCTTGACTCGATTCCCTACGAATTTTACCAAAATGCTCCAGACTCTTTTTTAGAACGCCTCCTTTCCTTGTTTAATTTTATTTATGAGTCAGGTGTTGTTCCTCCTTTTTTTGGTAGGTCAATTATATTTCCTCTCTTTAAGAATGGGGATGTGGACATTCCATGTAACTGTAGAGGAATTTCTTGCTTAGACGCAGTTTCAAAAATATTTTCGGGAACGCTCCTGAGGCGACTGGAATATTTTGTGTCTTCTAACAATCTTCTAAGTGAATTTCAGGTAGGCCTCCACTTCTGACAATTTATTCATTCTTCATAATCTTCTTAATTTGTCATTTGCAAAACTAAAGAAGTTGTACTGTTTCTTTGTCGATTTCAGGGCGGCTTTCGATTGTGTTGATAGATGAGCAAGATGTAGTCTTGATAACAGAGAGTACTACTGGGTTGCAGAAAAATATTAGTCTTCTGGAATCATACTGTGATCAATGGAATCTCACTGTCAACCTGGCTAAATCAAAGATAATGGTGTTTAGAAGAGGAGGCAGGCTTGCCAAGGGCGAGCGTTGGTTTTTCCAGGGTGAGAGGGTTGATGTGGTTAACCAATATAAATATCTTGGAGTTGTCCTAACTTCCAGACTATCTTTTACCCCTCATCTAAAATCCAAAGCTTCAGTGGCGAAGGTTGCTTTGAATAGAACATGGTATTACTTTTAGGCCCAGAATCTAATCCCGGTTTACTCAAAGTACAAGGTATTTAATGCAGTGTGCCGTTCTATTTTGTGTTATGCAGGCCAGGTGTGGGGGTACCAGGATTATGAAGTGATAGAAAGAGTGCAACTTTTTTTATTAGGATGATCTTCTCACTGCCTAATTCTACTCCAAACTATATGCTTTATATGGAGACAGCAGTTGGTAAAATTTCCTTTTTACGCTTTCCCTGCATTTTTCATTTGTTTTAAGGGTACTTAATGGCCCTGTTGCCCGAATCTCCAACATTACTGCTCTCGAGGTTATAAAATCTTGTTCTTGGTTTCGGCAATGGAATACTTTAGCTTCTCAATATGGTTGCGATTTTTCTTTTTCTTTAGAATACCTCTTGAGTTGGCCCAATTATACCATGAAATTTTTGTGCAGACTACGTGATCAACATCGTGTGAGTTGTGACCATCGGGCTCAGGTCTCCAACAGGTATCTTCTCTTTAAGGCCACTAGCTAAATGTTCAAGCTAGTGGGTCTATAAAACTTCCGACTCTTCGATGGCTTCTTAAACTCAGATGCGAGCAAGTGTTCCTCAATTCTGTGCCATGGAAGGAAGACGTCGGAAATTTCTTGTGCACGCTCTGTAACCTAAAAGTTAGGGAAGATATCTTTCATTTTGTTGCCCAGTGTCCCATACTGTCTGAACTCCGTATTCTGTATCTAGGCTATAAATCGCTTTCCAGGTCTCAGCTGCTTGAACTGTTAAATATCGTTGATATGGAGAGGTCGAAATGTCTAGCACACTATGCACGTCATGCCTGGCAATATAAGTACGATTATAATACCGAGTCATAATTGTTTAACTTGTATCTAAAATCAGCTAGTTTTTATAATTTAGTTTTTACTTATAGTTTTCTAATATTACCATTATTATATAGTTTATTTTATTTTTTATTTTTCGCTCGCCTGAAAAAAAACAGCCAACTTTCGGCAGACGGATAAGCAGCCATGCTGTAAAACGCTTTTAATATAGTATATTATGTAACGCTCCTCTTTAATGTAAATAAAGCATGTCTATCTATCTATCTATCTACTTAAGGGCTTTACTACTTTCTCAAGAATGTCTTCTTGGTAATTTTTCGCCCTTGTTGTGACTCCTTGCTCACAAAAGTGAAGTTTTGTGGTGCCATCGTAGCAAACTCCCCACCACACCATTACGGAAGCAGGATGATGGCCTTTTTCTACCCTTCCGATTTTTTCCTAAGCTTCTAGAGAACTTCCAGCATAAACCATGTCATTATGACGGTTAAATTTTTCCTCGATGGTAAAAATTCTTTCATCGGTAAATAAGATGTTTCGATGAACTCCATCGGCGTACCGGGTCAACAATGCCTTGGCTCTTTCGATTCTAATTTTTTTTAATGATACTGTAAGCCTTTGTCCTGTCATTCTACGGTAAGCACTCATCGAAAGATCGTCTTTTATGATGCGCGACATTGATCGGGAAGAAATCCCCATTTCTCTGGACAATATTTTTTGTTTTCGTAGCGGATTTCTTCGAATTCGGTTTTCAACCGCTTTGATGGCATTTTTCGTCCTCACAGAGCGAGGACGGCCGGACCTTGGTTTGTCTTTAATAGATAATCTTTGAAGCGATTTATGGTGAGCCACACAAAACATTCGATTTGTTCCTAACTATTTCAGCGTCTTGAAAATCTCGGATTTTGATTTGCCTGCCTTGTGCAGTGCGATGATGGCATTACGGTTTTGTTCAAGGATTCGTTCCATCTTGACGTTATTAATTCTCAATAACAACTGAGTAAAAGAATTTGGCATTATATCAAAGGTAAACAATAGGCAAGAGAGCAAGGTTCGCCAGGCGTTTGTTTGAGATTATTTTCAAGGTAAACATTAAAGATTGTAACAAAACTTATGGCAGGACTCTCATAATTATTAATTGTTAATTTTACAGACGATGGAGAGAAAACGAGAGAGTAGTGATAAATTTCATTTAATTTTTATCAAACTGGTTAATAACAGTTTTATTCAGTACAAAAAAAATAAACCAGAAGAAATATACGGTAAAACTATTTACAAACGTGTACGTCATGCATTTAAAATTCTGGTAATGCGAGCAACTTTGTACGAAACATTATCCCGATATTAAATATTCAATTCATTCGGAAACGCAGTTTTGAAAGGAAGCTTTTACAAACTGTACTGACGGAATATACGGAGTGAGCTGAGTGTGTTTGCTTTTTGTTAGAGCGGAATACTAAATAAAAAGAGTCTGCATTATGTGATGAAGATTTATAGAGGTAAAGAAAAGGCTTTTCCCACTGTACTTAAACAGGTTTATCTTTATATACAAATATATGTTTTGATGTCTTTCTCACAAGCTGTAATATTACGTTATGTAAATGGAGTAAATATTGTTAAAATACTATAAACCCTAATGTGTTTTAGTCAGTGTGGATAAAGTAAAAAGGGAATATTGATGCAGCACCCTCCGAGGTGGATTTCCATAACTCGATACGTCCATGAAGGTACGTCAGATCGGCGTCCACCTTCCGACGACTCTGGAAACTTTGCCGTTATTCACAAAGGCTTAAACTCAGGGCGTTGTTATAAGTTTATTCATGTAAGTGTCCCAGGGGCCAACTTTTCACTTTCTTTCGCCGGTAGAATTTTTAACAAAGTGCCCAATTTGAATTTTCACCGAGAACCTGTGCTCTCGGCCCCCTTTTCGCCAAGTTGGTTCGTGTTTCGCTTAACTCGTCTCCTAACCGTAATATTTATTTTATTCTCTACAATTGATAATCACAACTCTAAAACGTTGGAGAAACTTTGGATGTCTTTTTACCATTTCTTTTCCCACTTTTTCTGTCACTTTTCGAAGGGGGATGGGAAATGAGCTCTTAATACTATAGAAAAACATACCTAACAAAATGCAAAATATATTCAATAAATTTATTTATAATAATGAAACAAAAATGTAGCAGTAGTGAATAACTTTTTGTAGAACTACTTAAAATTATTTCAAGATATCGTATATAATAAAAATTAAGTCATAACAATTTTTTATATATATACAGGGTGTCCCAATTCCTTCCGACGAAACTTAGGGAATCGATTCTACTCTTCATTTGGAGCAAAAAATGCTCAGGAGAAATTTTTCGGAAAGTTCTCTATTTTGAAGATATTCGTCAATTTAGGTTTTTTCAACTTTTCACTACCTTACCACATAAAAACGCTTACAACCTCCAAAATGTTGAGAATACAACAAATCCAAGTACACCATTTGAAAGAACGCTAAATTTGCTGCAAGATACATCTATTTGCAATAATCTCAATGATATAAAATGTTAGCCAATATCAGTTGGAACAAGTCAAAATTACAAAAATTAAAACTTTGGTCATGATTGCACGTTATCCTGAGGTTACAAAAAAATACCTACAACTTGTCAAATTTGACAAAAACTTTTGTTTTTGTGCTTTACGTTGATATATCCAGGTTTTTAAATAACGTTCTCGTAGAATTGAAAAATAACAATTGAATATTCGAAAACGTGAGCTACGGTAAATTTGAAGAGAGGTAGAAATAAATCAATTAGAAGTCGCTTTGTAAAATAAAAATGACACTTATTTGATCGGTTGAATGAAAAATGTTGGATGGGATCTCAGTTTAAACAATAATCATCACAGAATGTATCAGGTAGGGTGTGTTATTGAAAGATAATAATATTAAATGATATTAATATTATTTTACAAAGCGAGTTCTTCAATTGTTTTTGTTCTTTGAGTTTCATTCAATTGTTATTTTTCAACTCTACTAGAACGTTATTTAAAAACCTGGGTATATCAACTGTTATGACCCAACACCGAGGTCCCTTTTCTCTCCAAAAAGGGAGAAAGGAGTACTTAAATTAAATCACAAGAAATGAATTTCACCAAGTAATAAAGGCATATATTTTAAAAAAAGAAATAAAACTTAATGATATATGTTTGAGCGTTCTCCTGATCTATCCTTTCGCACCAACGTCTAGCACCCACCTGCCTATCTTATTAATCCCGCAATCTTCTCCAGTTCGGTCTTTGTGACGTCGGGGGGAGGAGCCTCAGGCGCGACAAACCTCCGACGACATTTCAATCTATGATTAGCATTTATTATTATCACTTGCCAAAGCGTGTCGCCCCAGAGGTGACACAACGTAAAGCATATTAGATGAGAAAGTTTTTGTCAAATTTGACAAGTTGAAGGTATTTTTTTGTAACCTCAGGATAACGTGCAATCATGACCAAAGTTTTAATTTTTGTAATTTTGACTTGTTCCAACTGATATTGGCTAACATTTTATATCATTCAGATTATTGCAAATACAAGTATCTAACACCAAATTTTGCGTTCTTTCAAATGGTGTAACTGGATTTGTTGTAGTTTCAACATTTTGGAAGTTGTAAGCGTTTTTATGTGGTAAGGTAGTGAAAAGTTGAAAAAACCTTAATTGACGAATATCTTCAAAATAGAGAACTTTCCGAAAATTTTCTACTGGGCATTTTTTGCTCCAAACGAAGAGTAGAATCGATTCCCTGAGTTTCTTCAGAAGGAACTGGGACACCCTGTATGTATATAACAGATACATATATATGTAGACAAATAAAAAATACGTTAAAATCAATAAAAAATAAATAGAATAAAATAGACTATAATATATGAATATTCCGGTAGCCTATTGATTTGAGGGTCCGACTCGTATTTTCGACGCTTCAGGTTTCGGGATCGAAGCTCGGTATAGGTCGGGTCTTTTTAATTCATAAAAATTTGAAAACATAAGCGATTTTAAAGTGATAACAGCATTAAGACCTCTAGTACGGCACAAATTAAAATATAGCAGTAGTAAGTAAGTGTGGTGATTATTAGTGACCGTTAATCGATAATTATTCCGAAATCGTGAGATGCGGTCTGGTGTGATGTAGGTTTCAGAAAAACATTTTCTTTATCGTGCCAACGTTTCGAACTTTATTGAGATCATCTTCAGGGCTCATTAAAGATCGAAACGTGGGCACGATAAATAAAATGTTTTTCTGAAACCTACATCACACCAGACCGCATCTCACGATTTCGGAATAATTAAGTAGTAATAACTTTTGTAGAACTTAACTACATAAAAGTATTTCAAGTTGTCGTATATAATAAAAATTNATATGTAGACGAATAAAAAATCGGATAAAATCTATAAAAAATAAATATAATATAAGAATATTCCGGTTGCCAATTGATTAGCGGGTCCGACTCTTATTTCCGACGCTTCAGGTTTCGGGTTCGAATCTCGGTACAGGTCAGGTTTTTTTAATTGATAAAAATTTGAAAACATAAGCGACTTTAAAGTGATAACAACGTTAATACTCTATTATGGGATAAATTATGTTAGGTTTTATAAACCTAGTAATATAAATTAATTGTTATTTATACAGAAAACATATCTGAAATTATTGAAAATATTTCATTCAATAATAAATAGAGGAATATGTCCGTGTAATTTCGATTATAACTTTTGTTGAACCCAGTAGTTAGGGCGTCCTACAAGCATTTTCCACGCTATTGTTCTGGGTTCGAATCCCTGCAGAGCCCACGGCTTGATAATGGTATTAAAATGAATTGTAAATTAGTTTGACGTATATCTGTGAACATAAACAATAGTTTTTTTAAGCATTTTTTGTACTCAGATGTTTATTGCATGGATCTAAGCATGTAAAATTTATCGTGTGTTGGCCTAAAATCTAGAGGTTCAAAATATGTGCGTTTTTTTACGACCTTTGACGTTCCATTATTCATATATCTGCATATCATCATAATTATGCTGTTATTAGTTTCACGTTTTTTTCAGACTTTTTTTAATGGTTCAAAACTCTTTCAATTGGTTCTCAGTTGGACATTTTTGTAGTTGTCTTATTATTATTACTTTTAAAGATAACTTCTTACTTGTCTAGTTTTATTTCATTTTGTTGTAAATGCCAGCACGCCGTCTTTAGAAGTATGTGTGTAATGGTTCCATTTCTATCGTTGAAATATCAAATAAAAAATGTGAAAAATGCAAATATTTGAATCACCCTTGTAATGTTTAGTCTTGCCGATCATTTTAAGTTCTAATTTGTCTGTTTCTTCTTTTCTATGGCTTTTGGCACCATAACTGGTCCACGTGTGTGACCGAAAGTCTAATCATTGCATTTAGAAAGTAAGCTAATTTTCTATTTATACCCAATATTTTATTGCAAAATCATTGACCCTCTTGTCCTTCAAATGAGTATGACGATATGCCCTATTGAAAATCTTATATGCAACTGAAAATACTGATCGTAGCTAAAGATAATTCCCAAGTTCTTAATAGCGGTTCGTTTTTCTAGACAATTACGCCAAAGGACTATTCTGATGGTGATGAGATAGGACTGAAGAGAAATGCAGTCAGAAAGGACGTTCTTTTGAATATTTTTAGATCATCACCAGATATTGTCAATTTTTTTAAACTGTTACGACATTATTTTCACAAGTTAAAAACAGAAATTTACGAATTTAAGTCATTATACATGTATGGTATGCATAGCTTTTATAAAAAATTAGTATTCTACAATTAAAGAAAGTTTCGAACATAAAAATGTTTTTCTTTTTATATCGACTGTATTTACCAATCATTATGAAACTAATCGTTCAATGTAAATTATTTTAGAAAAAAAAACACTATATATGAATAACAAAAATAATGACTCCAAGGAGAAAAATATAGATTTCATCTGGCCATCCTGGTAGACGCTCTCCCGCTAAATATTTCAGCCAGATGGCATTTTGCCATTTTCGTTGAATGCCCGAACAACATACATAGAGAACAGGACAGCCCCGGAACAAATCTGACGATCAAACAAGCGAAAAATGTTCAAAAATTCGCAGACAATCGGACAAAAATATTTGATGAGCTTTTGGTTCCGAACTGTACAACACTAAAACAACTAAAATTTTAAATGAATAAGGAATCATTTAAATCATACGACAGGCAAGTATAGTAAAACATTCAATCAACAATTAAATAAGGTTTACAGTTGGGATAAAAAAGTCAATGGCACGAGCGGGATTCGAACCCACGATCTTCGGCTAGATACGCCATTTGTCGCCGAGAATCCAATCCGATTGCACGACATTTGAAAAATGGCAAAAGGGGGGAAAATTCATAAGGTGGGGTTGACATGGGAAGTTAGTGTCCGAGTCGATCGACGTCACTATAGCTCAAGTGGTAGAGCAGCGGCGTATCTAGCCGAAGATCGTGGGTTCGAATCCCGCTCGTGCATTGACTTTTTTATCTCAACTATAAACCTCAATTAATTGTAATATATTAATTGGTCAAGCGGACCACGAAATTAATGAATTCAATTAACATTTGAAAAAAAAATCTGATCGCAAAATACTACTTTTATATTTCAAATTGTTCATTATTATGAAAGTGAAAAAAACATAAAATTAAAAAAAATATTAAAAATAAAATTAATTAATTAACATGTGACACATACAAAAATCCCGTCAAAATATTATAACGAGGTTTATCAAAGAACATAAAATAAATAAAAATTGTTAAAATGTGGATAGCGTAATAATTATAATGAAGTTAGTTTTTATAGGTTATAACTAAATCAACAAATTAACGGTGGCAAGTATTAACTATTTAATTAATTTCCAAGTTGTAAAAATAAGCGTATCAGTCAGTTAATGTTTTTTCGTTATTACATCTGCTCAACCATTACTTCTGAAAGCATGCTAAATTAAAAAGCAATAAATGCAGTATATTAAAGTTCTATTTGACTCAATTTAGCCTACAGCTTATTATCGTCATTGTTACCGATACTGATATCGATAGAGATGGATATTGGGAATTGGGGGTTTGTGGTCGCCAAGCAGCGGCTTATTGTGCCTTCATAGTTCGTGCAATGGACTTTATCCCTTTGTACGAAGTATTATGCCATTGACTATCCCTTTTACGATTTCATTCCCTGGTTTTGTTTTTACAGAAATTTAATGTTGTCATTTTTATTTAGGACGAAAACTTATAAGCAGGATTTAGTATCCATTATTCCGAAATAATTCATCACATTATATATATATATATATATATATATATATAATGTGTGTCAGAGCGAAGCAGCAAAGTAGGTTGAAGTATTTGTTAGTATGAAAAGTAGAAAACATAATTATTTGGAAATCTTGACATACGGTCTGGTGTGTGGTAGGTTTAGAAAAACATTTTGTTTATTGTGCCAACGTTTCGATCTTTATTGAGATCATCTTCAGAGCCTGGAATTTATAAACACATTTATAAACAATAAAATCTACATTACACCAGACCGCATCTCACGATTTTTAAATAAATAACTATAAATTATAGTGAACATATTCTTTTCCTCAAATATTCTTTGCTTACACATATCATTCATTTTTAATTTAAAATTTTACATAGCTTATTCCGCTGTAAGTATTGGCCGTTCAGAGTTCCAACTTTGCCCAATGCTCAAAATTTCATTTTTCACATTTGTGACCAGAATTCTAATTTACCGCTTTTAATTTGAAACCCCAAAGAAGAGCTAATATTCCTTTTTTTTCCATTTTTCGTGGCACACAGGTATTTAAACATTCAAGGCATTGTATCTACTAGTAACCAACATCACAACCTCCAGTTGATATCAATTTCGCAAAGTACTCCAGAATCTGCTATCGGAAGAATTAAAAAGTTTTGAAGAAATTCCGTTGTAATTGCTTGCAAAGCCTTCACCTTGTTATGTACTAAATTAACTAGTTGCGTGGTCCGCTTGAACAATTAATATCACACTAATAATTACGGTTTTTAGTTGATGAAAAATGGCAAAAAGGAGGGAAAATTCAAAAGGTGTGGTTGAGATGGGAAGTTAGTGCCCGAGTGGATCGAGGTCATGATAGCTCAAGTGGTAGAGCAGCGGCGTATCAAGCCGAAGATCGTGGGTTCGAATCCCGCTCGTGCCATTGACTTTTTTATCTCAACTAAAAACCTTAATTAATTGTTTGTCATGTACGTTGCATGGCAATCTCTTCAGATTCATTCTTTATATTTTAAATTTACCTAAATCAATTTTAACTTTTATTTTCAAACTATCTTTCCAATTACCGTTTTTGATAATCTTGAAACCAATCTGGGGGGTTGAATACAAGACCTCTGGATTCGAACCCGAGACGTTTACCTTGCGATGATCTCCGCCAACGTGTATATATATTTCACTAAAAGACCTTACGTTATCTTTGTAAAACAATGTTATTTTTCGTCCTATTTGTCCCATGTGTATGTCTCCTCGTTCGCATTTTATGGCGTCTGTACTATTTCTAATAAGTGAATTAAGTTTTTCAACATTGAGTAAAACTTGAGTAGGTTAGAAAAACATTTTCTTTATCGTGCCAACGTTTCGATCTTTATTGAGATCATCTTCAGGGCTCAAAGTGTTTGTGTTCCGTGTAGATGTGTCATTCTGTGTCGTATTGAAAGTGCCCAAAGAAAATATAGTTGATTTTTAGTTTTTACACTCAATACAATTTTTTGTTAAATGCCTGTGAATGAGAATTTTCGTAAAAACTTTCTTCTCTCAATACTATCGATTTTTTTTTAGATTACAAAAATGGTGATAACTTTAAAACAGCTTCATTGATTTAGAAGATAAAAAAATTAGGCTGAGAACGCTATAAAGTACCCGTATTGGGTCATATGTCATTTGATTATTCAGAATTAATTTTATAAAAGTTGTGATTTTAGCATTGTTTAGTTCTGTTAAAATAGAATTTAACGATATACTCGCTATGTTTGTTTAATTGTTTATTTTTAAAACATTTACTAGAATGATTTATATTTTTATATAAAGTACATATTGTAAAAATAATAAAAAATTAAATAATTGCCAAAAGTCTGATGTTTTGAATTGATTAAATCCGACGGGAGATGTTTGTGTGCGGTAAGTTATTTCACCGCATTGCGTTCTACCCACTTTGATGTGTAGGTCTCAACTCCTATTTATTACATCTCACAAACGAGATATACGGGATTTATTATTATTATTATTATACGGGATTTAACCGTAAAATTTGAAACATTCACGTTTTAAAAAATATTAAAAACTTTTACCAACTTGTTCGATGATAGCGAGCAAGTATCATAATGATAATTATTGATTATAATGTTTAGAACCATTGTCTGTTTTCGACTTTCATGACAGTCACGCTTTTGAAATTGTTGGCGGAAAATTAATAACAGTATGTTAAACGATGCGGTACGTTCATGATTAATGAGAACATCTTGGTAAACATTGATTACAATGGATGTTATTTCGAGTAAAATTTATAACAAAATTGTAGGCTAAAATAAAGTTCTTAAATAAAAATAAAAAAGACAAACCTAGTTTGCCTAAAACATCTTGAATTGTCGTCAAAAATTAAAATTCATAAGTCATCTTTTTTAAATAATCTTTGAACCGTAAGGACGGAAAAACCTTTAGCCTTCATTTCTTCTCCTGTGATTCGCAACATAAATTGTAGAATAAAAAAAAAACTTCAATAAATGTTCGCAGTAGAGAAACAGTCTTAAATTAACCTTCATTATTATTAAAAAAAATCAAAATTATTGTGCCTAAACTTTTCTCAATATTAGTAAAAAATATCCGAAAATGAAATCGTTCATGTTATTTTTATAAAAGTTTCAAAAATTTATTGAAGGGAGAGGTCATATTCGCAACGAACATCTAAAAAAAGGTTTACTATTAGAATAAAAAAAGCAAACTCAATATTTGGTTAATCTGGACAGGGAATTTCAAAGCACATGCTTAACTGTTATTCATGTCCAATAATAAAAAAATAAAAAAAATTGGTTGGATAAATGCTTTATAAAAACGACTGACTTACTTCTAAAAATCTTTCTTATGCCGGGTTTATTTAAAAAGATTCAGTTCATTGTAATTTTAATTTTCAGTATGTTTGTAGTCTCAATTTCTTACACTGCCATCTAAAAGGTCTATAGATATTATTCAGAAATCGTGAGATGCGGTCTGGTGTGATGTAGGTTTCAGAAAAAAATTTCTTTATTGTGCCAACGTTTCGATCGTTACTGAGATCATCTTCTGGGTTTAAAGTGCTTGTTTTCTGTATAATTGTGCAATTGCCAAAACAAACACTTTTAGGTCTTAAAATGATCCCAATATATATATATTACGCAGGGACCCGAGGGGTATGATCTCAATAAAGATCGAAACGTTGGCACGATAAAGAAAATGTTTTTCTGAAACCTAGATCACACCAGATCGCATCTCACGATATCTGAATAACTTTTTCAACATTCTTCAATGAAGATGTTCCTGGATATGGGAGCTGGATTGACTAGGAGTGGAGTTGTGAGATAAAATTACAGTACCTCGTAGGTTGTAAAGCTGTGTGTTGGCAGGTCAGCAGTATAAATGATACATGGGTGGGACCAAGAATTTTTAGGCCAAAGTTCGCCGGCTTGCAAAGGTCTTGTCTCAGAGAACTCATTGTTGCAACTTACTCTGAAGCAACTATCTGTTAGATAAAATTTTAGGATTTGTTAATAAGTGTAGGATATTTAAGTATTTCTTATGCTTAGAGTTCTATTGCGTGATCAAAATTTGGGCCTTTTACATCCATAATAATAAAGCCTGTCTATTAATTTCAAGGTTTTCATTACCTCGAACATCTCTTGCGGTTATTTTTATCTGAAAGGTTCTATCAAAATTTTCATTGTAATAATGATTTGTACGTTAAATTGAGATTTGTCGAGGTCGGGCATGGAAGTGGAAACAATCACCTTTGAACAGTTGAACGCATAATACCTTGGAGCCCTCTCAGTGAATTTAAGGCGGTATAAAACAAAGCGTTGGGCGGGGGCGTGCCACTCGACTAAATCTTCATTTATTTCAAGAGTTATATCAGACTTAAATTAGAGGCAGTGATAGCAAAATGGTTTTATTTATTGCCGTGGGGCTGTGTTTAGGGTTCTCGAGGGGGCCCGAAAGAGGGTCGAAAGCCCCTGCTTAGTCCCACCGCGAAATCATCCCCCCTCGATCTGCCCTCTCGCACCTCCAATTAGGCCTATTAACGTTTCCTTGGCCGCAAATTTAATTTCGAACCAGTAAACGACCCTTTCGGAGACTTTGATTGGTTGTTTTCCTTAAAGGAAATGGATGTACGATCTCATGTATAACAACAAATCAACATTTTTCCTTTAAGAAACCCAACAATATATGTGTTGTATAATTGTGGGAAGTGGCTTCTCCAACAGGATTGAATCTTACCTTTGTTTGTACAAATTTTATTGATACAGGTCTTAATAAAATTAACAATTAAGAGCAATAATTTAAAAAAATTATAATTTAAATGTGTGGTGTTTAGAGACCGTTAGTCAATGATGATTCGGAGATCGTGAGATGCGGTCTGGTGTGATGTAGGTTTTAGAAAAACTTTTTTTGTAGTGCCAACGTTTCAATCTTTATTGCTATCATCTTCAGTGTCTTGGATTTATGAACAATTTTTAAAATTTTACAAATACATGTAGGAGGTGAGAAAAAATATAATTATATAAAATAATGATATATAATTTAAATGTTTTTTATCAGTTAACAAAACTGTTTTGGGGTGAAAAGAATCTTTCTTATTATATAAAATAAAAAAGTTATATTTTTTAAAAACCAATTATAACAAGAAATCAAAAATCAAAGAGTTAATAATTAATTAGGTCCTAAAATTTAGTTTGGATCGAAAAATTAAGAACAAAGTTGGTTTTCGTTTTTGTAATTCTTAGCAATGACACTAATTCGCGACTTCTGGAGTTCCTCAAGGGTTGCACTTTGAGCGTTTTCTGTTTAAAAGGTATATAAACGATATCTCTGATCCTCTCCCATTCGTTATGGCCTTATTTTTTGCAGATGATTTAAAAATATTATTAAAAATTAATTCTGTTCCTGAATGCTCATGCGCCTATAACTCTGCGACCCCCAATACACTTAGCTGAAAATCCCAACCGTCCTTACAGGATTCTTTACCACCCCGCCAAATTTCCTTGGTATGCAATCAAAAATGCAAACGTTAGAGAGCGCTAGATTTTTGAAAGAAATCTACCCAAAATTAAACATCAACATACTGGTTTCATGATGTCAAATCGACTGATCGAAGAATCGAACCGGGAGAGAGAAAAGCCAAAGCGTGACAAGATCAAGGTTTATATAATGTTAACATATTACATATAACATATAACATCTCCACTTTGCTCCGGTGGGGGTAATTCCACATTTACACCTCTCTTGGATCCGCCACTGCCCATATCAGTCGCATAGAAGCGGTTCAAAAAAAGTTTTTACAGTTTTTTATTTTTTTATTACAGAACAATTGAAGAATAAAGAGATATACCATACTCATCGTTAATGTCATGTACATGAATTGCAAAAGTGAACCCGCCGATACCTCCGCCAACGCGACGTTCCAATGCGAAGCTGGTTTTTAAATTAAACACAAGTAAATGTTATAATTCCAAGTAAATATTTACTTGTGTTATATTTATAATCATTCATCGTTTCTATTACGTCTGTTCTGTGCAGACGGAAATTTTTTGATTGTATATTATTGTATACATGTTTGTTGTGCGATCGACCAGCCTTCATACGATGTTGATTGGTATTCGGGTTGTGGTCTTCAAAAACATACAATGTTATTATATCAACGTCCAAGTTTTCGACAAGTTTTATTGCCTTCTTCAGGGGATCTACGGAGACATAGGGACATAATCATTTAGATGGTTATAAATTGTATAAATAGTTATAAAATATTAGTTTTTTTTTACTTACAGATACAAAGTCAAAACTTAAACACATTGCACATTACACGATATGTATATAGACAAACTATATACATATATAATAAATAAATAAAAACCTCTTCTTAACAGCCTCTTACATATATAGGCATTTTTTAAACCAGTAACAATCACTTAACAATTAATATTCTTTTGGTACATAATTATCACAGGCGTTTGACTAGAAAATTGTGTTGATCACGTTATCAGGTTCCCCACACGATCACCTACTGATAACAATCATTTCCCACAATTTTTAAAAACAAGATCTTAATTTCTAATACATTGGTAATTCTATGTTATCACAGCCTGATTATAATATATAAATAAATAAATAAATATGTACGCAAGTATTGTTACGATCTTTTGAGAGAGACCTTATCTTTTTCTAGAATCCCACTGTATATCACACTTAAATTATTCAAATCTGTTTAGCCATGTTATCCTGATGAATAGATATCATTTCCCTCAAAAGTCTACGACCTGTATTTTGTTCTGAAGCCACAATTTTGACTCCATCGAAGTCAAAATTATGTTTCGTAGCGTGTGTATATTTGGATAGGGCTGTTCCCGGCCTTTCTTCATCACTGCAATCATACTTATGTTGCCGCACACGTTCGGATAAATATTGTTTCGTTTGGCCGTAATACACAGTGGGACATTGTGCACATTTGATGCGATACACTACATTAGAATTTTGTAGTAGAGGTTCTTTACTTTTAAGTTTTGTGTAAAAATTCTTACCCACTTTATTGCTAAATTTGTAAACAAATTTTACATTATCTATTTTTTCTTTCAACAGTTTTTTTAACTTACTTGATGTTCCAGCTTAATGTAACTGGTTGATAAAATTTCCGCTCGACAGCTATATTCTCATCCCTTGTTGCTCTTGTCCTGTTTTCCATTAATCTATTTATTAATGATCTTGGATAACCATTGTCTATTAACATAGAGCGCACTTTTTCCTTGTTCTCACTATGGAACCGATCATCACTCAATTTCAGAGCCCTATCAATGAGGTTAAAAACTACGTTAGCTTTCATTTGAAAAGAATGGATGGATGAGAAGGATCCTGTCCGAGCTGGTTGGTTTCCAATACGAGTTAGTTATTAATTTAACTTATCTCTAATGACAAGTACGTCAAGAAAAGGAAGTTTCCCATCCACCTCAGTTTCTTGCTTAAATTGTAGTAACGGATGGAAAGAATTAAACGCCTTCAAAATGTCCACCAGCTCACTCATTTTGGCGGCCATCACCTATATCACTTCAATACTAAGATTAAAAAGAACATAAAGGGAGAAAAAAATTCTTAGTCTAATAAGTCCAAAATTGACGAATTGAATGTCTTTGATATAACAAATCTGAAGATACAACTGCAATAAATGCTGGGCGAAGTTTTAACTCCCTGGCTGCATGTTAGTACCCAGAAACACCCATTCATAAAAAGGTGTAGACGAAATAGTCCTTTCTCTTTGCATATAGGCGAGACGCGCGCCTTTGTTACATGATGAAGATGAGCTGTAGAACAGACACCGTAGAAAATCGTCGCTTCGCTGTAGTAGTCACCAATTCTTAAAAGCTTAATTAATCCAAACTGTGATATCCAAAATATGTACCTGAAAAAAGAAAAAGTAAGAAAACAGGCATGTACTTAGACGAATGTAAACCGAGGTAACATATACGATCACGTTGTTTTAAAATTATATATTATGTTGTATTTTACTGTTTTTAATTAATTCTATATTTTGTCTTATGTGGATGCCGAGGTTCACCAAATTTAAATAATTTATTATAAAATTATGCAGTTTTTTTCAAGACATATGTTTAACACCCATCGATTTAGAGTAAGATAATATAATTGTTTCTAAATTGTACAATATTTCTAACTGCTATGTTTTCCCATAATAAACAATCCTTGATGATGATAATATAATCGTCAAAAGCTCGGCAAAACATAAAGAATTTTCGTACCGTTGTGACCTCACCGAAGATCCTTTTTCCACGTAGTTTAGCAGCAGGTCGATCCATCATCTCATCCTTAAAAGAAAAAGAAAAAATCTATCTTTAATGTTTCTCAGTATTATTATTATATCTGCGACAAAGCACATATGTTACTTAGAACTCTATCGTAGAAATCTCTTGAATCAATATTCCAGAGCGGCTTCTAATGGATAGTTTCTCTGTAACGCTTGTAATTTCACAATCCCATCTGATGGTTATTTATAAATTCATTTTATGTTTACTGGTCTAATTGACCATATTACTTATTTCCATCAATTATTCTTTTTATGTATGGAACGAAAAAGCCAGTGTCACGAGCGGGATTCGAACCCACGACCCCCGCCCCAAAACGCCGCCACACCAACCCCTCGAGCCATCCATTATCGGACAAGATGTCTAGAGTGGTTCGAGTGGAGGCGTGTTGGGTCGGGGGTCGTGGGTTCGAATCCCGCTCGTGATAATGGCATTTTCGTCTCATCGAAAAACCTTACATGAAAGTATAATTGATTGGAAGTTGTATATAATATATATACAGCTGAAGATGTACATAAAGTAAAAAATCCATTACATTTCGCGGCCCGATTGGCCAAATAAATTCTTTCAATGAATTTATCTTTACGTAAGGTGTTGATTGAAATAAAAAATTTATTAACTAACTTATGATATCTTTTATATCATATATATGTAATATTATATTAATATATGTGTAACTTATTATATCCTTAATCTCATTAATTAAGAGCTTTCTTTTAATTTTTTTAAAACAAATCGATTAATATATAAAAAGTTAAAACATAGTTTAAATAAAAACATAAATTTCTTTATTACTTTTATGAAAGGTCTTGTTTGAGATGCAAAAGCCAGTGTCACGACAGGGATTCGAACCCACGACCTTCGGCTAATTACGCCGCTGCTTTACCACTTGAGCTATCGTGACTTCGAGTGGCTCGGACACCAACTTTCCATCTCAACCTACCTTTCGAATTTTCCCTCCTTTTTGCGGTGGGTTCGTGAAACTAGCTTTTTTATTTCAACTAATATCTTCCGTAATGATTAATTAATTATAAAAAAATGTTAAGAAATTGTGATTAGTTCGTTCACCACCAAACCTCATATAATATGACTTAAAAAATTAACACATTCTTACCCATTCTATTTTCCCATTCTATAAGAACCACCATGTTGAGACTTTTTCTTGAAATCACTTTTCCCTGAACCCTTTTAGAATGAGACACATGCCAACGTTTGCCAATTGTGATGTAAAAAAAGTGATTTTAAAAACGTAATTTTTACAATATACACGCATTATTTTGTTATTCAAGAACGAACTATCACCTCCCTGTTGAACACGGAACATACGGAATTTTTTGATTTTTCTATAAAATGATGTTTTTGGGCCATCTCAAAGCAACGTATTATCAAGTCAATGCTTCCTATGAGGTAGATGGAAATAATTTCTGCAATGACGTCGTATATAGCGAGTAAGTCCTTTAAATTGGCCCCGCTTGTCAGTACTTGGTTAACGTCCTTACGATAGTTTAGTTATTTCACTAATTTAAAGAAAATTAGTTTAAACTTGCATAAATATGAGGACTTCAACTAGAATCTAGATGCAGGGAGATGTTTCTTTTTTTAAATATATTTCAAAAAATTATAATATTTACCAAACACAGTCAATTTAATGAATTAAATAAAAAAAATTTGAATCTCAAATAAAAACGTGTTTATAAAGTGCATAAATAAGTGTAAAAAGAAGAAAGAGATGGATAAGATTAAGGTTAAGGTTAAAAGGAGTATATTAAAGAGAAACCTTTTTACGACTTTACGTGCCGTGAACGTTTATTAGTCTATTGTGTAATATTCATTATTTTTCAAAATTCTTTGTTTTTTTTAAATCAAATTCTTAAACTTTGTTAAGGGATTCTATGTGAATCGTTCAGGTCTTAGCTTTCTCTCTTCCTGGAGTCGGATGGTCAGCGTGCATTCCTTCCTACGAACAGAGAACACATTCCGCGCTTATTCTTCTCTTATGAGTATTTCTTCTCTTTCTTATGAGTATATACATGTGCCTCTGGAGACTACAGTGACCAGTGGGCAGTACTACGATTCTAGTCCTGCAGTGTTCTAGATTTGGTAGTTCTGCCAATATTTTCTGCGATGGTACTTTAATGAGCATTTCTCGAGTACAATCTAACCAAACGCATTTTGTGGTTGTTGTACTATATTCGGGAATTTCGTGCTACAGATGTATCCGTGTATCTTGCTTCAACTTTCCGTGGCTAAATTATCGTCCTCTTTGTGCTTTGTGCCAGGACAACGTTAATTTTGTTATTTTCCTAAAATCTAAGAGGGCCGTAATGCAACCGGCTCTGGAATTTGGTATCTTTTTTGGAAATACTTAGCCTTTTGGTCCAGTTAACAGTGTTTATTAGCCACTCCTTCCGCCTGAAATACTTTGGCATATTTCCTTAGGCTTATATGGATTCTAGCCTTTGGATTATTTATATATTGCTGATACCAGCTCCTGACCGTTATCTGGTCTTATAGGCTGTATGCAGTACACAATCGGAATCAACTGGAATAACTTTCTCCCAGCATACTTTTTCAGGTTTGAAATTTTTCCGAAATCTTGCTTATGTGAATTTACTCGCATAGCTTTATTTGCTCGCTTTTATGTATAAGCTATTTGGGCTTGTTTCCGCATTATCCTGAAGAGAGAGAGAGAGAGAGAGAGAGAGAGAGAGAGAGAGAGAGAGAGAGAGAAAGAGAGAGAGAGAGAGAGAAAGAGAGCAGTCATAATAAAAATAATATAATTATATAATTTAATTGTGAAAATAAGTCGTTAAACTTAGAGTATATAGTGGAGGAAGGATACTAAAATGACTGCTCATTCTTTTATAAAACCCGACGAAGAAGATTTTTTTTTCGATTTTGTTGAGTATTTTTTTAATATTTTTTTTTACATTGGATAACAGGGACTGGAGGAGTTCCCTCCTGAGCCCTGCAGCTGAGCTGTACAGCTCATTGTACTTTATTCCTGGCTCTACTATTTTTTGGGGGGGGGGCTCCAACACAAAAGCCGCCGTTGTGCCGGTGTTCTTCCGTCGAAGGAACTCATTTTTGAAGGGGGTTGGGACCAAATTCAGGGTCGCTGAGATCTGATCCCGCCGCCCCTTCCATTGATGAGTGCCGTGTCAATTTCTTTCAATTGCGGCCACCCGTCCCCTTAGGCGTCAGAAAAAGTCCAGAGGCGACGGTGGGATCGAACCCACGACCGCGGGATCTACTAGCCGAGAGTCTGACGCCTTAACCACTCGGTTGCCGCGACCCCCCTTTCCACCTGATAAAAAAAGTTAAAATAAAATTTAGACACAATCAAAGTATTTTAACTCACTCAAAGTGTTTGTTTTCTGTGTAGATATGTCATTATTAAGTGTCGTATCACATATGACACATCTACACTGAAAACAAACACTTTGAGTGAGTACAAATATTTTGATTGATTCTAAAATCTCAAGCATTGTGTAATTTTTTTTCACATCCTACATGTATTTCTAAAATTTAAACAAGGTTTTTAATTCCCAGGCCCTGAAGATGATCTCAGTAAAGATCGAAATTTTCGCACAATATAGAAAATGTTTTCTAAAACTTGCGTCAGATTAGACCGCATCTCATGATTTCCAAATAATAATAAAACAGAATAATTTTATGTTATTCTTAAGACAATATTTGTATGAAAATTACTTAAAAATCTCTCAATATGTAGCACTTATTTAAAATAATTCATGTTTATTGAGACACAAAGTGTCTTAACGACTTGACTCAGCAAAGTAAATTCCAAGAATTACAGAATATTTCAATCAAATAAATAAGACATCCCTATCGATCAGAGTCGGATCATGTCGGCCGTATTGCCCGATGGGTTGAAAAGGAAAACATGCTGATTCAGCAGAACTGGCCGCTGCTGACCGGACGAGCGATGATCTGATCGCAGCAGATACCGGCAAAACACGGCTTAACAAGGGTGAATCCGGTCCACTGCCCTCTATCAACGTTTTGTTTTAGAATTAATTGGATCGAAAAAAGTTTGAATAAGGTGTCCGATTTTAATCGGGTAAAAGAAATATAATAATATCTCTACGAATGTTTTAATGAATATGAAATCCAATAAATAAGCTTATTAGTAAAACATTACTTGATGAGAGACAACCGGGCGGAATTGTCAGTTATTATTTAATAACGAAGTATATATTTACGTATGGTCGTTATGAAATACATTGAAGTACTTTACCCACATATTATCAATATATCGTATTAACTAGTATTGAACTCATAAGACCTGTCAAACAAAACAATCGAATAAGCGCTTTCTGCAAAAATCACTTCGATCTTGGTATCAGACCCCAAAGTCTAAAATATTGCCAAGGCGTGTGAGAAAAGCAAATTTATACTAGCATTTTATATTAACATTTCGGCAGGCATTCTTCTTGGAGAAAAAGCATAATTTATTATAAGAAGCGTTTCCTTTTAACAAATAATCCTACTTATGTGGTTCAGCTGTTATCTTAGATAGCTCAATTGTTGTTGATGGATGAGAAAAAAAAGCTTTATATTTCGGTCGTTTACAATCATCCAATCTTTTCTGTCAATCATTGTAATAATTCATCTAACAACTTTCATTATTTCTCTATCAATTATAATTAAAATTATTTGAAGATCGTGAGATGCGGTCAGGTGTGACGTAGGTTTTTAGAAAAACATTTGCCAAGGATTCGATTTTATTGAGATCATCATCAGCGCCTGGGATTTATAAACATTGTTTAAATTTTACATATACATGTAGGATGTAAAAAAAATTAAATTTATACAATGCTAGAAATTTTAGATTCAATCGAAGTATTTGTACTCACTCGAAATGTTGGTTTTCTACGTAATTCTGCCATTCTTGCGTGTCGTGTTTAGAGTGCCAGTGAGATATTGATGTTTTGTGTTTATATACGTTGGATTTTGAAGGGGTGGGGAAAGAAGATGGGACAGAAAACATTTTCATATCAAGAGTCTGTTTCTTTGAGGTAAATGAGCCCTCAATGGGAAAAAAAGGGTAATGGTTCAGCCAGATTATCCTTTCAGGATATAGAAGGGGATAATTATGAGATGGAAAGCCAAATAGTTGAAGAATTAGATTATGTAGAAATGTTTGATGTGTGGAATGTGATGATGACATATGTCATTGATATTGAATTTGATTTATGATATTGGCTCCGACTGAGTTTACATGTCCCTGTTCTGTAATTGATGCTGCGTTTATCCCTGTTGATCGAAATCATTTTTAAAAAGTTACGTTTGTGTTTGTTTTATTCTGTGTGTAATTTTTTTGGATTGTTGAAGTCGTAGCTGTGTTGTTGGACAAAATGGTGGGTAGCCAGTGCTGTAGGATTTTGTTTGGGTTTTTATAATCATGCTGCTTTATGACCTACGTTACACTAGGCCGCATCTCACGATCTCCAAACAATCATTAACTAACGGTCGCGCATATAATTAATTTTTTTTTTTCGTTTTTGTTGCCCTTCTTTTTTTCATTGTTACGGATTGTTTCATATTTTCTTGTTTTTACATAGTACGTTTGAGATCGGGGTTGCGGTCATCAAAAACAAGTAAATTTTGTAACTTACGTCAAGCTTTCAACCTTTATTGAGGTCTTCATCAGCTTTACAAGTAATTACAACTACTTTTTCATCTCAACTAAAACCTTAATTAATAGTAATTACAACGTTTATGTCAATAATAACTGAAAATTATTTCACGTAAACCGTACAGATAAAATACGAAGAAATTATACATTGAATTTAAAGTAATGAAACTATACAAATCTTTCTTAAACGTTCATGTTTATATATACAAAACTAATCTTTTAACTACTCACATTAGTGAATACAGACACAATTCGTTGGCTAACTCACATTTTTACAATATTATAACATTTCATTAAATATGGCACTTCGTTCCTTTTATGAAGCTATTATCAATAGTATTAATATTCAAAATTTCAAAACCTACAAAGAAGGGAAAAATTTTATAATTTCAAAAATGAAGTTTTTCGGAGGATCTACGGAAGAGGTCAACACAGAGAAAAACTTTTGAGCTCAAAACACCATGTCTTTTTATTTTCCCATCAAGGTTTAAATATGATATTTCAATTTTTGCGCAATTTGTTTTTCATGTTTTTAATTGTTATTTTTTATAGGACAATAAAACAGGCCCTGAAGATGACAGTATAAAAACTGTCGAAAGCTCGGCGAAAACCGAAAGAAAGTTTTTCTCTGTGTTGACCTCTTCCGTAGATCCTCCGAAAAAACTTCATGTTTCCAGCAGGTCGATAACCCAGCTCATCGTTTCCATTTCAAAAATTTTAAATTGTAGTTAAAATATTTTAAGCCAAGATTTAATTTGGTTGTTTTTTCATGCTACAAGTTTATTCTGTATTAAGTTTGTTTATTTGTTTGTTTTTCATTTTGCAAAAGACATAATCTGTTTATTTCTCTGATGATCTCCTAAACCTCCTGCTGTCTAGTACAAGCTTTGCTTTTTGCCTGCAGCCAGTGATGTACCAAAATTATATATTTTGTTATAAATTTATATGTAATGTGCATACCTGCAAATAAAGATTTATTATTATTATTAAATAATAAGTACCACAATAATTTTCAGATGACAATGGATAACTTACTCATCACAATATTAAAAGTTTTATATATATATATAAACTCCTGCTCAAAATTAACGCACCACCTTAATTTTTAAACAGAAATTCTTTTTAGAGAAATCCAGCTAAATCTCTTCATGTTTATTCTCTTTTTTATGCTTCACAATCCCACAAAAGTAAACAAGAATTGTTTACAATCGTGTTAATCCGCTTTGAAATGGATTTGGTAAGATACACAAGAGTTTCCTCCTGGTTTATTCCTCAGTTTCACTGCATCTGCTTAACAGACACCATTTCTTTTGGAAGTTTAAACTTTAATTTAGAACTTNTTTTATGGAATATTTTTTAATAAAGTTTACCGTCCTTTTCTGCTTTTCATTTTCATTTGTAATGTTTTATTATTAATAACCTACAATACTAAAAATAAAAATAACGTTCAAAAAACACCTGAGAAAAACATATGGTGAAATATTGAAGTGGTGCGTTAATTTTGAGCAGGAGTTTATATATATATATATATTTGTATATACCCCTTGGCACAGCACAGAAATGTTTGTTCTGACAACAGTAGGTCCGGAACAGCTTTGTCAAGGCATCAGCATGAAATAAACTTTGATGATGTGGTTGTGGTTGACGGGGACAAAAATCATGGGCAGAAGATTATTAAAAGAAATGCTACACATTAAATCTGATGTCAATTCATTAAATTTGAAAAGTGAAGAGACTTTGAGAAGAGAATAATCGCTACTGTTGCCTAATTTACCCCTTTCTGTCTGTGTCATTCTGTATCTATAACCACATTTGATCACCTCCCATTTGGTTGCATACATGTATATACGTATATATAATGGATAGAGAGGGATAAAAACGATTAATGGGATATATATATTATCTATACATATAAAGAGGACCCAGGAATTGTAAAATAAAGAAAGATGTACCTCTCCCATCTCCCCCCCCCCAATGTGAATAACAAGAGATACCTATATAGTTATAGAATAATGAAGCCCCAGGTTGTACTAGTGTAGCATAAATTGTTAGATATCATCTAATGAAGGTTAATATGGGTACCCGAATTCCGGAGGAGTTTATATATACACTGTTGTTTTTAACCGCTATTATTATATTCTACTTTTAATATTTTTACGAGTAAGTAATCAATTGTTATCTTAGAATTACTGTGCTACATACTACTTGTTAATTACTTGTTAAGTAGTTGTAACGTTGTTATTACTTGTAGACCCCTCATAAAGACCTCAATAAAGGTTGAAAGCTTGGCATAAGTTACAAAACTTACTTGTTTTTGATGACCGCATCCCTGATCGCGAACTTACTATACTATCACATGAGGGTCGATTCATCCTTCCTTCGTTAAATATTTGTTTTTAGAGTTTTTTCTTCAAGTTATAAGAATTTTTTCAAATACAGCGTCGAGGTATCCTGTGTCATTCAACAAAAACCTACAAAAATATTTACCATTAAACAGTAATATAATTTAGCCACAAATTGGGACATAAATGTAATGAATAAAAATCTCAATAACTAATAAAAATTTAAAAAAAAATGTAACCCAGGTCTGTTGTTGGGTAATAGTCCAAATTATGACGGCTCTCCTTCTCTCTCTTTCTCTCTCTCTCTCTCTCTCTCTCTCTCTCTCTCTCTCTCTTCAGGATAATGCAGAAACAAGCCCAAATAGCTTATACATAAAAACGAGCAAATAAAGCTATGAGAGTATATTCACATAAGCAAGATTTTGGAAAAATTTCAAACCTGTGATGAAAAGGTATCCCAGTTGATTCCGATTGTGTACAGCATACAGTCTATAAGACCAGATAACGGTCAGGAGCTAGTTTCAGCAATATATAAATAATCCAAAGGCTAGAATCCATATAAGCCTAAGAAAATATGCCAAAGTATTTCAGGCGGAAGGAGTGGCTAATAAACACTGTTAACTGGACCAAAAGGCTGAGTATTTACAAAAAAGATACCAAATTCCAGAGCCGGTTGCATTACGGCCAGGTTAGATTTTAGGAAAATAACAAAATTAACGTTGTCCTGGCACAAAGCACAAAGAGGACGATAATTTGGCCACTGAAAGTTGAAGCATGATTCACGGATACATCTGTAGGACGAAATTTCCGAATAAAGTACAACAACCACAAAATGGGTTTGTTTCGGGGGCTCAAATTCACACTGTGTAATGTTAAAAATTAGTGTATAGATTATTGGCCGTTAATCGATAGTTATTCAGATATCGTGAGATGCGGTCGGGTGTGATGTAGGTTTCAGAAAAATATGGCACTCTCAACACGACACGCTAGGATGGCACAATTACACAGAAGACAAACACTTTGAGCCCTGAAGATGATCTCAATAAAAATCGAAACGTTGGCAAGATAATGAAAATGTTTTTCTGAAACCTACATCACACCCGACCGCATCTCACGATATCTGAATAGTTAAACATTTGGTTCTTCAACTGTGAGATATCTCCATGTTGTGTGCGAAGAAATAATTTGAGGATGGTTGATCGAGTCAATTTTCTCTTTGGAAAAAAAGTTTCTACTAGAGAAGGTTTAGGCACTATCCAGATTACTCATCATCAAGCTCTTTGGACTCCCTCTTTCAAATTTGATAAAACTCGTAATAAATTATTTTAATGAGTAGATTGTCCCTTTTATTCTAACGTATTTGTCTTGAGTTAGAATTGTATAATTATACAAGAAAAACAATTTTCAAGAAAGACATTTTAAACAATAAATTGTTAAACAATTATTTTAACTAGCATAATTGCTTCCTCTGTTCTCGTAAAAAATTATATTTGTTAAAACATGGTTTAATCGATTTGGTGTAAAAATGTGGTAAAATGTGTTGAATTAATGAGTGTCTGGATGTTTGCTTCCATTGAATTATGCTACATTTTTTGCCAAAATTTCCAGCATTTTTTTTCGGCCGACTACTGCTTCGGTCATTGCCGGCACCACGCGTACATCTTTCTCACATTTTGAAAAATCTACATTTTCTACTGTTAACTTCATTCTGATTACCTACTCATTTGACCTTACTGTTTTTGTTGCATTTCTCTTTGTATCCCTCCACATGTGGTAAATTGAATTATTTGACCATTTACATACACACACATTCACAATACACATTTATACTAATAAACCTAGTTTCCTAATATTACAACTAAAGTGGAGGTCGGTAAGATGGTTTTAATACTGCCGACCTCCTTCCATTCTCGCGAATAAATACATTCAAACGGACAAATTCCACTCATCCATAAAACTAATCCTAAGGTTTTTTTGACGGGCCTGTGGAGTAGTCGATATTCTTCGACAGCCACGTCCATTCACACATAACCACTCACGCTAATAAATACGATCATAGTAGAAAGGACATCTCGGTAGTATTACTACAACCAAGTCGCCGTCGATCCATCCCACAATCTTACTACAAATGTATTATCACTAACCTAAATCGGTGGGCCTGTGAGTTGCTCGATATTCAGTCACAGCTGCACCCATTCATGCTAAACCACGCTAATAAATACGTTCGTACAATAAAATGGGGGGTGAACCACATGTTGGGGTTATAGGCAGCTGCAATTGATTTTAAATAGATCATAAGTCGATCTTTATGGTAGCTGTTATGCCTTAGAATTTTTGAGATATCGGAAGGTAGGTCGCTCTATGTGTCGTGCCAGTTGTTCGCATTCTTCTAGGATGTGCTTTACTGTCACAATTGCACCACACAGAGGACATACCCTGGGTCTCTTTCTAATTAAGAGGCGGCCATGCGTCAGCCTCGTGTGGTCTATCCTCAATCGTGTAAGAATAATCCTGTCTCTCTTTTCCATTTTTTCTGGGACCCAGAGTTTTGTTTTTTACTTTTTTGTACAACATTTACGTGGTTATGTTTTGAATGTTACTAAAGAAAAATACGTTTTCTTTAAAAAAAGAAAAAATATTATGTAAAATAACTTTTTTTTTATATACTGTATACACATGAAACTACATTTAACGTCTCACCCAGGTTTTTATATATTTGAAAAAAAGAAATGCCGAGAAAACCCGAAAATGCGTAAATAAACGGTGAGAATGGAGAAAGAAAGCTGGTAAATATTGTTTAAGGAGATCTCTCGTGGGGCAGCCCAGGCCGACACTTCCTACGTTTGTCGCTCGTAAAGAGCGGTTGAAAGTGACAAATATACGAACGTTCGTCAGGGGCACGCACGGACACATACGCGCACACTTAACAAGGCAAACAGAGCCATAAAGGCCCCTCAACACTGAATTATATTCCACAGCTCTGGTGCCTCACCGGCTATCATTCATAAAGTTCCAAGTGGTTCAAACATTCAGTTCAGAACCAGCTGTCGCCTCTCCTCTTCCCCCCTATAAGAAATTCCGATCATTGTATTATATTAAAACAATCCTTTCTTACTCGTTAATCATAATCGTATACATTCGGCCGCCGCGGTAGAACTCGAAACTTTTACGTTCCATAGTCAACAATGAAGAATTAAACTTGAAAAGTTCACCCCCTCATCGACCTATTCTTTATCGAGCATATTATGTCCACGCGAGTACACATACATTTCACTTTGCTCTTCAGAACAAAATTATAATAAATTAACTATTTTTCGTGGTCCACTTGACCAATTAATATCATTCAATTAATTAAGGTTTTAAGTTGAGATAAAATAGTCAGTGTCAATGTTGGTTTTATTTGCCCTCCTTTTTGCCATTTTTCAAATTAATCTATTTGATTCTCGGCGACAAGTGACAACAAAATACACACACAAAAAAAGGTGCGGTTGAGTTGGGAAGTTAGTGCCCGAGGGGATTGAATTCACGATAGCTCAAGTGGTAGAGTAGCGGCGTATCAAGCCGAAGGTCGTGGGTTCGAATCCCGCTCATGACACTGACTTTTTTATCTCAAAACCTTAATTAATTGAATGAGTAATGAATGTTCATTATTTTTTTTTAATTACAATTAGATATTTGAGGTAGACATTGATTTGATATAACAAATAAAATACTCATTTTCTTATGTTCTCTCATATCAAATAACATTTTTAAATAAATTTTCATATTGTACCCTTTTTGCGGTATGAACAGGGTGGAAATTCTAATGGGAAAATTGATTTTATTCTATACGGCTATTTTATTGCATTAATGATGTTTAGTTCTTATTGATGATGGCCGAGATTCATCACCTCGCAATCTCAAAATAATAATACAGAATAAAAATTTAAAAACTCAATGAGTTGAGTAATTAATAAGTGTGAACGAAGACATCACAAATTAAGTGAGTGAAGAGGATTATCGAGGCTTTGAGGCAGTGTGAATGTATTTATTTCCTCGAATGGGTGGTGCGCCGGATGAATACTAAGAGCTAAAGCCGAACACAGATTTTTAACAGTCTACATCAGCTGGCAAAATAAACTCACTTTTTGATCTCCTAATTGTTACCTGATTTCATTTTCTTCAGTTTTAAATTTTAAATTAAAATGACGTTTAAACTTCAGTTATATCAGTGAGTAAAGTAAGGATTTAAATATAATTTATTATAAAAATATTTAAAGTTCTCGATTTATGTAATGTCAAAGGATTTTATTTAATTTGTTAATGTAATTATTTGTTCAAAAAATCGGCTCTGAAGATGGCAATAAAATTTACCGAAAGCTTGTTGGAACCTTGAATATCTAATTTTTATTGATATGCACTTTATGAAGGTAACCCAAGTATAGCGAGATAATTTTTTTGATCACGTTTAGGGCTTGCTGTTCCAATTTCCCCAAGGTATAGTCAGTATCTTACGAATCCAAAGCACGACCGGTAGATGGTTCTCAGAAAACCTGAACGAAGGATTGGCCATACGCGGTTGACACACGGGCACCTGGTGCCGAAGCCCGCGCAGGTGTTCCTTGTGCAGAGAAAAGTTACTCGATTTACCACATACCAGAGTCGTGTCATGCCTTGGCTCCATAAAGAGAGCGTGTAGGCATGCCGCCTGATTTAAGAATATTCTCGGACACGGTAGCAAGTTTCAGGGTCCTTGTTTCGCTTTTTAGGGGAATTGGGAATTTTTTATTGTATATAGCCTTCAAATTATGTGTTTTATATGAGTAAGTGTATTTATTAGAGTGAATGGGGAAGAGCTGCGACTTGCGTCAATGGCGGAATATTTATAAAAATTACAATTAATTAAGGTTTTTAGTTGAGATGAAAAAAAGTTAATGGCACGAGAGGGATTCGAACCCACGATCTTCGGCTAGATACGCCGCTGCTCTACCACCTGAGCTATCGTGACCTCGATCCACTCGGACATCACTCCCCATCTCAACCCCACCTTATGAGTTTTCCCTCCTTTTATAAAAGTACCACATCTACCACAATTAGATTAGTTTCTTATTGTATGCAGGTTGATGGATGAATATTGAGTACTCCATCTGCTAAATAGTATGAATGCAATGTATACAGGTATGAATGTATTTATTTGTGTGAATGCGGATTGAATGTGCGTCGTCATATTGTGCACGATATCTAGTGGTCTGTGCATGTAATTTATCTCCAATGACCATTAAAAATACTGAATACTATTGAGTAGGTTTTTTAGCTAGTCAGACTATCAGGTTTTATATTATTTCTGTTTATTAGGGATATTTGATTAAAAAAATTTCGAGCTGTGCTGGCCAGAAAGCAATACGATGAAAAATAAAGAGCGTCGTTTGCCGCTCTAATTGGTTTTATTATAATTTGCAGCAGAAACAGAAAACGAAATTAAATGAGAGGAATTTAATAACGCGAGGAAGACAAGAAAAGAAAATCAGTGAAAGAAGAGAAGGTTAAAAATGACAAATGTAATTCGCGGGCTTAAAACTATAAAAAATATTAATTATTAAAATAGGAAATCAGTCTAAATATCTAAGCAAAAATAATCTAGCGAGGGATAATTTATAACATTTATATCGCATTTATCATTTTCAAATATAGAAATTTTTTGATTGGTTCATCTGAAATATTAATAACAAATTTTTCTGTGTTATAAACTAACAAGAGGGACATATTTTTGAACTGTTTTTGATCCTTTGATCAAAAACTCATAAATGGTCAATAACCTTCAAACCAATGAAGCACATGAGGGGTAATATTGGTATCAGAATAAATAACTTCCCTTTTCTAAGATATGAATTTTTTATTTTATCTGTATCATTATATACTCATATAATTTTCTACATAAATTTACAAAAAATAAGAAAAAATTTCAATAAAATAGGTAATTTAAATTGGGTAGTGATCACTTACATAGTTAAAAAACCATGAGTAACATGTTCACAGAATATTGCCTTCTGAACTGGTTGCTCTCCTAACTGCTATCTAAATGTTAAGCCCTTCTTGTTACTCCTTTTAAATAGCATTACATCCTCCTAAGATAAAGAGGGACAATTTCGTCTTAAACGAAAATTAGGGGCAAGTTTTAAATTTACCTCCGTGAAAAGTTTGATGTGAACATCTGAGAAAGGCCCTACCCCCATCTGTGGAAAGATTCATGACGGAATTACATTTCCCCCGACTCTCGAGCCGCTTTATGTTTACTTTTCAGAAATTAATTATCCCAAAGTTGTGGGATATACCGCCTCAGAGGGAAAAATGCAACCACCAGATAAACTTGCCGGGCTAACTTGTTTGAAAGCCAAGTATGATGCTCACTTACTTGAAGCATTAATGACTTTAGTTTTTATAGTTAATAATTTCTACGTTTTAATGGAAACAAGCAACGACTGACATAAACTACTGCATAAGAATGAAGTATTCTTCCGAGAATAGAGTCCGAAGAGCAATGTCACACAATTTATTTATTTTTTAAATCTGGCTATTGACATAAACATATAATCAAATGAATTGACATAATACAAATTATAGAAAATAGAAACACTAGTAATAAGAACAAATAAGAATTTAAAAAAAATAGTAATAGTGAAGAATACTCTGGCCTGTTAGTTTATATTCACAAACTGTAAAGTTGAAAAAAAAGAATGAAACAACCTTTCATATGTAGTAAAAATATTATTATAAATTCATATTAATTAATTTGTATTTAAGGTATTGTTTCAGATAGAAAAGTCAGTGTCACAAGCGGGAGTCGAACCCACGACTTTCGCCAAAATACGACGCTGCTCTACCACTTGAGCTGTCGTGACTTCGACCCACTCGGACACTAACTTCCCATCTCAACCTCACCTCTTAAGCATAGAGCAGCGGCGTATCTAGCCGAAGGTCGTGGGTTCGAATCCCGCTCATGACACTGACTTTTCTATCTCAACCAATACCTTAAATCCAAATTATTATAAATGTTAATTGAACTAAGACATTTTTTTAGCAAACAATCTAAATTCTGTAGATGATAGGCATGCATGCAATGAGTGAAATATTTATGCCTTTCATAATTTATAACACTATTTAGTCTTAATCTAGTGAAGTCATATATTATCTTTTCTACAAATGATTATTACAATCCAATCAAAAAGTAACATGAATGAAAAAAATTAATATACCCAAAAACTAAGGATTACATTTTTATCATACATTACTTCTACGAAATGTTATACAGCCCAGTGTCATATTTTTTAAACAAATATAACCCGGAATTTTTCCAGCACGACTGTATAAAGCCGAGCTGAATAAAATCTAGGGACACGAACGTCATAAAAGATTTAAATCAGAACAGGTTTTACCCGGTGGAGAAAGGAAATTTGCAACAAGAGAACAACGGTCGATGTTGTCAAGGGTGGGACGACTATGCTTTTAGTGGTATTTGACAGGTTTAATGAAGATCTATGGCACGGGATGATCTCTGTCCTACACGTGCATCACTTAAAGCGACCCATTTCCCTCTTGAAAAAGTCTAACAACAAAGCAAAAAGCTCTAGAGTTATTCATTGCTGAAATCAGTTTAAACTCTGTCAAATACTTCTTAAAGTTGGAATCTTCCTATTCAATTATTATGCAACATTTTTGTAAAATAGTTGATTAAAAAATATTAAATTTTAACAAAAAATGTCAATAATTTCTGAATACAATTAAAGATTTAGGATAATTTGAAGTTAATTTGGAAGAATATTGTCAACTATGAAAATTATACATCTGTTTAGAGGATTAGGCATTTTCTTTTCAAAACAGAAACAGTAGTAAAATATTTACCTTTAAATCCTCGTATTTTGTAAGTTTTGATTCTAACGAGTTGGAAGGTTTGGGTGAGATTTAGATTTCAACGATATGAGTCAATTCAATTACAAATGAGTAATTTGAAATAAATTCACTTGCTTGTGCTTGTATAACAAAATTACTGTATGATAAAAATTTAATCCTTAGTTTTTTCGGCCTATTTATTTGTTTGCGTTATCTTTTCATATTGGTTTTTAATTTTGAGAATTATAGGCTCGAATATTCTTATAATACAGTAGCCTCAGTTAAATCGTAAGTTTAAATCTGCAACAAACAAAATAAACTTACGATTGTTTTTTGAGCTTATTAACTTTAATTCTAAGTTTAAATTAATTAAGGTTTTCAGTTGAGTTAAAAATGTCATGTCACCAGCGGGATTCGAACCCACGATCTTCGGCTAAATACGGCGCTGCTCGACCACTTGAGCTATTTTCTCAATTAATTAAGGTTTAAGTTGAAATAAAAAAAATGGCAAAAAGGAGGGAAAATTCAAAAGGTCGGGTTGCGATGAGAAGTTAGTGTCCGAATGGATCGAAGTCACGATAGCTCAAGTGGTAGAGCAGCGGCGTATCTAGCCGAAGATCGTGGGTTCGAATCCCGCTTGTGACACTGAATTTTATATCTGAACTAAAAACCTTACTTAATTGAAAGATATGAATTGGTCAAGAGGACCACGAAAACTAGTGAATTTAATTCTAACCTCTATCATATGCCTATAGGTCAGGAACCGGGACATCCTATTCTTGGTGGATTACCTACCTTAAAGAATATAACACGGAGGCTATATTTCAGACGGAGGCTTGCACACAGTGCAATAGAGAACAAAAGAGTGTTTACAAACAAAATAATATCCATCTAATCGGACAGTCAGTAAATACGACTTCGTCGGTAGTAAGTTAAGAGCCGTTTGGTGTAGCATCAAAGTCCCTGTCAGACAGCCACTACACCAAAATTACTCTTGTTTGGTTTCCAGGGCATACACGGCGGAGGGACACTTGAGCAACCACTATTAATTAACTTAAAGAAACCAGCAAATATTTACCTTGTTTGTAGCAAATAAACTAAAATTGAAAAAAAATAATATTAGTTTTTTACAGATAAGATTAATCATCCTTATTACAATTAATAATGTGTGGTGTTTAGTGACAATTAATTAATGATTATTTGGAGGTTTTGAGATGCGCTCTGGTGCGACATAGGTTCAGAAAAACATTTTCTTTATCGTGCCAACGTTTCGATCTTTATTGAAATGATCTTCAGGGCTTGGGATTTATGTACATTGTTTCAATTAAACAAATACATGTAGGATGTGAGAAGATGAATTTATAAAATGCTAGAAATTTGAGATACAACCAAAGCATTTGTACTCACTCAAAATGTTTGTTTTCTGTGCAGATGTGTCATTCTTGTGTGTCGTGTTGAGAGTGCCAGTGATATATTGATGTTTTATGTTTATGTACTTTGGATTGTGAAGGGGTGGAGAAGGAAGTAGGAATAAAAAACATTTTTACGCGAACAATTTGATCTAATTATCCCCGTCTATATAATCCTGAAAGGATAATCAGGTCGAACCATTCCCTATTTTTTCTTTTTGTAGGCTCTGTCGGCTCCTTTCTCCTCAAAGAAGCCGACTCCTCATATACAAATGTATTTCTATCCCAACTTCCATCCCCAACCCTTCTAAATCCAACGTATATAAACATAAAACATAATTATCTCACTGGCACTCTCAACTCGACACACAATAATGACACATCTACACTTCGAGTGAGTACAAATACTTTGATTGAGTCCAAAATTTCTAGCATTGCATAAATCCATTTTTTCTCATCCATCATCCATTTGTATAATTTAAACAATATTTATAAATCTCAGGCCATGAATATGATCTCCATAAAAATCTAAACGTTGGCACGATAAAGAAAATGTTTTCTGAACGGACGTCACATCAGACCGCATCTCACGATCAACAAATAATGAACAATTAATAATTTAATGATGGTAGTAACAATCAAAACCATTTATTTATTTTGATTGATTGATTGAAATATTTTTTATTTTAAAAAGAAAACACAAACCAATTTGATTTTGAATAGTACAAAAAGTAAAAAGGCATGGCTAATGCAGTCTACTAGAGTTTGCCTTTAGAAAACAAAAAACAAAAGACTATTCACCAAGAGAAAAAAATAAGAGTAACTATGTGTAAAATATTAAGCAATTATTAAGATAAAAGTAACAAATCACACAATTTACAATGAGCTATAATGACAATTATATAATAACGCAATATGTAATTACCCTAGCTAATAATAATTAGAAAGTAAAGCAAGTACCAATAGTATATAACTATAAAAAAATGCATTATACATTTAATCTACAAAAAACTGAATAATATACGAAGTATTGTCTAATACCGTCTGCAAGAGTTTGCCAATAAGAAAAAAGGAATATCCCATTGGTAAGTAATTATCAAATTAAAGAACCAATTCAGAAAACAATTATTTTTGCAGTGAGCAGCAATAATATTTATATAATACGGAAATGTGTGATTACTCTAAATAATAATAATTAAAATGTTAGGCAAAGTTTTTTTAAATTAAATTTTTTATTTTATTTATTTTATATCTGTTTACTCCAAAGTATGAGTACTCTATGAATGAATCTAAATAATTTAACTTATTATTACCGTAATAAATAATTTATTTCTTATTTATCAAGTAAAAATAACAATTTTAGGTTATTCTCCGTGCACTGTTTATAATAGTAACCTTTTGAGTCTTTCCGGCCAAAACAGGACTTATTTAACCGTGTAGGGAAGTGTATTTGTCTTATAAGAGTATTTTCACCCCTAATTTACATTCTAAATGTTTACACCACAAACGAATTTCAATTGGTTAATGGAAATCACGAGAATCTACAAATGAATTATATTTCGCTGAAATTCAAATTAGCCCTCGGAGAAATGTAGAAGGGGAGACCAATCAGCGAAGAGCCACATTATCGCCTGTGACAAATATTGATGAAGGAAATGATGGCGGAAAATTGCCCGTTTCAACAAATAAGCCGGCGATTTATAAAATCATGAGCGATAGGAAAAGGGAAAATATAGAACGGAAAAGGTAGGATAACGTTACGGACCGGCTTATATACCTCGACTCGACGTCAAACATCCGGAAGAGTGATGAGCCGGCAGGACACTACAAATTGTCCTTTGTTATACTTGTGTCAACCTGATATATTTAAGCCCATTTGTACACTGCTATCGCGTCCTTCCGCAGATGGTCGTTATTCCAAACGGGCGCTTAATAGGGAAAGTTGTCCACCTTGGATAATGGACAGAGTAATTTCTGGGACACATCCGATACATCTGCTTCATCCCAATTAATCACCCAACTTTTACATAAAGTTTTCTTGTATCAATCGACATTTTTATTTAGATTTTTCTTTGTATAAGCGTATAAAGAGACGAACAAATCAGTCATGTTGATGATGAAGAAATTTACCACGACGATTAATTTGTTTGGGACTTGATTTCTGGTCAGCTAAGGAAAGAAGTAGACTCTGTGATCACTTGGCAAGTTTTTTTTTTTTAATTTAGAAGCTTTAGTTTAGAAATGTCAATGTTTAAATCTTTGAGGTTTGTACCTCGAATTTCTTCTAAGCTGAAGTAAAAAAAGTAATTGCCACATAAATTCAGTAATAAGTTAAGCTAACTACACACAAAATGCAAAAAAATGAAAGTATTGCTAATTTTTCGAACGTGGTGTTCCAAATAAACTGTCAATACTGTGAAAAAACGTATGTTGGTCGAACAAAACAAAGATTGAAAACCAGATTAAACCAACATAAATTAGACAATGATATATCTAGACCAGCGTTATGAAAGCACTCATAAGTGTACAACCATCAATTTTATTTTGCAGAACCGCGAATGCTAGACAGAGAGAATCGGGTAGACAGACTTTGTTTTAAAGAAATGTTATTTAATTTTACAAACGATACATGTTATATACGTACAGATATTTCTGGTCTCAGTTCGACCTACTCAAGTCTCCTGAATTTTTATAAATCGCTTCAAATCGCTCCCTCTAAGACCGGATCAACACAAAACAGCTGTAAAGGTATTTAATATATATACGTAAATGTAATAACCGTTATTTTAATAGTTATTATTTTAAATTTAATTATTGTTTAAAAGACCTAAGATAGATAAACAAATGTAAATAAGGAATTGGCTTCTTGACTTGTGGGGGCAGTGGTTGTAACTATGCGAGGAGAATTACCTCCTACGCATACCGTTTGCTTTATAGACTGGGCCAGCATTTTTAGGAGACTTCTAACCTTGACAATCCTTTTAAAAAACGACCTATTTTACTATTGAAATTTATTTATTTATTTTATTGACTCACAGTCCAAACAGGTTAGGTACCAAAGCATAGGACAGTCAAGTAACACAACAAAACAATCGTTATATAAAATTCTAAAAAATGGTATAAATATAATAGCAGTAAAAATAACAGCAAAGAGGCACACTTTTAACAAAAAATCAATATTATAAATAGAATAATAAACAACTCAACAAAAGTAAAAAATAAACCCTCAATTACATTTTAACGCACGTTTAATTTTTTTTTTTAAAGATCTGAAGTGACGAGGAGAAGGGCTAACTCTCTATCCGTACTGATAGAGAGTTATTTAAGTAATGCACAGCTGTGGAGATTGAAGAGTGTAACCCGTATTTGGTCCTGTGCCGTGAAGTACCAAACAATACATGGGTCCGTAGTTGCTGGGGAACCCTAAAGCCAATACAAGATAATATCTCCGGGGAATCAAGAAAATTAATTAGGATCATCCAAAGAAACACAACTGAAGGCAAAACTCTTCTATCCTCCAGAGAATCCAGGCCTACGAGAGCACGTCTGGCTTCATGGGAGCAATAATGGTAGTTCCCGTGATTGCATAATATGTAATACAGGTATTTCGTGGCTTTTCTTTGTACCCTTTCTATCATGTAAGACCCATCTAACGAAGTCGGCGACCAAACAACACTGGCATACTCTAGGTGACTGCGCACCAGCGATTGATAAAGTAATTTTATTGCGAAATGGTTCTTAAATTCCGCAGTTTGCCTGAGTACGAATCCTAAATTTTTAAAGGATTTATTTCTAACGGCACGGATATGGTCCCGAAAATCACAATTCTTCTTAAAAACAACCCCGAGATCCGAGATAGTATCTACCTCGTCAATGTACTATACTAGTACTATAAACGAATTGGTCGTAATCGTGAATTATTTTTTTCTTGCTGAATTTCAAAATCTTACATTTATTTTCGTTTAATTTCAAATTATTACGCTTACACCAAAGCCAAAAGCGACACAAGTCATTTTGCAAGAGAATACAATCATTCGACGATTCGACAGGGCGATAAATTTTCGAATCGTCTGCTAACAATGAAAATGAAGAATTAATGAGAGCAGAGTCGACGTCATTAAAAAATAAAAGGAATAAGATCGGACCAGAATGAGAGCCCTGAGGTACACCGGACCGTACATGGACAGGTTTCGATAAGCCCTCACCAAATCTCACATCAAAAGACCTCTCAGACAAGAAGGAGTCTACCCATCCCAGAAGGGGTTGGCCCACCCCTAGTTTCTTGAGTTGTTGAAATTGTTGTTTGCTGAGTTGTTGTTTCTTGAAATTGTTGGTTTAATCTAGATTTAATCTAGTATAAAAAAAAAACTGAAAAAACTTGTAATAATTTCAACCTCATGTACTTCGTGACCTCGTAGTCGATGTCGTCGCGTTTTTTCGCCAATCTGTAATGCTACTATGAGAAATAGAATGTTGTAAGTTAAAACAGACCCAAAACTTGTAATGAATGAAATAATGTAATGTTGTAATATTTATTCCGGCACTGATGACGGTTTTCTAAAGGCCGAAAGAATGGCATGTGATCATAGAGTCTACTTCTTTCCCTACCAAACGAGTAAACAGAAAACAAAATCACCTTCTTTTAAACTCAATCTGTGCATTATGAATAAAAATTCTGTCAATAAATAAATAAATTATATAGTGGCACAAAGCATATTTTAAATAAAAAGCAGTATTATGAAGATTTTCTACTATAAACAGTTTTTCCGTTTTTATCTAATAAATTTCAGGACTACTAAGACGACAATGCACACACACACATCACCATAAGGGCGATGCGTCAGATCTCAGTATCTCTAAATTGATAGAAAAGCGACTGAAACGATAGGAAGAAAATAATGTTAGAAAGGACAGTAAAAAAGAGAAGGAGTAAACGCGATGTAATTGGTGCAGTGTGGAAAACGAAAATGAAAAATATAGGTTGGCTAAAAAAAAAGAGTCAAAGTGAGAGAGACGGGGAAAGATAGAAGAAAAGAGATAAAAAAGGGAAAGATTGGGAGAGAGATTAAATTAATCATCATCATTATGAAAGAGGAAGATAAAGTAGGTATATTTATAAGTAAGTAAAAGGAGAGAGAAAATAAAGCATGGGAGGAAGAAAGTCAGATTGAAAGAGAGAGATTTTGAGGGAGGTTTAGCATGAGTGAGAGGAGGAACGAGCATAATGACGAGGTTAAGAGAATGAAATAATGAGTAATAGTTTGTGTTTGAATTTGTGTGTATATGTTTTTTTGTTTAAAGAATAAGTGACATACTGTTACATGGTGTGCTAAAAAGCTAGAAGGATTTATGATGAGAGAGAGATATAGATATATAATTATACAGAAAAAGATGAAGAAAGAGAAAAAGAGAGGACAGAGAATGACAGAAAGAGAGAGAAGTTAAGAAAGGGAAGGAGAGTGTGAGATGTTTTGTAAATATGAAATTAAACCATATTTACGGAAGAAAATATCCAAAGGATAGGGAAATAGCTGGTTCTACGAACAGCCGTATACGTAATAAATATTTGTGGTGATTAGTGACCGTTAATAGATATTGATTTAGAAATCGTGAGATGTGGTCTGGTGTGATGTAGGTTTCAGAAAACATTTTCTTTATCGTACCAACGTTTCGATCTTTATTGAGATCAACTTCAGGGCCTGGGATTTACAAACATGGTTTACATATAACGATTACATTTTGGATGTGGAAAAGTGAATTTATACAATGCAAAATATTTTTTTTTATATATTCAATCAAAGTATTTCTACTCACTAGACAAACACTTTGAGTGAGTAGAAATATTTTGATTGAATATATTAAAAAAAATTATTTTGCAATGTATAAATTCACTTTTCCACATCCAAAATGTAATTGTTTGTAAATCTCAGGCCCGGAAGATGATCTCAATAAAGATCGAAACGTTGGCATGATAAAGAAAATGTTTTTCTGAATCCTACATCACACCAGACCTTATCTCACGATTTCTAAATAAATAAGTAATAAATATTATTGCTTGTTTGGAATTGCTACATATTAGAGATCACGAGATAGTAACTTAGGCTTTTAGTTTTAAAAATGTTGTTTACGACCTGAATCACTTATTTTGTACGAAAAATCTCAAACCGCTGTGAAAAGAGAAAAAGAAATTAATTTTTTGGAAATTAACCTGCCAAAATATTGGGAAATTGGACGGCGCTATGGGATACTAAATCGTAATGGACACTCCGTCGTGATGGTACTGTATAACCAGCGCCGTGTATTACAATTGCCCGGTGTTATTAATTGTATTAATATATAGTTATTTTTAAATAAAGTTTTCTTTCTATTATATGACTTTAATTACGTCTACGCACAGAATGAGAATGAGTGATGAAGTCTACTTCAACATCGCTTGTTTCATAATTATAAATCTAGTTTTTATGTTGGAATAGTTATGTTGGTGATGCCCAGATAAAGGATTCTAAATGATTTACATGCTTTTAAAAAAGGCAGCAACTGATCCAGTTGGAAATATTAGCGCGTACACGTGTTATTATTTCACTGTTGGCACAAAGTTTGCGCGTTATTTTGAAGTTTTAATTTTATTAAAGGTTTCCAATTCTTTTCAGATATTTCATAAATGGGCGCGTGTAATTTTAATATTCAATTTTGTTGCCTTTGCTAAAAATTGTGTAATATTAAATCGGGGTATTGATTGAAGGACTCATTGAGCTTTTATTTGCTATTGTTTTTATTACTTCCCAACTGACAACACATTTCCCTTTTAATGAGAAAATTTCCCCTCAGAATTAAAGCCGCCAAGTTATTAAGGCCGGATCTGTTGTATTCCCCGCTAACACTTTTACAGGCATTGATATAATTGGAGTTGGAAAGGTTGAAATTGATAAAATCCTTTCCATTTCATTTCAACGTTATTTTGTCAACTTTATTTTTTCATTAACTGTACTTTGAGTTGTTACACGGAACCGAATGAATTTTTTGGCGATGTTGATAAAAAAAAAATAATAAAAAACTGGGCCAATATTAGAACAAATAAGTTAGTAGTAAGTTTTATCTCAACTTAAAACCTTAATTAATTGAATGTTATTAATTGGTCAAGCGGACCACGAAATTAGTGAATTTAAAGAATTAAAATGAAGTATACCTTCACTAAAGCTCTCGGTGGCAATTTCATTTGTCGCCGAGAATCCAATCCGAGTACAAGACATTTGAAAGATGGCAAAAAGGGGGGAAAATTAGAAAGGTGGGGTTGAGATGGGAAGTTAGTGCCCGAGGGTATCGAAGCCACGATAGCTCAAGTGGTAGAGTAGCGGCGTATCAAGCCGAGGGTCGTGGGTTCGAATCCCGCTCTTGACATTGACTTTTTTATCTCAAATTAAAACCTTAAGGTTAGAAACGTTATCAAACACACACACACACACACACACACACAAGGTGTTCCACTACTCGTGTTACAAACTTTGCCTGTAGATTCTACATTCAAAAAGGAACCAAAAAATCCTACTTAACTCAAGAGTTTCGGAGTTATTTCACTTACTCTGATTTTTTAAGATTTCACGACCTCGCTTCAAATAAACAATGTTAACTCTAAAACTAAAAGGTTTTGAAAAAATTTGTTTACACCATTGAAAACTATGAAAACTACCCCAAATTTCCAATAAGATGTGATCAATAGTAAACCCTTAATCCTTCGTGAAATAAGCGTTTATGAAGTGAGAACTTAGAAAAATATTTTGGGATCCTAATGTACTATTTACAAACCTAGAAACCTGCAAATTTCAGAAAACGTACTTCACTTAATACAAATTTTACTGGTGCATTTGCTTTTTTATTACTTTTTTCAAAGATGAAGGAATTGATGAAGGAAAAGAAAGAATCGTGCATTAAGGATTGGTAAGGTGGAAAGATTAATAAAAATAAAAAATAAAAAACTTAAGAAAATTTTGAATGAATTTATTAAACCTTTTTTAATTTTGATTCAAAATGCTCTCTAACCTTCGCAAGTATTTTCATCGCGCTGATGTCGCGTAAACCGGCAAAACCCCTACATAAGATGTACATTAGCGTAATCTGCATTAGAAAAAGTGGCCATTGTCTTAACAAGATATCACATAGATAACTAAAAACGTTTTGAATCTTAAAACTCTTTTATTCCGGAGAATAATAATGCAATAATCTTTTAATCAAAGTTGCAGTCGTGTCGGTAAATAAATAAACATTTGCACTATTTTGGTTTCGAACCCAAATTTAAAAAAAAGTTTAATATATTGATTCAAAATTTCCTCCTTTTTTTTAATTTTCCACCTTACGTCAACCACGGTTTTTCTTGTCCTTCATCAATTTCTTCATATTTAAAAAAGTAGATAAAAAAACAGTTACACTACTAAACGCGATATCAAATGGAGAACGTTTTCTGAAATTCGCTTGTCTACAGGTTTGGAAATAGTAGTTTAGAATCACCATAGTAAGTTTTTCAACATTCAACAAAAAAAAAAATTTCTAAGTTCTCGCTACTAAAACACTTATTTCTTGAAAGTTTACAAGTATAGTATTTACCGCATCTTATTTGAATTTTGACGTAGTTTTCAACGGATTTCTCCAAATTTGTTTAGTTTTAGAGTTATCATTATTTATTTGAAGCAAGGTCGGGAAATCTTAAAAAACCTGAAAAAGTAAAATAACCCCGAAACTGCTGAGATTCGGACCGTAGTTAATTAAGACTTTTTGGTTCCATTTTGAATGTATAATCTACAGGAATGGTTTGTAACACGAGTAGCCAATATCGTGTATATAAACATGCATAATTATATGTATTCTTTATATGCAATCTGACATGTTGTTTGGATGTGTGCATTTATTAGGTATTTGTAATAAATATGTTTTAATGTTTTTGACAAAATGACAAAGACAATCAACTTCCTTTCTTAGATGACTTTCTATTAATGCAGTTCCTGTGCCACTCGTCTTTTTCTGAGGGCAAAATAGCATATCAAACAATAGAAACATTCCCAAAAACTTATTTATAAACAAAACGAAATGGACGTTGTAAACAACAGTTTTCATTTCTTTTTCAAAAGTCGTGTTATTATTCATTTCAATTACATTTGCCCCTTTTGAAATACTTTTATTAATTGGACTGGGGAAATTCAAACTTTACCCTTTTACCTTTTCTGCCTGTGTTCAGAAAGAGTTAGAAATTAATATTTTTCACCTCCCTTTCAAAAAGTTTCCGGGGAAAATTTAATTTTTCACTAGAGAATGAAATCCTTTTATAATCAGCAAAGGGATCGCCGAGCCGATTTTCGTCTGAACTATAGTTCTCATTCAATTATATCAACTTTAATCCAGTTTTTTTAATAAAAATTTCAAAGATATTTTTCCATAACATATGCAACCAAACTTTCGGTCGTAAAGAAATCCTTTTTCATATAAGTTTTACTTGATTTATTTAATCAATCCTACGGGACGGATAAACTCTCAAAGCTAAGAGTTATTAGATGCTTAAACTACGGTTTACAGAAGTAATGGCATACAACATCCGTCTAGCGCAGGCAAGGTTGTTCATCATTTCATACAATTTCAGAAGATTCACTCCGTTTCTACTAACTACACGTATTTATATTTCTTCATTTAAAAGCAAGACCATTATAAAACTAGCCTCTTCTTCATCCTAAAACCTAAGCATAAACTGAAAGCATGTTGGGAAAATTAGTGTCTAAAGGGAAAACTTCTTCATTGTGACTTATTTTTTTTTTTCAAATTCAACGAGGATTGTAAATTAAACAAAATTTACATTAACGTCTAACAGAACCCTACTAACGAAATTTCGTATTTAAATAAACTAAATTAATTGTAATAATTTGTTGTTTAATACATTAACAAACTTAACGTGAACACCTATGCATTATTTTTTGTCTTGTATATTGTATTTGATTTGTATATTCCCAAAGTATTTGTACGTAGGTCATAGTAGTTGTGACGTAATTAACAAAATATATTTCACTGACGGACCAACGTGGGAAGAGGGCTGCCTTTTGTGTAAAAAACTCGGCTGAACTGAAGCCCCCTAACTAAGTTTTCAAAGGGAATACATACATGCCAAATTGACTTATGGTCTTTATGCTTTAAAATAGAATATTGATTTTAATTTTAAGCTTGCTCAACTGTATGAAATTTGAACATGAAAATACTATCTTTTTAGATAATATAATAATGTTTGGCTAAAAACACATTAAGACACTTAATGTGATGTTTTTCAAACAAAATCGTGCTCAAAATAATCTGATATTAATGACTGAAAAATTAAAAAATTAATAACAAAGGTTGTATAAATGATTTTAATCTGCCTTTCTTTCTCTCACTCTCTCTCTCTCTCTCTCTCTCTCTCTCTCTCCCTCTCTCTCTTTCTTTCTCTTTCTCTTTCTATCTATCTATCTTTCTAGCTATCTATTTATTTATATATCTATATATCTTTCTCTCTCTCACTCTCTCTATTTCTTTCTCTTTCTATTATCTATCTATTTATTTATTTATCTATCTATCTATCTATCTATCTATCTATCTATCTATCTTTCTCTCTCTCTATCTATCTATCTGTCTATATACCTATTTATCTATCTTTCTCTCTCTCACCTCTCTCTTTCTTTCTCTTTCTCTTTCTATCTATCTATCTATCTTTCTCGCTCTCTTTTCTAGTTCTCTCTCTCCCTCTCTCTTTTTCTATCTATCTATCTTTCTCACTCTCTTTTCTCGTTCTCTCTCTTTCTTTCTCTATTTATCTATCTATCTATTTCTCTAAATATCTCTATATCTCTCTCTAAGGATGGTCGATGTCTGTTCGTTTGGCATATACGATAACTTTTAGGGCACTGGTCGTGGTTCTCAGATATCTTTGCGTCTTACAATTGTCAAAGAGTAGACATTATTCCAGTGTAGTTCTGTTTTTACTTCTCATGTTCCATGCCAGTGCTTTCGGTTTGGGATCTATCCATGGAAGTCACTTTTAGGTTGTTTGTGTTATATGACTTGGTAGGACGGGCACAGTTTTTCTTTTACCTGTATCCTTTAGTATTTACTATTTTTCCAGACTTTATACCTTTTTTTTCCACCACCAATAATTACTTATCGACAACTTGCTTTTTATTCGCACCTACTGTTTAAACCCCGTCTGAGGGCTCAAAAAAGACAATGCACCTGTTTTCTCTGTGAATAATGTTGATAATAGTTAAATGCATGATAGCTTACAGCATGAGCACGTTGAAACAAGTAAGAGTTTAAGGATACGTGATAATTGGAATAAATGCGGAGAAGGGGTAGCTGAGGGTAAATAAATCAACCTGAGATTGGCGATTGTGTATGGTGTACCCATTTTTCTCAAAGGGAAGCTTTCCAGGAGCTTGAAAAGTCTCTTGCTCATCTCATGTAGAGGACAAAAAAATGTTAGGTGGAATATTCACTAAGTGAAAGAGGTGCTTCTTGAGGTTGGTAGCATGACCCATCATCGCGGGGCGTACCTTATCGCTAAATCTTTGCTGGTGGCTGAAGCATTAATCCTAATCCCGAATCCCCTTTGCGCTGTACAAGTAATCTTGGTTTATTTTGTTGAGTATAGAAATGTGTGGTGATTAGTGTCCGTTAGTCGATGATTATTCGGAAATCGTGAGATGCGGTCTGGTGTGATGTAGGTTTCAGAAAAACCTCGTCGGCTCTTTTCACCTCAAATAAGCCGACTCCTGTATAAACAAAAATATCTATCTTCACCAACTTTCTTCCCCACCCCGTCAAAATCCATCGTATATAAACACAAAATCTCACTGGCACTCTTGACACGACACGCAAGAATGGCACAATTACACAGAAAACAAACACTTTGAGTCAGTAAAAATATATTGATTGAATATAAAAAAAAATTTTTGCATTGTATAAATTCACTTTTTCCACATCGTACATGTATTTGTTAAATTAAAACAATTTTTGTAAATCCCAGGCCCTGAAGGTGTTCTGAATAAATTTGGAAACGTTGGCATGATAAAGAAAATGTTTTTCTGAAACCTACATGACACCAGTCCGCATCTCACGATTCCCGAATCACCGTTGACTGTAGGAATGTATGATGATTAGTGACCGTTAATCGATATTTATTTAGAAATCGTGAGATGCGGTCTGATGTGATGTAGGTTTCAGAAAAACATTTTCTTTATCGTGCCAACGTTTCGATATTTATTGAGATCATCTTCTGGGCCTGGGATGTACAGAAATTGTTTAAATTTAACAAATACATGTACGATGTGGAAAAAAGTGAATTTATACAATGCAAAATATATTTTTTATATTCAATCAAAGTATTTTTACTCACTCAAAGTGTTTGTTTTCTGCGTAATTGTGCCATTCTTGCGTGTCGTGTCGAGGGTGCCAGTGGGATTTTGATATTTTGTGTTTATATGCGTTGGGTGTTGAAAGGGTGGGGAAGAAATTCGGTATAGAAAAGACATTTTTGTATAAGGCGTCGGCTTCTTTGAGGTGAAAAGAGCCGACGAAGGAAAAAAATTTGTTTGTAATGGTTCGGCCAGATTATCTTTTCAGGATTATATAGAAAGGGATAAATAGGAAAAGGAAAACTAAATTGTTGAGAAATTAGACTATGTGAAAAATATTTGATGTGTGGAATGTAATGTGATGATATAGGTATGTTATCAGTATTGAATTTGATTAATGATATTGGCGTAGCTGCGACTGAGTTTACATATATCTGTTCTGTAATTGATGCTGTGTTTATCTCTGTTGATATAAACCATTTCTAAGAAATTACGTTTATGTTTGTTTTGTTCTGTGTGTAATACTTTTGGATTTTTGAAGTCGAAATTGTGTTGGTGTTCAAGATGGTGGGTAGCGAGTGCTGTAGGATTTTGCTTAGGTTTTTTGCAATCATAGATATGTTGCTTTACTCTCTTGTCCAGATATTGGGATGTAAGACCGATGTAAGTTGCCGGACAGTTTAAACAGTTGATCTTGTAGATTACGTCAGATTTATTTGTTATTGGTGTGGGATCTTTAATTTTGGAAAAAAGTGTTTGAATTGTTTTATAATTTTTGAAAGCTATTTTGAAGTTATCGGACAAGAGAAATGTGTTTAATTTATGTGATAGGCCTTGGATAAATGGTATGGAAATGTATGCTGGTTTGTTTGTATTCGATAGACTTAATGTAGTATTATTAGTAATAGTGTTGAGTTGTAATTGTTGATTATTCTGTTAATTATGTGTTTAGGGTTGAGTATAGAGTTGAACGCAGATTGAAGATTTGAAAAAAATCCGGTACCGGTCAATTGAATGAAATAACATTCACCTTTGCTTAACTTTGCCAAACATCAGACAATATATTGGTCAAACAAATTATTTATATTTGTGCACATAACAACGCAATTTGATCGCAATTTCCCAGATAGAACTGGTACCTTTTTGTCTCAATATTATCATGTACAAAATATCAGTTCAACATGGCTGCACCAAAAATATTAGACCGAGATAAAATAAAATTTAAACAAAAATTGATGCCAAACATTTGTAGTATACAGACAGAAAGTATGAAAATAATAGAAATTTATGCTGGAGTGATTTAGGTTGAGAAATATAGAAGGATAAACAGGCGACCTATAAGCAACTGACATATAGCCAACGCATAATTGTAAAGTATATATTTAATTTTTTAAAAAATTGTTATTTTTGAAGCTGAAATAGCCAAAGAAAGTAACGGTTGATCACAGATGGAGGTATAATGGAAAGAGTTGCTTTAGTTTTTTTCTCACGAAGTACATTTTACGACTATTTATATAATAGATCTACTCCGAAAAAGGGGTTTTCATTCATTTCTGCAGCTTGGGAGGGTTATTTTGGCAGTTGCCAGAAGCATTTTTGATCTGGTTATGATCTTTATGACTAGCGTCGATGAAAAATATTGTATCGCTCTATAAACTTATGCAACTACACGTACAGTTTATTCTGCATTTCTTTCTCCAAAGGAATAAATCTATTTTTTTTTTCAATTAAAAATAATGTTTAGTTAATTAGGTGAGTAAAAAAATTGCGAGTATATTTGGTAGTGCAATAATTATTATTTTGTTTTTCTAAACATGCTTTTAGCATATTAATTTAAATCAACACGTTGTTTTCCTCAACACCGATTAAATTTCATTATTAAACAGTTTTTTGAATGTTAACAGTTGAGTGTTTCGGAAAAAATTATACCCATATCGCACCGTTGACGCAGTGCGAAGAAACGACTTGAAAAGCTTAAAATATCGTCTGAGCCGACGGTTGATGTAGTTAAGTGCGGTTGATTAATTGGCCGTTGGCATGGCGCGGGTTAATTCGCGTGTTTTTACCAAAAGCCTAACCGATCTAAATGATTACCACTGCATTTCGTGTTATCCATCAATGATTTGCCACATACTTGGAATTCCAGTGCGATTCGTTTCCCGACGTGTCATACATCCAATTTAACCCGTTTTCAATTCTAAAGATGAAAAAAAAATTCGGTTAAAATGGTGCTATGGCGATAGTTTTCTTTTCCAAGCCAGCCCTTTTCACCCTCGTGACAGAGCTTGTTAATGAATGATAGTATGACCGAGCTATTGAAAATTTTTCATATTTTCTAGTTCATAAACCATTTACGTGGTACAGTACACAATACATCAAACTACCACTGTGGTATTGTAGGTAATATTATAGAATTACTGAACGGTGAATGGTAGAACACGTCTAACTGTAGATTTTCCACCCCTCTCATAACCGTTTCGTTTGATTATTTCATTTGTACCTATACACTAGTACTTGTTACAAATTTAATCCGACAGGTTTTTTCATGGTCACAGTCATGAACTTAAAGCGGGGAACACACTTACCCGATGCAACGCTATGCGACGCTACCCCATTCTACACGACGTAAATCCAAAGTCCAATTTTCCAAAAGATTATGTTACCCCCGTGCATATCTGCACGATCGCACGCAACGCTACGCTACTCTACGCTACGTGATCCCCACTGTCCAGATTTTCGTCGAGTACCATCGAGTACAGTCGAAGAAAAAAGAACCGGACACTCATATTTATTTCAAACTACAAGTATTATTGTCCTTATATTAATTACAACATACTTATTATAATATAAACCAAATTAACGGTGATCAAAAATTCATTAATTTTTATTTAAAAATAATAATTTTAGTGGTTTGGTATAAAATCAATCAAAACACCAGAATATAATTTGTTGTATCATGAATTTAACTAACATTTTAATACACGGATTTGCTCATAAAATTTAATTAAAACTTATTACATGGTTTTTTCATAAAATTTAACTAACAATTTATTATATGGTTTTGTTCATAACATTTAACTAACAATTTATTTTATGGATTTGCTCATAAAATTTAACGTTCAATTTATTACATAGTTTTGTTCATAAAATTTAATTAACAATTTATTGTATGGTTTTGTTCATAAAATTTAACTATTTATTTCACAGATTTGCTCATAAAATTTAAGTAACAATTTATTACATAGTTTTGTTCATAAAATATAACTAAAATTGTATTAGATGGTTTTGTTAGGAGGTCCGAAGTCGTCGAATGTAATGTACAATATGCTGCACGTGCCTTTAATCTATGAATATAAATGACGATCCTTTGTAGAAATCATGTTTTCTTTCATCATTGTTCTTTAGACGGTTTTGTTCATAAAATTTTTACTAACAATTTATTACATCGTTTTGCTCATGAAATTACACCATTTTCGTCAAATAACGTCATAACTCATATTTTTTGTAGTTTATTTCAAACTATGTATATGTAATTTTGTCGTTATATTCATTACAACATCCTTATTTTAATGTAAATCAAATTAAACGAGACCAAAAATTCATGAGTTTTTATAAAAAATTATTTAATTTTGATGGTTAGGCAAAAAATGTATCAAAATACCGGAATAACTATTCAGAACTCGTGAGATGCGGTCTGGTGTGATGTAGGTTTCAGAGTGCCCTCTCAACAAGACATGGAAGAATGGCACAATTACAGAAGACAAACACTTTGAGCCCTGAAGATGATAGATCGAAACGTTGGCACGATAAAGAAAATGTTTTTCTGAAACCTACATCACACCAGACCGCATCTCATGATTTCTGAATAATTATCGATTAACGGTCACTAACTACCACGCATTTCTACCGGAATAACTTTATTTAAAACAATTAAGTTTAACAAACAATTTATTACATGTTTGTGTTCATAAAATTTAACTAACAATTTATTTCATGGTTTTGTTCAAAATAGTGCATTAAGAACAAAAGAGGCGTTGCGATCGTGATAGTGATTTATGTTACACGCTGTGTGACTGTATGCGGGGTGTGCTTGCGTCGGGCAGATGTGCACACCCTATCAAAACGTGGCAAGGCGTCGGGTAGCGTCGCATGGAGTTGTATCGGGTAATGTGTTCCCGGCTTAATTCCAGTGCTGCACTTGGAGGACACATACCCATAAAAACCAGGATATGGTGGCACTAATTGTTACTTCGTTGGACTCAGCAGTCAGGGTGATGGTGTAAAACGCAACGAGGTCGCAATGCCATAGAGGCGGGATTTCTGGGCTCAGAGAAGCCCACAAGGGGTTCATTTGAGTTTTATAGGCGGAAATTTTGAAAATAACTCCATTAGGTTTTTAGACAGCTATGCCGATTCTCATTCGTCGGATAGATATTCTCGTTTTACAAAAAAGCAAACTTAAATCTAAAATTGAAATAAATGACACCATAAATGTAAACTTAAAGGTTTATATAATTTGTTACCTAAACTGGCTTTTACCTATCAATACCTCTACAGTTTACTCCACTATACCAAATGTTTAATATTACGTAAAATTACATTATATAATTACGTAATTAATTCATCAAAATTGAGGTTTTTCATAATAAATGAATAAAGTCTCACGTAGTTTTTATTAAAAAAAGGAGGGAAATCGTGAAGTGAAGGAGAGGGAGGAGGAAAATGAAAAAAAATATGAAGACTGATTTCTTCAGTTTAACAATTATTAAAAAAATTGTAAGCATAGGAATGTCTCCAAAATTGTACATTGTTTGCTTGCCTTTTTGTTTTTGTTTTTATTTTATATTTTACTCTCTCTTCCTCCGTCTAGAATTACAGATACAATGAAAGCTAAATACTTTTTGTACACCGCATTTCAATGATTAGGAATTCTTATGTTTATATTCGTTTGTATGTTGGTAAACTATTACTGATACTTATCTATTGTATTCATTATACAATATGTGTTCCTTTTAGGTTTTAACTAAACTGTCATTTTGAAATTGATAGATATAAAACTATATATTTGTACCGACTCCTTGACGAATAAAGCATTACTGGCTGGCAAATAATATATATCTTTTTCAGCTTGAAAAACAATTTTTGGTTAGTTTATTAAACAAATTTGTTTTCAAAATTAATACGTAAATGAATACAGGTGAATATTGCCAGAAGAGAAGTGCTTAACACAAATCAGACGTTAGTTGGTTTAATTAATAATTTCTGTAATTGCAACACGACAAAGTTTTAACTTTCCATACAGATGAATATTTTTACATTCGATTCTCCTGGCCACTGTCCTTGGGCACAAGGAAGACTGTGTTCGACCCTAAATCCGTGGGAGATAACATAAAAATATAGCACAACCCTGCCCCGGGCAACTGATCTCAAATGTTATCTCCCCTTACTTTCCCGCCGTGAGGACAACTGGAGAATCATTGCAGCTACCAAATTCTAGAAAGGGAATGGAAATAAAAACCAGATCAATCACACGTACGATCATCTTAAACCGTTTTCATAAAAAATGTCATGTTGAACTTGCCACAAAACTTGTTTACAATTTTATTTAAAAAAAATCATTTTTAAATAACTTTTCTTACATTTCTAAATAAAAAACACCAGAGGGAAGAAGAGAGAGAGAGAAAGAGAGAGAGAAAATGAAATTTTAAAAAGAAGGAAGGCGTTATTAATTCATGGAGATCGAGAGATGCGGTCTGGTGTGAAGTAAGTTTTAGAAAAACATTTTTTTTATCGAGCCAACGTTTTGAGCTTTATTCTGTTCATCTTCAGGGCCTAGGAGTTATAAACAAACGTTGTTTGAATTTTACAAATACATGTGAGATTTGGAAAAAAATTATGAATTTATAAAATCCTAGAAAATTTTAGATTAATATATATATACAATACTTGATTAAAATATTAAAAAAATNTTTTTAATTCAGATTAAAATATTGTTTAAATGCTGTCTTCTGTTGGCTTGTTTAAATATTTTTCATAATTATCAAATAAAATATTTAATTTCTCATTTGTAAAGAATATTAAAAAATAAAATTTTGCGTCAGAAATATTTACTGTACACGTAACCATTTAATTTTATTCCAGTCTTTGATGTTTCCAGTAGGTACCATAACCTTACTTTTAGAAGAAGTTTTTTTGTAATCGTGACCGGATACGTAAAGAGGTAAATTGTCGGCCTTTGACCAAGCTTCTAATCTGGAGGCTTCTTTGAATTAGACTTGCTAAATGAAAACCAGCTTACATCCGAGTGCGGCCTGTAAAATAAACGGGACGGTAAAGTGTTTCCTTTATGTAGATCTAAGAATATATTTGCCAGAGGTTTCGGATTATGCTAGGCCGTGGTGGAACCGGACAAAAAGAAGACTGGCAAAAAAAATAAAAAATCGTAAGCTAAACTTAAACAGTTTTAAATGGTCTCTTGTCTTCTACAAAATCTTTCTGCTTCTATGTATGCGTCAAAATCAAAAACATTTTAAGCTGCTATCCCCCCAAACATAGTTAAACTGATCCTTTTAACAAACAAAACAGGATGAAAAAAAGAAAATTTTGTGAACTTATTATCCCGTCTTGTCAGGTGATCGTTCCCATCCTGCTCGCTCGTAAACCCAGCCTCTTATTAAACCTCCTGAAATGTGGCAAGAAAAATATCGTCAAGTGGGAGCCCTTTGTTATTACCCCTTTCCCTTTTTCCCTTCACCCGTCACGATGGCAGACCAGTTTTACGACCAATACCACGTTCCGAGTATGAAGTTATAGTTATGTCCAATATTGGCTATAAGTACTTACTGTTTATATTATATTTATCTTTCTTTTAATAAATAAAATACAAAACTATATTTGATGTTATATTTGTTTATTTATATTTGTTTTTACAATGGTGTTTCCAGTGATGCAAACAAAAATCTTCCATTTTATGTTTTCATTTAGTCTCTATTTCTCTCTCACTCTCTCTCTCTCCCTCTCTCTCTTTTTCTCTATCACTCTCTCTCACTCTCTCTCTCTCCCTCTCTCTCTTTCTCTCTCTCTCTCTCTCTCTCTCTCTCACACACACACACACACTTTTTTCTTTCGCTCTCTTTTTTACATTAAGTATTAGTGCAGCAGAAATAACATCTACGATTGACTTAGTAACTCGTTTTAATGAAAATTCGGTAATGATTAAAAAAAGAATGAAAGTACACCAAAAAATAAAAAAAAATTTCATTTAATTCCGTGCATAGGTGATTAGTTCAGGGAACGGATTAAGCAAAAGAACAAAGCATATTTTCGGTCATTCTACTAATGGACGCCATTAGGTCATTAAGTTGTACTATTTTTAATACACCCCAGGGTGCGAAGTAAGTTTTCAGGGACAAAACAGCTCGAAGGACAAGATCCTATCTGCTATCCATATACAGGAAAGTAAAAAAAAACCAAAAAAAAACGAAAGTTTATATGTAAAAAGATTTCACCAAAATCAATTTGTTTCGGCATAGTTCATACATCCATTATATTTTGTTGTCTATTGACCAAATTACTTCTTTCAAATTTGGTCAATAGACCACGAAATATAATGGATTTAATATGCAAAACGAAGTATAACTTCACTAAAAGCTCCCCGTGGCCACTTCATATGTCGGTGAGAATCGAATCCTGATTTCATACATTTGAAAAATGAAAAAAAGGAGGGAAATTTCGAAAGCTTTTAGGTTGGGATGGGAAGTTGGTGTCCGAGTGGTCGAGCGTTTTTTGCCGAAGGTCGTGGGTTCGAATTCCGCTCGTGACACTGACTTTTTCATTTCAACCAAAACCTTACATGAAAAGATTAATTAATTGAAAATAGTCCATACACTTTTTGTTAAATCATAACGAAATAATATATTCTACTGGCAATATTACAATGTAATTAAAATATGATTTAAAAATGTTTCAAATAAATTTTAATAAAATTATCTTACATATCAGCTTACCACCATATAATTTGATCGTTGCGTCCACGGCCCAGACGTTGGCGAGAACAAATTCATCTCTGAAAAATGAACCATGTTTTTTCTCGGTATACGTTTTGAAGAAAAAATTAAATCAGGTACGAATGGCAGTAAGTAAATGCATTTAATATCCAGTGACTACTATCTAAAAGAAATGATTGAAGATATCTTTAAAAATTGAGATATTGAACTATAATGCAAGAATTGTTAACGAGTAAGTGGACTGTAATTTGATGAATAGGGTAAAATAATCGAATAAATAAAAGGAAAAACAAAGAACTCACCGTATAGAAGACTTCTCCAAATTCTACGACGGATGAAAGGGGGAAAAAGGACAGGCGTACAGATGATGGAGGAATATAGGGATACGGATACCCTTTATCTCGTTGTCCTTCGAAGACTCTCCTTCGATCGATAGTCTCGCCACGACGATCGCGAGAATAAAATAAAATGAGGCGAGTAACAGTTTGAAGAAGAAGAAACAAACGATTTGCCACTGACCGATGCGCACAGTTCAAACGACAATTACCAACTGTGTGGCGGAGAGGACCGAGCGTTAACATCGCCGTACCTCGGGCTCAAAGTCCACGAAAAATGGCGTTAACAAGAATGATGGCGATTTTAATTCACATGTAAGGATATACCATGCCGCACACATTATAAGAATTATTTGCTGTTAGGATGGAAACTTTCACATTAATAAAATTACGAAAAAGCTTAAACTCATCATGCAACTAACACTTGAAAAGGTACCATCATGGCACGTGTAAAAAATAATAACATGCTATTTATAACTGAGAAAAATATATATTTACCAATACCAAAATCTTAAAAAAAAAGTAAATCTGTAAATGGTACATTAAAATTGTAGAATTAATGAATGAATAACGACTTGACCTGGATGAAATTATAAAATTTATCTCTCTCCACCCTTTCTCCCTTTCTGTTTATCCGACTGTTTGTCCCTTTCTATGAGTGTCAATTTCTCTTTTAATCTTTCTCTCCTTCCTCTCTATTTCTGTTTTCCTTCCTTACCTCCTCATCTGTGACCCTTACTCACTCACTCCAACGATCACTACAGACTTTCTCTCTTTTTTTATATTCGTGCGTAATATATTTTTCCTCTCCGATTTTACCCACCATTCTCTTGACTCTCTCTTTCTTGATTTTTCTACTTCTCACTCTTGCTATTATTTTTCTCAACCTATCATTTCACGATTTTTTTCTTGTTCTACTTCATTCTTATTCTTATTCTTTTTTTCTACCCCATATTTTCCTTTTTATTCAATCTTTCCGCCCCTTTTCTCTCTAACTCTTGAAATTCTCTTTTTCTTTCTCTCTTCTTCATTTTCCTTCAACAAGTTTTTTCTTTTTTCTCCCTATTTAACTTATGCCTCCTTCTAAATCTGTCAATTTCTTTTTCTTCTTTCTCTCTTTCTTTTCTCTTATTTCATTTTCTCGTTTTCCTCATCATTCTTCACCCTGTTCTCTCTTTGTTCTCCCTATCTGACACACTGCCACACACACAGAAAGAGAGAGAGAGAGAGAGAGAGAGAGAGAGAGAGAGAGAGAGAGAGAGTGAGAGAGAGAGAGAGAGGGAGAGAGAGAGAAAGCTTGATTGACGTCGATAATGGTTTTTAATGAAACGTTAGACTGACTTCTCTGAAAACTCCTCTTTTTTGTCCCAATTTTTCTTTCATCTTTGCCATTCTCCAACCTTTCTACTACTATGTTCACATAACTCTGTTTCTTTCTATACCTGTCATTTTTCTTTCTTTCTCTCTATAATTAAAAAAAAAGTGTAATGAATAACGATTTTATCTTGCTGAAATTGTAATATGAATTTAGGTGTCTTTGAATGAAAATGTAATTAAATTTCGAACTGTTTGTATAAAAGTAGTTTAATTTTAAGTTCATAAACTCTCATTATTCATGCCAATAATAAAATAAATTAATCAATTTGCTCATGCGATGTTTTTCAATAACATTATGCTCTGTATAAAAATATAATTTCTAAGTTTAACTTACTCTAACTTTAATCATTTACTTCATTGTTGATTTTACAATCATTTATTATTTTCATTTTATGTTTGATGCGAATATAAACAAATATTAGAATTGTACGTATACATTAAAAGTAAGAAAGGTACTAGCTAAAGATCTAACGTTTTCGTATATTTTAATTAATAAATCGTTATTCAATCTCTCTCTCTCTCTCTCTCTCTCTCTCTCTCTCTCTCTCTCTCTCTCTCCCTCTTTCCCACAATACAAATTGTTATGAAGTACTAATAAATCAATTTTTACGTTTCATTTCAACATGTATCTCGATCTGGAAGTACAATACGGACAAAAGCTCTCCATCTAACCCACGGCACAATGAAATCACTAATTGGATCTTTCACGGAAAATATTGCGTTACTTCATCATTTATGAAATTATGAGTCGGTGAAAGGTGGAAATGAGAGCCTGGAGGGAATCTTTTTTTTTAATACCCTGGCTCCCTTCATTGTCAAAAGAAACGAAAGAATAGAATTCGATCACTGAGTGAAAATGAAAACTGTAAACAGATTAATACTTAATCATAATGCTGGTTTTCCTCTCGATACTTAAAATTAAGAACTTTGAGTTTTCACTTTTTTTATGGTTAACTAAAAGATTGCTATTCACTCGGATGCTAGTTTTAAATAAGATATTTTTTTAATTTCATATTTTTGTGTAATACATAATTTTGTACGTAATGTAAGTAGTACATAAATAAATGGTATTTATGTCGTAAAAATTTTTGTTATTCAACTGGAGGTGTAATAATTTGAATGTAGAGGTCACACGAAATATTGGTATCAACGTAAAGGTAGGACTAGATACAGGGTGAATTGCTACTCGTGCTACAAACTTCTCCAGTAGATTCTTGACCCTAAAATGAACAAAAAAGTTCATATTGACCATGGTCCGATTCTCAACCATTTCAGAGTAATTTCGCTTTTTATCGATTTTGAAAGATATCACGTCCTGGCGTCGGAAAATCGTGATATCTTTTAATCTAAACATTTCTCTTAAAATCTATAAGCACCGTTGAAATCCCCGTTAATTTTTAGAGAGAATCAAAATCATAATTCCATTGAAATTTTTTAATTTAATTTAATGCCCATTTAGTATGTAATGCTTAAGAAGTTTACAAACAGCTAGAAGGTCAAGGAAGAAAGACCCAAACGTTTTGCCACCTTCATCTTCTTATTGAAAAATTAACGGGGATTTCAACGGTGCTTATAGATTTTAAGAGAAATGTTTAGATTAAAAGATATCACGATTTTCCGACGCCAGGACGTGATATCTTTCAAAATCGATAAAAAGCGAAATTACTCTGAAATGGTTGAGAATCGGACCATGGTCAATATGAACTTTTTTGTTCATTTTAGGGTCAAGAATCTACTGGTGAAGTTTGTAGCACGAGTAGCAAGTCACTCTCAAACATTAGCAATCCTTGAACCACCATTTTTTCTCTTTTTGTCATCAACATCTTGGTCTCACAACCACTAAATAAGAAAATGACGAGTGCGTTGGAAGCGTTATTAAATCAGGTAGTTTTCCTCAAATTTGCTGCCTTCTGAGACTAAAATTAGAAACTCTGGATTACTTTATACACTTTCCGATTTACACAATTTTCCACTCTTTTTGTAGTTCTGGCTGAAATAAAACACAAAAAATTAGCCCAAACATTTTGCCACCGTCATCTTCTTATTGAAAAATTAACGGGAATTTCAACGGTGCTATTAGATTTTCAGAGAAATGTTTAGATTAAAAGATATCACGATTTTCCGACGCCAGGACGTGATATCTTTCAAAATCGATAAAAAGCGAAATTACTCTGAAATGGTTGAGAATCGGACCATGGACAATATGAACTTTTTTGTTCATTTTAGGGTGAAGAATCTACTGGAGAAGTTTGTAGCACGAGTTGCAATTCACCCTGTATATTGAAGCTATAAAACAGCTTTACCGGAGTTATAAATAAATTATTTCCCATATTGGTTTAATAAAATGTTATTATTAGTAAAATACCCTTTAGTGTAGTGAAAAATCAAAGGATTACATTTATGACACACGTCTTTTTCTCATTAAATTAGACATTCAGTTTGTACGAGATTGTTTTATAATATACTGTAAATCGTTCCTAACTTTTTCCAAATAGTACTACGTTACCGCGTTATGAATGAGTTGTAGGCTTCTAGAAAGGAGATTATACGTATTGCCGTTTAATTATTATATACTACCTCTGTTGCCTTTCGGCCGACATTGTGTTCCGGTGGGAGTATCGCCTCCTCGAAACATGTTCGAACTGCCATTAGCGATTATATCGAGAACAGCTAACAGCCTTTTACCGCAATCTCACCAAATCCGCAATTCCAACTTTACGCCGTAACCAACCGTTTTACGTTATTGCCGTTTTCGTGTTAGAAACGGGCAAATTGTTACGGATAGCATTAGCCGGCCGTTGTGCCTTTCTTATCAAAAGCAACCATTACTGTCATTTGCTTTCATCAAAAACACAATGGCAAAGAACGAGGATAAACAAAACCCCATAAACAAAATTCAAGAAGGCTTAATACAAGAAGAACACAAACCCAACTCTAAAAGTTCTTTATTGTTAAAAAACAAATTGTTGTAGAAATAATCAATCAAAACATACTCTATTTGTTTTAAGAAAACAATATTCATCGGGTCTGATTCATACAACATTTACATTTGTTGGTAATTGTATTTTTAAATTTTTAATTAATTATTACTTATCTCGTCGAGAGAGTGAGAGAGAGAAAGAGAGAAAGAGAAAAAGAGAAAACAGAAAAAGTGAGAGAGAAAGAGAGAGAGAGAAAGAGAAAGAGAAAGAGAGAAAGAGAGAGAGAAAGAGAGAGAGTGAAAGAGAGAAAAAGAGATAGAGAGAGAGAAAGAGAAAGAGAAAGAGAGAGAGTGAAAGAGAGAAANGTCCCTGCACTCAACCTTGTATACCAGGCCTGATTGTAGTCCTTTCTCAATTTTATCTTTTAGCGGTGAGTAGTATTTTTTGACCGCATTGTTATGTCTGAATTATTGAACGTGTGTTTGGCGAATCTTGATTTTGCCCCCCCTTTTTTGTATTTATACGTGGACGACATTTTGACGACCCTTCCAATAGATAAAATTGATGAGGTACTGAAAATACTTAACAGTTACCACGAAAGACTAAACTTCACCTGTGAGGTGGAGTAAAACGGTTGTAAGTAGTGAAGAAACAATGATAACCATGTGGACATAAAAATGTAAAAAATATTTGTTCTGTGTACAGGCGTTAACTAACCTGAGGAAGGATTCAAATAAATCCGAAACGTTGTGGACAAAAACTGGTTGTGGTTTTTTGAGATGACCTATTATCCCACCTTCAAGAAGGAAGAATCATAAGATTAACTGTTGAGGTCAAAATATAAGAAAACATCGTTTTTAATCTATCCATACGCTTTACAAAGATGAAATTTTATTTTCAACAACATACTAATTCCATCATTTATCATTTCTAGAAATTTTACGTTGGACAATTTTTCCTTCACGTACTTTAATCTGTTACATTTTATTTTGCTTTAAAACAAAATATGTTAGTTTTCATGTAGGAAGAATAAGAAAAACATGGCAATAATAAACATGTATTTTTTGCTAATATATCATTGTTAATAACAATAATTTTTTTTTGTTCCAGGTGAGCGTTTCCAACAAAAACATTGGGATTGCGAAATGATAAAGGGTGAGGGTGAGTTAAGTGAATATACATACGTCAAAACGTAAGAAATGCGGTCGCCAGGAAATGCATTAACATTTATCGAGCCTGACCTATACGTTTTATTAGATGATGATGAGGTGGGTGCGGAGGGTCGGCCGGGGGCGTCAGAGGGGTTGGGCGCATTGAAAGAGTGGCATGTTTACGGCCGGCTCCCTCTTAGACAAATCTCCCAGGGAGCTGCCGGCAATGTCCGTCCTCTCCCTCGTACCATTCACATAAATATCTCCGACCGAGAAGCATGCCCCTGAAACCTGGACTTTACTGATTTACAACGCCTTACTCGTATGTTAACAGCCGTGGATTTCTGTTTTACAAATCATATCGACCTGAAATTCATAAAGTCAGTCTATTAATGATGAAAGTTGATAACATTTCAATAGCCAACCTAAATAATTTTAGATTTTTATGCTGGTAGAAAATGAAATAGAAAAAGGAAATACATAATGAAGACGGAAAAGACTTAAAAAATCTATAATCTGAAAATTGACATAATTTTACATGTAAATCTATGGTTTGGAGAATTACGTGTAAATATAGTCACATAATATTCGTGATTTTACAAAAACAAGGGGTTCACTAAACAGAATATCAGGTTTAAATTTTACATTTATTTAAACATACTATAAACACAAATGCCCACTCGTTCTCTCTCTCTCTCTCTTTCTTTCTCTCTCTCACTCTCTCGCGCTCTCTCTTTCTTTCTCCCTTTCTCACATATGTCACACAGTCTCATATTCCTCCATTATTTTCTCATAGACGTTCTTGTCGTTTTCTACCTCTCGCTAATTCAATTTTTAACAATTTGAACAATTCACGTTTTTCTTACAGGATTTCCTTTTCTTTTGTCTCCATTTTATGCTTACTCTCTTTTCTCACACTCTACTTAACTATATACTCGCTGTATCTCATTGTCTTCTTCTCTATCTTACCCACTGTTTCTATCTCCCTCCCTATAGTAAGGAAATATCGATTTGACTTTCTCGCTCTCACTCTCTCTCTCTTTCTCTCTCTCTCCCTCTCTGTTTTTCCCTCTGCCGTACACACTCACACAACCTCACACCTCCTCCATTATCTTTAGTCACAATCAGACTTTCTTGTATCTTTCTTATATTTTCAGAATCTCTTTCTTGTTCCATCTCTTTATTACTCTTACTCTCTTTTCTCAAACTGTACTTAAAACTTTACTCTGTCTCTCTCTCTCTCTCTCTGTCTCTCTCTCTCTCTCTCTCTCTCTCTCTCTCTCTCTCTCCTTATTTCGCTCATCTACTCACCCAGCTTCTCACACTCCTCCATTGACTTTACTCACAACCAGACTTTCTTGTATTTTCAGGATCTCTTTCCTGTTCTATCTTCTGCCTCCTCTCTATTCCCACACTATTTTTAACAATACACTTGCTCTCTTTTTCTCTGTTACTCTCTCTTTCCATACCTCCCATAATATATCTCTCCCGCCCTCTTGCTTCCTCTTTTCCCTCTGCCGTTCACACTAACACAGCCTGTCATTTCATTCATTGTCTTTTGTCACTATCAGACTTTCTTGTATTTTCAGGATCTCTTTCTTCTTCTATGTCCTTATTCTTACACTTTTTTCTCACACTGTACATAACAATTTACTCTCTCTCTCTCTCTCTCTCTCTCTCTCTCTCTCTCTCTCTCTCTCTCTCTCTCTCACCCTTACTCGGTTATATCGACCTGAAATTCATAAAGTGAGTCTTTCATGACGAAAGTTGATAACGTTTCAATAGCCAACCTAAATAGCTGCTGGTAGAAAATGAAAACGAAAGTGGAAATACATAATGAAGATGCAAAAACGTAATAAATCCATAATCTGAAAATTGAGATAATTTTGCATGTAAATCTATAGTTTTAATTACATGTAAATATAGTCACATAATATACGAAATTTTACAAAAACAAAGCGTTAACGAAACAGAATATCAGGGAATATACTTTCTTCTATTTTCAGGATTATTCTTAATTATTCTGTCTTATTCTACCTCCTTATTTTTATTAATTTCTTTTCTCACACTGTATTTAACAATTTACTCTCTCTCTCTCTCTCAATTCTCTCTCTCTCGCTCTCCCTCTCTCTCTCCCTTTCGCTCATATACTCACACAGCTTCTCATGCCCCTCCATTATTTTCATGCAGACGTTCTTCTCTCTTTCTGCCCCTCGCTTAATCACTTTTTAACAATGAGAACAATCCGTTTTCTCTCTTTCAGGATCTCTTCTTCTTTTATCCCTTATTACGCTTCCTCTCTATTCCCACACTCTTCTTAACAATACACTCGCTCTCTCCCATTTTATCTCCCTCTATCCCTCTCACCCACTCTCCCAAACTCTCTGTTTTTATCGTTTTCACTCTCTCGCTCTATCTCTGTCTCTGTCTGTCTGTCTGTCTGTCTGTCTCTGTCTCTGTCTCTCACTCTCTCTCTCTCTCTTTCTTTCTTTCTTTCTTTCTTTCTTTCTTTCTTTCTCTTTCTCCCTGCGTCGTATTTCTTTAGTCCAATTAGACTTTCTTGTATTTTCAGGATCTCTTTCTTGTTCTACACCGTTATTATTCTTACTCTCTTTTCTCATACTGTACTTAACAATTTACTCTCTCTCTCACCATTACTCAGTTATCCATTCACAGTGACCCCCAAAAATAACTCAATTCCTCATATCTTTATAATTACCAATAATAATTGTTCAACTGAACATAAAAAAATTGTACAATGTTTAACGGTTATACTACAAATATTCGATTAATTTTGTCAATCGCAAAATAATATTTATTGCTTTCTTGTTCCATTATACGCAAAAACACGCCGTTGCCTAAGAAATACTCATTATAGTATTGATTAATAATTATGGAAAACAACCTGTTATCCAAATCAACCATAAACCAGTGTGTGGTTATCGTTTCACTTTTCTCGTTTCACTCCGAGCCAGTTTGAGGTAATCTGGCCCGTTTGGTGCCCAACGAACCTTTCCCTAGTCTAGCTTCCGACCAGGTAATACTTTTCTGATCTGAAAGGCAAGCTACTAAATAATAGATTATAAATTTGTTCAAAACGATATCACACCTGATTTATATGGTGATTACGTGAATATAAAACGGCGGCGATTTAAAAAAAAATGAAATAAATGAAAACTAATAAATTTTAATAAAGTTTTTAAGTAATTAAAACTACCATTATTTAACCAGGTTTTATGTAAACTGTATAAAACCAAACCGAGATGTTTATTATTCAGTTTTCCTCTAATTACTTCGAATCTTTGAACAACGTTTTATTTATTTGTTGTGTGTAAAAATATTATGGTTATGTATCATTTTACAAATATAATTTCGATAACGAGTTATTTTAGACTATTGAATTTTAAACATGATATTGCTTATTTGCATTCAAGTTTACCATTGAATTTATAATTCCATTTTAAACAATAAATCCATCTGTTGTCAACGCTTCTGTCATAGACGTTTTGGATTTATTACAAGATTAATTAATTCAATGAAAACGAGGTGAACGCGTACATAGTGTTGAAAATCCATTAAACACCAACGACTTTGATATCTGCTATCCGATGACGATGTAAATTGTAATGAACGAGGAAAAAACCTTTATATTGACTTGTTCGGGATGGCGATTCAATCAAAAGAGACGAAAAAAGGATCAAGCCGGGTAAAAAAAGAAATTTATCGACACCCTTTGACAGTTTAATGAAAGATCCGAAACAAAGCGAACGCTTTATTACAATATAAGAGACAAACGGGAATCAAGCTGGTGGAAATAATAAGAGAGCCTATAAACAATCTTTCATCAAATAAGAACAATCCCTATCCACCAGTCAACAGATATAGCATTTCAATTGATTAAAATCATAAAGGAACATAAAATTTTAATGAAACAACGTATTGCTGAAACAGCACAGGACACACAGAGAAACACTGCTAATGATGAATAGCTTAAAGTAATAATTATCGTTAAGGAAATATTAAAACCATCAATTAATACACTTTTTCAGTCATAATAACTTAAACAGAACAAGATTAACCAATAAATTCACTAGTTTCGTGGTCCGCTTCACAATTAATATATTTCAAATAATTAAGGTTTTTAGTTGAGATAGAAAAGTCAGTGTCACGACCTAAGCCCAGCGGACCTAAAACTATTAATTCTGTAAAAAGAAAATGGGAAAACTGCTGGTCTCGTAGAAACAGAAATAACCCTGCTAAACTGAGGCAGGTAAAGAAAGAAGTCGGTCTCTGTTCCACGGAGAACGGTTCGAAAAGGGAAAAGGTCATACTGACAAGACTACGCATAGGTCATACAAGAATAACGCACGGGCACCTTCTGGCAGGAAAGCGACTTCAATTGTGCACTAGCTTCGGCGGTATATATACATATATATACACTTTTAAATTGTAGAAGGCTTGATGTATATAGACAATATTTTGGCATATCATCGGACCTTGGTGGGCGGACACAGATAGCTGTTCCGGTACCTCAGGGCTTTAGGGATTTTTAAATGTATATAGTCTTGTTATGTGTGTTTGTGTTTGACTTTATATTAATTTATTGCAATGAATGTAATTCATTAGCGTGAAAGGAAGGGGTTGCTTATAACCCCGTCCCAAAGAATATCGAATATTCTAGGGTGAGTGTATGACGTCTGGAGGGTAAAAGTAATTTATTCGCTCGAAAGGAAGAGGTTGCTTATAACCCAACCCCGAGGAATATCAAGTACTCTGGGGTGAGTATATGACCTCTGTTGAGTAAAAGTAATTTATTAGCGTGAAAGGAAGGGGTTGCTGATAACCATAAACTTCCCACTTTATTATTATTTTAATTGGTTTTATTTGTACTCTATACGCATTAGTACATTCTACAAATGTTATCATAAAACATCAAAGATGAATGAGTGAGCGCCTCAGGGCAGTAAATGGGAGCGAGGGAGGTAGTGCGAGAGTAAATGAATAAGCAAGTAAGTAGATACTGTCTTTTTGAAATTGGGAATGAAAATGTGAATCAGGAGAGAGTCAATTTGCGTGTCAATAATTGAGTCGGGAATGTTGGAATGATTGAGTACTTAAAAAAGAGAAATGATAAATGAGTGAATGAATCGTGAGTGTATGAACGAGTCAGAAAGATGTGGTCGAGAAAAAAGTGAATGCTTGCCTGTCTGGCTAAATGAATCATGATCAGTAAGTGAGGAGATTGTAATAGAAAGAATTTACCAGTGAGTGAATAAGTATGTCAGGCGAGAGTGAAAAAGTGAATGAGTCAGTATGTAATTGATTGAGTAAATATATAACTTAAATGCTTGAGTCAGTTAAAAATTAGTTTAGTAAAAATGAAATTGACATCACGAGGTGAGCAAACAATCTTGTGTAACACACCACAAAGTGGATAATTTCATATTTTTCGTACGTATTTTTCCGCAAGATGGGCTTTGAAAACGAAAATAGCCCTTTCCATCATTTGCTGATAAAGTTTCTTTACAAAGTGCTGTAAATTAATTACACAAATTAAAGAAGGATCTGGTAGAGGTAAATTAAATCCAGTCCCCTAGTAGAAACTCAGATCGGTTTTTGGAAAGTCCGACAGCACCATGGTAACAAAAGCAACCAATTAGTCAAAACTCTTGCTCTTTACTAACCGGATTTCCCTTAATGTTTTTATTACTAAAATTGATACGGTTATTTGTTAAAACATATTCTTGTACTTCATAAAAACCTGCTGTAATCTGATTATCACTAACGACGTTAAAAACTTGTCGACTGAATATAACAAAAATAATTTTGAACCCTTTACTTTCTCAGTAATCGTGTTAAATCAATTTAGAATGTTGTCCATCTTTATTTGACGTTTCATAAAACCGATTTGTTTTACTCTAATATTTTTATTTGAAATGAAAGATTGTCATTGACGCTCTTATCACTCTAAAAGCTGTGCAGTCTCATCTGATTTATTTTTACAAGTGCAACTTTTGGTCGCTTTACAGTAATTTTGTTAACCGACCATGTCTCCAAGCTGATTAAATTATTTTTTTATTTTTTTTATTTTTTTTATTTTTTATTTTTTATTTTTTTTTTTGCTGGGGCTTCCGACATCTAGGTCATTTCAGCCCCCACTAAGTCTATATTCTATACACGTTCATACAAATAAATACATTTATACACTTAAATACATCCATACAGTACNGCCAGCAAGCGTCTTTAATGACAATAGTCTTTCTTCGGTTTCTTTTCCTGCTATACCAATGCATATCTTGCCCTCTCTGCTCTTTGTGATGGAGTTTGTAACTCCTACGGTCTTTTTTATTTCCTTGTGCAGAAGGAAAGGGCATGTGGACTTGAAGTCTCCCTCTTTCCTTGCTACGTTGTAATATCTTGTTTGGTACGTCTCAGAGAGGGGTGTAATCCCCATTATGCCGAGACCTAGCGACAAGGCAGCACTTCGCGATTTCTTTTTCCTTTCCTTTTTGTCTACGTTACCTTCTTTTCTCTTTTTCTGTGCTGGTGACTCAGGAGTCATAGGCACTAGTTTCTCAACTTTCTTTTCTGTAGTCCCTTTAGGTGAGTTGTTGGGGACTCTTTTCCTTTTCCCAACTACGGGAACGAAGCCGTCATCCTCCATCATGGCAGGAGGAGTGGATGGTTGTGGTGGGGGGTTTGAAGGGAGTGCAAGGGGTGGAGGGATATGGGCCTGGGAAGCAGAGGGCTTGGGGAGAGGTGGGAGTGTTGTGATGGGAGGGGGTGTTGTTGGGCTGGTCGGGCCCGGGTTAGGCGGAGTAGGCACTTTTACTCCTTGTTCCATTTTCTTCAACATTTTCATCGTCATTAGTTTTGTGTTTTGTCTGTAAGATTGTATGTGTACAATGTGAGTGCAATCCTCAGCCTTTGGAGGTGATCCCCCGGCCCATTCGGGTGCTTCTCCGATCTGCCCGCACCCTGTGTGGCCTCAGGAGGGCCCGCCGCGATGCCCAGCACGGTAACCATCCAGTCGCCAGCTGGCAGTACTAGGCATCACAACATTATACACGAGGTGATAGGACAGCCTCCCCGGTGGCTAGTCCGGGGTTCGGGTCCCTGTACTACCTCGCGGCCCGGGAGTGCCGTAACCCAGTTTTCCTCCGGTACCCTCACAGGAGCAGGTTTCACGGACACCCAAAGAGACCAGGAGATCCCCCCCTCCAGAAGAGAATTGTATGTTGTATTTGTTGTGTTTTGTGCACGGTAATGTGCGTTTGTTATATTCGGGTTCCGAGGCCCTTGGCCGCGTGCATCGGCCTGTGTATTAGTGGTGGCATGCTGACGGAGGCCCAGACACCGTCAATGTCCCCCGCCCTCACACCACCTAGTGTTAGGTGTGGCGGAGTTATGTACGTACTGGGTCGCCAATCCCAGGACGTGAGATTTTTAGTTCGTCTCAAGAACCTTCCTAGGGACGGTAACCCTAGGGTGTGTACTGTTAGTGTACTTATGTCAGTGTAAGTGTAGGTAGGGGGATGTGTAATATGTGGGTGGACGCAGTTTACCCTCATGCCCGGGAGGTCTGATTAAATTATTTTAACAAATATTGTAAGAGTATAAAAACGTTTAACCATGATTTTTAACCAGTTCTTTGTTTCTAACCTTTTACGAAGAATAAGCGCATATTTTATAAAAATTGCATTGGCCTGAAAAAGATAAGAGTCAAGAATTGCTGACTTTCCGGATTAAATAACTTGAAAATGAGTTCCTTGGCATGAACTACGTACGAGTATTAAAGGGGAGAACGCCATGGCCAGAAAAGATTAAACTCCAACTATCTCATTTTCCCGTTGTTAACTTGCAAGGGCGAAACAAAGACCGAATTAGAAACAATTGTTTCAGAAAAAAAAGAGTTTGAATTGGCACTTATTTCTCCAATTGCATGCGCTTTAAACGTGGACTGTAAAGCAAGCCCTATCAGCAATCCCGTCTGCAGCACGACCACACTCGTGCTTTGTTTTGTACAGAATCCTTTCGACGCTAATTACAACACGTTAACCGACGGTTTTGATAATTGGAAATTACAAGAAAAAAGGCGTTGGGAATTATTTAATTATTTATAATTTGAGAAACGTTTCTTTATCAAGGTTGAAAATAATTTTTATTTTCTACGCAAAATTGACTGCCCATCAGAAAAACCGATCACCTGGTTGTTTTCACAAAAATACCCTAATTTCAATAAAATATTTTTGAAAATGTTTCTCAGCCTTTTAAGTCGCACCGCTAGGTCTCATTTTTAAAAATGTTTATGCAGGACAAGATGTTTTTTTTAAATGTCTTTCTAGTCTCAGTCATTCATCAATAAATTCAAAAATTCTGGAACGTGTCAATTTTTGCACTTTTTAAGAAAATTGCAAGAAGTCTGGAGCCGGGAAATCCTGGAGCGACGCCGTTTAGGTTTCTATTGAAAATAGTAATAAAATTGAGAATTGATCACCTTCATCTTTGACCGATTTCTCAAAAGATTTCAAGTTATTCGCGATTTTTGGGCAAAAACATGGCTTTGTACGTGATCATGAAACGACCGATCACTTCTCTCCTGATTTTCAAAATTAATACTATAAATTCATAAATTTTAAACCGTCTGCATAAGCAAATTTTACGCTCCACAACTTTTGTTCCGAGGACTTTTTCAAAAAAGTGAAAAAGGAAAGGACAATTTTCAGTTATTCTTACTTTGACCTTTTGGGATGCCGAATGCTTCGTCTGTCGATAACCACTTGTATACTTCATCACGGAAATTCAACATTTCATTTCTCAGGCATTGGTGGCATTTTAACATCGACATTGATACAATGATTTATGAGCAATAAAAAACCACGAATAACCAATGGTTGAGAAATCGGGCAAAAATGAAGGCGACAAATTGAGAGCTTAGTAAAATTTCCCATCCCTTGCGAAAAGGCTTCGCTCCATGATTGTTTCCTCGCTCCACAGCTCAATTTGAACTATTTCTAAAAAGTGCAAAAATTGACATGTAATTCTTTTAAAAAGATAGATCCTACTCACAGTAAGTAGTTTTCAATGATCCCGATTTCGAGCGTTTAGCTCATCATCAGGCGTAGAACTACTTCAATTTGATGATGAGCTAAAAGCTCGAAATCTGGCTCGTTGAAAACAATTTACTGTGAGTATGAACTATCTTTTTAAAAGGATTGTACGCCGCACCCTTCTCACACTCACATCATTTCTAAAATTGACATATTCCAGGATTTTTTAATTTATTGATGGATGATTGAAACAAGGAAAACATTTAAAATTGCCATCTTATTTAGCGTAGAATTTTATTTAAAAAAATGAGTCTTAGCACAGATCTGTAAATTAAAAGCGTGAAAAATATGCATTTCCAAATTTGGTCACTTTTTCGGGCAAAACCAGGATGTCGGTTTTCTTATAACATAAAAAATATGTTGAAAGAATCCAGTAGGAAATAAAACAAGCTGTCTTCTTTGAAAACAATAGGTAAAAATCTGTCAAGCTTCCCATCTAAAAATGCCTTATATAGAATAAGTAAATCAGCTTATAGAAGCTTATAGACCACTATAACCTGAAAATTAAAGGAAATTTTCAGTTAACGAAGAAGGGTAACAAAATCAATTTTTTAAAAGCGTACATTACGTTTTTGTAATAAAAAGGGACAATATATTTATAAACAAGGAATGAAAAATATTTAGGCTATTATGAAGCAGATTTTGATCTGTTATTTGTTATCTTTCCAAATTAAACTGACTTTTTCTTATAACCGTTTTATCCAGCAGTCTGGGCAGTGTTTTTGTTTATTCCCACATTTTTCTTTGCCACCCGCTTTCCCTGACTCTCTAGGTCACACCCTTATCTGTTATTTTTTCTTTTCTATTTCTCTTTCACTTTCATCCTCACTCTAACGTTTTACTCCCTTTTTCACCAATCTTTGCTATAAGTGCTTACTTGTATAACTATTTTTCTTTTATTAAATTAAAAATATAAAAAAATACTGATGTTATATTTTTTTATTTACATATTCTTTTGCAAAGGTATTTACGGTAATTCAGAAATAACACTTGTAGATTTACAATTAATTAAGTTTGTTAGTTGAGATAAAAAAGTCAATGGCACGAGCGGGATTCGAACCCACGTTCTTCGGCTAGATACGCCGCTGCACTACAACTTGAGCTATTGTCACCTCGATACACTCGGACACTAACTTCCCATCTCAACCCCACCTTTTGAATTTTTCCTCCTTTTTGCCATTTTTCAAATGTCATGTAATCTATTTGATTCTCGGTGACAAATGAAATCGCCACGGAGAGCTTTAGTGAAGTATACTTCATTTTCAATTGCTCAAGCGGACCACGAAATTAGTGAATTTAATGATTGAAAATGAAGTATACTTCACTAAAGTTCTCCGTGGCCATTTCATTTGTCGTCGAGAATCCAATCCGATTACACGATATTTGAACAATGGCAAAAAGGAGGGAAAATTCAAAAGGTGGGGTTCAGATGGGAAGTTAGTGTCCGAGTGGATCGAGGTCACGATAGCTCAAGTGGTAGAGCAGCGGCGTATCAAGCCGAAGATCGTGGGTCCGAATCCAGCTCGTGCCATTGACTTTTTATCTTAACTAAAAATCTTAATTATTTGTAGTATATTAATTGGTCGAGTGGACCACGAAATTAGTGAAATTAGTGAACTTGTACTTTTAGTTACACAAATAAGTTGTACACAAACTGCAAAAACAAATTATGTTTAATTACTCACGATTACATACGAACAACAAATCAAAACTAAGTCAATACAGATCATTAATTTTACCGTTCCAAAAAACATAAAATATTTATCTTAGCTTATATTTCTTTTTATCTCCAATTATTCACCCACCCACTTCCGTACATGTGATGTTTAGTGGCACTTTGAACCGGGTTTTTGCGTATGTAATTATAAGGTACCAATATCATCACTTCATAATTTTTTTTCTTCTCTTTTTCTCTGTTTCTCCCTTTTCTTTCTTCTTCACCATTTGTCTAATTTTAAAAACCAAATTAGTTATTCGAATTCGTAAAAAAAAGTTAAATGATGTGACAAAAATACAAGTCAGCCCTGAATTATTGAATTAGTAAGAATAAATATTATCAAGTGAATCGGGTGTTTTTTCCTTTTTGAATTGTTGTGCCTGCCCTTTCCATACCATTTTCCTCCAGTTGGAGTGGTTCTGTAAGGACCCTTTTTCCAAGAAGTCTATTATGTTCTCTTTTCTTCTCAGGCACAGTATTTAGTGATTTATAAATAATCGACCAAACAAGATTAATTTGGTGTTTGCACTGGCATTTAGCGGTTTGTCAAGCATGCGTACAATCTGCCATTTTTATAATTTACAATAACAAAGTTCACTCTGTTAAAAAACATATTAGAAACATTTTCCGATCGTGAGACGCGGTCTGGTGTATCAAAGTAGTAGTGAGTATAAGTGAGCACAATTACTTTGATTGAGTTTAAAATTTCTTTCATTGTATAAATTCATTTTTTCTCATTCTACATGTGTTTGTATAATTTAAACAATGTTTATAAATCACAGGCCTTGAAGATGATCTCAATAAAGACCGAAACGTTGGCACAATAAAAAAAAAAGTTTTTCTAAACCTATGTCACACCAGACCGCATCTCACGATTTCCAACTAATAATGGAAATAAAGATGATTGTTTAAATTTTTTAAACTTAAAACTGTCAATGTATATTTGGAGATCGTGAGATGCGGTCGGGTGTGATGTAGGTTTAGAAAAACATTTTCTTTATCATGCCAACGTTTCGATTTTTATTGAGATCAGCTTCAGGGCTTGGGATTTATAAACATTGTTTAGATTGTATAACTATTTGTTGGATGTGAAAAAAGTGAATTAATACAATGCTAGAAATTTTAGGCTCAATCAAAATATTTATACTCGACATTGTACTGTTTGATTGAGTCTAAAATTTCTAGCATTGTGTAAATTCACATTTTTCACATCCTACACGTAGTTATACAATCTTAGTTATACAAATTTTAGACTCGATCAAACAGTACAATGTCGAATGTAAATATTTTGATTGAGCCTAAAATTTCTAGCATTGTATTAATTCACTTTTTTCACCTCCTACATGTATTTGTATAATTTAAGCATATATGCCCCAAGCCCTGAAGATGATCTCAACAAAGATCGAAACGTTGGCATGATAAAGAAAACGTTTTCCTAAAACATACGTCTTACCAGACCGTATCTCACGATCTCCAAATAATCATTAATTAATGATCACTGAACACCACACATATTAGAAAAAGTTGGTCAACAAGTGAAATAATTTTCTTGCAGATTCTTTTTTATTTAGACATTAACCATAACACACGTAAATCATGAAAAGCAAATACGAGTCGCAAAATATCCTACTTGCTTCACAAAATATTCCAATGCTTTTGTGTAAAGGTTCAGAAAAGCTTAAATCCAACAGCAATAATTTAAGTAACCATTAGAGTCCAATTTCAGTACTTCTTACACTATTGGATTTAATGCAATTTAGAGGGTGTCGTTTTTAGATGGCCCGGCTGAATTTCGAACTATTGTTAAACTAGTTATTTTATATTATTCGAATTATTGTTAAAAAATGTATCATATATATAATTAATTTACTACTGTATAATATATAATTAATTAACTAATTTATAATATATAAAAATATATATTTAACAATCATTATTTTGTACTGTAAAACTGTCGTTTTTTGTACCCAAACACCTTATACATTAGGGGTAATTAAATTATTGGAAGGCCTTAGATTTTTATGAAATGTAATGAATGATATTACGGTTAATTTATTTTTTGTTTATAATATCCGGTTTAAATTGTGTAATTTGCGAAATTTCTATACCTATTTAATCACTCTCTCTTTTACATTTTGTCAGCCTCTCTGTTGTCTATATTTTTTTCTCTTTCTCTCGTTTTGTAATTATCTTCTCTTGCATACTCTATTGACTTCATCCTTTCTTTCTCTTCTCTCACTAATTAACTCTCATTATATTTATTCAAAAATTAATCTATTTCACCCATTCTGTTTTCACATTTAGGATCCTCCACTCGTACTTCCCCTTTATCACTCTCTCTCTTTCTCTCTTTCTCTCTCACTGATTATCTTTTTTCCATTTTGTCAGCCTCTCTGTTGTATATCTGTCTCATTCTTTATTGCTCCTTCTCTTTTATTTAATTATCTTCTCTCTATCTATTCTCTCTTTATTTACTTCATCCTTTCTTTCCATTCCCTCACTAATTAACTCTCATTGATTTTATTCAAAAATAACTCTCTCCCTCTTTCTCTCTTTCCCTCTCTATCTTTCACTCATACTCTTTTTTCCATTTTGTCAGTCTCCGTGATGTCTATCAGTCTCATTCCTTCTTTTTTTCTTTTACTCCCGTTTTGTAATTATCCTTCTCTCGCATATTCTATTTACTTCATTTTTCTTTCTCTTTTTTGTTTTTTATTCTCTTTTTTCTTTTTCTTTTAATTTTATCCAAAAATTAAACTATTTCACCCATTCTGTTTTAACATTTAGGATCCTTCACTTGCAAGTCCCCTTTATCTCTCTCTCCCTCTCTCTCTCTCTCACTCTCTCTCAATCTCTCTCTCACTCTCTCTCTCTCACTCTCACCTTCTCCCTCTCTCTCTCTCTCTCTCTCTCTCTCTCTCTCTCTCNTCTTTCCCTCTCTATCTTTCACTCATTCTCTTTTTTCCATTTTGTCAGCCTCCCTGATGTCTATCGGTCTCATTCCTTCTTTTTTCTCTTTCTTCCGTTTTGTAATTATCCTCCTCTCGCATATTCTATTTACTTCATCCTTTCTTTCTCTTTTTTTGTTTTTTATTCTCTTTTTTTCTTTTTCTTTTAATTTTATTCAAAAATTAAACTATTTCACCCATTCTGTTTTAACATTTAGGATCCTTCACTCGCAAGTCCGCTTTATCACTCTCTCGCCCTCTCTCTCACTCTCTCTCTCTCTCTCTTTCCCTCTCTATCTTTCACTCATTCTCTTTTTTCCATTTTGTCAGCCTCCCTGATGTTTATCGGTCTCATTCCTTCTTTTTTCTCTTTCTCCCGTTTTGTAATTATCCTTCTCTCGCATATTCTATTTACTTCATCCTTTCTTTCTCTTTTTTTGTTTTTTTGTATTCTCATTTTTTCTTTTTCTTTTAATATTATTCAAAAATTAAACTATTTCACCCATTCTGTTTTAACATTTAGGATCCTTCAGTCGCAGGTCCCCTTTCTCTCTCTCTCTCTCTCTCTCTCTCTCTCTCTCTCTCTCTCTCTCACTCTCTCTCTCCCTCACTCTCTCTCTCTCTCTCACTCTCTCTCCTCTCTCTCTATGACTCTCTTTCTCTCACTCTCCCTCATTCTTCCACTCCCTTTTTATTTCTCTTAAAATTTAATAAATGATCAATCAAGAATCATATAATGTATGGCTAATATTTTGAATTTTATTCGCAACTTATCTTAGTGTGATATTCAAAAGTGCGATAAAAATGAATGAGGTTATAATTCCAATCATTTTTCGCTGTCATATGCCAATAAAGGCAATTGCTGAATTCTTCGGTTCTCATATCAATGCGATCCACCGAGACTAAGCTTACAGTGCTTTCATTGGAGAAGAGCAGGAATGCGGCCAGGAATAGCGTTCTTTTGAAGAAAATTCTGTCGAAAGGGATTGCGGTCCCTTAAAGTGCACGCCGAGGGAGCCGGTTATTAGATGTAGGTTCAGAAGACACAGGTGTATGGGCTCTCAGGCGCCCTTTCCCTTCTAAATCTCGTTTTCTTTCATAGGCGGATTAGAGTTTTGCAACAACTGGCGTCCGCAACTCAACTCTACCTATCGTACTGACCCAGAAAAAAAGTCTTATCGAAGAAAAAATCCCGTTATTCTTTCCACATTATTATTTTTCTTGTTGTATTAATTCTACAATAAGAAATACTTTTCTTCGAGTTTGTCCAATTTATCCAAACGTTAGGGGAATAAATAATTCTTTAATATAAATATTATAAAGATTTTACATAACTTCTCTAGTTATCGTGGTCCGCTTGACCAATTAAACTTTCAATTAATTAAGGTTTTTAGTTGAGATAAAAAAGTCGATAGCTTTAGTGGTAGAGCAGCGGCATATCTATCCGAAGGTCGTGGGTTCGAATCCTGCTCGTGAGAGTGACTTTTTTATCTCAACTAAAAACCTTAATTAATTGAAAGTTCAATTGGTCAAGTGGACCACGGAAACTAGTGAATTTAATAAGTAAGAATATCTTCACTAAAGCTCTCCGTGGCCATTTCATTTGTCGCCGAGAATCAAGTAGATTACACGACATTTGAAAAATGGCAAAAAGGAGGAAAAATTCTGAAGGTGGGGTTGAGATGGGAAGTTAGTGTCAGAGTGGATCGAGGTCAAGATAGCTCAAGTGGTAGAACAACGGCGTATCTAGCCGAAGATCGTGGGTTCGAACCCCGCTCGTGACACTTACTGTTTTATCTCAACTAAAAACCATAATTAATTTTACATAAAGTTTCCTCAATTGTAAGTTCGCCGTCATGTTAATGCCTTTCAAATAATTTTGACGCTATTAGAAGAATTTTTGCGTAAAGAATTTTGTCGCTAACGGTAAATTGCTTTGGGTGTTTCTAGAAATTAGGAACAAAAGCAACGTTCATGGATGTTATGGATTTTCTCGTGATTGCTGACGGTAGTTTGGCAAATGTTGAACACTTGATAGTTGTATAATCTCAAATGTACAAATTAAACATTAATTACCGGACGATTCCAGGGAAGTTCAGTTTAAATGAAATTAAGGATGAACAATGACAAAAACCTCTTAAGAACAAAAAAATCGTAGGAATTTTAGAAAAATCAAAAATATTACAGTTAAACAAAAAATTCTCATAATAAACATGTTCTATATATGTTTTGTAAAATATTAACTTTTAAGCTGCATTTAGGCCGTTAAGCTACTCTTTTATTCATTTGTTTTAGTTTTATTAAAGAAAAGATGTATAGAGTTGAGTTATTTCTCTCATCCCTTCTTGTATGTACTTACATTTTTTGTAGTCATGGTTCATGAAAATTTGTACGAATTGTAAAGTGTTAACTAAAAGATAAATTATTTTATTATATTTCTAGATATATATTATTTTTTTAAATTGTACGGTATTTCTAACGACGACTACTTTGTAGTCTTTACCGTTATCCGGTAACAAGCACGCTACTCTAATGGCTGCTCTTCACTATTCACCAAAAATTGACCAGTGGTTAGGAAACTGTGAAGAATGTGGAAGGCCTGTATTGGCCCACATTGGCCAAGATTGAAAATGGTATTGGGGAACATTGTTTGGAAGTAGCCTGACTAAGGACTTCAAAGCAGGGCATCGTGCGTGCGCAAAGTGCATAGTAGAAAGGTGACGTGTGAATGAACCGGCCAACATTCGTCGACAATTGTTTGTTATTTCCAAACCAGGTTTTTGCCACTAACATGTAAATAGCAATTGACCTTGATATCCATCCGTTGAGATCATGCTGTCCCAATCTTACGCCAAACGTTGAACCAGCTATTAGCCGAGTTTTTGACGCAAATCTCATGGACGTTTCTTCCCGCATACTCGGTCGCCCGACTATGAGAATTTTCAACGTCCGCACCTAGCCTATTCGGCCTTGTCGGACGTTTTGATTCTCAAGATGAGAGCTTTCGCACCTCCGCATACCACAGAAGTATGGCCGCAGCGTTGTTGTAGAGGCAACTCAGCCTCGAGGAGCCAAGACAACCTCGCTCTCCGCTTGCCCATTCCGAGTGGTAGGGTCCGCATTAAGCGTCGAACCGTATGCCGCACGTAAAGGGCTACCTAAGCCGAAATACATCAGCTTCGTCTCCCGCGCGCTCCATACTTAGAGAAAGCCACTCTATCTCCCAGAGTAGTGGTGCTTCCCTAGCGTAGAAACTACCGGATCCGCTCCGGCCACGATTTTGTTTAAAGTGGAATTGCTAACCACCCCCTAGAGGAGACCGCCTACGGTACAAGCCTCCAATCGATCTCAGCCTACACCTACGTGCAAAGCATACTCAAATAGGAGCAACCGATTCACTACCCCTTCCCATCCGCCACTAATCACGCATTCGAGGGATTTTTCAGCATAATCATAGCGTCCTCAACGCTTATACGCTGCCGTACGATCCGCCGTATCCCTTGAGACCGTGTGTATAAGGATGGTCATGTGCAAGTTTCGTGCAAAGGTTACAGATAGAAGACAGCCTTTTCTCTAAGTACCCACCAGGGTTCTCACGAGAGCCAACCACGAGTCCATTTCCATTGTAACAGGTTTTGAACCTTGGAACATTTCTGTTACCCCGTAGTACAGATAGTTATGCACCTTCCCCCTTCTATGCAGACAGGATCTGGCGCCCTAACCCTCGTGTGCCACTGATAAGGCACCAGCCGCCCCATGCCGACCCGAGGCCGACACGAGTACAGGACTAAGCCCATGGACAGCGTGGGATGTGCACAATGAATTTGGTCTTTCATGTCCCATGGTGTAGAGGAAGTTGCTATTTCAGATAGAGATCCGTTAAGTCTGAGCCTCCTCACTTCAAGTAATTTAGCGTTACCGTTCACGCCAACGTTAGGCAAATTCTACCTATTATTAGCTTTCAAATAACTCACAAAATTTTATTAACACACTCTGTTATAATTAGTACGTTACTCATTCCAACACTGATAACTTTTTTATTACATGAAATTATGTAAAACTCCTGTATATTTAATCATACTTGTAATCAAAATAACATATGAATAGCTAATGAAAATGTCTAATGAGCAGCGGATACTCCCGTGAGCTCAGCGGACGTCAAAAACTACGTGAAGAACCTTTCTTGAAAAGACTGGCAGAACTGTTGGGACTGAATGACCTTGAAACTAAAGACGATAAGCAGATAGTCAAACCGTGGGCCATGGACAGTAAGAACAAAATAAAGAGAATAATTTTGACTCGACTAAGAATAGGCCACACCAGACTGACGCATGGTCTTTTGGCGAAGGAAAGACCACGGAGATGCCCCCCTGTGCGGCACACAAATAACTTTTAAGCATATACTAACAGAATGCGAACTATTGGCGCCGCATAAAACAAAATGAGGCCTCTCCTCGAGTCTGAAAGAGAATTTACAATACAGCAATGACGGCAGTAAAAAATTAATGGAATATCTGCAGAAAATAGATGCATATGGTCGCCTTCGATGTTTTTTCCGCGCGTGGTTTATCCCCTTCCTGCAGTGAGTGTATTGGCACGAATGTGTGGGTGTATGGGTGGGTAGTGGACGAAACATCGAATACCCCACAAACGTACCGAATTAGGTTAGTTTTCTCTTTGGGTGTTTTATGCAGAATGAATGTATTTATTGGCGCGAAAGTGAGTGTCAATGGGTTGGTAGTGGACGGAATATCGAGTACCCCACAGACCCACCGAATTAGGTTAGTTTTCTCTTTGGGTGTTTAATGCAGAATGAATGTATTTATTGGCGCGAAAGTGAGTGTGAATGGGTGAGTAGTGCAGGAATATCGAGTACTCCACAGACCCACCGATTTACGTTAGAATTAGGCTAGGTGTTTCTTGTAGAGTGACTGGACGGAGGCACTGTCGTAATATTAAATGCGCCAGTGGCTCCGCATTCTTAGCTGAACATACAGAATGTGTGGTTACCGCTTAAGTGAATGTATTTATTAGTGTGATAGTAGCGTCTGCGTAGGTGGATCTGTGGTGGAATATCAAGTACACCATAAAATCATCAATCTAGGTTAGTATTTTAGAATCATTGTGCAAATGTAAAATTTAATCGTACATAAACTATGAATGTATTTATTAGCGAGAATGAGGGCGGTTTTCAAGAGGCGGAATATAGTGTACTCTGAAACCCGCACATTAAGCATTAGGCTAGGCAATGATTGAATGTTTGGGGGTATGGGAGAGTTTTAGATCCTTTTCACCACGCGTGGAGAGGCTAAAAATGAAGAAATAATGTTCCAGAAAAATCACCAGAAAGATCGCCAAACTTTCTACAGGAGAGCTATCCTATATTTGTAAAAAAAATTCATTCTAGCCCAGGCAGCTAGCCGGCCGTTAAAAAATATTTGAAAAAATTAATTAATTAAAATAAAACAGATATCTTTGTTTAGTATTCTGTCTGTCATAGAGGCAATGGTTAAAATGACACGTATTAAGCTATTTTCTTTCAGTTTAATTTGGATAATTTTATAAACAACAAGGCAACCTGAAATATATAAAAAAATGTCATCGGCTATTTTTGCACAATCATCTTTTGCAATTTAGCATAATTCCATTATTCCCGCGGTCGAAACTTCACGGCTATAAACTCGCCAATGTGGTTTTGGCAGTCGTGCAGAGATTCGAATTGTTTCCCCTTAAGGGAATTTTGTTGAGGCCGGAATAGGAGAAAATCTCGTTGTGCAGAGCCGTCAGGTGATTAGGGCGGATGAGGCAGGACGTCCCAGACTAACTTTACTAATTTATGTCCGGTTACTAATGAGACATGGAGACTGGCGTTATCTCTTGGGTCAACGACAAACCACTTTTCGCCAAATTTGTACTTTATTTGTATGATCATTGGTCCAACGTTTCAGCTGTCTTCATAAACAACATTATAATATAAATTAACTATTTGTTTATTGCCATTTTTTACTTTCTGATATTGTTAAAGTGTTATTAAATATAAAACAGGCCAAAACATTGAAAGAATTTCAATATAAATCTGCCAACATTCATGTAGGTATCGATAAAACAATAAATTTTTCTAAGTAAATTCCTGAAAAAATATAACACACCTCAAATCACTGTGTTTTCTGTTTATTCTAAATTAAAATGGTTGGACATTTTCAGGAATTGTTAAACGTCGCCCTTTATTGTGATGTCCAACTCATCAAGAAAGTTCAGGCACTCATTCGAAGTTTAAAACTCTTCCTTCCATCAGCAAAGTCCGATGAATAAAGAAGCCCTTTTTCAATGGCCCGACTAATAAAACCGGATAAATCCGTCCCGATAAACTTGGTAACATGGAAACTACATGTTTATCAATGGGTAATCTTGTAACTCTTAACATGATCGAATGTATGAAGTTTTACAGCCTAAGTTTTAAGTTACAGCCATCCTGTCACTATATTGTCCTACAGTGATAGATAAATAAATCTGTAATGTTTCATTTTACCAATTAAATGTTTGTCCGGGTAGATTTAATGTGGCAAATTGACTAGCCTCAAAAAAAAATAATAAGCAGGAATTTCACAATGATCGTTCTTTCAAGAACATTTAAATTTGACTACAAATTTGACTTCGAGAATCCAATCCGATTACAAGACATTTCAAAAATGGCAAAAAGGAGGGAAAACTCAAAAAATGGGGTTGAGATAGGAAGTTGGTGTCCGAGTGGATCGAGGTCACGATAGCTCAAGTGGTAGAGCAGCGGCGTATCTAGCTGAAGGATCGTGGGTTCGAATCCCGCTCGTGCCATTAACTTTTTTCATCTCCACTAAAAATCTTAATTAATTCTAATGTATTAATCGGTCAAGCGGACCACGAAATTAGTGAATTTCACTACAAAATTTCATAATAAAAGATATGTATATTTCAGGACATTAATCAGCTGTAAAGCTAAGTGAGGCAAATCATGCTTACAAAAAAATTGAAAAATCTCTACTTCTTGAATAATGACAAGGACACATTTTTGCCTATATCATAGTCATATTATACATAAAATATAAATAGCCTTTCGAACCTTTAGATTAGCGAGTATTTTATGTAGTACCGTGAAATCATCTCGGTAAATTGCACGTTGATCTGAAAGTATCGATAGGCAGGCATATTCAAAATCAATTTTGCGGGTCGAACAGCTGTTTATCACCTAAGCCCTTGCATTAGATGGCCCCTGCTACCGAAATCCGATAACAACTTCTTTTAAACTAAAGGATTTGCATAAACTTGTGGCTGGCTTTAAACGATCGTATCTTCTTATCGTCTACACGCCCCGTTCTATAAAAAAACATCAACCTGATTCACGCTAATTGGCGAAGGCAATCAGTGTTTTATCTGTGTAATTAATTATTTAGACATATATTTTAAACGAACGACATCACCCAAATTAAAAAACAAAAACTTTCAATGGATTGTTTTTTATATGAAAGCTTGCAGTCCTACAAAGTGAACTAGGAAAACACGGTATAACTGAAAAAAATACACAAACACGTTAAATATAATAGTTACTGAATTTATTACATCAATATATACAATATGGAAGAAACAAACGAGAGAGAAAATTTTTAATACTACAAAATATAATAATTATATTTCATCCTTCAAATATCAGATTATAAAATATTATTAAACTGAAAGAAATATACCAACAAATAAAAAATGTTGATAAATAGATTGAGAGATAGAAAAAGGAACCGAGAAACATTAACACAGGCAAAAGTATAAATTGAAAAAATTTTCTGCAAAATGATAGATTAAGATTAGATAAACGAAAGTTCCCATATGTAGAAATAAGGAGATTGGTAAATAAAAAATACATGTATATTTATAGAGAAATAGAAAAATCCATAGATGGAAAGAGTGACTGATTGCGAGAGACATATGTACATTAGTTAAGAAACAAAGAGTGAGATATTATAGAAGAACAGATTATATGAGAAAATATTGCAAGGTAAAATTTAAAAAAAAATCACAAAAAGCAGCAAATAAGAAAAGATATCGAGAAAAAAACACCGAAATTATGAGAGAGAGAAAGAGAGAAAAAAAGAAAGAGAGCGTGTGAAAAAGAGAAGGAAATGCTATGAGACAGAAAATGAATGACGGGTTGGAGGAATGGAGGGAGTGAGTGAGAGAAAAAATGAAAGGGTTTGAATGTTTAAATGTTAAAACATAGATTTACACTGACTTAAAGAGGAAAAGTTGGGCAAAAAAGACAAGTAGACAGCTAAACCTAAAACGGCAAACAAACGGAGAGGGAGAGAGAGAGAGTGAGAGAGAGAAAAAGAGAGGGAAGGAGAAAGTGAGAGAGAGATCAAAAAGGGAGGAGAAAGAGATAGTGAGAACGAGAGAGAAAAGATAGGAAAGGAGGGAGTGAGATAGAGAGAGAGATAGAAAGGGGAAAGAGAGAAAGAGAAAAAAAGGATGAGAAAGAGAGATGGGAAGGAGAGAGAGAGAGAGACGGAGAGAGAGAGAGAGATAAACGAGAGGAAAGGAGAGAGTGAGGTAGACAGAAAGAAAGGGGGAGGAAAGAGAGTGAGACAATGAAAGAGAGAGAGATAAAGAAAAAAGAGAGGAAAAAGAGAGTGAGATAGAGAGAAAAAATGGAGGAGATATAGTTGGGAAGGGAAGAGAGGGAGAGGGAGAGGTCAAAGCATAATGCTTAAAATTAATTAAAAAGAAAAAATTAAACATAAAATTTCACAAACGCCAAAAGACCTGTTAGAGGAAAATAGAACAATAAAGACAGAGCGGCAATAAACAGAGAGAGAAACAGATCTATGTGAGATAAAAGAATGTAAAGTAATTTAAAAATTTATATCGAATAAAGGTATAATTAATGTAGAATAAAATACTGTCAACTAGCAGACAACTTTCAAATGTAGTCACTAAAAAAATTAAAATATCCAATGCCTATCTATTTCAATAATTCACTAAATAATTTCTCAAAATAACTTGCGATGGCAATTCTGTGTAAAACTGAGTCCGTTACGTTGTTTTGAACGAGAAATTGAAGTGCTTTATTTTAAGTAGGCTTGACCTAAGTCACATTTCAAATTATTAGAAGCAACCAAAAGAAGCCCTTCTTTTGTTTTCATTTGCCAAAAATCAATAAATTGTACAGCGTAAATTACTTGAGCGTTGTTTTTAAAAAAATAAAATGTGTGTACAATAACTACACATGTTTATTTTCTAATTTTAATTAATATTTTGCCACCTTACAATTTACAAGAATGTAGTTTATGATTATTTGGAGATCTCGTGATATGGTTTTGTGTGATGTAGTTTTTGTTTAATAAATATTTTTTTAGGAATGTTGACAAGTGAGCTAAAAATAAAGTTGATTAGTCGAATTTTTATTAACTCATTTACATTTACATTGTTATAATGAACATGGGCGAGTGTAAAGCGCGAGGTTGGTACAAATTTATACTTAACAATGTGCTTGAATAGTGTAAACCCCGCATGACGGATCGGTCGTTCCGGTTTAACATAGGGAAAGCGCCTTATTAGGGATTACTCGTTTATTTGCTCTCTCATTCTCTGTCACACAATCTCTCTGTTATTTCATAGTCTTTCTCTCACACTTTCTCTATACTTATTTATCAAACCATAGAGGAGAAAGAGAGAGAGATAGAGAGAGACTCACACAATCTTTCTGTCATTTCATGGTCTTTCTCTCACAATTTTTCTATACTTATTTATTAAACCATAGAGGAGAAAGGGAGAGAGAGAGAGATAGAGACTCACACAATCTTTCTGTCATTTCATGGTCTTTCTCTCACGATTTTTCTATACTTATTTATCAAACCATAGAGGAGAAAGGGAGAGAGAGAGAGAGAGAGAGAGAGAGAGAGAGACTCATACAATCTGTCTGTCATTTCCTGGTCTTTCTCTCACAATTTTTCTATACTTATTTATCAAACCATAGAGGAGAAAGGGAGAGAGAGAGAGAGAGAGAGAGAGAGAGAGACAGAGACTCACACAATCTTTCTGTCATTTCATGGTCTTTCTCTCACAATTTTTCTTTACTTATTTATCAAACCATAGAGGAGAAAGGGAGAGAGAGACAGATAGAGAGAGAGAGAGAGAGAGAGAGAGAGAGACTCACACAATCTCTCTGTCATTTCCTGGTCTTTCTCTCACAATTTTTCTATACTTATTTATCAAACCATAGAGGAGAAAGAGAGAGAGAGAGAGAGAGAGAGAGAGAGAGAGAGAGAGAGAGTGAGAGGACTCACATATTCTCTTTGCATCTCATGGCCTTTCTCTCACACTTTTTCTATATTTATTTATCAAACCATAGATTTTGCTTTCTGTTAATAAACTGATTTAATAAACGATTTATCCAAAAACAGGCAAGCTTTGATCACTTGGGCACAGAGTGTTAAATAATTTTATTAGTTCCGCTTTAGTTACCACATGTGCTCTGGCTCGTTCGTCATTTTCAATAAACTTCCTGTCTAACTTTTTGATCAACTTTGTAATTTAGTAAAACAATGAACAATCTTGAAAAACTTCGTTGTATAAATTAAAGCAATGTTATTCTAAACGTGGCTTAGTAATAACTAATCGATTTTTCAGTAAAATGTTTTCCAACAGACTTTTATTGTGTAATACATTTCAAATTACCTTTAATGCCCGTTGTTGATTGTAAAAACCCATTACCCTAAAATGCTCACTTTTGAATCGAGACAATACGAAAATAAAAAACACGAAAATACAAAAAGAAAACCTTTTTTAACATTGGATTTTGAAAATAGCGTTTCGATTTAACACGATTCATTGTTTGCATTTTTGTTCGTTACATGATGGAAATTACGACTCGTTCTGGGATTTTTTCGACAGAACAAATGAACCGATCGTATTCTCCATCAGGAGGGAAAAATAATTAGAGGCTACGTTATTGGAAATGTTGGATTCATTGAAGTATGAAAGGGGGGCAAATCGGCCGTAAGAATAATAAAGGAATGAGCGTTTATTAAAGGAAGAATGCGGAGGAAAATCTTCCCAAAAGACCGCCCATTGGATTTAGTTCTATTAATTACAATAATGGTGGATTTCCAGAAGATTAAACTCTCTCAGGTTTCGGTAATATAGTCGTGCAATTTGAAAACTCATTTTGAAAGAAGCGGGGGGAGATTTTTCAATTTTTGTAATACAACCTTTTCCATTTTCTTACATACTTTGCTTGTAAAATGTATGTTAAAAATATACAAAAAATGGAATATTTATCTCTAAGAAATGTGTGGTGATTAGTGACCGTTATTGATAATTATTCAGAGATCGTGAGATGCGGTCTGGTGTGATGTAGGTTTCAGGAAAACTTTTCTTTATCGTGCCAACGTTTCGATCTTTATTGAGATCATCTTCAGGGCCTGGAATTTACAAATTTGGTTCACATTTAACAAATACATGTAGAATGTGGAAAAAAAGAGAATTTATGCAATGCAAAATATATTTTTCATATTAAAAAAAAATATTTCTACTCACTCAAAGTTTTTGTCATCTGTGTAATTGTGCCATTCTTGGGTGTAGTGTTGCCCTTTTCCTATTTATCCCCTTCTATATAATCCTGAAAGAATCCGAACCATTACCAATGTATTTTCCCTTCGTCGGCTCTTTTCATCTCAAATTATACAAAAATGCCTTTTCTATACCGACTTCCTTCCCCACCCCTTCAAAATCCAACATATATAAACATAAAACAGCAATATTTCACTGGCACTCTCAACACGACACGCAAGAATGGCACAATTACACAGAAGACAAACACTTTCAGTGAGTAGAACTACTTTGATTGAATATAAAAAATATATTTTGCATTGTATAAATTCACTTTTTTCCACATTCTACATGAATTTGTTAAATGTAAACAATGTTTGTAAATCCCAGGCCTTGAAGATGATCTCAATAAAAATCGAAACGTTGGCACGATAAAGAAAATGTTTTTCTGAAACCTACATCACACCAGACCGCATCTCACGATTTCTGAATAATTGTCTTATTTTAATTATAAACTGGGAAAATTCTATTCGCGTAAAGGACGGATTTTAGACGGCCAAAAGTTTGAATAATGTTTAAACATAACTGGTTGATCAACACCCCTGTGTAATTACTACAAAATTCTTATCTTTACGGACTAAACTAAATTAAGCGGAACTTTCGGGTGGTCTGTTATTATGGTATATTCTACCTGATCCACCTTGTTTCAGGTATTCTCAGAATTTGGGTTTATACATGTTTTATAAATTTGGTTTACACACGTCTCTCCGACTTGGATATATTTTATTATTACGATTTCTAAATAAATCAAACATAAGTACAAGTAAAAAAAAAAATATTATTCAGAGATCGTGAGATGCGGTCTGGTGTGATGTAGGTTTCAGAAAAACGTTTTCTTTATCTTGTCAACGTTTCGATCTTTATTGAGGTCTTCTTCAGGGCCTGGGATTGACAAACATTGTTTACATATTACAATTACATTTTGGATTTGGAAAAGTGAATTTATACAATGCAAAATATATTTTTTTATTTTTATATATTCAATCAAAGTATTTCTACTCACTCAAAGTTTTTGTCTTTTGTTTAATTGTGCCATTCTTGCGTGTCGTGTTGAGAGTGTCAGTGAGATTTTGCTATTTTGTGTTTATATACGTTGGATTTTGAAGGGGTGGGGAAGGATATAAAAAAATATAGTGAGTTAAAGACAAGTCCATTGTTAATTAAAATATACTTATATCTACAGTTTCATATGAAAATGTTTTTCCAAAACTATTCACATGTGCGTGTTCAATTTGGCTAAAAATAATTTTTCTAAGTTAAATGTACAAAAAAAACGTAAATATTGCTTTGAGATCTGTTAAAAATTCCCAAAACTCATTCAATCCGGTTTTAATTAGTTGAAAGCTTCTAAAAACTCTGCGTGGGTTAGTTCCTTGTATAAAAATTCCTCATTTGAAAAACCACAAGCAAAAGCGGATCGCGAGAATGAAAACGTCGACATGCTTGAAAGAAACACCCGTAAAAACTCTGTGAAGTAAGGCATGTGAGATGTCCTAGTTACATCCAAATTGCCTCCTATCGTTGATAACTTTGCAGTCCCCTCCACTTCGAACAGCGCATTCTCTTGCCCCATTAAAAAGCCCCAGCGCAGATTTTTTCCCATAATCCTAAAAAAAAGAGTAAATAAAGTAAAATTTGTTAACTACCAACAATTAGATAAATTACTTTGCCCTAAATAAAACACGATAAATATCTTAATTGCCTTGAATAATCAGGTAAAATAAATAATACATTAATAACAGACTAATTAACCATAATTTTTATTTGATTTTAACAATGCATGTAAAATTGTGTAACATTACATAAATTATAGGGAAAGAAAGCAAAAACAAGAAGTAATTTATACGACATAAACATAGTTACGGTTGGAGAAGGTGAGATTCAAATCAGTTTTGGGGCGGCGATCTATCTATCTAACCAGATATAGGACAATACGTCAATTTGAATTGCAATTGGTAATTTTGGTCACAATGGATCGTGCTTATTGTTCACCAGTCACATAAACAACCATGAACAAGCAGAGTCAATTTGAACTGACTGTTTGAACCCTTGATTTAATCTTCATACGTTGTAATAAACGTAAAAAAATATTACTATTTATAAAACTAAATTTTAAATTATACGAACTTTTTTGATGTTACGCTTCAACCAATTATGAGTAAAATAAAACTGGTTCCTTTTGATTCTAAATTGTTAAATAGTATTCCGGTGTATTTCCCCATGATCCTCATCCATTTTCCTGTATAACCATTCCATTGTTCATGAATATAAATTAGTTTTGTCATCATCAATGATAGAAGACGAAAATCTCAGAACCATTTATTATATAAAAATGATGTTATGCTTTATTTTTTGACTAAGCATGAAATATCTCAAATCTTTTTAATAGGCCATGTCAACAATGGCTTAAATGGATTAACAATGTCAAACGTATGTGGTATATAGTGACAATTAGTTAATGATTATTTGGAGATCGTGAGATGCGGTCTGGTATGACGTAGGTTTTAGAAAAACATTTTTTTTATCGTGACAACGTTTCGATCTTTATTTGAGTTCATCTTTAGGGACTGGGATTTATAAATATTGTTTAAATTTTACAAATACATGTAGGATGTGAAAAAAAGAAATTTATACAATGATAGAAATTTTAAATTTAAGCAAAGTATTTATACTAACTCAAAAAGTTCGTTTTCTTTGTAGTTGTGCCTTTCTTGTGTGTCGTGTTGAGAGTACAAGTGAGATATTGTTGTTTTATTTTCAAATAAGTTGGAAATAGTTTAAATTTTACAAATATATGTAACATGTGAAAAAATAATTTATACAATGCTAGAAATTTCAGGTTCAATCAAAGTATTTGTACTTTGTCAAAATGTTTGTTTTCCGTATAGATGTGTCATTCTTGTGTGTCCTGTTGAGAGTGCCAACGAGATATTGAAATATTATTTTTATATATGTTGGATTTTGAAGGAGTTGGGAAGGAGTCAGAATAGAAAGACATTTTTATATGAGGAGTCGGCTTCTTTGAGGTTAAAGGAGACGACAATGGGAAAAAGTGGGTAATGGTTCGACCTGATTATCTTTTCAGGATTATATAGACGAGAACAATTAGGGAAAGGAAAGCCAAATTGTTGAGGAATTGACTATGTAGAAATGTTTGATGTGAGGAATGTAATGATTGTTTTATATATTATATGGTTTGTGTGATGTGATGATGATAATTTACAAAATCAATTGTTTAAATTGTTCCGGCAACTTACATCGATATTGCATCCCAAAATCCGGATAAGAAAATAAAGCAACGTATCTATGATAGCAAAAAAGCCAAACAAAAATTTACAGAACTGGCTACCCACCACTTTGTACACCAACGCAATTTCGACTTCAACAATCCAAAAATATTACACACAGAACAAAACAAATATAAACGTAACTTATTAGAAATGGTTTACATCAACAAAGATAAACACTGCATCAATTACAGAACAGACACATGTAAACTCAGGCGTAGCTACGCCAATATCATTAATCAAATTCAATATCGATAACATACATATATCATCATCGTATCACATAAAACATATATTATAACATTTAAAGCAATCATCACATTCCACTCATCAAAAATTTCTACATGGTTTAATTCTTCCGAAATTTGGCTTTCCTTTCTCTAATTATCCCCGCCTATATCATCCTGAAAGGATAATCAGCCCGAACCATTACCAATTTTTCCCCATTGTCGTCTCCTTTCAACTCAAAGAGCCGACACGACGAAATGTTTTCTGTCCCAACTTCCTTCCCAACCCCATCAAAATCCAATGTATACAACAACATCAATATCTCACTGGCACTCTCAACACGACACACAAGAATGACACATCTACACAGAAAACCAACATTTTGAGTGAGTACAAATCCTTCAATTGAATCTAAAATTTCTAGCACTGTATAAACTTAATTTTTTTCACATCGTACATGTATTTGTAAAATTTAAACAATGTTTATAAATCTCAGGCTCTGATTTATGTTCTGTTTTTCTGAACGGACGTCACACCAGACCGCATCTCACGATCTCCAAATAATGAACAATTAATAATTTAATGATGGTAGTAACAATCAAAACCATTTATTTATTTTGATTGATTGATTGAAATATTTTTTATTTTAAAAAGAAAACACAAACCAATGTGATTTTGAATAGTACAAAAAGTAAAAAGGCATGGCTAATGCAGTCTACTAGAGTTTGCCATTAGAAAACAAAAAACAAAAGACTATTCACCAAGAGAAAAAAAAAGAGTAACCGTGTGTAAAATATTAAACAATTATTAAGATAAAAGAAACAAATCAAACAATTTAAAATGAGATATAATGACAATTATGTAATAACACAATATGTAATTACCCTAGCTAATAATAATAATTAGAAAGTAAAGCAAGTACCAATACTATATAAACTTTAATTATTTGTCTATCAATTATAATTAAATTTATTTGAAGATCGTGAGATGCGGTTTGGTTTGACGTAGGTTTTTAGAAAAAAATTTTCTTTATCGTGCCAAGGAATCGATTTTATTGAGATCATCTTCAGAGCACAAAGTGTTTGTTTTCTGCGTAATTGTGGCGTTTTGAGTCCTGTTTAAACCGACACACAAGAATAACACCATTACGCAGTAAACAACCACCCTGAAGATGATCTCACTAATGATCGAAACGTTGGCACGATAAAGAAAATGTTTTTCTAAAACCTACGTCACACCAGACCTCATCCCACGATCTCCAAATAATCAATTTCGGTATGGTGAAATTCTTTAACATTCTTGACCCTATTATAGATTTGAAGAAAAATACATATATCGTAAAGAAAAAATTGAAAATTTGCTAGATTAATAGCCTTAGCTTGCTGCAAACGAAAAATAAACTTTTAGTTTTTTAATTTAATTAATTTAATAGAAATAGAGGTATATTTATAAATTAAAAATTAGGGTTTAAACTTGAAAATTATTAAATAGATTATTAAGCTAATTTTTTACTTATTCTAACCAAATTATTGTAGCGATTATTTTCTCATAAAGAACATGTAATGTTAATATACAGAAAGCAGAGTGTTAGTAACCAGAGCGAGGCGCTGAAATGGGTGCAATTTAAAGCAAAAAACTGAAAAACGCGTGAAAGTCGAGTATAAGCAAATTGCTTATAGCAGAAGCATATATATAACATACAGAAAAATTTTCATAATTTTCACTGGTGAAAAATCTGCTCACAACGGTATGAGAACTCTAAAATGACATTTAGTCAAATGTTGCATGGTAAGAGCAGGTATTGTAACATATTTATTTTTTAACGAACACCACAGTAACACAAAATTATAATATACGTTTATTAAATGTTAATAGTTTATCTCCGAGAAGGAGACAAATTAAATGAATAGTTTAATAAAACCAAGTGGGACGCTGGAAATCGAGGTAATTGTTTTCCCCGTACTATTTATTCAAGAGTGTAAGGTAATCTCATTTAACTGTGTAAATAAACAATTTCGGTGTTAGTTATTATGTTGTTTAGTTGTTAACTCCTTCCTTTTGAATAGATGAGGGGCGTAAAACCTAGAATCCCATAACATAAAGGGAATCAAGCTTTTAAGAATATTTTTAATACATTTATTTGATATATAAAACTACAAATTACGTTAATATGGGTTTGTATGTTGAATTTGTCATTGGTTTCTCTTGTGGGAGAAATTGCCCTGTGACAAACCTTCTTCGTACTTTTCAATCTTGACTCAATGAAGAAGGTCTTGGGGTAACTTTCGCTTCAATCGTCTTGGAGGTTCCTTGCGTGTTTAGTGAATGATCAAAATTCACTAGTTTTCATGGTCCGCTTAACCAATTAATATTTTTCAATTATTTAAGGTTTTTAGTTGTGATAAAAAAGTCAGTGTCACGACTGGGATTCGAACCCACGACCTTCGGCTTTGTATGCCGCTTATAGTGAGTGGTGAATTAAATGTAAATTCACTAGTTTTCGTGGTCCACTTGACCATTTAATATATTTCAATTAAGTAAGGTTTTTACGAGGTCACCGTAGCTCAAGTGGTAGAGTAGCGGCGTTTATAGCCGAAGGTCGTGGGTTCGAATCCCGCTCGTGACACTGACTTTTTTATCTCAACTAAAAAACCTTAATTAATTGAAAGTTATTGTAGTCATTTTAAACATATTATATGTTTGTTTTTTTATTCAAGGAACCTATTTGGAATAGCAAAGATTTTTACAGAATTATTTTATACAAGTCATTGATTTAGCTTTCCTTCAATTACGCTACTTTTTCGAAATGTGAAACAAGACACTCACCTTAACGGAACTCTCTAGAAGTCAGTTGGAGTAAAGGGAAGCAAATGGCTTTCATACGAAGCGAAAAGTAAAAAGGGTAGATCCCAGCTGTACCTTAGATATCAAAAAAACTTCAGAAACTTGCCAGACCGTGATGGGCTCTTGCATATATCCGTCTTCCTATCCGCAATAATTTTCGTTATTTTTTTCGCATATCGGTTGACGAGTTTTTTTTTTTTTTTTTTTTTTAAATGACAACCTTTTATAAATTTGCCCAGGGAATGTTTTAAAGGTGCGTCGAACTGTAATTAACTTTGACGCCAAGGTGAACAAGGATTTTCTCCGAGTCGTTACGACTTTCCGCCGCTTTTCATCTGTGCGCGGAATCTTAGCTGCTTATGCGATTTCAAATTCACGGACCGTAATGTTATGGAGATAGCATTTCCCAAATCAGTTTGTAGCGCAAACAGCAATCTAATTAGTTAACTTCCTCCATAGAACACAAGGTAAATCTTATTAAGAGGACACTAACTAACTGGAGAGTACTGTGTCAGCTCATAGAATCGTTCACGTACTAAGCTACATCCACACACGTCGACTTTATTATTAAAATAACATTTGCTTATTATTAAAAAAAAAAAATTTAATACATACAAACTGTGCGGAAGAGAGCTGGTTAATTACAACGAAAATGATTAAATTCGCCATTTGTTGAATTATTATTGTTTCCTATACAAATAATCTCATTACAGAAAAATAAGTGAAATTTCAAAAACATTTTACTTTCCTTATGTTAAATTGGAATTAAAAATGTAACAAAAAAAATGGAAATATGAAATCTTTTATACCATCGGTAGATGGAGAGTTTTAGAAAACATCTAGTCAGACTTTTGCTGATTCAGTTTCTATTTATATAAAAGTTCTCAGATCATCTTGGTAAAACAAATATTAATAAATTAACACAGTTGGTGGAGAGTTACAAGAAGTCTGCGACGAAAATGATGTCATAATCATAAATGAGTTAAACTTATGTTGTAATTCCAATTAATTCGAAAAAACGAAATGACCAAATAAAATAGAAAAGAAAAATTAATAAAAAATACAACTCATCAATTGAAAATAGATAAAATAATCTTAATAAACCTTTTGAATTAAAACACAAATTATTTTAACAATGACCAAAGCGATGACTTGCTCCTGCGATCTTCCCCTTATGGGCAAAAAAAAATTATCACACACNTATTTTTATATATATAATATAAACTCAGGCAATCTTCTTCTTTATCATATGTCTTCTTGACATAACGATAACTCAGGACATTGAAGGATGTTGACTTCAGTGTTGTCTCTGGTTCTTCTTTTTTTTCTTCTTCCTTCTACTTCGAGAGGTTCTAGGTTGGCATTCATGAGTTTTATGACGAAGTACACGTCCTGGAGTTCTCTTCTACTTCTGTATTGGATATGTGTGCCCTTTGTTTGTGTGCGTCTCACCGGTGCCTCCAAATTTGTGCGGAGCACTCCAAGGAATTCGAAAAAACAATATAACCAAATAAAATAACTGAACTTATAATTTTTTCCATTCACTAATTTTCGTGGTCCGCTTGACCAATTGCTATCTTTCAATTAATGAAGGTTTTTAGTTGAGATAAAAAAGTCAGTGTCACGAGCGGGATTCGAACCCACGATCTTTGGCTAGATACGCCGCTGCTCTACCACATGAGCTATCGTGGTCTCGATCCACTCGGAAACTAACAGTAATAAGTTTAAATGAAGCATACCTTCACTAAAGCTCTCCGTCGCCATTTCATTTGTCGCCGAGAATCAAATAGGTTACACGACATTTGAAAAATGGCAAAAAGGAGGGAGAATTCAAAAGGTGCGGTTGAGATGGGAAGTTAGTGTCCGAGTGGATCGAAGTCGATAGCTCAAGTGGTAGAGCAACGGCGTATCTAGCCGAAGATCGTGTGTTCGAATCCTGCTCATCACATCAAGCGATTACATACAATATTTGCTGATGCAGGAGCGCCTCAACCATTTCTTTTTTTAGGTCTTCCTTCCTTAACATCTTTTCCCACCATTAGTCGGTGCGCTCCTGATCCTGACAGTCATAGTTGTGTTACGTGTTCCACTTTAAACTTGATTGAAGATTTCATAGTCCTCGCAAAAATATTTTAATTCATCTTCCTATTTCACTACAGATGTTTTTATACGATCACAATGTCAAAATCTATTTTCCTCGTTTACCCTAATTGAAATGGAAACTTGATTTAATTGGACTTCTAACTCAAAATGGCTAGGAGAGACAGGATTGTTTGTGTTGCAAATAGGTTTCGAAAAAATTCACAGTAACATGAATTTGTACCTAGTCGTAAGAAATTTTTCTCCATTTTGAATTTTATCCGCAAAACAAACCCTGAGTCGTAAGGCAGGCTTATTTAAAGGTAAATTTTTCTTATGAAATTGTTTGTAAACCGAAAAAAAAGAGTTGTAAGTTGGCTACCTTAAGGTATTCTCAGAAGTTTTAGTAATTGTTAAATAAGTGTAAACGAAAAACATTTAGAGTACGTCATTGGATTTCGTGGTTCAATTGACCAAATAACGTATTTCAATTAATTAATCTTTATTTGAGGTATAGGTAGAGATAAAAAAGTCAGTGTCACGAGCGGGATTCGAACCCACGACCTTCGGCTTGATACGCCGCTACTTTACTACTTGAGCTATCGTGACTTTCATCCCCTCGGACACCAACTTCCTGTCTCAACCCAAATTTTGGAAGCCGAAGGTCGATTGCATGACATTTGAAAAATGGCTAAAAAGAAGGAAAACTCAAAAGGAGGGTTAAATTTACAGTTCTGTTACTTGTTTTATTTCTTGAGCTCACCATTTGCAATCTCTTTTGATTCCGGTAAGTACAAGAAAATCTGGATTCAGAGCTCATTCCTTAATCCTTCTTACGACGCTTGTTTTACCTTCAATGATCTATTTAACGTTATTGTCAAATTAAAAGATAAAAAGGGAGCAGTTCGTGAATTCCTGACGAATTCTATAAAAATGTCGTGCGTGAATTCCTTGATTTTTTGCTCTACCGGGACAATTTTTTTATGACACCGCGTACGTTCCCTCGTTTTTGAGGGTGGGATGGTGTTATTCGCACGCCTTCTTATTATAGACAAATTTGTTGCTTTAATTGTGTTGGAAAAAATTTTTCTGTTTTACTTCTTGACACTTTCTTGACTCACGTTGCCTTAGAGAAACACAAAATTTAGCGAATTTGTAAAGCTAAAATTTTCTGCGGGCTGAGTCGGAGTTCATGAGTTTATCGGAAAGTTGGTTTTGCCCTATTTTATTTTTTCAGCTCTATTTTTTTTAGTTGGATTAGAATTTCGATACACATTTGTTTCTAGGGCAATCTGTAATGTTTCCTCAATCATCAAATTTCACAATGTTATTTATAGAGGCATTTTTTTGGGGGGGGAGACAGTGTTCGTTTTTCAGAAGAATAACTGGTTTTTATATCCATACCAATTGAATGGATTTAAAATTTGATAGCACTTTCTTTAGACGGTATGTAATCTTTCTTTAAACTTAAACTCCAAAATTTTACTATTTTCAGCAATTTTTCCAAGTTCCGGTTTTTTTTTGTTTTTTTTTTTAATGCATTTTTATTTAGTAACACTTTTTATACGATTGTCTGTACTTTCCGGTTAACGAACAAAGGATTTTTGCATTATATTATTTATTTACTCCACTCCTACGCATTGGATTCTGCACTTTTTGTTTAACCACTTAACTTCTAAAACGTTATTTTAAGTACTTATAAAGGTTAGAATCTCATGAAATGAGTTTCGTTTTGTACGTTGGTGTGCTGATGAAGTTTAATTTTTTTTTTTTTTGGTGGAAAGGATCTTTAACTACCCCTATTAAAGTGCAATAAATACTTGAATACAGAACTTCATTAAAAATACAATTAAGATTGTTTACCATCTACCAGGAAATGCCAAAAACATTTAAAAACAAACAAATTAATTAAGTTCTTCATTCTGTACAACATTTCTGATATTATCTCACGGAATAGTAACAGATAACTTTCTTCAGAAAAAGTAAGGACAGAACACTAGATTCGTAACCTAAAAAACATTTAAAAACTTATAAAGCTGAAAAATTCATTAGCCTAGTTTCAATTTTTGCATGAAATGTTAATTTTTAACTCCTAATTTATTGAATTATTTTGAAAAAATCTTTTCTTTCATATTTACATATACCAATACATGAATGAAATATTTAACTTAATGATTTGATTTTAATTAATCATTGATTTATCATACCTGTTTAAAGTAGAATGACCTGAGATTTCAGTGAGTTTACAAAGCAATAAATTTTTACTTGATATAACGACAAATTGCCTGTCGTTTTAACTTTTAATGGGCGTTAATTTACCTGTATTTAATTTCAGTCCATTTTATAAAGAAAAACAGATTTAAAGCTATACCAGCCATAAAAGGGTTAAAACAGCCTTGGGAGAATTTGTCAACGTTGAGTCGTGTTTAAAGAAGTAATTTATAAAAGGGAAACAACCTGGAAATGAGTTCGTCAAAAATGGTCTTTCCTTTCTAAATTAAATAGCTTTACGGCTTCTGTTTTTTTCATTCATCACGGGTTGATGGACTTTCAGCCCTGCCCATCTCTTAATGCATCATTACTAAAAGAAAATGATCGTCGCAAAACGAAATGGCTCCGATTTTGTCAAGTCCTCGTTTGTGTCTTTAACTCATTTACAGAGTTTAACTAAGGAAATGGGCGCAATTAAGTTACCCGAGATAGGTCGGGCTCATTGTACCTAAAGGTTTCGAGGATAAGACGGAAATTCAGGATTTTTCTTTTTACTGTCAGAGTTTCAGAAGTGATTCTTCTTTTCACTGCGTCGCACCGTCGACCTACTTCCATCCTTCCTGCCTGGGGAAAACGCGAGATTGAAAAACTAATAAAATCTGAACCCATGGCCCAAACGAAACGGGACGGATACTGATATGGACTTGCAGGTGCACGTGTAGTAAACGTTCGTCCCAAAATAATATCCGTAAGTTATACTTTAAAAACAATATAACGAAAGAAGGCACCCTTACTTTATTTTTAAAAATATTTTTGAATAGTGTTTTTTAACTTCACTTTCTAAGGAAAGTAAAGTAAATAATGTAATTCCGCTTATAAAGGACGATTTTACGTTCACCAACATTTTTGGTGTCGTGAACGAGGGAACAAACCACTTTACAATATTTCTTGGAAACAATGTGTGGTGATTAGTAACCCTTAGTCGAAGATTATTCAAAAATCGTGATCGAAATCCAGACGCATCTCACGATTTCTGCATAAGTTTTGATCTTTATTGAGATCATCTTCAGAGCCTGGGATTCACAAACATTGTTTAAATTTAACAAATACATGAAGGGCACAATTACGCAGAAAACGAACACTTTGATTGAGTAGAAATACTTTGATTGAATATAAAAAATATTATTTTTGCATTGTATAAATTCACTTTCTTCCACATCCTACATGTATTTCTTAAATTAAAAAAATGTTGGTAAATCCCAGGCCCTGAAGATGATCTCAATAAAAATCGAAACGTAGGCACGATAAAAAAAATGTTTTTCTGAAACCTACGTCACATCAGACCGCATTTCACGATTTCAAACAATTTTCAATAAAAAAATCATGTGTTTAGTCGGGATTCGAACACGGGACCGCTAGCGTGGCAAATGCGTCGGACGCCCAAACCTGTCGGCTATCGCGATCCTGATTTCATGGTTTAACACACAAACAAGCAAAAACAAAAATAAATAATAAACAAAAGAAAAACTAACTAAACACTGCAAGATTTTGACAATTCTTCCTCTCCCAAATCAAGCCTATCGAGAATTTTTTGTATTTCGTTATTTCGTTAAAGAATGCATTGTGACTCCATTACTCAGGCGTAAATTTTTTATAAAACACCCAGTCAAATTAAAAAACAGAAAGCTTGGCAGAACAAACAGTAAGTTAATTTATTCATTTAGCCAACAGCCTTTAACCTTCAATAAGGTGAAAATTAATTATAAAAATAAAAAGGCAAATAAATAATAGTAATAAATAATAAATAAATCAATGACATGAGCGGGATTCGAACCCACGATCTTCGGCTAGATGCACCGCTGCTCTACCACTTGAGCTATCGTGACCTCGTAAAAACCTTAATTAATTGACAGATATTAATTGGTCAAGCCGACCAGGAAATCTAGTGAATTTACATTTAATTATATTTTTAAAAAAGTTTCTTCATTTTTTCGTTCTATTTAGTATAAAGAGTTTTTTTTCTAGTACTTTCATTATTTTGGGAAAGAAGTATCAAAATAACTGAAAAATTTGGGCGTCGGTGGCCGCAACGGTTTAGCCGTTGACACGGCGCTCATCCCTGTTCGGTAAAGGTCCCGGGTTCGAATCCAGCGGCCCTGCATTCGAACCCGACATACTTAAAAATGGGCTGTTTTTCAAAAACACGTGCACTCCGAGGGTTGATATAACCTCTGCTCTCGCTAACCCTCCAAAAAAAAAAAAAAACTGAAAAATTATATTTTTAGGAAAAATACACATCAATTTTACATTGAGGATGAATGACAAATCATAGTTTTTTAGTAGAGGCAACAGTTTTGTAATCTGTAAGTATTTATAAAACAAAAAACTATTACTTAAACTTAAGACTAACAAATTTGAAACTGATAAATTTGGCTTCTAATTAATTTTGCACTTCTTGACCAACTTTCTAATTTACCTCTCAAAAATGAAAGGCTGCTTTACAACACCATAGTTAAGCCGGTATGGACTTACGGACTGGAAGTGCGGTGTTCAGACAAATATTCCAGCATCCACCGTATTCAAACTGTCCTTAATACTACGAAAAATACCAGATGGTCCATTTTATATATCGAACCTAACTACACATACAGATATACAAATCCCTTTTGTGCAAGATGAAAACGATTCCCGTTAGCGTAAATTTCATAAAAACCTCCCAACTAAAGTAAATCAGCACATCAGACACCTCAGACTGAAAAGACAATGGTCGCGAGATCTCCTAGAAAGTGATGGTGATGATAGTTAAAGTGATAATGACACAAGTATCAATTAAATAGGCAATTCAATTAATTAAGGTTTTAAGTGAGGTAAAAAGTCAATGTCACGAGCGGGGTTCGAACCCACGACCTTCGGCTAAAAGGCAATATTTTATTAACATTGGAGTAATATCAATGGGTATCTTCTCCGCTCTTGTTTTTAAATTTGTATATATTACCTTCCTCATTGTTACTTGTTACCTACTTTAAAATGGTTGTAATGTACCAGAAATTACAAAAAAAATATATATATATTTTGCTTGATGTTGAAAAAAAAATAAATCTCATAGATGCACGATCCTCTTTTCATTTATATAAATACAGTATTGATTAAAAACTTTTATCTTATTGTTGACTATATAAATGACAATTTATCAAAAATGAAATGGATTTTGAAAGAATGCACGATAAAAGTGCAGGAAAAGTTGCAAAAATGTACTTTTTGCGCGATTAATAAAATTTATGATTGGATTTATGTGAATGCCTCGAGGCTTTTATGTTATATAATATACGTTTACTTTAAAGTCCATAAAGACCCAAAAAACTACCACGAGGTTATTGAATGATCCGTTAGCACAGAATGAGTTTAAAAAATTTAACCAACGGTTGTAGGGAATTAAATATTAAGGTTAAAAGAGGGCAATTGGGGGGTGAAAGCGATTGAGCACGAGTTCTCAATGTGAAGAAAAGGGCTCTTTTATGAGGCTATCCGAGACGGATGTCTACCGACTAATAATTTCTCCAAACTCATTGAAGCTCCCGTCAACTGTTCATTGGGCTTCACGGGTTTCAAGGAGGCGACCTAACCGCCGTCGGCCCCCCTAGAGCAACCGACCTTTCAACTCGAGAAACACGATGTTAGCTAAATGGAAAAGTTTCCTCCAAATTGCCTGGGTTGGAAGCTTTTAAAGTAAATTCGGTCCAATGGATTTCCATCCGTGCCTGTCGATGCGGGAAACGCGAACGTGCATTAACATATTTTCACGGGTTGAAAGTAGGCAGTTACTAAATATTCCCTAAATACAAAAGCCACGAAAAGTCCTTTAAGGTCTTATATCAAATTGCTTCATTTAACATGAAAACCAATAAAAAACATGACGATCTTGAATTTCACATCTTTGCCGGAAGGCTTTTACTCAAAGTTTAAAAGTGAACCTAGAAGTGAGGTCAAATCACAAGTCAATTACCATATAATAAATGTGGCATCCGCAATAATAAAAGCCATTATATTTTCGATCTTGTTTGAGAGGGCATGAGCGGCATACTTTGATGTAGAACGCTTATTTAAGCGTTTTTACATAAATATTTTATTTGTAATGTGTGTTTCTTAGTGAACTGTTGTTTCATAATTTGTTGAATCGTGAGTAGGGCTAAATAATGTGGTAGTTTAGAAAAACGCTTTTTCATTTTTTTCCGACGTTTCGATATTTATTCGGGTCATCTTCAAGGCCTAGCTAAATTAAAAAACATATTGATAGGAAAAAATACCATTTAAGATGTAAATATAAATTATTCAGAAATCGTGAGATTAGGTCTGGTGTGATGTAGGTCTCAAAAAAACATTTTTTTTGTCGTGCCAACGTTTCGATCTTTCTTGAGATCATCTTCAGGGCCTGGGATTTACACAAATTGTAAATTTAACAAATACATGTAGGATGTGAGAAAAAGTTAATTTATACAATGCCAAAAAAAATATTTTTTTATATTCAATCAAAGTTTTTCAAGTGTTTGTTTTCTGCGTAATAACCTACATCACTCACAATTTCTGAATAATTATGGACTGCCACTAATCATCAAACGGAAATATAAATTTTTAACCAAATATGTCATTCTCACATAAAATGTGGTGCTATTGTTGTGGTGTCATATTGGTGTTGTTTGAAAATATTTTGAAACGTGGATTTATACTATGCAGTTTTTGGATGATTAGGACAGAGTTTGGGACGCGATAAATCTGGGAAATTTTCTTTGATCATAGACGGTTTTATTTAACTCAAAGGAAGTCGAGAATGAAGATTTTCTAGATAGATTTGGGATTCGGCATTCAATTTGGAAAAGAAGTTTGAACGATAACAAAGGGAAAGGAAGTATAAAAATAAAATTTAATAGTTTATTTGCTTTATGAAGTTGGCGTAGCAATGGCTGAGTTTGCATGTATCTGTTAATGTATGAGTCTCTATTAACCTTCGATGATGGAAAGGGGAAAGGATCCTTTAAAAACTGCGCCATCTATTTTTACACAGGCGATCTAGAACACATGAGGGTACAGGATTAGGAGTATTTGGTCGTGGAACCAAATATCCGGAACCCATGGAAAATACACCAGTATCTTCCAAGTCTACGTAATCGCGAGAAATACTAAATCATGTCAGATAGCCAAGCAGCCATCAAAGTACTAATCTCAAACATTATTAGTTCAAAATGGCGCTGAACTTCAAAACCAAATTAACATAATAGGTATGCAAAATAAAGTCATCCTCTGCTAGGGCTTAGGATACATGGGAGTAGTAGGCAATGAGAAAGCGGACACCCATACAAGAAAAGGGACCTCAGACAATAGAATAAAAAGAAAATGAGGGAAGAAAAAAAGAAAATGTAACTGTGTCCTAATAAATTTTGGAAAGCAAGAAATAATAAAATGTATCAAGTATGTAGCAGGAAAAACTGCGAATCTTAACAGAATTCTTAACAGGGCACTGCAAAATAAACGGACATTTAAAGAAGATTGGCATAAACCAACACGGCACGTGCAGATTCTGCAAAGAAGCAGATTTGGTGTCTCCTCTTTTTCTTTGCACAATCTAACAGAATGAATTAAAAGAAGTAGTAAAAAACTTCAAATCCTCAATGGATTCTTAACAGTTCACTGGACAATTAACAGACATTTAAAGAAGATTGGCATAACCCAACACGGCACGTGCAGATTCTGCAAAGAAGTAGATGTTGGTGCCTCCTCTGTTTCTTTGCACAATTTAACAGAATGAATTAAAGGAAGGAGGAAAAAACTTCAAATCCTGACAGGATTCTTAACAGGACACTGGAAAGTAAACGTACATGTAAAGAAGATTTGCATAACCCAGCACGGCATGTGCAGATTCTGCACAGAAGCAGATTTGGTGTCTCCTCTTATTCTTTGCACAATCTAACATAATGCATTAAAAGAAGCAGGAAAAATTTCAATCCTGGCAGAATTCTTAACAGGACTCTGCAAAATGGACATTTAAAGAAGATTGGAATAATCCAACACGGCACGTACAGATTCTGCAAGGAAGCAGAGTAGACACCAACATACTTATTAACTTCACTAATTTCGTGGTCCGCTTGACCAATTAAATCATTACAATTAATTAAGGCTTTTAGTTGAGATGAAAAAAAGCTATGGCACGAGCGGGATTCGAACCCACGATCTTCGGCTAGATACGCCGCTGCTCTACCACTTGATAGTGTCACGATAGCTCAAGTGGTAGAGGAGCGGCGTATCTAGCCGAAGATCGTGGGTTCGAATCCCGCTCGTGCCATTAGCTTTTTTTCAACTCAACTAAAAACCTTAATTAATTGTAATACTTATTAGCAAATTGTGGCCCTATACTTGCCCACAGGAGAAAATGCTTTCGGCTGTCTAACATATGCGTAGAAGAAATTCAAACACTGAAACTCTTTGCACTCAAATTGTTCGATGAACTATGACTCACTGGTGTGCTATAGGCACAGAAAGGAAGGTACAATAGCAGTTAAAAGGCGCAGTCCGTAATAAACGCTGACTAATCATCTACATGTACATATACCTGTACATAATTCGTATATAAATTGTACTACTTTTGTTATTTAGTCACTGAAGATGATCTGAATTAGATCGAAACGCGTCTGACGAAATAAATGCCTATTGGGAAAAAGACTACCCATTATCTTAAAACTTTATAAATTTGCCATGTGGGCACGGAAAACAACATGAGTAGTTGCCAATGTTTCGGTCTCCTTGGTTTATAAATGACATTGTAAACGATATTTTGTCTTTATTGCTATCCTGTATGGGACCAGTTGGTGACTGGTGATAATGGGCGAAGGTGTTAACAGTATTAGCAGAAGGCTAGAGATCATCTTTCCGCCTCCATTAGAGCGAAGGACACTTAGCCGAGTGGTCCCCATTACCCACCGGCCCCTTAATACCATCTTAATAATTGCATTTACCCGGACAACACGGTAGGAGAGATGTTGCCTCGAATTGTTTAACTGTTCTGGATTGCACTGTGAAAGCCCATCTTTAGTTAAGCCCCTGGCTTGTTGTAAAAACCTTTACAACCTGGGGAAAACACGGTTGAAAATAATATATCTTATGAAACAAGGAAGAGTTCTTTCTTTGAAAGTATATTGTATATTTCTATTTTCTTCATACAAAACTATATTTCCTTTCTTTAATAATATTTTTATTTCCACTTTTATATATGCTTTGCAATTTGTTTTGTAGCTAAATTATAACAAACGAGTAATTTTCAGACCAATTCAATTTAACCGGCATAAATGTAAGGACAAATAAAAACGTAACAGTTGAATATTTGTTATAGATATAATACAATATAATACACAATAATCTTAAATTGACTCAGTGGAATACTAAAAAAACACAGTAAAATTTTTAAATGGCAAAAAACCTAAAAACAACAGATCCGCATTAAAGTTAAACTTGTTCAAACCATGAAACGCAGGATCAAGCAGGCAGATTAAAAAAAACTCAAATGGCAATTACACACGAACTCCAGCAAAGGATTAACTATCACTCGACTATTACTTCAAAGGTCACAGAGCAAACTACCGATGAGACTTAACCTGCCCTTCTCTTTGGCAGTGGATTTTCTCCACTGCTCAAAAAAATGTTATAAACCCAAGGATGGAAAACGGCTCAAAAAAATCAGGCTGGATCATACTAGCTAAAGAATGAAATTACGAGAAATTAAAAAACATTATTTTCTAGGAAAGAACATATTAAGCTCAAAAATACCAAATCTGTATAATATATTCAACAAAAGGAAAATTACGAAAATAAGATAACAGTTTTTAGCATTTATTCATTTCGTACAATAAGTAATCATTTTTCATGAGAATTTCTCAAAAACAATATTTTCTTAAATAATATTGTTATTGTCATTTTTCTTCAGTACATTGTTTTATTAAGTTGTATTTTATCATGTTATTTATTTGATTCCGTAGAATAGTTATTCCCGTTATTTAAAAATTGTTTTTCCATTTTTTTACGTATTCCATAAAAGAAATAATGTAAGTGACGAAAAGGTTAAACATCCAATTACCAGTTTGGTATACCATACGAAGAATATCTCAAAAATAATATTTTGTTATAATTTGTAATTGAATTTTATTAATTTTATTTAAATATTATCAATAATAAAATAAGCCATGGATTGAGAAGAGACTGGTTATTTTAAACAATAAACCTTTTTTATTTTGGAAATGAATGTATTTTGTGCTGGTCTAATGAAAAATATTTCTTTGCTATATGTCGAAAGCTTCAATATTTGCAAATAAAATTGTTCGGACGTTTATTTGATTTTTTAAATGTTAAAAATGGTAAAGATGGACACAGTTAATTAGATATTTATTTAGAAATCGTGACATGCGGTCTGGTATGATGTAGGTTTCAGAAAAACATTTTCTTTATCATGCCAACGTTTCGATCATTACAGAGATCATCTTCAGGGCACAAGGTGGTTGTTTACTGTGTAATAGCGTCATTCATGTATGTCGTGCACTCTCAACAGGACTCACAAGAATGCCACAATTACGCAGAAAACAAACACCTTGTGATCTGAAGATGATTACAGTAAAGATCGAAACGTTGGCACGATAAAGAAAATATTTTTCTGAAACCTACATCACACCAGACCGCTTCTCACGACTTCTAAATTATTTAATTGTTGTTGATAAGATATTTATTTAGAAATCGTGAGATGCGGTCTGGTGTGATGTAGGTTTCAGAAAAACATTTTTTTTATCGTGCCAACGTTTCGATCAAAGTGTTTGTCTTCTGTGTAATTGTGTCATTCTTGCGTGTCGTGTCGAGAGTGCCGTCGAGGAAATCATAAAATCGTCACCTGTAAAAGCTTGTTTCTAGTTTTAAATATTAGTCTTCATTCAATAATCATTTTATTAGGTTTCATGGTCCACTTTAATAATTGCATAAATGAGGGAAAACTCAAAAGGTGGGGTTTAGATGGGAAGTTGGGGTCCGAGTGGATCGAAGTCACGATAGCTCATGTGGTAGAGCAGCGGCGTATTTAGCCGAAGATTGTGGGTTCGAATCCCGCTTGTGACACTGACTTTTTTATCTCAACTAAATCCTTATTTAATTGAAAGATATTAATTCGTCAAGCAGACCAAGAACACTAGTAAACTTAATAAGTTAAAATGAACTATATCTTCACTAAAGCTCTCCGTCGCCATTTCAATTGTCGTCGAGAATCCAAACCGATTAAACGACATTTGAAAAATGGCAAAAAGGAGGAAAATTTAAATGGTTAAGATGTTATTTGGTCAATCGGACTACGAAATTCAATGAATGTAATAAGTTAAATGAAGAATTTCTTCAGTAAAGCTCTCTGTGGCCATTTGATTTGTCGCGGAGAATCCAATCCGATTGCAAGACATTTGAAAAATGGCTAAAAAGAAGGAAAACTCAAAAGGAGGGTTGAGATAGGAAGTTGGTGTCCGAGTGGATCGAAGTCACGATAGCTCAAGTGGTAGAGCAGCGGCGTATTTAGCCGAAGGCCGTGGGTTCGTATACCGCTCCTGACACTAACTTTTTCATTTCAACCAAAACCTTACATAAAAAGATTAATTCATTAATATTAATTCTAAATTTACTCACAAGTTAGAGAAAAATTCGTTGGTCATTATTCTAGAATTAGGACCTTTATAACTAAATTAATATAACTTGACAATTTAATAGATAATTATATATATGACACTTTAGTAAATTATGAAAATGCGAGACTTAAGAAGGATTTTAACGAACAAAAATTTAAATTACTACAGCGATGACGATAAATCTTACTTGTAAAACCGTGAAGATACCGCCAGTAATAATTCCGGGATAAGGAAAAATAGCACGAAAGCTTGGGGATCGGAATAACCCGAGATCCGACAAATAAATTTAGCTACATCATGGCGAAAAGAAAGATACATTCATTAATTTTTCAACTAAATGAGGAATGAGAATCGGCACATAGCTGTCTAAAAACCTGAAGGAGTTATTTTCAAAATTGCCGCCTATAAACTTCAAATGAACCCCTTGTGGGCTTCTCTGAGCGCAGAAGTCCCACCTCTATGGCATTGCGACCTCGTTGCGTCTTACACCATTACCCTGACTGCTGAGTCCAACGAAGTAACAATTAGTGCCACCATTTCCTGGTTTTTATTGGTATGTGTCCTCCGGGTGCAACACTGGAATTAAGCGTGAAACACACTTAACCGATACAACGCTATGCGACGCTACCCGATGCTACCCGACGCCTTGTCACGTTTTGATAGGGTGTGCACATCTTCCCGACGCAAGCACACACCATGTACAGCCACACAGTGTGTATCACAAATCAGTATCACGATCGCAACGCCTTTTTTGTTCTTAATGCACTATTTTGAACAAAACCATGAAATAAATTGTTAGTTAAATTTTATGAGCACAACCTTGTAATAAATCGTTTGTTAAACTTATTTTTTTTAAAATAAAGTTATTCTGGTGTGTTGACAAATTTTTTGCCTAACGATCAAAATTAAATAATTTTTTATAAAAACTCATGAATTTTTGATCCCGTTTAAATTGATTTACATTAAAGTACGAATGTTGTAATCAATATAACGACAAAATTCTATATACATAGTTTAAAATAAACTACAAAAAATATGAGTTATATGTAAATATGAGTTACTCGACGAAAATGGTGTAATTTCATGAGCAAAACGATGTAATAAATTGTTAGATAAATTTTATGAACAAAACTATCTAATACAATGTTAGTTAAATTTTATGAACAAAACTATGTAATAAATTGATCGTTAAATTTTATGAGCAAATGTATGAAATAAATTGTTAGTTAAATTTTATTAACAAAACCATCCAATACATTGTTAGTTAAATTTTATGAACAAAACTATGTAATAAATTGAACGATAAATTTTATAATAAATCCGTAAAATAAATTGTTAGTTAAATTTTGTGAACAAAACCGTACAATAAATTGTTAGTTAAATTTTATGAAAAAACTATGTAATAAATTTTAGTTAAATTTTATTAGTAAATCCGTGTAATAAATTGTTAGTTAAATTTTAGGAGCACAACATTGTAATAAATTGTTTGTTAAACTTATTTTTAAAAAATAAAGTTATTCCTGTGTTTTGATAAATTTCTGCATAACCATCAAAATTAAATAATTTTGTATAAAAACTCATGAATTTTTGATCTCGTTTAAATTGATTTACATTAAAATAAGAATGTTGTAATCAATATAACGACAAAATTACATATACATAGTTTGAAATAAACTACAAAAATATGAGTTATTACGTTACTCGACGAAAATGTTGTAATTTCATTAGGAAAACGATGTAATATATTGTTAGTTAAATTTTATGAACAAAACCGTACAATAAATTGTTAGCTAAATTTTATGAAAAAACCATGTAATTAATTATAGTTAAATTTTATGAGCAAATCCGTGTAATAAATTGTTAGTTTAATGCATTATACCAAAAAATGGTATTCCTGTTTTGATCAGTTTTCTACCACTTTTGTCTTCCATCCACTCTGACACCAACTTCCTATCTCAACCCCACCTTTCGAATTTTCCCTCCTTTTTGCCATTTTTCAAATGTCGTGTAATCTATTCGATACTCGGCGACAAATGAAATGGTTGAGATAGGAAGTTAGTGTACGAGTGGATCGAAGTCACGCTAGCTCAAGTGGTAGAGCAGCGGCGTATTTAGCTGAAAGTCGTGGGTTCGAATCCCACTTGTGACGCTTACTTTCTTTCCTAAACCAATGTCTTATTTAAAGATTAATTAATTGAAAAACCTTCTTCGGTCAATCGGAACACGAACTCTAATGAATTTAATAATAAAATCTATTGAAGAGAAATCAAGTTAAAGAAATATAGTAGAAAAAAACAGTTCTTCGTTCCAAGACTGAACACTACTTCTTCAAAAATGTTAAAATATATTGTTTTAAGGTTTTCCGGACAACAAAAAGTGCAATTATTTCCGAAAAAGAAATACTTTTCAAAATTAGAATCTAATTATGAAGTAGAATTAAAAAAAAAATTAAATCAGAACAATGCACTGCTCGTCCGAAAAACAGACATACTCGCTCGAGATTTGCTAAATATAGTAAAATTTTGAAGTTTGATGCTTTGACAAACATAAAAAAACTCCTTTAAAAGGATGCTTATTGACATTTAACTATATTGAGAAGAAATGGTGTAAAAAAAATAAAAAAAACTGTTACTCCACTAATATTACAATACCAAAGATTTATTCATTTGATCATTTTTTTCGAGTCACCTTTTAAAGATGTTGACTGTTTATCGTAAGGATTATTTTAAAATTTGTCTCCATTATTGTCGAAATTGAAAGGCAATCAAAGCTCTGTTGATTATAATGTATAAGTAGAATAGCCATGTCAAGACGTACTTAAAAAGTACCAGTGGAATTGTTACAAAGCTAATTTTACACTTTTTTTTCACCTCTGAAGGCATAGCACTCAAGGAAATATATCAAGAAATATATATGGATTTTTTATGTATGGTATGCATAAGGGTGGTTATTTTCTTCATTATTTTCAATGTTTAATTAATGTCTTTCAAGGCATTTAAACTTGTAAGTTAATTAGCGTAAATTATCTAATATAAAGCATGGGTGTGATTATTAATATTTAAAGTTCTTACACATTCACTTGGCACATGTTAAAATCAAAGTGGTTTTAGAAAAATGAATTTTTCGGTTGAATTGATTCGATGGGTTGTAAACGGCGGAGACCATTTTATTCTTGACACAGCGTTTAGAGTTGTAAATGTTATCCTGTGCAAACATTTTGAAAAAGCAGTAATTGGAATGCAAAAAAACTTTATAATGAACGCGGCAATTTTTCTTCAAATGTCACAGCGTATTGGAAAGAAACGATGACTGCAACCCGCTCTAATTAAGGTAATTTTCTGTTTTGGAGTACAATTTAATTTTAACTGCTGAGAGAAACACGGTTTGACTGTTTTATGACATGGCCGAGCCGTTTCATTCGCAAAGTTGCTTATTCTAATTTTCATCCTGACTTTTCCCTGAGCCGAGCATTATTTGCAGATAGGCCGCTTTAATGCTCAACCTCACCTGTTATGCGAGTCGTTTGGCTAATTAAGTCAACATGCCAGCGGTGGAGAGGAAATAGCAACTGCCTCTTCTTCATCACCCAAAAGGCTATTTCGGTTGCAGAGCCTTTCTATTTATTTAGCGGTGAAACTAACACTACACTGGAAACACATACATCATTAAATAGGCAGGTCCTATTCATTGTTTTTATTGTTTTCTTACGCTAGGCACAATAAAAGATAATTTGCTTTTACAAATGCCTGCTGAGAAAATAAAACTCAAAACAAAAGATTACAATTAATTTAGAAAACTGTATTTCAAACAAATTTAAACAAACAGATACACTGAAAATCAAAATATTTATCGTGTTAGCATAAAATCGAAGGTTGAAAATTCTCGCATAAAAAAAACTTTATCTTTGGCGGAGATTATTTGCTTTTTTAAAGTGTTTGATTATATATAAAGTGGAAGGTTTATGCCGACAAACAGCTGAGGTCATCGCCGGTCCTCCGCGTGTATTCCTTCTATTTCCTGTCTTTTTCGCGTATTTTATATTCAACTGAAGCCATTTGAGCATCTCAATCTGGTTACTGACTTTCTGCTTTTACTTGTATATTACGTCGTTATTTTAAAATTCTAGCCTCTTGTTAGTACCTCAGGTTGTCAATTTGAAAATAGATACACAACATACAATACATAACATATATATCGCTACAAATATAGAAGTCTGGTTACATTCACTCCCCCAGATTACTCGATATTCCTCGGGGCGGGGTAAATAACCCCTTCCTTTCACGCTAATAAATTACATTCATCCTAATATATTAGCATAAACACCACACAAACACGACACAAAAACTTCAGACACAACACAAGCACAGCACAAACACACATAAACTATATACATTTGAAAATCCTATGGCCCTGAGGTACCGGTACAACGATTTGTGCCCGCTGCCGTGCCCAAAGACTACGCACAGGTCCGATGATATTCCAAAATATTGCCTATAAACGACGAGGTCCTCTGGCTGCTTCTTTGGCCGCCCTGTCTGCTGCTTCGTTCCCGGCTACCCCTATGTGGCCGGGAACCCACACCAGTACGACCTTCTTCCCAACTGTGTCGATCTTTTTTAATTGTTGTTTTATTTTGTTTACTAATGGATCCACGGTGTTTCTTCTTCTGAGCTTCTGCACCGCACTGAGCGAGTCGGTATAAATTACAAATGATTCTTGGCGCTGACTTTTTATCATGCTCAGTGCGAGGGATATGGCATTTAGTTCCGCCGTGTACTCGCTGGCGGCGGGAGGGAGTTTTTTGTTTCTCCCTCCGTGTACACGGCACACCCCACGCCCTCTGCCGTTTTTGACCCGTCTGTCTGGCATCCGTATATTGGTTTTTCAGGGCTTCAAAATTACTTTATATACGTAGTGGGGTGTCTTATAGTATCCAATAAAAATTGATTATAAATCAGCAATATTATTTTTTAATCTTATTTATTTTTTTAAATTATTTTTTTATTATGCGAGTTCGCTACTGCAAAGGTCATATCAACCATCGGGGAGTGGGTTTTTTTTAAACTAGTATTACTTATTTTTGCATTTAATCACGAGATATATTTAAGAAAAACGTACCAAAAACAGTTTTCTACACGCCATTTTTATTAATATAAAGGAGTGATTTTTGCACAATAAAAATCTCGAAATTTCAAGAAAATTTTTGAAAAACGTAAATAGAATAAAACCTCCCATTTAAGATAGGAAAAATATTTATATAGGCTGTTCTTTGCAACACGCTTCCTTCATGGCAGCCATATCAGAATTGGCTAATCGCGTATTCCCAGTTTGGCCGGCAATTTAGGGTACTGTATAAAAATGGCGACAAACAAAGTAAAATTATTGGAAATTAACTCACCCTCCGATCCTTGGGAGTCCTTCATCCACGAATCCTTGGGGGGACAAGGAATTGTAGTTGCTGAAAGGAAAAACTAGATGGCAAACCCTTACCTCGTGGTGGAGCTTACCGTCGAATTTTTGACAATCCATAATGAAGAAGCGCAGGACAAATAAGATAAACGACAATTTAAAATTTAAACGCAGTGAAAAGACGTCAATCGACGCAATCGTTCCATCGCGAACCAGACTAACTCGATCCGATCGGCCTAAGGCCTTGCTGCCTTAGGCTACGGTTATTAAGGATGCGAATTCTGACGAGTTCGTCCGAACAGACAAATATTTCTTTTCCAATGAGAGTCTTTACTTTGGCAACTAAGTGCATGTCAGAGCACGCACGATATCGTCAGAACCATTCGGACATTCAAACAAGTTTGATTTTTTTTTTGCGTTATGANAGAGATATTTCTAGGTTAAAGTGGTTGAAAGTCTATCAAGAAATCAACACTAGCAATAAGCCATATTTGATTAGTGTTCATAATTAACCATATTAATTATTCTAATGAATAATTATTTTTATCTAAGGTTTTTTGTTGAGGCGAAAAATTAGTGACACGAGAGTGATTTGAACCCACGACCTTCGGCTCAACATACCGCTGCTCTAACCACTTGAGCTTATCGTGACTTCCCCTCGGACACCCATCTCACCCTACAACTGTTCGAATATTCCCTCTTTTTGCAATTTTGCAAATTTCATTTTAATTAATATGGTCTATTATGACTGCTAAACATACATGGATTAATATGGGTTTTTTTGACGGACTAGCAATACGTTTGAATTTTCCCTTCTCGTATCTTGTGGAAAATAAGTGGTAAACATGCTCCCTCTTCCCACCACATATTGTTGTTCCTTCAACAATAGCTAAATCAACGGGCTTTCAAGAAAATAAAACTCCTTAATTTCGCCCATTTTCCGTTACAATTACATGATTACAAACGTGCTATCAGAAAATGCGCACAGTGTAACCACCTTGTTCTGACGAGTGTTTTGGACACACTCGTCAGCACAAAATTTCGTTAGAACTCGCATCCATAGTAACCGTAGCATTGGAATAAGTATATCTAGAAATATCTTCCATTTTTAGTTTTTCTTGCGCACAGAGTTTACATTGCATGGATTTCAGCTTGAAAAAATATGGTGCGGGAACAACAAATGTTACTAGGTCAAAAATAACCCCTTACGCCTTAAAACCCTACATTGGACATTTTATTTTGTCTGTATCTGTATGATACATCTATCAAAGTACATACATATCATGGTGATACATTGTCTTTCGTTTTGATTCTTTCAATAATCTTTAGTTCAGAGATTGGACATCCGTGGTTTTGGGAAATAATTGGTACAAAGAGTTTCACAATGCCAGCGCCATACTAGACGGTGTGTATCGGAAGTTTTCGCGACGAAAATTTCCGCTGCACAAGCTTACATTGAAAACAGTTAGCGACAGACTGAACGGAAATTTCCATCGTATTGTCTCCGTCGGTGGTGCACCAGCGTCCTCGACGGAATTTTCCGCTGGGTTCCTTCTAAACGAAAAATGGTGATAAGCCACTCATCAATGGAATGTCCCGTTTTGGTTAGAATCTCAGAGATCCGGATTCATATCGTATTCGAAAATGGTTTTTTGTCAGAGGAAAAATTTCAAAATGGATCTTGATAGTCGATACAATAGAAATGGCTAGAGACTGCAATTCAGAGAGAAATGCACCTGTTAATTACTAAGCACTTATTCAAAAAATACGAAGTTGAACAATAAATCTATTGTCAAACGCATTTGGCCTCATTAGCATTGATGTTTAATTTACTAACTATTCTCATCAACTATCTATTTATGAATCAATTTTTTTTCGAATTTGAGCATTGCATGTAGATTCGGAGATCAGTGACAAAGAGGGTTATTACTTTGTTCTAGAACCATTTTCCTGGTGAACCACCCTTGGTGTGTCTGTCTTAAAGTGATCTAGGTAACGACCAAATTACGGGTTTATCACCCTGCGAACCATATAGAGAAAGTTCACCAGGAGGGCGTTATTATTTGTCGTAGATCATTACAATAGAGACATAAAAGAAGAGGGCCTAAATCGCACCCACGTCAAACACCTTATTTTCTAGGCAACCACGAGTTCCACTTTTTTTTCTTCTAATCCTCCGCTTCCGACTCGACATATGACGAATAAATTGATTTCTCACTGAGTAGAAACCGTAGGAAGTTGTTTTGGGCATTAAAATAGAAAAATAAACAAGATTGCACTTGGATCCTTGTGTTTTTATGAGTCCAATAAATATAAGCAAAGTACATAAGCAATCTAATAAATAAAAATACTTTATGGCTTTGATCGTTATAAAAGAAGTCATAAACCTTCTTGAAGGCCATAGAAAAAAGCTAATTCGGTTTATATTTACGTTTTAAATGTAGGGTTTGCAAAACAGCGCTGTTAAAGGAATATTTTATATCCATGTGTTTTACATAATAATGAAAATTTATTTTTCCTAATTTCATTCTTTTTTCGTGTAGAAATACTATTTTCTCAACGTTCGTTTTATAATTCGAGTTATAATTTATTCCGTATCAGAGTGAAACTTTCAATTATTTCATTTATCTAAGGCCAATTTTTTTCATGTAAGATTGTCCTATATGAACTTTTTCAATTGTTATTTATTGAAAATTTTGTGATATAGTGCTAAAAAAATTTTTTTTTGATTTTTGAAGATTTCAACAGGTTTAATATAAAAATATAAAATAAACAGTAATTATCACTATTGGATATTTTATTTTATTTAGCCATCTGCAGTAATAAATTTTAATCTTTATCTTCTCAACATTCCCAGAGTTAAAGCGCTAATCCAATTATCTTTTTTATATATTTTACATTTTTTATATATAATTTTGTTTTAAATATAAATGAATGACAATCCTTCGTTCTTTGAGCTTAACACTCAAGTTAGAACCTGCCTCAAAGTTGCACCGGAATTTTATCGAAGCCTCCAAAGCTTTGTGATTTGTCCAATGAGAATGTCACAACCGTTGGCGCCGGGGACTTGTTATGAAGTTAAATTCCAACTTTGCACTAAAGCCCTTCCGCTCTTAGGCGTTCAATATTTTATTAGATTTAGTGCCTCGGCCGGACCACCGAGTAATAAAAGGGATTGTTCATACTTGTCGCACAACCTCGGTAGAACCACTTGTTTCTGTTTCCGACTACGTTGAAATTATTTCCAATCGTTGTACTGTACATTTTGGAGTTTAAAAATTTATCAAACAGTTTTTTAATTACCTAATTTTATAAAAATGAAAATTATCTCATTTAGGAAACTTCGTAAAATAATAAAACAGTAATGATGGTATCTTGATACAGAATAAAATCGATACCTTGTGATGCTCTATGTAAAGCCTACCTTCAAAATCATTGGAATTTTTCTTAAACGGGATGGTTGAGCAAATTAATTCGTTATATTGGAGTTTAAAAATAACTAAATTGGTTTATAAGATTAAATGTAAAATATTTTTTTCGTTACAGTCTAGGAATCTTGTCTAACTATTTGGGGCCAATGTAAAAAATTTGTAAGTTTAAAGTCGGGAACATATACGATGCTACCCGACGCAAATCCATAGGCCATTTTGCCATAGGATTTTATTACCCCCGTGCACATCTTCCCTTTGCAATCACCACTGTCCAGATTTTCGTCGGGTAGCAACGAGTACAGTCGAAGACAAAAGAACCTGACACTCATATTTTTATTCAAACTACATGTATTATTGTCGTTATATTAATTACAACATACTTATTTTAATATAAACCAAATTAACCGAAATCAAAAATTCATTAGTTTTTATGAAAAAATAATTAATTTAGTGAGTGGTGATTAGTGACCGTTAATCGATAATTATTCAGAAATCGTGAGATGCTGTCTGGTGTGATGTAGGTTACAGAAAAACTTCTTCTTTATCGTGCCAACGTGTCGATCTTTATTGAGATCTAAATACGACACGCAAGAATGGCAAAATTACACAGAAGACAAACACTTTGAGTGAGTAGAAATACTTTGATTGTATATAAAAAATATATTTTGCATTGTATCAATTCACTTTTCCACATCCTAAATGTATTTGTTAAATGTAAACAATGTTTGTAAATCCCAGGCCCTGAAGATTGACGCACGTCACGATTTATGAATAATAATTAATTTGGTAGAAAATTGATCAAAACCGCAGAATACCATTTTTTAATATAATGAATTTTACTAACAATTTATTACACGGTTTTACTCATAAAATTTAACTAACAATTTTAACAACAACAACATAAAATTATACCATTTTCGTCGAGTAGTTTCAGAACAGGACACTCATATTTTTTGTAGTTAATTTCAAACTAACTATACGTAATTTTGTCGTTGTATTATTGGGTTGTCCGGAAAATAATGCAGGATTTTGGTATTAAACAAAAAAAAAGAAACTAGTTACTTTAAAGCAATGTTCTTTAATCAAAATAATTNACACGGTTTTACTCATAAAATTTAACTAACAATTTATTTCATGGTTTTGCTCATAAAATTATACCAGTTTCGTCGAGTAGTTTCAGAACTGGACACTCATAATTTTTGTAGTTTATTTCAAACTAAGTATATGTTATTTTGTCGTTAAATTAATTACAACATTTATATTTTAATGTAAATCAAATTAAACGAGATCACAAATTCATAAGTTTTTATAAAAATTAATTATGATGGTTAGACAAAAAATTGATCAAAATACCAGAATAACTTTATTTAGAACAATTAAGTTTAAAAAACAATTTATTACTTGGTTGTGCTTATAAAATTGAACTAACAATTTATTTCATGGTTTTGCTCATAAAATTATACCATTTTCGTCGAGTAGTTTCAGAACAGGTCACTCATCTTTTTTGTAGTTTATTTCAAACTATGTATATGTAATTTTGTCGTTATATAAATTATAACAGTCTTATTTTAATATAACACAAATTAACGATATAAAAATTCATTAGTATTTATTCAAAAATAATTGATTGTAATGGTTTGGTAGAAAATGATAAAAACACCAGAATCCCATTTTTTAATACAATGAATTCAACTAACAATTTATTACACTGTTTTACTCATAAAATTTAACTAACAATTTATTTCATGGTTTTGCTCATAAAATTATACCATTTTCGTCGAGTAGTTTCAAAAGAGGACACTCATATTTTTTGTAGTTTATTTCAAACTAAGTATATGTTATTTTGTCGTTAAATTAATTTATATTTTGATGTAAATCAAATTAAACGAGATCACAAATTCATAAGTTTTTGTAAAAATTAATTATGATGGTTAGACAAAAAATGTATCAAAATACCAGAATAACTTTATTTAGAACAAATAAGTTTAACCAACAATTTATTACGTGGTTGTGCTTATAAAATTTAACTAACAATTTATTACAAGGTTTTGCTGAAAATAATGCATTAAGAACGAAAGAGGCGTTGCGATTGTGTAGTGATTATTGTGATACACGCTGGGTGACTACGTGCGCTTGACTTCGCATAAATGTGCAAACCCTCCCAAAACGTGGCAAGGCGTCGTGTAGCATCGCGTAGCGTCGCATCGCGTTGCATCGGGTAAGTGTGTTCCCGGCTTAAACTGTGCGTATGTCACGTTAATATAGGTTTATTGAAGTTAACAGTTTCAAAATAAGCCTCAGATCCTGAAATAAATCATCTTTAGAATTCAAAACTTTAAATAAAATTATTGTAAACAGCCATTACCAACAATGATGATTGTAATGATAATGACGTTAAGGGAATGTCAATCAAGAAAATAGATACAATGATAAAACTTATTGAATTTTTGTAGAATAGTTAAGCAGACGCCATCTACATCCCTCAATATTGTAAGTAGATGTAAAAATATTTTCAAAGCTCTGATAAAAGGGATATACATTTTGAAATGTATGACAAATAAATAAGTGGTTTTTTTCGCCTTATGGCTGATTAGGTCACAAAAAAGTGGTGAAATTCTAAAGCCAATATTGAATAATTTTTATAAAGCATATACTTTATTTTTGGCGGTAAAGCGAAAGTTGACATGATCGAATTCTTTATTCTAGTGTTGGAAAAATCAAGCGTAGGAAATAGCCGTTGGGAAAGTTTTGTGTCCGCCATTTCTGACGGTGGCCAAATAGCAAACACACATCTTTCTCGGCACAGGAAATGGGTCATCAGTTGTGCCTCATTTCCTTCCACTTGGGACTACGTGACCGTAAAAATTACAACATTGTTGATTACGGCTAGACAAAACGAGGGATCATTTTTAAAAAAGAAAGCTTATTTAATCAAAGACTGGCTACGAATAACCATAAACTTTATGATACATGAATTATATTTTTTGTATGTAAACTGCTTCCCTTAAGACAATTTTATAAATATTTTCTACAAATTTCTACACAATCTTTCGTTTTGACAAAATAGACAGGCTGAAAAGAAACTAGCATGGGTTGAATTGAAGAACTTTACAAAGCAAACAATGAGTCTAAGTAAAGTATTTCTCCATTGGGTACTCAGCCAGGTAATTCTAGCAAAAGGCTTTGTGGAGCATTACGGCTTTAGGGGCTTTGCGTCTTGTGAAGGTGTAGGGAGCCGCAAGGGCCGTTCTACAATTTGTCCAATTCTAAAGTCCCCCAATGAAAAAGTGTCGGCTGATCATGAAAGAAATATCCGACTATTTGTGGAACAATAAACGTCTTCATGTCATATTAAATCATTATTTTCACATTCTTTTTAATTGATTTTATCACAACCAATACCGTTCATAAATTTAATTAATTGAAAAATGTTAATTGGTCAATCGGATCACGAACTGTAATGGATTTAATAATTAAACTGAAGTGTATCTTCACGAAAGCTTTCCGTGGCCATTTCATTTGACGCCGAGAATCAAATAGATTACACGACATTTGAAAAATGGCAGAGGGAAAATTCAAAAGGTGGGGCTGAGATGGGTAGCTAGTGTCCGAGCGGATCGAAGTCAAGATAGGTCAAGTGGTAGAGTAGCGGCGTATTTAGCCGAAGGTCCTGTGTTCGAATCCCGCTCGTGACGCTGACTTTTTTATCTCAATTAATAACTTTCATAAATATTAATTAATTGAAAAATGTTAATTGGTCAATCGGACCACGAACTGTAATGGATTATTTTTAAATAGTTACACGCAAAATTGTTGTATTGATTATAAAAACGATTTTCATGATTATGAAACACTATGTTGAATCAGGAGAAATAAATAATTAGTATCAACTTTCCTTGTGAATTAGCAATTAAAGAATACTAATTGACAGCAATTAATGTTAATTCGGTTTTATCATCAACAATTTCATTTTATTTGCCATTAATTAAATTTGAATCAACATTTCATTTTATTTAATTAACTGAAATGTTTGTGTGTAAAATAAGATATAATTATTTTAAATATATTTTATTTAAGTTTTTCTTTGATGGCCTTATGTCTGGGGAGAGTGAGGAGCGTACAAAAAATTTCATACCCAACAGTAGGGATTGAACCCACGACCGCGAGGCCTGACGAGCCGAGAGTCTTACACAGTTATTTCTCAATTTTTTTGCTAAAATTAGAAGGCTACGAACAGGGAATAACTAATTTTAATCAAACTTTGTTTTGTGAAACTAAGAAAATGTATACTTTTTGACATATTTTTAATGATTTTATGCCAGTGAGCTGTGAAAAAAACATTTCAGCTAAGTTAATTATTTTTTTAACATTTTCTTTTATCTTTTTTGTGGTATATTTTACTATTCCGAAACAAATTGGAAGTCTAAATTGTATTTATTTTAGATTTAGCTTATCATTCATACCCTAAAAGGTTCAAAAAAGAACAAGGTGGCTATAATGTGTCTTTTTAGAATGAAACAAAGCTGACATTCATTTTCTACCCTCCTAAAACACCCACATAAAATACAAAATTTTGGAAAAATTAAAAGTATCTCTTCTTAGAAATTTCTACGTTTCAAATGTTGATTGGTTTTAAACAGAAAAAATTAAACAACATTTACAATCCAATCGAGATTTTAACCGAATTTAGCATTTTATAAGTCTATATCTAGTATTGCCAATTCATGTTTCATAAAAATCTTATCTTAACTAACTACAAAAAATATCTTGTCTTAACGCCCGTTGAGAAATCAAAATTTAAAAAATATATTGCCCAAGAGAAGTAAATATTTCAAATTCAATCTGTATTTTATTACTGAAATATTATGTATTGTACTCAGTCCATAAAGGTTTCCAGTAACGTTTAAGTCCATTAAAAACCTTGAATCGTAACCCGTTTCATGTTTTAGAAACAATGGTTATATTGCCTTTCTTTATCATTTGGAAAAATAAACTACTCGCCAAATATGTGCACAATTGGGGAACTCAGCTGTATAAATGTTGTACAGTATGGGAGCAAGAATGTACCCTTGAGACACGACGCTCTGTATTGCTTTATTATCTCAGAACTCCTTGTCGCTCCGCATTTTCCAGAACCAGGCAGTTAAATAGAACTCTAAAAAAATGTTACAAGGGAAGCGTTTCAGTTTATAAAGGATACCTTGATCCAGACACTATCAGAAACTTTGGCTACATCCAGGAACCGACTGATTTCATACTCTTCAAATTTTAGAGCAAATAAATGGTGCCATCGATTCTAAAACCTTGTTGCTTTGTTGAATGATGAGGATGGAAGCACAATGAAATATATTTTAGGAAATTCGGACCAGGGATTTTCTATATAGAGAATTGTGTATATTTTCTTCTGTAGGAGGGAAAACTTGTAAGGGTAATGAAGAGGAAGTTGTATAGATAGGTTTTGCATTAAATATTATGAGTTATCATTGTCATTTGTGTCTGGATGAGTTACGTCTGATTTTTAACTTTTTATTTTTTTGTACGACATGGAAGAGTTTAATGTTTGAGTGTATTATTAATGGTTGGAAAGGTCGATAACATTCACGACGATTTTTCAAGCGAGATGTAGTTTTGACTACTCTTAGATTCCAGATAGCTTACCAATCGTACAGTTTTCCAGGGATCAAAACACCCAAGCTACGTTTGGCTTTTCCGTCTTCCAAATATTCAATGATTCTAGCCGAATAACGGAAAACAAACTTTTTTAGAAACAAAAAACAGTTACTTAAAAAAACGTAAAGAATGAACAAGTTGTACTTATTCACAAACAAAACAATTTCCTATTTAAAGATTTATTTACAAAATCGAAATGCAACCATAAGGGGAAAATTCTATTTTTTTTATTATTTATTTATAATTCTTTAAAACTGTTGAAATATTATTTTGAAATGCTAATTGTGGGATGATCTAAGACAGGAGTAAAATATTGTGGGTCGCCACGTTTTCTTCCTCTCAGAATAAACCGGTCTAGGCTAAACCAGCAAAACTGCTTTGTCGTGCGGAACTGTCGGTATATTCCGCCTTTAATTTTCCTTCGTCGACGTTCAAGAATCATGCGTTTTTTAAGCAATTTATACGGTATATAATACTTGAAATTATAATTAATTACAAAATAAAAATGAACTCTTGTTTACTGAAAAATATATTTAATTATTTGTATACATTTATGTCATCCGAATAATCGTTTTATTTAAGAGAAGGTGTTATATTTGATTTCTTCTGCACTGTTACATCAGATTATATTATCCTAAATTTACCGCATTTTTATTACGTTTTTATCCTATACACTTTATTTTTCTCAACACATTGTGGGTTCCTATATTCATATCGCCATTTCCCTGTGCATAATTTATTTTTCTCTTAAGTAAACATTATACTTGTTATTTATTCTAATATTATTCAAGAAGCTGTCAAATTTAAATCGTTTCGCTATATCATACAATAAATTTATTGCTTGAATTCATACCTTATAACCAGTTATGAGAATGAATGATGGAAATACCCATAGATTTTCTCTTTTCGAAAATTTTCCTTGGTTCTAAAGAAAAAAAAAGACAGTGACAAATATATCATAAACGCATGATACAGACTAGAACCATCTGTTTCTCATACAAAAGTACATTATCACACAAAGATAAATACACACGAAACAATCCCACGAGGGATTAACCTAGAAAAGTTTTCTTTTTCTTTTCTTTGTTAGTTTTCTTTCTTTTATACAATACATACTACATAAAATTATTAATTTCAAAATTAAAATAGAGAACACTTATTTACCTCAAATTATATTTAATTATTTGTATATATTTATGTTATTTGAATAATTGTTTTATTTGAGAGTAAGTGTTATATTGGACTTTCTTCTGCACTATTAGATTAATTTTTCATAAACAAGATATTATATTATCATACTTTTATCACAATATTTTTACATTTTCCTTCTATACAATTTAGTTTTTGCAACACATTGTGGGTTCCTATATTCATATTATACCATTTCCCTGTACATAATTCATTTTTCTCTTAAGTAAACATTATACATTTCATTTATTCTAATGTTTGGTGTTTAGTGATCGTTGGTTAATGATTATTCGGAGATCGTGAGATGCGGTCTGGTGTGAAGTAGATTTTAGAAAAACATTTTCTTTATCTTGCCAACGTTTCGATCTTTACTGAAATCATCTTCAGTGCATAAAGTGTTTGTTTTCTGCGTAATTGTGGCATTCACACAAGAATGACACCATTACGCAGTAAACAACCACCCTGAAGATGATCTCACTAATGATCGAAACGTTGGCACGATAAAGAAAATGTTTTTCTAAAACCTACGTCACACCAGACCGCATCTCACGATCCTCGAATAATCATTTATTCTAATATTATTCAAGAAGCTGTCAAATTTAAACCGTTTAGCTACATCGTACAATAAATTCATTGCTTGAATACATACCACATTACAACCTGTTATGAAGATGATTGATGGAATAGCAATAGATTTCCTCTTTCGAAAATTTTCCTTGGCTCTAACACGAAAAAAGGACAGTGACAAATATATCATAAACGATCGATATAGCCGTGGACCATCTGTTTTTCATACAAAATCATATTATCAGACAAAGATAAATACACAAAATACAATCCCACGAGAGTTTAACTTAGAAAGGTTTTCTAACCAGAACAATAAATGGAGTTATGAAGCTCCTAAATCAATGATTAATTTTAATCACTGTCATCCTTTGCATTACCTCCGGCCCACCGCCTTTTTAGAAGTCGAATAAGTTTATCGGAAACACACATGAAGATTGATGCTTTACGTGAAAATTAGTGTGAGACTGAAGGTTAGTGTTATATGCCAACATCTATTATAAAAGTATAATTTAAGGTCGTTATGGGTGATGAAAATTTGGTTGAACTCCATAGCTGTATGCCGTATGACCACATTAGTTGCTGTGTTGTATTGTATATGTTATGTTGTTTTGTAGCGAATAGTTTAGATCTATGGTCTAATATTGCTACTAATACTTAGTACTACTAGTACTAGTACTAACTATTAATTAAGGTTTTTAGTTGAGATAAAAAAGTCAATGGCACGAGTGGGATTCGAACCCACGACCTTCGACTAAATACGCCTGCTCTACCACTTCATCTATCGTGACCTCGATCCACTCGGACACCAACTCCCCATCTCAACCGCATCTTTTGAATTTTCCCTCCTTTTTGCCATTTTTCAATCGCGCTCGTGCCATTGACTTTTTTATCTCAACTAAAAACGAAATTATTGAATTTTTTCACTTAGATAATATATTTACAAATTCACAACTCTTTAAAAATCTATACGTTACCATTATCATCCCATTACTATTTGCTGTATTAAAGTAAATATGCTCTCGTGAATTGAGTAAGCTTAGGGCTGGCCGAAGTGGAGCAGAAAAATTTGATTACACGATGAAAAGAAATAGAAGGGCTGAAAGAGTAGAATATTAGTGGCTCATTGTGCCATCTATAGCCTCCAGCAAACTTGGATACAGAGCGGCATTCAAATTTCTAACGAGATGTACCTTTTCTTTTATTGCATTTACCTCTGTGAAGAGAAATTATTCAACCTCATACCGGCGGCTTGTGCACTCCCAGTTTATTGTTCACACCGCAGCCAACGGTGTGGTTTTACGATATTACTAATAAAAACAAATAGGAATAGAAAATAGATTTCAAACCACGCCTCTGTTGTTGCATTCCTAATTCATACACAATTAACCATAAGATCCATAAATTCAAACAAAATTACAATAATTATTTGACCAACTTTCCTCACACGACAATTATTTAATTAGAAAAAATTAGTAATACGTAGGGAGAACACAGGTACAAAAAAGCTCGAAGTGACAATGGATTGTTTCAAAGTTTAATTAATTAGGGTAACATAATTACATAGTCGTTCAAACTGTTTGGACAAGAATCTCATAAGAAACATGCTTTCTTATTAGCATGACATAGTTAAGTAAATACATTTAATTATACGTTTTTCCGTTTCTTACAACCTGCATAATAATATTATCGCGTAATATATAACGACATGACTTACCTAATAATCTACCGACTCTTAATTTGACTTTATTTCTTCTTGCTCTACTTTCTCTCTCACTCACTCAATCTCTCAATCACTCACTCTCTCTCTCTCTCTCTGTCTATATATATTCATTCTATATATATATATTCTACACGCACTCACTCACACACCACACACACACACACACACACACACACACACACACACACACACACACACACACACGCACACACACACACACACACACACACACACACATATGTACTGTATTAATTCGTTGGTTTCTCGTAATTTCTCTCTCACCCTCTCTCTCTCTCTATCACTCTCTCTCTTTCGCTCTCTCTCTCACTCTACAACTATCTCCTTCATTCTATCTTAATATTTCCCTCACACATACAATCTCTCTCATTCTCTCTCTCTCTCTCTCTTTCTCTCTCTCTCTCACTCTACAACTATCTCCTTCATTCTATCTTAATATTTCCCTCACAAATACAATCTCTCTCATTCTCTCTCTCTCTCTTTCTCTCTCTCTCTCTCTCTCTCTCTCCTATTTTCTCTCCCCATGTCTTTCTAAATGTATATTCTATCTACATCATGTATAATTTTTATATGCTTATAATTCTTATGTATAATTCTCTTTTAGATATTTTAATATTTTTAGTTGTCTATTTATTTAGACATCTCTCATTCTCTTTCTCTTTACACATATGTCATATACACTTTCTACTAATAATTTTAATGTTTTTACTTCTTATGTCTTCTTTATCCATTTACTATACTTTCCTTTTTTATCTTCCTATTTTTATTGTTATTCCTTTCATATTTTTCTCTATCGCCCTTTTTTTAAACTGTCTCTCTCTTTTTTCACTGTAACCCTATGACTTTATTTAAAAATCTTTCTTCCTCTCTCGCCCTCTTTTTTTTCTCTCTCCCTCTTTCTTTCTTACCATGCCTTTTAAAAATTTTCCATTGTCTTACCATGTCTACATTATCTATATTTTTATAATCTTATAATTGTTTCATATAATACACATTTTCTTTTCGCTTTGGCTATTTTATTATTTTCAGTTGTCTATTTATTTAGACATCTTTCTTTCTTTTACTCCTTTGCACATATGACACATGTACACTTACAACTAATAATTTTAATCTTTTTACTTCTTATGTATTTTTTATCTATTTACTATAATTTCTTTTTATCTTTCTATTTTTATTGTTATTTCTTCCGTATTTCTCTTTCGCCATTTTTTTTCATTGTACCCTATGACTTTATTTAAAAATATCGCTCTCTCTTTTCCCTCTCTCTCCTTCCTCTCATTCTTTCTCTCCAAAAATAATCAGAGATAAAGCAAATTTAAAAGATAAACACTCAATGTTTTAAGGTTTTAAAAGCATAAATATCTACTTACAATACTTGAAATTATGGCACCTTTTATAATTTATATGAGAGTTTTGTTTTGAAAAGCGAACGAAAATTTCACTCCTTCATTCTTCATTTTGAGTGGGAAAAATCCCATGTCCTCTTTAAAACAATTTTTTATGGTTGAAACCATAATTTAGAGTATTGTAAGTAGTTTTGTATATTTTTAATGTTTCAATCATTAGTAATATTTGAAGGGGATATATTTTTCGAATGTTTCCTGGTTTTCTTTCATATTTAATTTAACCCGGATTTTTGTCCATGATCTAACCTACTTATCTACTAACCTAGTTTTAACCAATTTATATTGCAACTATTTTTTTTTTACTTTTCTATTAATTAACATATTTTTATAATTATTTAGAGATCGTGAGATGCGGTCTGGTGTGATGTTGCTTTACAGAAACGTTTTCTTTATCGTATCAACGGATATTTTTATAATTGACTTTGGAAGAAACCGTAAGAAACATATAAATGAATTTGTAAAAGATCTGTTCAATTTTTAGCTAAAATATATGCTTATAATAATTTATTTCCCTTTAATTCTGATTTTTAAGGGTTTTTCCGAATGAGCATAACGTGAGATGTAATCAAAATTCTGATAGAATCATTAGATTAAATGTAAAAGAATTATTTTTCGAAACATGCATATTTGTGATAATTTTTTCAATATAAAATGGCACAGTTTTTTGACGAACACATCCACCATTAAAAGCATATTTTGTTCTTCCCACACGTTATATATTACACACATATTTCGCATTCGTTTATACACATTCTACCGATATAAAATAAACAAATTTTACATATGTAACATATTTTCCCATCATTTTTCTGCAGAAATAAAAACAATCATTTTCCATTATTATCAATATATTTTTTTTTAAATTTTATTACTAGTTTCAAACCTTACGAAAGCGTGAAGAAGAAAAGCGAAAATGATCACCGGCTTAAAAACATAGAGATACGCTTTATGTTGTAGGGCCGGTAAAATAGGTCGAATCCCTCATAAACAACACTCACTGAGGGGGAATTCATGAGAAACCTAAGAAACTTTGTGCAGTTAGCATCTGCATGCCTGCAGCCTCATCTAAATGTATAATCTTCTCACACACTTCCTGTATTTGCATAATTAAACGATTTTTCTTTTCCTCTTTCTGTGTACAGTTTTGAAACAACATTTATTTAATCTAGAATCTTATAGATGTAAATGTGAATTTCGAGAGGTTTCTCAAGGTTTGACTGCTTAAAAATGACAAATTAGTAGAAAACAATTTACTAAAAAACGAAACATACAGACTTTTGTCATTTTTGACCACTGCGCTGTTATGCTTTCTTGGTGGCAGGAAGAGATTTTTAGAGTGCTTTATGGCCCAGACATTGGAAAGGTTGATTAGATTTCGCAGAACTGTTATTTCTTGTTTACCACAAGCTTGTAACGAAAATGCAGCTGATTTGAAAAAAACCGGATCCAACTATTTTGCATTTATTGAGCAAAACATATTTCCAACAATGGCATGTTGGTTAAAACATGGAGAATTTGGAATAATCCAAAAATTGTACTTGAAGAAAGGTTTTCGTCCTTCGCATGCAACGTTACTATGATTGACTTCAGGCTCAACCAAATTTTATCTGATCGTATCGTAAACATATCTGTACAGATTTGATCTCCCTCTTACAAATGAGATTGTAAACCGAACCAAACTGTGATTATCTCTTATGCGAGTGTGTCTAGTGAAACTGGGTTGAAAAAGCGTAACAAGTTAGAGAGAAATAATTATTTAGAAATCGTGAGATGGGGTCTGGTGTGATGTAGGTTTCAGAAAAACATTTTCTTTATCGTACCAACGTTTCGATCTTTATTTAGATCAACTTCAGGGCCTGGGATTTACATTGTTTGCATTTAACAAATACATTTAGGATGTGGAAAAAAGTGAATTTATACAATGCAAAAAAATATTTTTTATATTCAAACAATGTATTTCTAACACGACACGCAAGAATGGCACAATTACACAGAAGACAAACACTTTGAGCCCTGAAGATGATCTCAATAAAGATCGAAACGTTGGCACGATAAAGAAAATGTTTTTCTGAAACCTACAACACGCCAGACCGAATCTCACGATTTCTAAATAATTATCGATTAACGGTCACTAATCACCACACATTTCTTAGAGATAAATATTCCATTTTTTGTATATTTTTAACATACATTTTACAAGCAAAGTATGTAAGAAAATGGAAAAGGTTGTATTTGACCTGATCGTCAGACTCGGGATTATGGCGTCATAAAACCCTTAGATCCCGCCATTCGCGGAAATTGTTGTAAATTAATTTTTTGGCTGTCAATTTCGGCAACCTTCTGTCCGATTGATATTCTAAGTGCATCCTCCAACATATTTTTTTCACAAGGAAGCGGACCTATTCGCGTTGTTAATAATTCGTTATAAGGAAATTGTCAAGTGCAAAAAAATTAATTTATACAACGCTAGAAAATTTTAGATTAAAAGATTCTAAAATTTTCTTACATTGTATGAATTCATTTTTTCCCACATCCTACATGTATTTGCTAAATTTAAACAATGTTTATAAATCCCAGGCTCTGAAGATGATCTCAATAAAGATCGACCGTATGCACGATATAGGAAACGTTTTTATAAACCTACGTCACACCAGACGCCATCTTAGGACATCCAAATAATCATTAAATAACGGTCACTAAACAGCCTGTTCGTCCAGTTTACGTTGTTATTTGCTTTTTAAAACATGAACAATTATATAAGACCATTTGTCCGTAAGTCCCGTTTCATGATGAGCTTGGCAAAAATTATTGCTTGTAGGTGATAAAAAGTGATGAGGCCGCGTATTATCACTTGGGAGGACTATTGAATTCCTTTTGGGAAAAAAATAAGGAGGTATGATTTAATAACGGTCGGGCATCGTAGACCATTTCTCATGCCTTTCTTCTTTTTACCGAGGCTGGAGCACACCAGTTCGAAAGCGAATTTCTTTTTAATAAAAAGATTTTATTTTAATGGTTTTATCGGTTTTTTTGTTTTTTTTTACATTTATATGTTTTAAAATTTAATATAACTATATGTAAATATATTTTATGTTCGTAGGCAAAGAATTGCATAGATGAAACTTGTTGAAACATCCATCTTTTATAAGATTTTTTTTGTGAAAGTTTGCAACAGCAGAGGTCATACAAGCCTTCAGGGAGGATGCCGGTGTTTTTGAAAAAAAAAAAAAAAGCCCATGAGAAAGTATTTTGGGTTCAAATGCAGGGCCGCTGGACTCGAACCCGGGACCTTTACCTTACAGTAATGAGCGCCTAAACCGTTGCGGCCACGGACGCCCCTCTTTTAAACAGATCACTTTCAGCTTGAATTGGGCCGAGGTTTTCTTTTTCCACGGTTTCATCGACGGAAGAGGCGTATTGTATATTTTTTCCAGCACCGTTGTTCAATCCTCTGAGGCATAAGAATTGTTATATTTACGCGGGTTGACATCTGTTTTAATTGGTTGCGGACATTGAATCGCCACAGGCATCTACAGGTTATAGATAAAAGTGTTCGGCTTTTGAGTTTCCCATCACGGAAACTCGTACAGTTAAACTCGATATTACTCTTACGTGCCCTAGGTGCTCGCGATTACGCACACGTTTGAAAATTTAGGCCCCATTTCGAAAATTGACGTGCTGAACTTTAACTTCGTCCAACACGGATAAACGTGAGAAAAGAGAACGAAGGGAATAGTTTTGCGAGCGAAGCTATAAAGTTAAATATTCAGAAAACATTTCTGTTCTTAAAAAGTAAACTTGTTAATTGATAGAAAAATTCTATATCTCACTGTTGACGCATTTCGGAGGAATCAACGCAAGTTTTTTTTTTTTTCAATTTATTAAGGTTTTGGTTGAGATAAAAAAGCCAGTGTCACAAGCGGGATTCGAACCCATGACCTTTGGCTAAGTACGCCGCTGCTCTACCACTTGAGCTATTGTGACCTCGATCCCCTCGGACACTAACTTCCCATCTCAACCCCAACTTTTGAATTATCCCTCCTTTTTGCCATTTTTCAAATGTTGTGTAATCTGATTGGATTCTCGGCGACAAATGAAGTGGCCACGGAGAGATTTAGTGAAGTATACTTCATTTTGCTTATTATATTTTATCAAGTTTCGTGGCCCGCTTGACCAAATAAATTCTTTTCAATTTATTAAGGTTTTGGTTGAGATAAAAAAGTCAGTGTCACAAGCGGGATTCGAACCCACGACCTTCGGCTAAATACGCCGCTGCTCTACCACTTGAGCTATTGTGACTTCGATCCACTCGGACACTAACTTCCCAACTCAACCGTAACTTTTGAATTTTCCCTCCTTTTGGGAAGTGGGTTGAGAATTTGAGTTGAAGAATTTAGTGTCCGAGGTCACAATAGCTCAAGTGGTAGAGTAGGCGCGTATCTAGGCGAAGGTCGTGTGTTCGAATCCCGCTTGTGACACTGACTTTTTTATCTCAACCAAAACCTCAATAAATTGAAAAGAATTTATTTGGTCAAGCGGACCACGAAACCTGATCAAATGTAAGTTTTTTCATAGGCTATTAAAGTGTAGCGTTGATTTCCCTTTGAAATAGGAACCGGTAGGCATTTGGGGGTTATTGTAATAAAGGAATTACACTGCCGGACCTGTGTAATTTCACGGTTTGAGGCAGAGGACGCAGCACTGCACTAAGAGTTAATTAACCGGCATTCAAGGAGAGTTCACATTGTCTCATTCACGTTTTCCCATTCAGAACGTTTGCCGGTCGCCGATCGCGGGTCTATATTTTAGGACTCGGATACAAAGGGATGGCTCGTGCTCTGTGGTGTGGAATCGGCGGTCTTGCCAATTATTTGCCCGGTCCGGTGAATTTCACCCTTGGAAATTGACAATTACCTTACCAGGCTTGGAATAGTTACAGCCAAATTTCCTTACTAAAATCGAAATACGAATTTTAAAATTATGCCACTTTTGACCGACAATAAAACAGATAATTATTTAAAAATGTTACATATTATTATCATGAAATAGTTTATTAATAAATTTAATTAAATTACTTTTTTTGCAAGGTTTTGGTTGAAATGAAAAAGTTATTGTCACGAGCGGGATTCGAACCCACCGACCTTCTGCTCAATAATTTCGATCCCCTCGGAAACCAACTCCCAATCTCAGCCTACAATCTTTCGAATTTTCCCTTCTTTTTGCCATTTTTCATTATTTTGTGTCCGAGTGGATCAAAAACGACAGCTCAAGTGGTTAGATCAGCGGCGTATTTAGCCGAAGGTCGGGGGTTCGAATCCCGCTCGTGACACTATTTTTAATTTCAACCAAAACCTTACAAAACAAGATTAATTAATTGAAAGAAGTAATTGGTCAATAGAACACTAAATATTAGGGATTTAATAAATTTAATGATTATTTAGTGATAATATGCGGTCTGGTTTGATATGGGTGTAGAAAAACATTTTCTTTATCATGCCAACGTTTCGATCTTTATTGAGATCATCTTCAGAGCCTGAGATTTATAAACATTGTTTAAATTATACAAATACATTAAGATGTGAAAATAAATTTATACTATGATGTACGCAATATAGAAATTTTAAGTTTAATCAAGATAATGTATATTTGTTTAGTGCTTATAATTGACCATATTAATTATACCTATCAATTATTTATTTTATCCGTGGTTTTTGGTTGAGATGAAAAATTAGTGTCACGGGCGGGATTCGAACTAAAGACCTTCGGCTCAATACGCCGCTGCTGTAACCACTTGAACTATCGTGACAACAGCTTCCCATCTCAACCTACAATTGTTCCAATTTTCCCCCTTTTTGCCATTTTTCAAATGTCGTTTAATCAAGATTCGATTCTCAGCGACTTGTGAAGTGGCCACCAAGTGCTATAAGTGAAATAAACTTATTTTAATTATTGCATTAATCCATATCTGTCTAGTTGTTATAATTGACCATAATAATTATTCCAATTAATTTCTCTATTCATCTAAAATTTTTAGGTAAGAAGAGGGAAAATTAGAATCTGTAGGTTGAGATGGGAAGTTGATGTCCTTGTGGATGAAATTTGCGATAGGTCAAGAGGTTAGAGCAGTTGCGTATTAAGCGGTCGTGGGTTCGAATCCCGTTTGTTACCATCGTTTTTTTGTCTCAACCAAAAACCTTAGATGAAAAGAATAATAATTTAATCAAAATATTTTTACACAATCAAAGTATGTTTTCAATGTAGATGTTTCATTGTTGTGTCGTACTGAGAAGGTTAGTGAGAAATATTTTTGTTTATATATATTGGGTTTTCAAGAAGGGAAGTGAAGATCAAAATCCAATTTTTCTATGAGGAGTCGGTTTCTTTGAGGTGAATAGTGCGGCCAATGGGAAAAAAAGGCGTAATGGGTTGTCGTTCGGGCCGGGATAGACTTTCAGGATTATTATAGCCGGGGATATTTAGGGAAAGGGAGTAAATTGTCGAAGAATTGGACTGTATAGAATTGTAAGATTTGTGGGGTGTAATGATTGTTTTATATGTTGTATCATAAAACGATCATATTTTGTGTTATATGTAAGTTATTGATATTGAATTTGATTAATGATATTAGCGTAGCTGCGACTTAGTTTACAGTTTTCTGTTATGTAATTGATGCTGTGTTTATCTCCGGTGATATAAATTATTTCTGAAAGTTACGTTTGTATTTGTTTTGTTCTGTGTATAATATTTATTGTGGGTCCTTTAAGGATTGATTATATTCCGTCTTTAAAGGTTTGATTAACCCCCTTGAGGCAGGTGATCTGCCTCAAAATCAAAGGAATTTTGATTTGAAATAAAATACGAACACAATTGCAGAGGAACGCCTCTATTTTGTTTCTTTTAAAACAAAAATGTATTTCCTTATGAATCAAAAATGTTATATAAAAAATATACAACAACAAAACATGAACCTTTGCTTACAAACTAACAATATAAGAATAATTAGATACTATGTGAATAATATTGGCCTGAAGGGCAAAATTAAAATAATCAACCTTGATAACGAAAATGGAAAATACCAAACAAAAAACCATAAGTGAAAATGGGCCACACAACAGAAATAATTTATACTAATCAAAATCAAATGAATACAAATCTGATTTGACTGGCTTTCAGCTGGATTTTTTCTTATTGTTTTTCTTCCAATGCCTAGGCTAGACTGAACTAACCGTTCTCGCTTTCCTGCCTCTAGCATGGAGGGGAGAGCCTGGACATAATTTGTTGTTATATATTTTTGGATTATTGAAGTCGAAATTGTGTAGGTGTACAAAGTGGTGGGTAGCCAGTTATGTAGGATTTTGTTTAGGTTTTTAGCATTCATGTATAAGTTGTTTTACCCCCCAGATATCGGGATGTAATTCCAAAATAAGTTACCAGAAAATGTATAAAATTGATATTGCAAATTACATCACACTTATTTGTTACTGGTGTGGGATCTTTAATTTTGGGAAAAAGTGTGAATACTTTTATAATTTTGGACGACTATTTTAAAGTTATCAAAAGAATTTACAAAATCAATTACGTTGGGATGATAAAGAAAATATTTTTCTAAACCCATATCACAACTGCCCGCATCTCCAAATAATCATTAACACTACACATTAAAGTGTGGTGATTAATGACCGTTAATCGATATTTATTTAGAAATCGTGAGATGCGGTCTGGTGTGATGTAGGTTTCAGAAAAACATTTTCTTTATCGTGCCAACGTTTCGATCTTTATTGAGATCATCTTCAGGGCCTGGGATTTACAAACATTGTTTACATATAACAATTACATTTTGGATGTGGAAAAGTGAATTTATACAATGCAAAATATATTTTTTATATTCAATCTAAGTATTTCTACTCACTCTTAGTGTTTGTCTTCTGTGTAATTGTTCCATTCTTGCGTGTCGTGTTGAGAAATACTTTGATTGAATATAAAAAATATTTTTTTGTATTGTATTAATTCCCTTTTTTTCACATCCTAAATGTATTTGTTAAATGTAAACAATGTTTGTAAATCCCAGGCTCTGAAGATGATCTCAATAAAGATCGAAACGTTGGCACGATAAAGAAAATGTTTTTCTGAAACCTACATCACATGAGATCGCATCTCACGATTTCTAAATAAACTACACATTAAATTGAATACAAATTTTACACTTTAAAGTGACTATTCATTATTTCAGATCTAACACTCCATGTGTAAATTTATCAAGAACTATTTTTGAAAAAGCAATCGAATTTTTAAATACCTTAACCACCTTAACCAATTTTAGTATCTTTCCGCATTTTCTCCAAAGACATTTAGAATGAAAACAAGCAGAATCTGTAGGTTTGATATGGCTTTCTTTTCTAATATTGCGCTTTTGCTATAAACTTTGCCACGGCTGCGGTTACTTATTTAACTGAGTATTTATTTTGGTTTCGTGCTATCCCACATTGCAGAAAGCTTTCTTCCTCCGCGAGAAAGGTTTACAAGTTACGATTTTTATAGTGGATAAGATCGCTTAAAGAATACAAAGTTTTGTTTAAGTAAACGTATAGAATATTGATGCGTTTGTATTTATATTCAACAAAAAATATATTGTATCTAATATTGATAGAAGATTTAACGAAATTACACATTACAAGTTAGTTAAGGACGGTTACGTTAAGTACGGTTAGATTTTCAATTAATTACTTCGTTGAAAAACATCAATTTCTTTTTTATTATTTTTATTTACTTATTCCATTATTTAGTACTCCAAAAAACCTAGAAAATATAAATTTATTTATAATCCTTAAAACGTAATATATTGTTGTAACTAATAAATTTGTAATCATACAAATAATTGTTATATACATTTAATACAGATTTCTCGCTGTTAAAAACTATATAAATAAATGAACAAAAAAAACTAAAAATAAAAGTTATAACATATTATACTTATATATTAAATTACAGTTAATTAAGGTTTTTAGTTGAGATAAAAAAAAGTCAATGGCACGAGCGGGATTCGAACCCACGATCTTCGGCTTGATACGCCGCTGCTCTACCACTTGAGTTATCGTGACTTCGATCCACTCGGACACTAACTTCCCATCTCAACCCCACCTTTTGAGGTGAAAAAATTGGTGTCCGAGTGGATCTAGGTCACGATAGCTCAAGTGGTAGAGCAGTGGCGTACTTAGCCGAAGGTCGTGGGTTCGAATCCCGCTTGTGCCATTGAATTTTTTATCTCAACTACAAACCTTAATTAACTGTAATATATTAATTGGTCAAGCAGACCATGAAATTAGTGAATTATATATTAAATTTGATGTTCATTTATATTTACAAATTATTGTATTGACCAACTTTTGCATCATATCTCAGCAAAAGAAAGAAAGAGAGAGAGAGAGAATGAGAGAGAGAGAGAGAGAGAGAGAGAGAGAATCTTGAATAAAACAATTTTTTTAGGTGCTTATTTTACTGTATGAGAGCCCAGTATTACAGTAGGAATTTGCTTTTAGTGGTGTTCCCTTGGCCTATTTTTCCTGGTCTGGTATCAGTACTTTGTCCTTCTTGTTGAAGTTATACTTTGGAGTAGTGGCATCAGTTGTCATACCTAGAATGGCATCTACCTGTATCTCCTCCCTCATGTGTTTATTCACGTGGCCTATCCTAGTAGATGATTTTTATTTCTCTGGCACATTGTTCAATTTCTATGATTTCAGACTGGAAAACTGTAGCATACTTGCCTAGGTTTACCGCCAGTTCGGTCCGGGTGTTCATCCCAAAAACCCCAGCTTCCGTACCCGTGTCGGTTTTGGAACCATCAAAATACCAGTACGAATTTGCTTTTAGAGGTGGCCCATTCTTCCCGTTCTGGTATCAGTAGTTTGTATTTCTTGTTAAAGTTGTACTTTGGAGTCGTGGCATCAGTTGGCATATCTAGAATGGCATCTGCCTGTATCTCCTTCCTCAGGTTCCATTGTTTATTCACATGGCCTATCCTAGCAGATGGTTGTCCATTTGTGGTCCTGTGGGCTGCTGCTCTGGCTTCTCCTTGCATTAAAATTAGAATTGATGGGAGGTTTAACAAATCTTCCAGGGCCGCAGTTTGGCGTTGTGTTCACGGCACCAGTGGCACTGACACAGGCTTGTCTTTGGGTGCCACTTGGCAGCCTTATTGCTTTGGCCTGAAGAGTTATGGTTCACCGCACCACCGACCCATATGTCACCATTGGTCTTACGTCCCAGGTGTTTAGCCATAGGGTCATTTTGGGGTATAGACCCCAGTTCTTGGCGCAGAGCCTTCTGCACTTCGTGTGAAGTAGAATTAGAAAAACATTTTCTTTAACGTGCTAACGTTTCGATCTTTATTTAGATCATCTTCAGGTCTAAGATTTATAAACATAAATTTTATACGTATTTGTAAAATTTAAGCTCTTTATAAATCCCAATGTACAGTTATTTTTCCTATTTATAATATAAAAATACATAGAAGAGAGCAATATTGTAAAATACATTTCTCAAATAAATGTACATATAATATATCGTAATACGTTTTTTCTATAAAATAACAAAGTTTATCTTCTAATCCAGGACTATTGACTAAGTTTCTTTTTTTTATTTTGTATGGGAATTATAACTGTTTGCCTTTATTTTACAAATTTTGGGAAGACGTGTTTATTTTTGGTCAAGATTTTTGGCTTTTTTGTTTTGTTTCCTGTTTGCTAGTTAGTTAAAGGGGACGGAATTTTTTCTCGCCCTAAGGTGACTTTATTTGTTCTGAGATTGAAACGTCGGAGTCGATTTAATAGCTGTCTTTCCTCGGTAGAGCCTTTCGACCGTGAAGTAGCTTTGCTATCAATAACAAGGCGTTTCCCATTATGCCCCGGCTCTCACAAGAGAAAAGCACATGTATATTCAGACGTATTACCATACGTCCCGGATGGCGTGTTGATCAGGGCGGAATTAACATTACCGCCCTCTCTTGACATTCATACGGCCCATTTTATTGTCGGCTGGCCAAAAAGTCAATATTTCTCAGGGCTCTTTGTATGACACCTCATTGACACAGCCATAATGTGATAAAAACCAGGATTACATACAAACTGAACCTTTTTTTTCAACATAAAATACTTTTCATTGCTAAATTTACAACGTTAGGTAATATAAATTGTATCTAGTGTTTTGAAAAACAAATTAGCTCAAGAACACAAAATCGAACAAATTTTCAGTCCATTTTTAAGCATTAAAAATTGCATCGATTAATAATAAATATGATTTATGTCACTTAATTGGAGCCACTAAAGCTTGCATATAATTTTGAAATTGAAATTAATATATTCAAATTCAACATTAACAAGAGAGCAAAATTAGAATTTTATTTTGAATTTTTGGTCCTGATTTTTCTAATGAGGTCAAGTCAATGCTATTATATGTTGTACATGATTGTACATGTATTCTAGTGAATTACTCGAGAATATGAAACATTACCTCAATATTTGTAATGTTTGAATAAAATCGGAGGCATTTGAAAGGGAAAATATTGAGTAAAAAAAATTAGTTATTAATTTTTCCAAAAATTTCTGACAACAGGTTTTCTGAATAAAATAGAATTGTTGTTTTCAACTTTGATTTTTGTTAAAGAAATATTTTTACTTATTTGCTACGTGTCAGTCAACCAGCCCAAGCCATCCAAATACTACATTCTTTTTCAAATTTCATAAAATTGATAAATTTGAAATGATTTTACAGATATACAAAAAGCATTACAGGAATTTAGAAATTAACAACTTTTACGTAATGACATGAACGAATCGCCCTGAATAAATGAGGATAAGGATTATATAATAAAATATTTAAGGATTTTTCATTTATCTTTAGCCTAATTTTTAAATAAAAAAACTTCCTTGATGTAATCTAAAACTGTAATAACTGTAATCGTTCTGCTATAAAAGTTTTGTTAAGAAAGACAAATATATAACAAGGGTTAAAAAATTTTAAATGAAAAATTCTGCACCAGAAAAAATTATCGCCAGTTACTCCCAATCAAAAATGTATATTTTTATTACTATAAAATTTCGTATTTAAAGGTTTTCATACTGGCAAAAATGATTTCGGATTGTTTAAAAAAATTGTTATTTATTAGTAAATAAACATGATGTGATTAGTGGCTGTTGGTCGATAATTATTCAGAAATTGTGAGATGCGGTCAGATGTGACGTAGGTTCCAGAAAAACATTTTTTATCGTGCCAACGTTTCGATCTTTATTGAGATCATCTTCAGGATTTACAAACATTGTTTAAATTTAACTATTTTAAGTTTTTTCTACGTCATACATATATTTGTAAAATTTGATTATATTTATAAATCCCAGCCCCTGAAGATGAGCTCAATATAGGTCGAAACGTTGGCACGATAAAGAAAATGTTTTTCTGAAACCTACATCACACAGACCGAATCTCACGATTTCTGAATAATTACTAAATAAATCAGAAATAGAGAAGTAGAGTTTGAAGACAAAATGTTTTGGTCACTTTTCTCAATGATAATGACATAAAATAAATAAAAATATTATTTAGGTTCTCCGAAAAAAAAATTAACCTTTCTATGTTTCCATTTATGTTCAGTTTGAATTACATAGTGAAATATTTTGAATGTTATTATTGGAACAACAGATATTGTTGGAAAAACTTTGTCCCATTAAATTCACCCAGAAATGTATATTTTTTTACTTTAAAGATCATATTTCAGTTATTAAAAAGTGTATGAAACGACTCAAAATTGTTTAAAAATATCGATATTGCCTACGAAAAAATCAGAACGAGTGTTGTAAAACAAAACGTTTTGGAATCTTTTCTCACTGATAACTACAATGTGAAACAGAAAACGTTATTCATTTATGTACTCAAAGAAATTAGCCTTCCCAACCAGTGAATTTCAATTAATTCTAGTCGTATAATGGATTTTATAATCGAACACTGGATTAGGAAGAAAAATCTCCAGGCTAATTTATATTTTAAATCGTAATATATCGTTTTATACACATTTATATTTTATTGTAACAAAAAATCGAATTTGTTATCGTTAAAATTATTTAAAGAAAATCGAAATATAAAACGTTTCGACTGCTTTTATTAACTGGGCTTTTTCTAATTTTTAAATACCTGATTTTTTATTATTAGATACTGCATACTATTTCTACAGGCGAGCGTTTTTCAGGGGAACAAAGAGTTTTTTTCAACATTATTTATATATATGTATTATGTTTAGTGGTCTGATTGACCAAATTACTTATTTCAGTTAATTATTCTTTTCAGGTAAGGTCTTGGTTGAAATGAAAAAGTTAGTAGCACGAACGGGATTCAAACCCACGACCTTCGGCTCAATACACCGCTGCTCTAACCACTTGACCCATCTTAACTTCTCGTATTGAGCCGAAGGTCGTGGATACGAAACCCGCTCGTGACACTAACTTTTTCATTTCAACCAAGATCTTACATGAAAAGAATAATTAATTATTTACTAAGTTAAAAAAAGTTTTCTACCTTTGTTGTCTAGATATTTCAAGAATATTATATATAATTTTGATTTTTTAATTATGTAAGATAAAACATTATATGCAAGATTTTATTAAATGATTTTAGGTCTATGAAATGCTGCCAAACCAAAATTACGCCTTTACTAGTGTACATGTGTTCAACATCAACAATATTTGTGACAGTTAAAAAAAATGGACTAGGAACATTTGGTTGATAAACGTTTTAAAGGGTAAAAATTTGTATTTAGTAGTGGGTCCCTTGGGTTTAGTGAGGGTGCATAATCAGTAATGTAATATCAGCTTTGTTTCTTTAAAAATATTTTAGCCAACATTTCTATGTTGCTCGGTCAAGAATTTTTCAATATCTAGGATAGCCTTGCTACAGTTAGATTTAAAATAGACGAATTTTCTTACCCGATCAAGACCACTCGGACAGGTAAGGCCTGTAAAGTTTTAACTTATTATCACAACAAAGTGAAATTAAAAAGGTTTTAGCATTTTCTAGTTAGAAGGTTTTGAGAAATAGATTAATTAATGAGTGATGGACATGTTCCATTAGTCAAGATCAAAAAAAGTCTGCCTTTTATTTAAAAAAAAATATTATTCTCCTTTATTGCATGGCATAACATAACTTATTATTTAATAAAATGCATAATGATAAAACATTTTGTTGTGTCTTATAGTCCTATATTTTTGCAAGAAATCAGCGGTGATGTTAATACAATATCAAAGGTATAAAACAGTAATAAAGTTGCTCGGGTATAAAACACCGGTTGCCGCTTGTACAAATAAACGTATTCTTTGTTTAATAAACATAACCCGGCTCGTGGCATTTCTTCATAATGCAGGTAGGCCAAAGAGAAATTTGCAATAAGAGCACGCAGGTCGTATCACGACCGGATATTGAAACTTCCATTTCGCCGTTGCTCCATATTTTCCCAGGGACGGGATGTGGAACGGTTTTTCTTTTATCTCCTGAAGCCATAATGGAGAATGATGTCTTTTTTTTGCCAACCCTGGGACTCGACACTTACATAAATTATAATTTTTCCCTACAACCGACCGGAAAATAATGTGTCGCTCCGATCATCCGGAAACACGAAGAATGTATTTACGCTTCAATTTTGGCATACATGTGGTACTTGACACGTTTAAAATTTAGTAAAAAATTTCATACGCAATTCATCTTTAACAAAAGTTGTTACTTATAATTAATTAAGGTATTCAGTTGAGATAAAAAAGTCAATGACACGAGCGGGATTCGAACCCACTTCGTCTTGATAAGCCGCCGGGTTCGAATCTCGCTCGTGGCATTGACTTTTTTTCTCAACTGAAATCCTTAATTAATTGTAAGATATTAATAGGTCAAGCGGACCACGAAATTAGTGAATTGAGTTGTTAATTATCTTTGACATAAAAATCAATTATAAAGTTTTGATGTACTTTATAACAAAAATCCAGTTAGCTATTCAACACAGGTTCTTTATACTTACAACGTTCCGACAACCAATTTTAGTTAAAGTTAAAAAATATAAGATTTGAAAAAATATAACAATTATTACACATTTCCAGAGAAAATATGCAGGCTTTTATTATCTAAGAAAATATTTATTAAGAAGAGATGTCTAGTGACAGTCTTTCACCGCGTTCCTCTCTATTCTCTCTCACATTACATGCAAGTTTGATGCGATTGCGGACGTGGTATAATTCCCTGTCCCATTACCTTCCTACATAATTCCTCTAGAAATTCCATGTCATCTCCATGATCGATACAAGCGATCACTATGTTTCTCATGTCTTATCAACCGGCTTAACACTCTTGGATATGCTCGACAAGCTTTTACTTGCAACACTCAGGCTCTAGAAACATTTAATATAAACTGTTAATAAAAAAAAAATGATTACATTATCAAATATTTTTTATTATAAAAACTTTTTCACTATACTACAAGTTCAATTCTACAGTATTTTACAATTTTGACATTCCAATAATAGATTGTTCCTCTTGCAAGTTGACATTTGGTACTTTAGATTGAAAAATAATAGTTTACACCGAGTATAGTAGAAAAACTTTAAATTTCAAACAGGATAAAATGTGACAAGTTACATTTTAATCAAATTAAGGTACCTCAGAAAACGTGATTTGCAAATTTTGAAAAAATTATTCAGAAATCGTGAGATGCGGTCTGGTGTGATGTAGGTTTCAGAAAAAAAATTTCTTTATCGTGCCAACGTTTCGATCTTTATTGAGACCATCTTCAGGGCCTGGGATTTACAAACATTGTTTAAATTTAACAAATACATGTAGGATGTGGAAAAAAGTGAATTTATACAATGTGAAAATATATTTTTTATATTCAATCAAAGTATTTCTACTCACTCAAATTGTTTGTTTTCTTCATACGAAATACTTTGAATATAAAGAAATATTTATTTGCATTGTATAAATTCCTACACGTTTTTGTTAAATTTAAACAATGTTTGTTAATCCCAGGCACTGAGGATGATCTCAATAAAGATCAAAACGTTGGCACGATAAAGAAAATGTTTTTCTGAAAGCTACATCACACCGGACCGCATCTCACGATTTCTGAATAATCTTGTACTCTGATTTAATTTTCCTTTTTTATGAACTTCTCCGCATCTCACGATTTCCGAATAATCATGGACTAACGGTCACTAATCACCACACATTTTGAACAAATATTGCAAATAAAACACAGGATATCATATAACCATCATGAAAGACGGCTACAACTGGGCATGTACGATTTCAAAGAGAAAATAATACAATATAAGATTTTAAAAAACTTAAATTTTCAGGTAGATTTTCTTATTGAGCTGGAACTGTCTCCATTTAATCCATCAAAGGTTATCAATTCTTCTTATTGTAAAGGATAAATGGTACTTTATTGATACTTCGACACAAAATAATCTACATGAAATACATAAACCTTCAACCAGCGTAAAAGGAAGACGATGTAAGTTTGTCACGGTAATATGCACCATAACATATGTTTCGTAATTTTCAAAAAAATATTTCAAGCATTTCTAAATCTCAGAATCTAGTAGAACGGTTCCATTCTGTGCATAGCAAGTTGCTGAAAAGTATGGCAGAAAGTTTTTAGAAAAAAGTACTGAAAAGTAGAAAAATACAACTTTTTTAAAAGACTTCTTTTCAAACTCAAATTTATCTCGTTGTAGTTAAATTTACACAAAAAAGCTATCTATCTTTTGCTGTAGGTGGAAACGTAATTTTAGTTAAGAAAGTGGTTATTGATGTAAAATAGGGTTATAAGACGATAGACTTGGAATAGCATAAGAGATAATGATTTCCAAGTTCATGCAAGTTCATGACACACCAAAACACTGTCTAAAACTTTTTTAAAAATTATTTCAACACTTGCCAATTGCAGAACTTTTGAATCTACACTTATTGTGTACATAACCGTTGCTTAAAAAGGATGTGTAGAATATTGAAGAAAAAATGCAAAAAATGTTACGAACATACAATTTTTCAGGAGGATTTTCTAATCGAGCTAGAACTTTTCTCGTTAGCCTAAAATTTAGGCCATAAAGCGTTAAAGATTCTTCTTAACTGCATTATCGTTTAGAAGATTGTTTTTGACAGAGATTGTAGAAAACCTGAGCCTCCAAACGAGGTAAACTATGGCAAGTTACAGGTTAATCAAAACAAGATAAATCAGACAACTTAATTCGAAAATTTTCAGAAAATATTTCAATGACTTCTAATTTTTAAAATCTCATTGCAGCAGTTTTATTCTGTTCATAAAGGTTAAATGAAAATAAATTGAAAAATGCATTTTTTAATGAAAAATGGTTAATATATTCACCCTAAATAGAAATTTTTGATATATTTCAAGTGAAAGTCTTTTCATACTTTAAACAATGAACTAGCCTCGAATGCCAAGCCGATGGGCAAAACAATGGTCTTATGCATTCTTTACCGGATCAGTAATTAATAATTTGACCTCTGCATCAATTTTTAAATATATTTTTTCATTGTTAAAGTTTTTTAATATTCGAGAAATTGTGTACATTTTTGCCCAACGTCGTTTGAGGTTTTAAACCAAGCGAGACCGTCTACGGAAGTTCTGTTCAATCTAGAATCTGAATTAAACCCAATTATTGAGGAAGTTGAATAAATTGATGTTTCAATTCATTATATCTCTGGAGGATAGCAGCTCTCCGAATAGAGATGTATCATCAACTTAATTAATTACAAACATTCTAACTCTAAGTGCTTAACCGGAGCCTTGACTATAACCAAGATTCTGCCCTTAGCAACGAATGATTGCGGTCGGAGAAACGGCGTTTGTTTGAATTAGAATTCATAAAATTTGAAAATTAGTTAAATTGAAAGGAAATCGACATGAAAAAATATTGCTGGGTTTAAAGAATTTCAAAGGGAAATATTCAAAAAGATTTATAGCCGTATTATATACCCATAAAATAAAATTATCTTGGATAAGTTTTTGCTAGTTTAAAATTTGTTGAAGTCTAAGAATAAACAGCGCAAAGAGGATTGCATCCTACAGAATGCCTTTATTTATCTAAAAAATTTTTGAAGCAGGATGCACGAAGTTAAAAAATATATAAAAATTTATATTTAAAAATATGAAGACAAACATTTTAAAAATTGTTGTTTTCAATTTAAAACTTTAAATTTATTATATATTAATTATGTTGTATGTGTTCCTGGTTGATTTAAATTATTTTTATTAAACAATTTGAGTGACTGTCAGGGCGTATAATAATATAGTATTATATTATATAATATAATATATTCTTACTAGTTCGTTCGTACACCTTAATACAGATAAAGAATGGAAATAAATTTTAGAGTATATATACGTAAAATTCTTTTAAGAATTTGAAATTTTTATAAAAATTCTGATTTCCTTTACCAACGGTTTGATCTGTAACTTAAAGTTTAAATGTTGGTTTTTGTACGTACATACAAAACACATAAATAATTGACTTTAGTTATGAAAGGAACAGTTTTGCAAGAAGAATTTGAAATATTTCTGCACTAGTGTAAAATAATATTATGTTTGATTAAATCTGATAAATTTTTCGTAAATAGGATATAACGTTAGTTTTTCTTAATTAAAAAAAATTGATCGAGTCGGGCTTATTTACAAAACCTTTTTGCTAATAGAGTTAGTAATACCACATTAATGTTTTGATAAATAAATAATGGTAGGATCGTCTGTGCAACCAAAGACTTTTTTCATAAATTTTCAATTTTAAGAAAGTACAATTTAATGTAAATAAAAAAATTTTGGCTAAAACTCTACCTTGTTGCATCCTTCATGTAATTGAGAAAATTATACTACAGCAAGATCCAAATTTAATCCTTATCAGAAAGATATGATTTAATATGTTATCAGCAGTGCCACTGATGTCAATTTTATTTAAATAATAAATTAGGGTTTTTAGTTGAGATAAAATAGTCAATGCCACGAGCGGGATTCGAACCCACGATCTTCGGCTAAATACGCCGCTGCTCTACCACTTGAGCTATCTTGACCACAATCCACTCGGCCACTAACTATCCATCTCAACCGTTTGAATTTTCCCTTCTTTTTGACATTTATCATGTTTTGGTGTCCAAGTGGATCGAAGTCAATTTTTCTGGACACTGACTATATTAGTAGATATTATAATATTATTATACATGTTGCAAAAGGAGAGAAAAAAATTAATTTTTTATATTGTATATCGCGCTTACGCAAATTCAGGTAAAATAAACACACGATTAAGGTACAGATTTTTAAATTACAATTATTTTGATTTCAAAAAACTATGAAAAATCGACAGCTATATTTATATTTAAATAGTTTAAATACTAATGTTATTTATTTGAAAAATTAATTATAAAAATTATTACTATACCAATTAATTATTCTTTTTATCTAAGGGTTTTGGTTGAGTTGAAAAATTAATGAAATTTACTTTCCATCTCAACCCTTCAAATTTCCCATCTTTTTTGCCATTTTTCATGTTTTGGTATCCGAGTGGATCGAAGTCATGATACCTCAATTGATTAGGGCCGCGGCTTATTGAGCCGAAGGTCGTGGGTTCGAATCCTGCTCGTGACACTAACTTTTTCATTTCAGCCAAGACCTTACATAAAAAGAGTAAATAATTGAAAAAACACTTTATTAAGTAGTTATTCAGTTAACAACCTCCAAGCTCGGTTGGTTATTCCATGTTTCTATTTTTATGGAAAATAGGGCACTGATCCAATATAGATCAAGTGGTAGAGCAGCGGCGTATCTAGCCGAAAATCGTGCGTTCGAATCCCGCTTGTGCCATTGACTTTTTATCTCAACTAAAAACCTTAATTAATTGTAATATATTAATTGGTCAAGCGGACCACGAAATTCGTGAATTTTATTTAACTTTTGAATTAGTACTCTGTGGTCAACAGAGTCAAGCGCATTTTTCGTGTCCAAAACAAATGCTTACAACATTTTTTTTAGCATACAAATCTTAAATTCTCAGAGAGAGTATAAAGAGCAGAGAAAACAGAAGAGATTTACGTTTTAATGACCTACACATTTCTCATGCATCTCATACGGCTGGAAACACAAAATGTTATCACCAAAAATTTGTCTAAATACATGAATTTTTACGTAAAGAGAACATATGTATTATGATAAAATTTGATTCTGTAAGATATAGTAAAAAAAAGTGTATAACGATAATTAACATTTATTTTTATCTATAAAAATTTCATTTCTTTAACCTTGAAAATTTTTCCGAGGAAACGATGATACATTTATATAGAAAAAAATGTTATTTTTGATTTGTTTAAATTAATTTACAAATGTCTTTATTTAAAATAGGCATTTTTTTTACCTAAAAAGTTTTTATTCAAATTGTACTAACTTTGGAGACAAATACTCAAAAACTCTTGACGTCATATTCAATGAGTATATCTTTCTCCTATAAAACTGTTCCAAACTGTGGATCAGAATCCAGAAAAAATAAAATATTGTATTTTAAATTGTTTTAATGAATACGTAATGTTTTCGTCAAATGGTATTATAAATCTAATTGGACAGAAAATGAAAGGAATCATTCGAAATGAGTAAAAAATAAACAGTATAATTCAGGTTTTCAGGGCTTAAAATCTACAAAACCCTAATTATCACTTTTCTGATCTAAACAAATTAAACGTTAATATCAAAAATAATATTTGTAAAACGCAAAAAAAATGTAACCATTGATATTATTTATAAAAACAGAGAAAAATGTAATACTTTTTATACAAAGGAAATATTTGTAATTAAAGTTAACGACACAAAATTATGGAAGAAAAAAAATGTGTCTTGTAAAATTCAAGACTGGTCTCATTATCGTTCTTTTCCACCTAGATAGGTTTGCTAAATATTGTTTCAGAAAAACTATTATATAAGCGTAAAAATACTGAACATTTATAAGAAGTTGAAATTATGCAAGAGCTTTATACGCAAAATCTCGGGCTGTTCGGACTAATTGCCCCGTGCGAGAGGGGCTGGGTTATTTAATGAAACTAAGATTTAAAAACTTATTTTTACAAAAAAATTGTGTGAAAAGTTACAAGTTAGTTAATAAGATGTCTCGATTAGACAGTTTGTTTTAAATGATTAATTATAGAGGAAGAGGTTTTACCTCGTGGGCAAGAGGTTAAACTGCGTCCAATACCCCTCCTGTACCTCCTGGCGTTCCGTAACACCCATCCCCATACTAACTTCATTACCTAACCTTCCATTCCTGTAACAATCCCTTCCCCAACACTAACCTCCTCCCTGTTCCTTCTCCCGGCGTCCCAGGCTTTAAGGAGGGGGAGGTTTGCCGGTTCACTTTTTGTGGCGGCCACACTAATCGGCTATGGCCAGGGCGGGTAGCTTCCTCCTGGCCTGAAACCAACAAGCTCCAAGAAATACAGTAAAAAACGCCGTATATCCGGAAGGCGAAATGCCGGTGACGTCGGGGGAACAGGCCACCCTCGGGCCCCGTTGGAGTTGGTGGAGAGAGCAGCGCCAACCAACGTATGGATACTGCTAGGAACGGAAAAGGTAACACGGAATTAGTGAGGACACTGCAGCTATTTGAGTCGGAGTCCAAAAAAAAAAAAGAATGAGAAAAGAAAAGAGCGGAAGTGATAATGAAGGCCAGATGCCAAAGAACACCAATTTCACAAGATACTGGATCACGGAAAAAAAAAGAGGGGGATTTTTTCTCCCCCATACAGATCTGCCGTGTAGTCAACCAACAAATGGGAAAAGTTAAGAATCTAAAGAAATTGTCATCTGGAATTCTGAGTATAGAGGTTATTGACTCCCTGCAGGCCAAAATGGTCATGGAGACTAAACACCTCTGCGCAACCCGTGTTAAAACGACCACCCACAGAAAGCTGAACTCCTCCGTACGGCGAAATCTCAGCACGACATTTACTAATATGCTCTGAGGAGGAAATCAAAGAAGAATTGTCAAGCCAGGGGGTGATTGAAGTAAAAAGAAAAAAACGAAAAACGGACAGGGGTCTTATAAATGCAGCGTCTCTCGTATTAACATTTGACAGAGATGCCGAAAGAAGTACGGGCTATATACCAAAGATTCTTGGTCCGTCCGGCACCATGAGATGCTTCAAATGTTTAAAGTTTGGCCACACAGCACTTCGATGTAGAAGCCAGAACACGATTTGCTCGTGTGGCGTGCCGGTGCACGAAGGACGGCCATGTGTAGATCCGCCGAGGTGTGTAAATTATGATGGGCCGCACCATGCAAGGTCCAGTGTGTGCCCAATATTAAAAGAGGAAAGAGAAATACAGAGGTTAAAGGCAGAAAAAGGCATGAGTCATGTCGAAGCAAGAGCTCTAGTCCGCAGCTCAGCGTTTTCACGGCCAAATATGAGCAATGGGAGAGCTGCCGGATAGTCGGTACCAAAAAAAGGTTTGACCGTGGAAATGGCCGTCCAAACGGAGCCATCCACCAATATACACCTTCCGGGGTTCCACTGGTGACCCTCCACATCTTAAAGACGGGGTAAAACCAGTGGAGGTTGTTACGGCACACCCAAACCTTCCTTCAAAATCGGAGGAAGGATCAAATAAACTTCCGCCCATGAGCGGGCGTGATAGAACAGAAGGTCCGACGACCTCTTTAGAGACGGCGGCCCCACCGTGAACTACCCTTCCCCAAATAATGACCCCTGGAAACCTCTCGGGTCCCTCGTCTTTCTCCCTCGAGCAGATGCCTCCCGGAGTAAATCCGGACGACGTCAAAAAGCTTGGGGAGTGGGAGTTGGCGGACGCCGGGACCGAGTCGACTAACTCGGTCGACTCAGAAGATTTCCAGGAGGTTAAAAAGAAAAACAAGACTGGGTAGCCCAAGGGAAAACCCCGCAAGCCACCTAAATAAACAACAGGAGTGAAACAATCAAACGAGACATGACTCATGCCATAGACCGACCAGTTACAATAATTTGTACATTTGACAATAATGATGAACGAAAACCTTTTGCAATGGTACGTGAGAGGGTTAAAAAACAATGAAGAAGGATTACAACGAATAATTAGACATAAACAACCGATGGTAATAACGCTACAGGAAACCCCTCTTCTACCCGGGAAGAAATAGCACCTCCGGGATTTTTCCTGCGTAAGCAGGGAAATCCCACCCGAACCCGTGGAAGGGCGCATCGTGGAGTAGCGTTGTACATACACGAATAATTGAACTACGACAAATTGACGTTCAATACTGAAATACAAGCGATCACAATAAAAATATAAACTCCATTAGAGATGATCTTATGTAATATCTACCTCCCGGATAGAAGGTGGCACCGTATTGAAATTAAAAGACTTATAGATCAAAATAAAAGCGATCGCGGGGAAGACAAAAAAACCAATAATACCAGCACTAAAAGTGACTGATCGAATCATCACCGAAGGTGATGGCCGATGCGCTAAGGAGGATCATCACTACGAGGAAGTGTCAAGCGATCGGTCATACATCGAAACGTCCCGTACAGAAAAGCGCAGAATGGAACAGCTTGTACTGGACTTTACTAGTGAAAACGAGGAAGAGTTCAATCGACCAATAACGATGGCTGAACTAGAAGAAACCTTAGACGATCTAAAAGACAAAGCTCCTGGTATCGACGGCGTGCCTAACGCGATGCTTCGCCATTTCCCAGAGGTGGTCTCTCCAAAAGAGAGAGAGAAAGAGAGAGAGAGAGAGAGAGAGAGAGAGAGAGATCTTGTTTGGTTATGAACAATTTAAAATATAAAGTATATACATGTATAAAAAAGCTGATTGCCATGAGAACACCTCACCGTTTAATTATTCTCTTGGATACCCTCTTTTCTCGGTTGTGCAAGAAACCGGATGCCACCATCTGTTTACGGAGAGTAACTTCACATCTTATTTTCCGCTCATTAACTCCCTTCCAGAAGAAATGAAGCTCCCCTACAACTTTCAATCGTATTTAACACTCCGAGTGAGTTTTTGTCTTCAGATCCGTTTAAAGGGTTGTTTCGAATACACGGTTTGTCGGCAAACGGGTGGTTATTTTTGTAGAACAGTTAAGATTTCATGTGAGGGATTTCCTGGTCTTTTCATTCAACCGAGTTCCTGAGCAAAAAAATATTCGCTGATAAATTAAAAGCAAAAGATATAAAATCTTGCTGTTTAGTCTTATTCATACCATCGTGTTCTATGACTACTCTGGTATATAGTAATTATAAAAAATTACACAACCATAAATTATATTGTATAGCTTTACCAAATAATTGGTATCCATATTTGCTTACTGGTCATAATTGACCATATTAATTATTCAAAGTAATTATTCATAATTATTCTTTTTATCTAAGGTTGTAGGTTGAGATGAAAAATTAGTGTCACGAGCGGGATTCGAACCCGCGATTTGAAAATATGGACAAAATGAAAGTTCCGTATTATTAAAAACTACCAACGATAAAAAGATAGCCTCCTCAAACATTTCAATAAAAAAACACCCTTAGCAATTTTTGTCAATGATGATAGTATAACCAGTGGGGGAGGATAATGTTTTTTTTTCACATGCACACACTCTCATACTTAAACAATCACAGTAATAAACATATTCAAACAAAATAACCTTAAAAACTGTATATAAGTTTAAATTAAAAATATCTAAGTACCAGATATTTGATCAGTGCCTTATTCTCCATCAAAATAGAAACATGGAATAACCAACCAAGATTGGAGGTTGTTAACTGAATAACTATTTACTAAATTTTTTTTCAATTATTTACTCTTTTTGTGTAATAGCTTGGTTGAAATGAAAAAGTTAGGGTCACGAACGGGATTCGAACCCACGACCTTCGGCTCAATAAGCCGCGGCCCTAACCAATTGAGGTATCATGACTTCGATCCACTCGGATACGAAAACACGAAAAATGGCAAAAAGAAGGGAAAATTCGAACGGTTGAAATGGAAAGTTGGTGGCACTAATTTTTCAGCTCAACCGAAAACCTTAGATAAAAGGAATAATTAATTCGTATAGTAATAATATTTATGATTAATTTTTCAAATAAATAACATTAGTATTTAAACTATTTAAATATAAATATAGCTGTCGATTTTTCATAGTTTTTTAAAATCAAAATAATTGTAATTTAAAAATCTGTACCTTAATCGTGAGATTATTTAACCTGAATTTGCGTAAGGGCGATATCATATAAAAAATCAATTTTTTTCTCTGCTTTTGCACATGAATAATAATATTGTAATATCTACTATTATAGTCAGTCTACAGAAAAATTGACTTCTATCCACTCGGACACCAAAACATGAAAAATGGCAAAAAGAAGGGAAAATTCGAACGGTAGAGATGGAAAGTTGGTGTCACTAATTTTTCAACTCAACCAAAAACGTTTGATAACAAGAATAATTAATTGCTATATTAATAATATGTAAGATTAATTTTTCAAATAAATAACAATAGTATATAAACTATTTAAATATAAATTTAGCTGTCGATTTTGCATAGTTTTTTTTAAAATCTAAATAAAATGTAATTTAACATTCTTTACACTAATCGTCAGTTTATTCTACCTGGATTTGCATAAGCGCGATAAAGTATACAAATCAATTTTTTTCTTCGTTTTTGCAAAATGAATAATACTTTTTCAATTACTTAATATTTATGAAAGATTTTGGTTGTGATAAAAAAGACAGTGTCTCGAGCGGGATTCGAACCCACGATCTACGGCTAAATACGCCGCTGCTATACCACTTGACCTATCGTGACTTCGATCCCCCGGACACTAACTTCGCACCTCAACCTCACCTCTAGAATTTTCCCTTCTTTTTGCCATTTTTGAAATGTCGTGTAATCTATTTGATTCTCGACGGCAAATGAAATGGCCACGGAGAGCTTATTTTTTATCTCAACCAATACCTTTCATAAAAATTAATTAATTGAAAAATGTTAATTGGTCAATCGGACTACGAACTGTAATGGATTTAATTAATAATAATATTGTAATTTATACTATTTTAGTCAGTGTCCAGAAAAATTGAATATTAAACGCTTAAATGACTGAATTCTTAAAAGTCGAGTAAAGATGCCTAGATCAATCATAGATCATCATTCTTCTATTCATCCCATAGATTAATGCCTGCAGTAAAAAGCCAATTAACCCAAACTTGTTACCACATATGTTTATCCGAATAATTGGACATGCGGTAAAATTGTTTGCCTTTGTTTTAAGTTGTCGGGTTGCTTTTGCGTTAAGACCGTAGATGTCGACCGGGAGAGCACTTTTAGGTGGAAGGAGCATAACCTGATTACAATGCCAAAGTCCATTATAATGAGAGTTAACTGTAAGGAACAAAGAAGGCTGAAGTTAACCAGGGTGCCCGAGGCTACCTTCAATTACAGGGGGGCGGACCCTTCATCCCTTGCTCACCAACAAACGGCCATGCGAAAGCCGACTAATTGGGCCATTCCAGTTTAAATAAAGAAAATTCGTTTGTTCTTAACTAAACTTTGGCTAACTTTTTGTCCCGATTTTTTTTGTCAATGACAAATAAAACAAAGAATAAGAATCAACTCCTTTTTAAATATTCTTTATTTATAAACATACTTTTTTTTTCAATTTATTCAAATAGATAAAGAAGTTAGTAAAACATTCCAGTGAATAACTGTAGCAAGTTAATAAACGGTTGTATTCTCTGTCTTTCTTCATTTATAAAGCTCCAATTTTATGAAAATTATTTCACTTTGCATTAAAAGACAAAAATAATAGTACTTTAAAGTATTTTGAAGTTCAAAGTGGTGGGTTTCATTGCATGAGTAAGAATATAACATTCAAAACGACCTTTAATAATTATGTAACTTTAAGTGCTACATTAAAAACTTTAAACATACCCAATGGCATGTTATGTACGACTCTTTTTTCTCTTTTGTGGAAGTATTCTATCATCTTCATACTTAATGCTCAGAAACCTTTCTACAACATCCTACAGTCGCATCAGCCTTTCATCTAAGGCGTCAGGAAATTTCCGAAATAATCCTATTATAACGTTTCATAGAATCTCTTCAGACCACAGACTAGCAATAAATAAGAATTGAACGTTTTACCTTGAAGTCTAAAATAGAATAAATATAGATTAGAGGTTTTTAGTTGAGATGAAAAAAGTTAATGGCACGAGCGGGATTCGAACCCACGATCTTCGGCTAGATACGGCGCTGCTGTACCACTTGAACTATCGTGACTATTGCTCAAATTTGAGTACAGGATATTCTACAAAATGATGGGGTTGAGATATGAAGTTAGTGTCCGGGTGAATCGAGGTCACAATAGCTCAAGTGGTAGAGCAGCGCCGTATCTAGCCGAAGATCGTGGGTTCGAATCCCGCTCTTGCTATTAACTTTTTTCATCTCAACTAAAAACTTTAATTAATTGTAACCTATTAATTGGTCAAGCGGACCACGAAATTAGTTAATTTAATAGAGTAGAGGGTACAGAAAAATATTTAAGATGAGCTCAATCTGATCGAATTTGTAAGTTGTACATCTCTAAACCATAGTTATGTAATGATAATTTTACAAATAATTTTAAGTACCTTTTGCTACAGTAAGGAGAATAAGAACGATCGTATACTTCAAATATCCAATCTGAATGTCTTAACTAAGTCAAATCTGGAGTACCACAGATTTGAGTTAGATCCCATTTTTAACATTTTCAAGAAGTTCGAAATTTACGAAACCAAGGTTGCAGGATTTCAAAGGTTACACGTCTATGAAAAGCTAAACCCAAAATATTATCATTTTAATTTTTTAAGGGAAGAATGATGGAGTTCAACGCTTTGAAACAACTCTGGATACAAGCTGAGTCTTGTAGGATTTATTTCCAATTGTTTTCTAAAGATCAGCTCTATGTACGCAAATCCTCGAGTAGAAATTTTCCTGTGCCTAAATTTACCTTCGTTGTACTGCATCAGAAGCGCATATTTATTTAACCAAAATATATAATGCCTTTCTATGCACCATTCTCTTTTATTCAGTCATCAATATCAAATCTCCCAAGATATCTCCTTCTACATACTTATCGGCCTTTTTCCTATGGTGTCCATGATATTCCCAATAAACCTATTCAGACGAACAATACCCATTCTAGATTCACATAGAATTGTTTCGTCTGATTTCTGAACATTCGTTTTGTCAAAGAACTTAGTCAAAGAATAGGGTTTGTTTTCTATTCCTTCTGTCATTCAGGTTTAGTTTATAGTGTCAGAGAAGAAGGAAAAAAAGAATATAAATATACATAATGTATTATTGTGTTTTTCAAACATTGATATATTTCTTGTTCTTTGATTATTTGTCTTTGTGATAAATCTCTACACGTAAAATAAATACTTACTAATATAATTTCGCAAATGTTTCGAAACCGAGAGCATTTGCTTGGGATGAGTCAGACAAATTGAATATTCCTATCACCTTTTTGTTAAGAACATTTTTGGAAAATTAATTAGTTAAATCATTAAGTTTCGTGGTCTGATTGACCAAATACATACTCTTCAATTAATTAATATTTATGTAAGGTATTGATTGAGATCAAAAGTCAATTTCACGAGCGGGATTCGAATCCACGACCGTCGGCTAAATACGCCGATGAAATCACCTTTTTGCATTTTGAAAAATGGCAAAAAGGAGGGAAAATTCAAAAAGGTGGGTCGAGATGAGAGGTTGGTGACCGAGTGGATCGAAGTCACGATAGCTCAAGTGGTAGAGCAGTGGCGTATTCTACGAAAGGTTGCGGGTTCGATTCCCGTTTGTGACATTGACTTTTTTATCTGAACCAATACCTTACTTAAATTCACTAATTTCGTGGTCCGCTTGACCACTTAATGTATTATAATTAATTAAGGTTTTTAGTTGAGGTGAAAAAGTCAATGGCACGAGCGGGATTCGAACCCACGATCTTCGGCTTGACACGCCGATACACTCGGACACTAACTTCCCATCTCAACCGCATCTTTTGAAAAATGGTAAAAAGGAGGGAAAATTCAAAAGGCGCAGTTGAGATGGGAAGTTGGTGTCCGAGTGGATCGAGGTCACGATAGCTCAAGTGGTAGAGCAGCGGCGTATCAAGCCGAAGATCGTGGGTTCGAATCCCGTTCGAGCCATTGACTTTTTATCTCAACTGAAAACCTTAATTAATTATAATATATTATTTGGTCAAACGGACCACGAAATTAGTGAATTTAATGATTTGGAATGAAGTATACTTCACTAAAGCTCTCCGGGGCCATTTCATTTGTCTTCGAGAATCCAATCCGATTACACGACATTTGAAAAATGGCAAAAAGGAGGGAAAATTCGAGAGGTGAGGTTGAGGTGGGAAGTTAGTGTCCGAGCGGATCGAAGTCACGATAGCTCAAGTGGTAGAGCAGCGGCGTATCAAGCCGAAGATCGTGGGTTCGAATCCCGCTCGTGCCATTGACTTTTTTATCTCAACTAAAAACCTTAATTAATTATAATACCTTATTAAAGATTGATTAATTGAAACTAATTAGTTATTTAACGTCTTTAATAGATATTATGGCTTTGAAAATTGTTTTATTTATGTATGTATTTAACGGTTAGAACCATCCACTGGTACACAGGTGGATCTGGAATACAAGAAGGTACAGGGACAGAAATATTTGTATCTGAAACCAAATAATCAACCTAAGTAAAGGGTACAAAAACAAGAATTTAGCTATCATGTCAGATAGCAAAGTAGCCATTGGAGCACTAAGCTCAAATATCATTAGTTCAAGGATGGTGTTGAACTGCAAAACCAAACTAAACATACTAGGTACGCAGAATAAAGTCAGCCTCTGCAGGGTCCCAGGACACATGGTAGTAGAAGGCAACGAGAAAGCGGACACCCTTGCATGATAAGTGGCTGCTACACCGCTGACAGGACCTGAACCCTTCTGTGGCATAGGAACCCACACTACTAACGTGTATCTCAGACAGAAGGAAAATGAAGGAACTATGGAATTCACTCATTAGACACAGACAATCCAAGAATCTTCTAACCAATTTTGGAAGAAAAGAAATCACAGAATGTGTCAAGGGAAGCAGGGACAAACTGCGAATCCTAATAGGATTCCTAACAGGACACTGCAGATAAAACGGACACTTAAAAAAAATTGGAATAATCCAAGATGGCACTTGCAGATTCTGCAAAAAGGCAGAAGAGACACCAACATATCTACTCATAAACTGCAGAGCTACACTAGCCCGCAGGAGGAAATGTTTTGGGATGTATAATATGACCGTAGAAGAGCTTCAACTTCAAAGGGTGCAGTATACTACACCCCGGAACTATATCTACATGTACATCTACAACGGTTAGAATGGCCAAAGTATACGAACTGCGATGAAAGGAGTTCTCCAATGATTATAAATAATATAATGATATGTAAAAGTGTGCATTATAAAGTAAACAGACCCAAGGGCGTTCACGCAACTTTGAGTACATCAGCTCCTCGAAATGTGAAACCGATGAGACAAATAACGCTTTAAGACCACTGTACCTCACGACTTGACTGTATTGATGGTTAGTCTATTAACCGTAATGTATAAACTAAAAGAAATTAATCATGACAATCATATTGATAAAGAGCATAGGAAGATGAAATTAATGACAGGTTTATCGTAAAAAAATCCGCAACTCTACCACTCGCATAACCACATACGTACACTTAATACATGTATATATGTAAAATAGAATAAAGGCTCTTAGGGATGAAGATGTATCGGTGATGGTTGGGGGGTAGAACTTGGTTCTGAACCGCATAAAGGTGCGAATATTACATTAGACGCCTCCGCTTTCTCCCAACTGACGTACTCCACTGGGTTTCCTATTTACAAGAATTTTCCATCCGGAGAATTTTTCCTCATAAACTTTCAGGATCAATATTTAACTTTATTATTTTTTTCTGTATTATTAAAAAATACCAAGGATAAAAAGATAGCCTCCTTAAACATTCCAATAAAAAGAGGAAGAAAACTTCGCGATTTTTTTTAATGATGATAGTATTGACCTCAAATTTTTTGTAATTTTTCTTATACATTTATCCTTTTTCTTACACTTATAGGTTTAGCGTATATTTTATATATATATATATATATATATATATATATATATATTACGAGGTCACCCTCAGGGTGGTTTTGAAAAAAAAAGTCCATTTGTAAGTATGTCGGGTTAACCGCTGGATTCGAACCCGGGACCTTTACCTTACAGCGATGAGCGCCGTGTCAACGCCTAAACACGCCCCTTTCGATCATATTAGAGGTATAAACAGAATTTAACCTAGTTTGGTAGGCCTATGACCTGCTCAAAAATTAGTCACAAGCACACCTTCTCTTACTTAAACAATCGCGCTAATAAATACATTCAAACAAAATGAAACCTTAAACAGATATATAAGTTTAAATAAAACTAGCTAGCTACCAGTGCATTTGATATTGGGCCAGTGTTTTACCCTCCATCCAAGTAGAAACTTCTAATAACTACAAAAATATCCTCGCTAAATAACTCCAGATAAAAACACTAGTACTAAATAAATCCATTAATATTTATTTAGAAATCGTGAGATGCGGTGCCCTCTCGACACGCCACGCAAGAATGGCACAATTACACAGAAGACAAACACTTTGAGCCCTGAAGATGATCTCAATAAAGATCGAAACGTTGGTACGAAAAAGAAAATGTTTTTCTGAAACCTACATCACACCAGACCGCATCTCACGATTTCTAAATAAATATCGATTAACGGTCACTAATCACCACATAAATCCATTAAGTTTACTGATCTGATTGACCAAATTACTTCATTCGATTAATTATTCTTTTTATGTAAGGTCTTGGTTGAAATGAAAAAGTTAGTGTCACGAGCTGGTTTCAAACCCATGACCTTCGGCTCAATACGCCTCTGTTCTAACCACTTGAGCAATCGTTACTTCGATCCACTCGGACACCAAAAAATGAAAAAATAGCAAAAAGAGGGGAAAATTCGAAAGGTTGTAGGTTGAGATGGGGAGTTGGTGTCCGAGTGGATCGAAGTCACGAAAGCTCAAGTGGTTAGAGAACCGGCCTATTGTTCGAATCCCGCTCGTGACACTAATTTTTCGTCTCAACCGAAAACCTTAGATGAAAAGAATAACTAGTACTAACGTTATGTCCCGTGTGGCTTCGAGAATGCCCAACGGGACCCAGTTTAAAGCATCGATTTTTTTTTATTATCTTGTAAAGAATCCTCTTGAACTGGGATCCTCACATAAAATCCTTGTGTGTAGGTTTTTTATTTGTAGCAACTCCTAAAACACCGGTAGGGTTAGAGTCGTAAAAGCGATCTGAAAGGTGAATATTGAGATGCAATGAAACGACTCGGACGAATGTCATGAAGTCAAGTTCCAAACTGCATTCGAAGACATAAAGAAGTAGCTTTATTTTTGTCAGGTTAGGTAAAAATATGTAACGTCATAATTTATAATTTGATTGTTTTTTCATTCTTATTACACTTTGTTCAAGCATATTATATTTTTGTATATATTGTATATTTTTTGTTTTAAAATTATTTAGTATAAATTACATGTAATTATTGTTGTTAAGTGTGAATTTTTGTAATCTGTACGTCGCGCACCTAAAAGGCCGTGAAGTGACGGGTTTTGTTGTTGGAGCCGCGTTTGACGACGAGGTCCAGAGACTCTTCTTCGCTACCGCACGTGTTCGAGGCAGTTCCCGCAAGCCGCAAGCTTAAAGACTTTGTACAAGTACATCCGCAATTTATTCGCGACCGTTTTTTGTACGTGTCGATTTCTCCGCATTTGTTTGTGACTCGCCGCTCCACTCGCTGACCTCACCCGTGAGTATTTCCCTTTAGGCAATTTAATCGTTTTTTCTCTCTTTGTTTTTATTAAAACTGTACACTTATTTAATTTATATTTGATTTATTTCGTTTGTATAAAATTTAAATTTAATTCCTTCTATTTTTTTTTTCTGGGGCTTCCAACATCTAGGTCATTTCCGCCCCCCACTAAGTCTATATTCTATACCCGTTCAAACACAACATTCATACAAATAAATACATTCATACACTTAAATACATCCATACAGTTCACTCATTCCGTTTGGTCGGTGGTTCCTCCACAGACCTACACTTAAACTAAACTACATTGGGGTCGATGGGGTACTTTTATAAATATTCCGCCATCGACCCCGAACACACACTCACTCGCTTTCATCGTTCGAGAGGCGATGATGACGTTATATTCACCCTCACCCCTCGCCATTCACGCTAATAAATACATGCACACAGACAAAACATATAGACACATAACACATAAGACATACTATATACAATAAAAAAAAAACAATTTCCGCTAAAAAGCGGAACAGGAGACTCTAAAACTCGCTACCGTGCTCGAGGACTCTTCTTCAAACCGGCGGCATGCCTACACGCTCTCTGTATGGAGCCAAGGCATGACACGCCTCAATTATGTGGGACACATCGAGCAACCTTTCTCTGCATAAGGTGCACCTGCGCGGGCTTTGGCCCAAAAATTTCTATTCTTGTACAATTATAATTAATTTCAAAATATCACCTTATTGTCATTTATTTAAACATATTCATTAATTGAATTGTAATTGACTTACAAGTGTCGTGGGCTTGTAAGTGTTAAAGTGTTAAGGAATTATAAGGATTGAATTTTCCATTTTTTTGTTTTCATTACATGTGAGATGTTGATGGACTGCAATCTGGAAAAAATTGATATTTAGCGGATTCTAGAGAAATTTAGAATTTCGGAGAGTGAGGGATTATCATCAATTGAGTTGGGTCGCCCTTGTTCCCACACACTTAAAAATATGAAAAATTTCACTAACCATTGTTCCATGCAGTGCTAATTTATTCCTTTTAATTAAAACTCGTTTATTTTACAATATCTTTTTTTTACGCTTCTTCGACACAATCCAGTGATGGTAGCCGTTAGTACATCAATGCGATGAGCGAGATGTANTATTATTTTTATAGTAATTTAAAAATATTAAGTATTTACTAATATAATATTTGTTTGTGTTATAATTTCCGCGTTTCGCACGTTCAAATTGAGCGCCATTAAAAAAATCAGCTGATAATTGGAACGTCGCGTTGGCGGAGGTATCAGCGGGTTCACTTTGGCAATTCATGTCAGACGTGGTTGTAGAAGTCCTTCAACCTGATGATGTGCTAAAAGGCTCGAAATCCGGATTGTTGTAAAACAACTTTCTGTGAGGAGGAACTATCTTTTTAAAAAGGATTGAACATCACACTCACTCCATCATTTATCATTTCCATGAAAAATCGTATGTTACAGTCTGTGCGCTTAAGTCGTTGGGTTCCACGTCAATCGTTCGTCCAGGTAGAGTCCGAGGTATCGTACAAGGTTCGCAATTTGGGATGGGAACGTTGTTGAAGTATACTGGTGGGTGCGTTTTCTCGTTTATGGTAAATATTATGTTTGTTGATTTGGTTTCGTTCATCTTGATTCTCCACTGACGTAGCCAGCATTCTATGATGTTTAGGTGATTTTAAGATTACTTGAAGCTGTGACGGGATCTTTATGAAGATAACGGTATCATCGGCAAAGGTGAAGGTGATAGTGTTAGGTTGCGTAGGTAAGACCGAGGTATAAATTGAAAAAAGGAAAAGAGCAAGCACGCTGCCCTGTGGAACACCTGCTAGATTAGGATGGATAGGAGACAGTGAATTTCTGAGGGATATTTGAAAGTAACGATCGTTAAGATAGGATTTTAGGACAAGTTTGGTGGTATGATGCTCTTCAGCTTCCCCAGCAGCCCAGAGTGCCATAGTCAGTCAAAGGCCTGGTATATATCCAAGAACACACCGAGCCAATATTGTTTTAGCTCAAAAGATGTGGAAATTTCGTCGATTATGCGATGTGCTATTATTAATATCATAGAAAAAGAACTTAAAGGGTCTTTGTAGGTAGATAAAACAATTCATGTCATACAGGAGATTTTCTCTTCTTTTTAACCGTTTGATTTCGGAAAGAAGGGAGTTAATCGACTTTAATTTTCTGTGCTATGATCAATTAATAATTTTTGGCCTACTCCGGGATTCGAACCTAAGACTACTACCTTGCCAAGTACCAGTCAGACGACTTAACCATTCGGCTTCCAGGGTTCACTAGTCAGTTCTAACTTGTTATGCCGATAAAAATAAATAACAATTGTTCTTTCAAAAATTTTATGATGATTCAAAGAAAAACGGGTTTAGTAAATAAATTTAAGAGTAACTGTACATTTTCTTTATCTAAGATAAAAAAAAAGAAGGTTGGAATGTCTCTTCTTATGGTGATCTACGAGGGACCTCCCCCGGGGAAAGTGTACCCGGGATTTTTCCGGTAAAAGCCCGTCCAGTCGTGTGAATGAATAAGGGAGTGTTGAGTCAGCAGCCCGTTAAAAACACGTTTTACACCCTGAGAGATATTCCGATAGGGACGGTTATTGGGACAAGAATCGAGAAAAATGGAAACAATCCTGGCTATTTTCCATTTCACGGACATTCCCATTTGTTAATTTGTTGCTAATCCGTTCAATTCCTACTTCTGTATAATATTAAAAAAACACGGCCTTTTTTTTATTCTTCGGCAATATTAGGAGCTCGATAAAAGGAGGATGATAAATGTTTTTTTTTTGCCCTCTCTATCAGCTCTAACAATATTAAATATCGTGTGCGTATTTTCACGTATTACCTTGAATAAAATCAAATCAAAAGAGGTTCTATAAAATGATTAATTATACACATAAAAGCCGAGAGAGTTTTAAAATTTTGATTTATCTCGTTAGTGCTAATTGGTGTGAAAATTTCAATTAAATAAAGACTTACATAAAAGCAGAATCTAATTGGATTATATTTGGTATGGTTCATATGTGTAAAACAGTGTCATAATTCACATTTTATCCCATACTATGATAAAATAACTTTCAAAAACTTCATATTTTAGTTTGCGAATGCAGAGTTTAATCAATAAAGCAACAAATATTCAATAGTCTTTACTCATATGAAAAAATTTGACTTCCGCATGGGATATTGATATGTTTTAAATTTGAAAGATATTAAAATTTTTGACTTGACCAACAAAATATAATCAATGATAAAATAAAAAATATAATTTTTTTTAATTGCCTGGGAAAATCTTGAAAATTCCATCAAATCTTTGAATAAGGTAGAAGGAATCCTCGCACGAATCAATATGCCAGAAATACGTACTAAATTTAGTTCAAAGCTTCAAAGCCAGCATCATTCGATAAATCACTCATAATAAAAGAAAGTTTCGATGTGTTATAAAAAGTTTACACGGCACCTATGACAAGAGGTCTCAGATACAGCGAAGGGATTCTGGGTCTACTGTTTTTTAGGGGAATAAAGGTTTTCTTTTGAATACATTAGTTGTGTTGTGGAAATGATGAATGGTGGAGTTAGTGCCGTGTTCAATCCTTTTAAAAAGATAGTTACTACTCACATTAAGTTGTTTTTCCTGATCCGGATTTCGAGCTTTTAGCTCATCATCAGGTTCAAGGAATTCTACAATCACGTCTATCGACATGAATTGCAAAAGTTGACCCGCCGATATCACTCCATGCGACGTTCCAATGAGCTAAGAGTTTTGGAAACTATGTATTCGATATTTTATGCAAATGGTCATGAACTTAAAAATGGTACAACATAAACAAATAAAACCACTGGAAAAGATAAGTCTTACGGAAAGACCAACAAAGAAGAGATTGACTATTCAAAGATATATTTACAAAATCCACTGGTAACCACGAGTGGGAGAATTTATATGTGTTTATTTACCACTAATCTTTTAAAACAGATCAAATATTCTAACATTGTAAATAATCAATTGATGATAGTTTAAGTGATAATTTAAAATATTAAGGGTGGCCACTTTTTCTGGCTTTCAATGTATATTTAATTTAAGAAATAATTATTTTTAAGTTATAATTATATCATCGAATACGCACATTGTAGTTTCTCCAGTCTGCAACGAATCCGAGCGAAGTTTAAAAGCCGAACGAACAAGGCGCTCAAGGCTCGTGGTTCGGATCCTTCATCCTTTTTATCAGAGGCCCCCTTTTAATAAAGTGAGTAATTAAGGGTGAATTCGGTTATGGATGGATGGAAGGGAAGGATTGTGGGAATGTAATAAGAACCCTTTGCGGGGGACATAGTTCCAACGCCTTCACGAACCTACAATGCAAGGTAATGTAGAAAACCGCGGCGCTTTTCTAATTAAGAAAATAAATTGAATTTTCTTTATTAATACCACTTTATTTTTTTAATCATGCGGTTTCATAAACCGGAGAAATATTTATATTAAAAATTGTTTCTAAACTTCTTCTTATTTAATCTGCATTAGTAGATGTGTATGGAAAGAGAAGAGAGAGAGTGAGAGAGAAAGAGTAAGATCAAGAGTTTGAATGCGAGAGGGCACAAAAGAACAAAATATAGAAAAAAGAATAATTTCACGTAAAAAACTAACGGACTGGATAGATAATTAGTTCGTTTGATAGTTTTTACGGAGGGCGCTTAACTTTGTGTGTATCTGTGAAACATGACGTTCCCGCATACTCGGTCGTCCTTAAACGGACAATGAAGATCATTAATGTCCACACATGGCACATGGCCTTATCGGACGTTTTGATTCTCAAGAAGAGAGCTGAAGCATCTCCGCATACGACTGATGTGTGTTACAGCCGCCGCATTGATGTAGAAGATGTCCCAGCTCCGAGGGGCCAAGACGAGCTTCGCTATCCGCTTGCCCATTCTGCGTGGTTGGGTGCGTATGCCGCGCGCAAAGGCTACGTATGCCAAATTACATCGACCTGGTTTCCCGCGCACTCCTTAGATAGTGAAGGCCACTCTACCTCTTTGAGTATTGGGTCTTATTTACCATAGACACTTCCGGATTCTCTCCGACCGCGGTTTGGTTTAAAGTGGAATTGCTAACCACCTCCTAAAGGAGACTGCCTTCGGTAAAAGGCGCCATTCCTGTACATTACATACCTCGAGTAGGCGCAACCGACCACTATCCATTTCCATCCGCCACGTCTTACGTATTCGAGGACTCCGTCAGCATGGTCTGAGCGTCCTCAGCGCTATACGTCCGATCCTTTGTATCTCGTGAGGCCGGGTTTATAACGATGGTCATACGCAAGTCCTCGGCCGAAGGACAACGAAAGAAAAACAGCTTCTTCTCTAAGTTCCCGCCAGGGGCCTCGGCACGTACCACTACGAATCCATTCCCAATGTAGCAAGGGCTAGACTTTGGACCATTTCTGTTACCCCATAGAACAGGTGGTTATGCACCCTCGCCCGTCTATGCAGACAGGATCTGGTACCCTAATCCTCGTGTGCCTGTGATAACGCCCGGAGGCCGACACGAGTACAGCTTGTGCTTTAGAGAGGTTGCCACGACCTCAAGGCTGCACCATTATTTTGCGCCTGAACACCCCCCTTGTAACCAAGGGTTATGAGAGGTCGCAAGGAAGAGACAAGGAACCCGGATTGAGAAAGGGACTTGAACGAGTACACGAGGTACACTTTTCAGGACCCCGAGCCTTGTCCACACTCTACCACCCATTGTTGTGTACTGTGAAACAGAGAGAAATGATAATGATGTGTACGACCGGTGGGACCGCGGTAGCCGAGTGGTTAAGGCGTTAAGACTCTCGGTTAGTAGATCCCGCCGTCGTGGGTTCGATCCCCACCGTCCCCTCTGGACTTTTTCTGACGCCTAAGGGGACCGGTGGCCGCAATTGAAAGAAATTGACACGGCACTCATCAATGGAAGGGGCGGGATCGGATCTCAGCGACCCTCAATTTGGGAACCAACCCCCTTCAAAATGAGTTTCTTCGTTGGAAGAACTCCGGTTCAACGAGGGCTCAAGTTCACATTTGTGTTGCGAGCCCTCCCCCAAAATATGGTGTCAGGCATAAAGTACAATAAGCTGTACAGCTCAGCTGCAGTGCTTAGGAGGGAACTCCTTCAGTCCCTGGTATTGAAAAAAAAAGACCGGTGAAGGTTGGCGACTGCGTGTATCGCAAGGGTGCGTCCACTTCATGGGCGCTTGGGATTTTTATGAGATCTGGCCCGCGCTTGAGGTTGAGCCAAGACGACGGCGGCTCTGGCTACATGTATCGACTCCCTCGGATGTTACTCCTGCCCGAGATATGTATTCCGCTGATGCTGTTAATTTGTTGGTAAAATACCAAGAACTGGAGTGTCTCGGCAAAACGGTCGCTGTTATCTGGGCACATGTACACATAGGTCGGAAGTTGCGTAAGTTGGCAAGATCGGCAGAGTTGATCTCACTCAATCATTAGCACGTCGGTGACCCTCGGAGGATATGATTCGGAAAACATTTGGCATCCTTATCCGATTGAGCATGGACTATACCAGGTTGACTCATGGACACTTACGTTGGGCCTTATTGCTTTATCAGAGGCACGCGGAGGTTAGGGTACCAGAGCCTTTGGGAAAGAAAGTGTCCCACTTAGTTGGAAGATGCAATTACTTAGCTCTTTAGAGAGTTTAGAAGAATGCCACACGTATGAGAATCCCGATTGAGCAGGGCAACCAATATCTAGATACGCTTTTCCGATTTTTCGAGGAAACTGAATTATTTTATTTTATATAATAATGATAGTTTTTTTATTGACCTAGGGTTTATAAAGTTGGAACGTGTTTCTTACCGTGAATGTACTTATTAGAGTGAACGTGCGGTGTGAGACGGTCGATTGGAGAAGCTCTCCATCGACCCTCAATTACGTTAGTGACATAATATATTTAAAGGTTGGAAGAGGGGGCATCGGTGGCAGCAACGGCGTTGACACGGTGCTCGTCACTGTAAGGTAAAGGTCCCAGGTTCGAATCCAGCGGCCCTACATTCTAACCCGACATACTTACAAATGGGCTTTTTTTCAAAAACACCGGCACCCTCCCTGAGGGCTTATATGACATCTGCTGTTGCGAAAAAAAAAATCACCAAACTTCTTCCAGACTGCCAACACCCAGAATGGGTGATTTTCGATGCCTGCCGGTAATTTAATGAACGTAACAATAGTTCCGATAACCGGTGGACTGCGAGAACATTACATTTGTATTTACATATTTGTATGTACGTACCTGTGTAAATTTGAGTTTAGCATATCCAAATCCAAAAATACATTCCTAAAAGAAGAATATTTAAATGGCCATATTATTTTATGAAAGAAAAGTTTCATCATTTTGACATGATATAATGGTTTTTTGAAAAATTTGCCACGTATCATTTTGTTTTCAACCAAATAAATGTTTACGTTTCCATGAAAATCCTTTGATGTAAATTAGTAAAACACGATATAAATGATCATTTACATTAATAAGCCGCCGGAGTTTCGTGCCTTTATAAAGAAGAAATTATTACCCGTCGTTTTTCATAATTAACCACGCAAAGAGATGATTTGCATAGTTTCATTTGGTGGTCTTTAATTGCAGAGTTCGCCATACGTACACGTTTCGTATCTTATCGTCCGCTCAGAACACAGATAACTTATTACGACACTTTGTAAACAAGGTTCGACTCTGTCCGATACGTCAAATAGTAATTTGGGTTTATCATGAGTGTGCCCGTATATTTTCAAAACAGAAAGAAAGCCATAAAACTTAAGCAAAGTATATTATTTCATAATAGCAAAGATATTTATTTCTTTAATTAAAAAATCAGAAATATATAAGAAAAATATGTTCTATTACCTCTGATTTACAGAATCAAGAGTTTAACATAACGTGGAATTTAGTCAGAAAGAAGCAGCGTTCATTTCTGTTGCAATTAGTCATACGAATTGATGATATTTCAGTTTATGTAAAGAAAACTGACGTTTAAATCTTCCTCAAAATAATTCCAGCACGAGAAGAAAGCTGTTTGCTTCCAAACTCAAATGCTTTAAATCAAGAAAGACTGATTTCCGGGAGTTTTGAAACTTTCTAGTTGTAAACAAATTGAATGTTGTATGGCGTTGAATGAGAATAAGTCATTCATTTGACGACAGTTTGGGTAGATGTTGAATCTGTATAGGAAAACACTTTTTAATGAAAAATATTTTCAAATTCTCTGTTACACCGTTTATGATAAAATTCCTTAGTTTAGGTGAGTAGCGGATTATTCAACAACTCTCTGTTTAAAATGTTATTAATTTTATATAAAAATGTAATTTGAGCAATAGGTTTGATAAATTTTTAAATATTCGATCATATAAAGTTTATTTACATTTGTATATTTGTACATCTTCAATACATATTGTTCAAAAAAATGTTTAAATTATCTAAAAAACATTTGGTTTCTATCTTGTTGAATTCTAAATAAAGTTTGTTATTTAAAAATTAATGTAATATAAGTTTAGAAGCTGGATCGAACACAGTGGTTATGGAGTGTCATCGTTTTAACGAGGGCAATGGCTCGACAGTGGCCTGAGGTTCGAGGATCTCTCATTGCCTCCGATCTGGTGGATTGTACAGTTAAAATGGACAGCTATGAACTCGGTTGAAATAATGGTTGGCCATTGGCAACCGAAAGCTTCGGCAATTTGGTCTTGCCTGTCACCAACCGTCGTCGAATATTGAGCCCTTTCAGGTAACGTCATTTTGTCCTGTTGCTTCTCTCTTGATTGCCAGTGATTAATGGAGGCCATCAAATTTACTATTTTGGTACAATTTAGTAAACCAGTTGTCATTAGATTTATGTAAATTCTATGACTGATTTAAAACCAATTACATGCTGACGTTGGTTGTCAAAGCTTTATCGTTATATTTTAATTTTTAATTTCTTTAAATTAAACATAACACGAGTTAAAAATTATAACTATTGTGGGTAAAAGACTAGTCGATTTAAAGTTTAATAATTTTAATATGAAAAAAAATCAAATAAATTCACTAATTTCGTGGTCCGCTTGACCAATTAAATCATTACAATTAATTAAGGTTTTTAGTTGAGATGAAAAAAGTTAATGGCACGAGAAATCAAATAACGTCTAAAAAAATCATTTTTCATGACCTATGTTCAAGCTTCGTTAATTTTCCGTTTGAGTTTTATTATTGAGCATTTATTATCTATAGAAAAAATATTTTAAAAAAAGATTGAATAATAAATAATTACGGTATTATAAAATGAAGCTGTCAAAAGGCGGGCGAAGCCAACACTTCCGCAACACCGCCAAGTTATGCGGGTTTAGCATAATCGAAAAGTTATTAATATAAGAGATATCGTAATGTTTTCAAAGGTAACACCCTGTATATATTGTTTGGCTAATATCTAATAGATTTCATGGTAATTTAATGAAATTATCCCTCTGCCTTAAAAATCTGGAAAACCGCCTAGAAACCTACACCAAAACCAACCCAGCAAACGTCAATCTTATTTAATCCGGCAACAAGCTCTTTCACAATGGTAGGATTTTACGAAAAGGCCTAACTCGGTTCATAATTCCCACACACTGAGAGAAAAGAGAGTAAGAGAAAGAGAGAGAGAGAGAGGGAGAGAGAGAGACGTAGAGACAAAGACGGAGAGTGTGAGAGAGTATATGGAAAGAGCGAAACCTAATCCTTCGCTACAAATCATTCAAATTCCCATGTGAATTTTACTCCCAAGAATATTTATTTGCAGGATTTGAATAAATAAGCTCCTTTAATTCATCTCAGTTGGATGCTGCAGCGTTTCTAATCTAAAAGGATGAATCTTATCTTTACCGGTCAAAATATCGAGACGAGTATTAAATTAAATTATGATGTTTTATAACAATTGTTTCAGAAGTAAAAGTGACAGTCAATGGGTTACGATTTGTCATTCGATTTTACCATATTTACCTGTATGTAATATGTGACATGTATTGCACAACGAAAAGGAGCAATTAATAAAAGAGATAGATAGGAAGATACATAGATAGGTAGATGGATACATATTTAGTTGCCGAATCTATAAAAGTGTTTTGGCAAACATGACACCTTTCTATTCCTATATTTGTTTTGAACCATAAAACCATAATTTTAGCAATTATTACCTTAGGCACGTTTTAACGTTTACATGGTGCATTTAACATTTTTCTTTCTACTTTCTTTCTTGGGGCAGTTTCTGAAAAACCAGGATATACGTAAACTTTTAGTTTTTGCCTCGTTTCTTATGAACCAGAAAGTTAGATCTAACTCTGCAGGATAATTGTATTTGGGTAAGAAATTACTTCTTCTTTTAAATCACAAGATAATAATCAATGTACATAATTGAAGAGTGTTTATTAAATTTAACGGTGAAAACGTTTTTTAATCAATTGCGATTCGGCCTGGTGCAATTTTCGGTATTAGACAAAATTATGTCTACTTGTTCTTGTAATGTACGAGACATTGTTACTATTTGAACAGTTAATGGAAGAACGAAATGATTAAACTTTAATGCGATGGTTGTTAAGATAAGGAATATTTATGTATTAATACTTTCCTATTTATTATTCGAAAGCCTCAAAGACTATCAAATTCATTTCTATTCAAATTTTGTTTGTCATCATTAATTTCTTAAAGATTGTATTCAAGGGCTAAAATTATATCCAGGGCGCCTGTTAACCGTTTTTATATGAAAACTTTTTGCAAATGTTTTTGTTTTTTTCCCTAGAAATGATTTAACATCCTAGTGATATATAAATAAATTGGTGATTGCTTGAAAAAGTAAAACATTTTGTATATTCAAAAAATTATGTTTGGAAATAGAATTTGGCCAACAACTTAAAAACTCCAATGAGTTTCAAATTAAAAACCTTTTGCACCGTTCAATATTTTATTATTTATTACTAGTTATTGGCATTAGCTAAGTTGCTATCGTTTCCCATTAAACTAGAGATTTAGTTCAAAACTTTTTGACTCATGAATAACTAGCCAAAAAATTTAAGGATTTTCCCAAAAATGGCCAATAAAAAATAGAGAAAATGTGTTAAGCTCATCCTATATAAAAACATAAAGTCTGTCGATGTTTATAAGTTTAAGTCGAAATAATTTTTATACAAAAAATAAACAAACACTGAAAACATTCGAACAGTTCGAAAGGCAGATACCGCTCAAAGATGAGAAATAACATTAAATTTATACGTACTTGGTGCGAAATAAGAATTTATGCGAAGGTTGTTCTCGACCAAATAAATTTATTGTTAATTTCGAATCAAATTTATTTTTCAGATGAGACCTCAGAATGTGCAAAGCACTACAAGCTCTGGCTCGAAAATTGTACGAAATCTATTTTAGCAGGTTAGGACTATTTCTAATCGGAACAGCATATGGTTCGATGTAAATTTTATAAAAAATTAATGAATCCTACACATCTACATAAGCTACGTTTTTTATATTCACTGGAAATTAGAAATTCAAAATCATAACTACATCCATTTTTTATCTTGTGCGTGATGAGCCTCAGTAGCATCGGCCGATAGTGCAAACCTGCAACCTTATATTTAATTTGAAATATTGCTCTCCCTTTATAGTTATTAATATATATATAGAGTGAGAGAGAGAGAGAGAGAGAGAGAGAGAGAGAGAGAGAGAGAGAGAGAGAGAGAGAGAGCAATTCACTAATAAAGTTTTAATCTTGAAATGTTTATATACTAAAGATGAAAAAAAATGTTTCTCTTGAACCCTAGCCGAATTATTGATAAACCTTGCGTTTCTTCAAAACGCAAATATGTCTAACGGATTCTTACTTTAAAATAACTGATACTGCAATTTGATCCTTTAACTCGGAATCCAATGTAAGCTACCACTACCGTCAAAAAAAACCTTTATCCACACAACAAACTTATCCAAGATTGGTGCAAAAAGTGAACGTCAAAACTGAATGAAACAAAATTTACTCCTTGTGTTTAAATTGAAAAAACAAACCTGCTTTCCGATATACATGAAAATCAAAGAAATATCTTCTTCCAATTAAATGAAATATTTAGGATTATACATAAACAGTAGATTGACGTGGCATCGTCGCACAAGTCTTAAGACATAACTTAACAAATACTTGAACAACTAGGAAGATTTCTACGACAAAAATCTGTTCTGAGTCAGACAAAGATAATTTCATTCGAGACTTAACTGCGACATTTTGTCTATATGGTAGTGTAAAATCTGTCAAGCCTCCAACATCCCGCGCATCCAATCTTTCCCTTCAAAAAGCGTCGGACAGATCGTCAATGCTCACTACTACGTCATTAACCTCATAATCCACAACGTCCTCAACATTTTATTTGTTTACCGACTGATCCATTCCCGAATCCCAAACTTTCACACCAAATTCTTGATCCATCATAACTCTATTGCTTGACTCCTGTGTACACATTATTCTTCCCGATAAAACACCATGTCGTCTTATTTGACAATGGTCTTGACACCTCGTTCTACAATAATTCTTCTATCGCACCATCCAGAGTACACGTCATGTGAAACCAGGCAATCCTGGCATTGAGTGTAAGTGTTGTGCCCGTGTGAAAAAACATGTAATTCCATATGCAATATGTACAAATATGTGTAGGCAACAAATAAAATCAATAAAAAAATATTCTACATGAGGAGCCTTCTTTTAAGCGGGTAATATTTCATTCTTGATTGGACTGTCATTGGAAAATTTATTTTACAACTATTATTCTTACTGTATATACAGGGTGTCCCAGTTCCTTCTGACGGAACTCAGGGAATCGATTCTACTCTTCCTTTGTAGCAAAAAAATGCCCAGGAGAAAATTTTCGGAAAGTTCTCTATTTTGAAGATATTCGTCAATTTAAGTTTTTTAAACTTTTCACTACCTTACCACATAAAAACGCCTAGAATTTCAGAAATGTTGAGACTACAACAAATCCAATTACACCGTTTGAAAGAACGCAAAATTTGCTGTTAAATACTTCTATTTGCAATAATCTGAATGATATAAAATGTTAGCCAGTATCAGTTGGAACATGTCAAAATTACAAAATTTAAAATTTTGGTCATGATTGCACGTTCTACTGAGGTTACAAAAAAATACCTACAACTTATCAAATTTTACAAAAAATTCTTCATCTAATGTTACAGGGGGGGGGTAGAAATATATTAATTAGAACTCGCTTTGTAAAATAAAAATGACACATCTGTAATCTCACAAAAACCATACCAGAAAGCTTCATACAATAAAATGGAATGGTTCATCTTGTAGCAAGCACCTAACAACAAAGGAGGAACTTTTCAGAGGAAATGCTCAAAGTGTATTCCCTCTTCTCGAATGCATAACTGACTTTCTGAATTTCTAGTCCCCCCCCCCAACAAATTTACCTTAGTTCACGTTTTCGAACATTCAATTGTTAATTTTCAACTCTACTAGAACGTTATTTAAAAACCTGGATATATCACCGTAAAGCATATTAGATGAAGAAGTTTTTGTAAATTTTGACAAGTTGTAGGTATTTTTTTGTAACCTCAGTATAACGTGCAATCATGACCAAAATTTTAAATTTTGTAATTTTGACATGTTCCAACTGATATTGGCTAACATTTTATGACAGTCAGATTATTGCAAAGAAGTAGCTTACAGCTATTTTAGGGTTCTTACAAATGGTGTAATTAGATTGGTTGTAGTCTCAACATTTTGGAAGTTGTAAGCGTTTTTATGTGGTAAGGTAGTGAAAGTTGAAAAAAACGTAAATTGACGATTATCTTCTAAATAGGGAACTTTCTGAAAATTTTCTACTGACTATTTTTTGCTCCAAACGAAGAGTAGAATCGATTCCCTGAGTTTCGACAGAAGGAACAGGCACACCCTGTATACTGTACAACAAAATGCTCGGGAGTTCCATCTTATAAATCAATCCAAAGTACATTTTTTAGATTCGTGTCAGGACCACCTGGGATAAATATTTTCGAAATGTGTAAAACCTGTTATAATGAAATGCTTTACGTACTTGCTATTTCATTAAATTCATTTTGACTTTTCTTCTTGTGGTTGTAAATAAATTCTGATTCAAGTACTGGATACTGATGAAAGAGGAAAAATAAAAAAACTTTTTCCATATTAATGCTGTATATTGTTCGATTTAGAAGTATTTTAACCACGAAGTTGTATGAACTCTCGGAGTGCCAGGGTTTTTGAATAAAAGCCTATTTGTAAGTATTAAGTACCCGAAAAATGTCGGGTCGAATGCAGGGCAGCTGGATTCGAACCCGGGACCTTTACCGTACAGTATAAAGACTAGCCAAATTACAAACTAAAAATAGCAGTATAGACAAATTTATTAATTTTCTATTATTATTGTTTTTGTGATTATAAATATTTACAGACTTTTCTAAATCAACGAAGCAATAAACTAGCAAAATGCTAATAATTAAAGCACCAGCTTGGTACAGTATTACTAGGAAAATATTTGGTCAAGGGAACAGATTAAATATTAGGCGAGTCAGACTTAAGCAAAGATGACCTAGGTTATCTATATCACTGGTGAAGGTTTGTAAAACGGTAAATTTCCCGGATTAATAGGAAAATTAGCGGTAAACAATGGGAGGAGCTAATCGGAGGGGACGATTATTAATTGGAATGTTGAGGCGAGAGATATTTAATCGATATCGACGGGGTGAATAACTGATTAACGGAGACATTTAAAAACGATTAACCCGATGCCAGTCCTTTTGGAGGCACCCTTTCAAAAATTCACGATTCCTGCAATATCACAGAGATTTTTCACGGTCTAGTTACAAAACGATTTTTATCTCGGACAAATGAAAATTTAAATATTACTGATAATTGTGGATCAACTGATTCTAGCAGTGTATGCAAGGTGTATACAATAAGTTATAAACAAAAGCTACTGTATAATTGAAAAGTTTAAACTTATTATTTTGAACGAAAAATGATATTTCAAGTCTTTGCGATTACAAATTGTCAGCTTTTGAGAAAAAGTGAAACAGTATGTGTGAAGACGCATTTAACGTAAGCTATATTTTTATATGTGAGAGAATAAGCGGGCGGGAAATTGTTATGGGCGTCGAAGATTGAGAACGACTCCTACGGGATGGAGGAAGGGGCGAACATCGGGAGACGGCTCCTGGGGGTGGATCAGACAGTTTATTGAATAATGCATGGACGGTGGCGTTGCCGGGGCGGGGCCGTTTCTTAAAAAGGGCCCCGAGTTCCCATTAATCATTAGATTCGGGTAAATAGCCAGAAGACGAGGAGCAGTAATGCAACGACACTACCATTCACTTAGATAATTTCAAGACTCGTACGATTATACATATCTCTTAAATATTTTGTTGCTTTCTTTGTCTGACCCTTGGAAATGAATCAGCGAAAACAAAAATATCACGAGGTTTATTGGAAGAAGGGTGAGCCCGTAGAAGTGGTGCTCGAAATAGGACATCAAAAGAGAATTGAATGGCAGAAAAGCCCACGTTGCTTTACCAACACTCAACTTCGTAACCGTTGAGGCGTGATTTCACACTATCTTTCTCACTAGACATTCACTTTTTTCATAATAACATTCTTAGATATTTAATTCTCCAACATAATTTATAATGTGTTAGTTAATGATTATTTGGAGATCGTGAGGTGTGGTTTGGTGTGACGTAGGTTTTAGAAAAACATTTTATTTATCGTGCCAACGTTTCGAGTTTTATTGAGATCATCTTCAGGGCTCAAATCGTTTGATTTCTGAGCAATTGTGCCATTCTTGTGTATCGTGTGGGCACTCTCAACACGCCCCACAATAAGGGCGCAATTTTGCACAAATCAAACATTTTGAGACCTGAAGATGATCTCAATGAAACTCGAAAAGTTGGCACAATAAAGAAAATGTTTTTCTAAAACCTGCGTCACACCAGACCGTATCTCACGATCTCCGAATAATCATTGACTAACGATCACTAATCACCAAACATTAAAAACCAAGGAGTTTAAAGGCGTTTGACAACAGCTAGCGTATGAATGGCAATTGAACTGTAAATTTTAAGAAATGACGTAATCAACACGTACATGAACATCTCATATGCCGCTAATCCTTAATAATAAATTAATTATACATTGGCAGCGCGAATTTTTCAAGAATGATATAGGTTTCAAATAAATAACCATCTTTCCACTTATAGGCCGCGCGGCTTGTTCCAGAGAAAAAATGTTCCAAAATGCTTGTGCACATCAATGACTTTGTTGTAAAGTGGACACGGAATACCTTCACAAAATTGGGATAAAACCAACGCCAAGGTGCGACAACTTCGGGAGAAAAGAGATTGTAAACCACATTTTGACGGAATGCCCGAAGAATGAAAGTGAAAATGAAATGAAGAAAGAAAGAGGAAACTTCTACACAACTGCTAACCAAGGCGCCACCAACTTACAGAGATTTGATGACAGCTGAAAATAAGAATTTTCTCGTTTATGAAATGTACGTGTTCTTATAGACAATACGAGTGAAAACGTAGTGAAGATGACAAGGTGATTAAATATGCTTATAAATTTTGACTATGGATGTATTATGATAGTTTTGTAAGGTATTTTAAATACCTTTTTTCCCCAACCGAATTTTAGTAAACGTCCGTTGTAGTAGACATCAAAGTGAACAATTCATTTAAAAAATGTAATAACTAATTACAAAATTATATGGTAAATAAAATTCAAATAAAAGCGAATTTTTCTTTCTACTTTTTATTAGGTTTGAAGCATATCTGGATGTATTAAAAACATAATTTAGAAAGTCTTTCATGCCCGTACTGCGCGTACATCATTCAGGGTTTACGACCAGGGGATGGAGGCGGCGTCTCATAATTTTGGCATCTGTTGATGTTTAGTTGGCCGAAAATCCAGACTTTTTACTGTCTTGTTTATGGGCCGACGAATCATAGTTCATAAACAATGGAATTTTTCCTACGTGGTCAAAATAAAACCCGCGTTTTATGTTTGACGACCAATACAAGACAATTTTTTGTCAGATTTATTTGTTTGGATTTTTTTACGAAAAAATTTGGTCGTAATATATTTTCCGAGTTGGTTTTTGTAACTTAGACAGTACCAAGTTTTCTTGGCAGCCAAAAGACCATATTTATAAGTTGTTAAGTGAAAAAATTGTACTACAAGAATATCTTCATTGATTTCAGTGTAACAAAATTTGTTTTTCATAAAATCTTACGTATATAAAAAATATGAAGAAAAACATAGGATTGTATTTGAAAAAACAAACTTAAGTTTGATATTGGGCGGGAGAAAACAATTTTTAAAAATAAAACATGATAAAAATGGAGATGCAATTTATCTGTATTTTTTGTTTTTTTAGTATTTTATTTTGCTTACAATAAAACTGGCAGGTCCGTATTATAAGGGACACCCTGTATCGAATTGAGGCTGGAAATAAGTTGGTAGGTAGGATTATGTTTAAGGCATATCTACCTACGTTTGAATATAATATAAATTTATCAGGAAATTTGAATGAAATGAAGAATTTTCATTAGTAAGTACAAAAATTTAGATTGGTTCGTGAGGAAGATGTTATGAAGTAGACAAAATTTCGCCAATACGACAGTAGTGTAAAATTTGGGTATGTACATGTACGTTGGTAAGAAAGGGGTCAGGATTTAGTACACTTCCTCTCGTAGCTAGTAAAGTCTTAATATTTAGTGTACTGATAAATAAAATAATTTCTATTATGAAATAATATTGAATATATAATTACGTAGTATTTTAATTTAATATTAATATACCTGGCGCTATAAGATTTAATATTACGTTTGGTTCCGGCAATAATTATACAGATGGCTCATTAACTTTGTTATTTTCAATGTTAGTATAAAATGAAAAACTAGTGCGACGAGCGGGACTCGAACTCATGATGTTCGGCTAGATACGCCGCTGCTCTACCACTTGAGCTATCGTGACCTCGATCCACCCGGACACCAACTCCCCATCTCAACCGGCAACCTTTCGAATTTTCCCTCCTTTTCACCACTTCACTAACACCTCCCGGTGGCCATTTCATATGTCGCCGAGCATCGAATCCTGATTACACGACATTTGAGAAATGGCAAAAAGGAGGGGAAATTTTTTTATCACACTTTTTTATCACTGTTCTATTGTCAAATTAACCCTTATTTACTTCCAATCACTAAAAATGCATTGCAATTAAAGGAGATGAAATCTTTTCAGATTTTCTCTTCGGTTATTTTTTAGAGTTATTCATTTTCCCAAGAAGCTGTATTGTTTTCAGGCTAGTTTTGCGGGTTTCTTTACGAAGTCGTTCTTTTTTTAGGGCCGCAATAAAATGGCCAATGATATTTCGTAAATTAACAATAATATTTCTTTGTTTTAACAATCTCAAAAACAGGCCAAAATATGCAGATCGACATTTAAAACAAATGACAGAAACAGATAAACACACAAGTCAAACCACCACCACTGAAAAAAAAGCTGCATTAAAAACAGATTAAAATCAATCTCACTAACTAACGACACACAAAATAAGAAAATAAACAAATTAAATTATTTATTAAATTATTTATATTACCAGAAAAAAAGAGATTGTTATATTTATTTAATTTTTTTACTTTACCAGAAAAAAGAAGATTGTTACATTTATTTAATTTTTTTACTTTACCAGAAAAAAGGAGATTGTTACATATATTTAATTTTTTTACTTTACCAGAAAAAAATACTCTTAAACCTTAATCAAATTAATCTGTGAAGAATTTTTTTTAAATTTTTACATTGGGTTTGAATAATGTTTTAATAATATTGGTTTTGTTTATTTTCCTTCCAACTACTAAAACTAATTTGTAACGAATGGTGCGTCGAAAAGTGACTCGCCTATTTTTTGGTGCGAGACTAACAAAATAAAATATGCCGAGTCATAATTAGACTCAGCAATGTTGATTTTCCTATCTACCGAAAATTGACACACAAAATAAGAAAATAAACAAATTAAATTATTTATTAAATTATTTATAAAAGCCGCACAGAAAACTACGAACGCAAGTAAACTACTAAGAAGAAACATTGATAAGACCCATTATATTTCGTAGTGTGATTTACTAAACAAATTCTTTCAAATAATTTGAGGTTGAATGCTGATCTTTTATGTAATGTATTGGTTGAAAGGAAAAAGCTAGTGTCACGAGCGGGATTCGAACTTACGACCTTCGGCTCAATACGCCGCTGCTCTAACTACTTGAGCTATCGTCACTTCGATCTACTCGGACACCAACTTCCCATCTCAACCTCACCTCTCGAATCCCCTGATGAATTCCCTCATTTTTGCCATTTTTTAAATGTCGTGTAAATGTGAAATGGCCACGGGGAGCTGTTGGTGAAGTGGTGAAAAGGAGGGAAAATTCGAAAGCTTATAGGTTGAGATGGGAAGTTGGTGTCATTTTAAAATAACATTAGAAATAACAAAGGCAATGAGCATGAAAAATTATTATTCATGTTGCAAAAGCAGAGAAAAAAATTGATTTTTTGTATTCAATCGCGCTTATGGAAATCCAGGTAGAATAAACAGACGATTAGGGTATAGAATTTTAAATTCCAATTATTTAGATTTTAAAAAAACATGAAAAATCGACATCTAAATTTATGTTTAAATAGTTTAAATACTATGTTTATTTATTTGACAAATTAATCATAAATATTATTACTATACCAATTAATTATTATTTATATCTAAGGTTTATGGTTGAGTTGAAAAATTAGTGACACCAACTTTCCATCTCAACCGTTCGAATTTTCCCTTCTTTTTGCGATTTTTCGTGTTTTGGTGTCCGAGTCGAAGTCACCATAGCTCATGTAGTAGAACAGCGGCGTATGAAGCACCGAAGATCGTGGGTTCGAATCCCGCTCGTGGCATTAACATTTTAATTTCAACCAAAAACTTTCATAAAGATTAATTAATTGAAAGAAGTAATTTGGTCAATAGACCGCTAAATATAATGGCTTAGTTTAAAATAAACATTATTATTTTTATTAATATATTTAGTATGGTTTATAAATTTGTGCGCAAAGTTTACCGGAAGGAAATGATATTAGTTTTAGTTTACTCGTCGATTTCCGCTGTTGAATTGCATTATACTCGAGTTACACGCCTTAGTTAAAACACTCGCTATTGTGGCCAACCTGTGGCTGACCACAAACTTGCGTTAATAATTAACGTTGATCTGTTTTGGCGGATGGTAATCATGGCTGCCGATTTGCAAGGAGAGAAAGCTGCATTAACTACAATAATTATTGGCCCGGATTTGGCATCTGGCATTATTTAATTGCAAATTCTCTCGCCCACCCCTGAATGATTATTGTTAAATAAAATCATTTCTATGCAAAGCAGAGTAAGAATAAATTAAAATCAAACTATAATTAAGCCTTTATAATGTTCGTTTTATAATAATTATATACTGCATTCTTCAGTTCGAAAAATAAAGTGGAATTTGTTATAAAACAAAAAAATAATGGTCTTTCACTGGTTTATAATTAATTTCAATTAATTAAGGTTTTGGTTGAGATAAACCCTTAATTAAATGAAAAGTGAATTTATTTGGTGAAGCGGACCAAGAAACCTAATAAATTTATAATTAATATTGAAACCTAATGTTTAATAATTATGTAATACAGCGACCTCAAATAATATATAATCTAAAAATAGACTAAATATCAAACAAAATATTTACAAATAGCAAAATAAACATGTTTCGTTTGACAAACATCGAGATTCTTTTGTAGAGTTTCTTCGGGCGTAAGAGATATCCTTCTATTCTTTTGAATTCGAAGCTGCGGCTTTTCCTAATATCGGTATTTTATTGTCTAAAAGATAAAAAGGGATAAAAATCAGCTTAACTCTTTGGAAAAACATATCAGACAGAAGAGAATTGATGGTGCAATTTCATGCTTTTTAACTTTAAATCCGGTTATAATACACTATTTAACTTCTTGACGTTAGGGATTAAACAAAATTATCGATTTGACAAGTTAAAACCTTATTGGACTTAATAAAAAACACAACTTGTTGTTTTTCAATTATTTAAAATTAACAGTATCTTAACAATTAAAAATTGCTGTTTTTTGGACCGAAAAAATCGTTGAAAAGAAGTCAACTGCAATTTTTAAAACGTAAATACTGAATCGATGAAAATTAAATAAAATTTCTTATTTTTTTCCGTACTTGGGGTCACATTTTTATCACTGTTCTATTGTGAAATTAACCATTATTTATTTCTAAACACCAAAAATTCATTGCATTTAAGGGAAATGAACTGCTTTCAGATTTTCTCTTCGGCTCTGCTTTTTTAAGACTTATCCATTTTCCCAAGACGTTGTACTGTTTTCAGGCTAGTTTTGAGGGTTTCTTTCCGAATTCGTTCTTTTTTTAGGGGCGCAATAAAATGAACAATGATATTTCGTAAATTAACTATAACATCTCATGGTTTTAACAATTTCAAAAACAGATCAAAATCTGCAGTTCGACATAAAAAACAAACGCCAGAAACAGACAAAAGCACAAATCAAACTGAAAAAAAACTGCATTGAAGACAGACTATTAAGCTCACTAACTAAAGACACACAAAATAGGAAAATAAACAAATTGAATTATTCATAAAAACCGCACAGAAAACTAAGAACATAATAAGAAAACTACTAACAAAAAATATTGATAAGACTCATTATATTTCGTAGTGCGATTACTAAATAACTTCTTTCAATTAAATAATCTTTTTTGTAATATATTGGTTGAAGTGAAAAAGCTAGTGTCAGGAGCGGGATTCGAACCTACGACCTTCTCCTCAATACGCCGCTGCTCTAACCACTTGAGCTGTCGTCACTTCAACCCACTCAGACACCATCTCCCCATTTGAACCTACGTTCCCAAGTTTAAAAAAATCAGAATGTACACGCTAACAAACGAATGTGGGAATAAAATAATCGGGGAGGCAGGAAACAATAAGGAACATATCATATCATTTAGGGCCAAAGAAGAAAAAAATTAATAGCTGCTCACCTAATAAATAACAACATAAACCAACGACAACACAATCAAGTATGAAATTACTACAAAACGTGCTAGAAAGACAAAAATGAACTTACAAAAACAAAACATATTTACCCTAAACATTAATAAATATAGCACAAATTAAAAAGGACCGACGATCAAAAACACCGACTAGAACACAAAAAACCCGACTAAATCAAAGGCACCGTCAAATGAAGCTAATCCAACACATAATTCACTACCACTTAACTGTATCTTGATTCCACAGAAATCACTCAGACTTCTCACTGAAGATGACGTCTAAAGACTAAATCTACTAGTATAAGCAGACCAACATGATAAGATTACGTCTAGTTATAAATTATAGAATCTGTAAAAGCCTATTATTTTCCTTAGATTTGGCCTACTACGAAAAATATCGATTTTTATTTTCCCGGCTGAGAGGGTGAAGAAGTTCTTTGATTATTTTTCACGTGGTGAATTCGTCCATTGTGCTATTAGCATAATTTGTGGTTAACCAACTGGCGGTTTTCGTCCAAAAGGTGGGAGTGTCGACCGTGTTTTTGCTAGTCTGCCTGCCAGTACTTTGCCGCTCCCTCGAGTGCGTACCCACATCACAGTTTGGTAATTTCGCTTTCTCAAAAGCTGAAAATAATTTTTTTATTTTCACGCCAGCTTTAAATAAAAAATGGAGGAGACTAAGGCCTTATGCCGCTTAGTGAATTAAAAATATCTGAGCATCTTTTAATATTTTTTTAAAATATTTTTTGTCCACATAGTTCAATTGTGTATATAAAAAATGTATTTTCCTACATTAAACCGTGCTTTCTTTTCTGACCAGTATTGTATATTTTTTTAGTTGAATCTTACCTAGGCTCTTAAATAGAAAACCAATAAACGATTTAAAAAAAAAATCATGCCAATGAGGCAACTATTAATCGCAGCATGAAATAGATAGAGAGAGTAACGCCAGGTAAATTGATCAAATATACAAAGATCGATTGGAATAACTATTGGTGTGAACAATGCCACTTTGTTGGCCATCTGAGGAGAAATTACCTCCGTGGATACACAGAACTATTATGATTTCCCAATTCCAATTAGTACTAAACCTGACCCAAACAAAGATGAATAGTAATTGTTTTTTGTGTTAAATGACTCAATTACACATCAAAATAGGCTTTGACCGTTCATACAGAAATTTTATTTGTTCTATTTGAGCGTTAGTAAATTTGGGAAAATAGCGCTGTAAAAAAAAAGAAAACAACCACGATCTTGACCCTTATTTGGCCGAATTTCAATAGCGGCAATTGCTCAACAACCGTAAACCATTTCAACAAATTTTCCAGGTCTTAAATCAGCAGCATTGTTTTTGAACTAAGAACTTCTGAAACTCCACTGTAATGTAAATAATCAAATATAAAGTATATTGTATAATGTATGTAATCTTGTAAATCAAATAGACCAAGTTTTGTATATTTTTCTTCTGTTTTTTATTTCCGTATTGGAAGATTTACGACTGTTTCTACAATTTTGGTTTTANTATATATATATACATAAAAAGAGTAACTGTTGTCGATGTGCTGGATGTTGCGGGGAGACGGTAGCGAAGTGCCTCGTGCAGCAGGCAGCCATGTCTGTTCAGAGTGCGATAGTACAAGAGATGATGCAAGAAGTGCCCTTTGTGCTGTAGGTAATGCTAGTTTATCTGCTGCGGGTTGCTTCATTAGTAAGTGTTGGTACAATGTGATTAAGTCTCGGGGCCCAGGAAAGGTGTACCTCGTGTCCTCATCCACGTGTCTCAATCCAGATTCCTTCATTGTTTTCTGTGACCTCTCCCAACCCTTGTCTACAAAAGGGGTGTCCGGGCGCAAAATAATGGTGTAGCCTTGAGATCGCGGCAACCTCTCTAAAGCACAAGCTGTACTCGTTTCGGCCTCGGGTCGGCATGGAGCGGCGGGTGCCTTATCAGAGGCACACGAGGGGTAGGGCACCAGATCTTGTCTGCATAGGCGGGGGGAGGGTGCATAGCCATCTGTACTACGGTGTAACAGAAATGTTCCTAGGTTCAGCCCCTGTTACAATGGGAATGGACTCTTAGTTGGCCGAGGTGAGACTTGGTAAGTAAGGTACTTACCTGAAGAGGCTGTCTTCTATCTGTGACCTTTGCACGAATCTTGCGCATGACCATCGTTATACACCTGGCCTCACGGGATATGGCGTATCGGACGGCAGCTTATAAGCTTTGAGGACGCTATGATTATGCTGAAAAATCCCTCGAATGCGTGATAGTGGTGGCAAGAATGGGTAGTGAAACGATTGCTCCTACTCGATTATGCTTTGCACGTAGGTATAGGCTGAGCTCGATTGCAGGCATTTACCGTAGGCGATCTCCTCTAGGGGGTGGTTAGCAATTCCACTTTAAACACAACGCCGGTCGAAGCGGATCCGGTAGTTTCTACGCTAGGGAAGCCCCACTACTCTGGAAGGTAGAGTGCCCTTCTCGGCCGGGAGTGCGCCGGAGACAAGGCTGATGTATTCCGGCTTAGGTAGACCTTTGCGCGTGGCATACGGTTCGATGCTTAATGCGAACTCGATCACTCGGAATAGGCAAGCGGAATGCGTGGTTGTCTTGGCCCCTTGGGGCTGAGCTCTACACCAATGTTGAGAATCAAAACGTGTGATATGGCCGGAAGGCTAGGTGAGGACGTTAAAGTTCCTCTTTGTCCTTTTTAGGACGAACGAGTATACGAGAAAGCAGCAAGTGTTGGTTGAGACCTCGAGGACGAGTCTGCCTAAAGCAGATTGAACCACTTTTGTATGTGTTGGAAGCTGTTAAAGCAGGGATGACACCAGTGGATAAATATTTTTTGTCATAAAATAAATACAATAATAACTTATGCTAGAGTTGCACAAGGCAGTGTGCTAGGCCTATTTCTTGTTTTTGTCTACGTGAGCTACACGACTTCATACAGTTGATTCCGTTATAACAGCCCAATATGGAGATGATCCGCTGCCTCTAAACTCAGCTAAAACACAAATTTCCCCACTACCCACAAATTTTCGTTGGACATGTAGTGCCCTTCAGTAAATCTTTCCTCTAAAATGTAACGAACGGCCTTTCGGAAAAATTATAGGCTTGAAACATTCATAAAAACTTATTCAAGGAGTTACAAAAAGCTTTGTGCTTTTATACTAAACTTCATTAAATTTATCTTATTTGTCAGATTTGCAAGATTCTTTGGACAGAGAGTTTATTTTCAAATGGCTAGGCACTTTACTGTAAACAAAAAACCATACCAAAACTTTTGAATCGTTATGTCAATTTACGTTTTTATAACATACTTATTTTTCCATTATATTTCTGGTCTGATTAACCAAATAATTTCTTTCAATTACTTAATCTTTTTGTAAGGTATTGGTTGAAATGAAAAAGTTAGTGTCACGTGAGGGATTTGAAACCACGACCTTCGGGTAGATACGCCACTACTCTACCACTTGATCTATCGTGATTTCGATCCACTCGGACACCAACTTCCCAACTCAACTCCACCTTTTGAATTTTCCCTTCTTTTTGCCATTTTTCAAATGTCATGTAATCAATTTGATTTTTCGTAACAATACCTATTTTTGTTCAAAAAATACCGCAGATACACTGGTTATGAATCAACTTTTCTAATATAGTCCGATTCTTTTTCTGCAAATAGTAAACTTTTTTTAAAGAAAAATTGATCAAAGTTTTTCAGAGATAATTTTATTTCAAATAATATTCCAACGTTGGGTCTTTTTGGATTTTACCGTACCCTTTTCCCACCCAAGTTTAAGGTGTGTGTGAGAAAGAGATATGTTCATAGGGCCATACATTTATGATGAAAATTTAAATATTAAACGGTTCATCGCAGTTTTGAGAGATATCAACCCTGCATTTTTGAAGTCATTCCCCTCGCTACACGTGGTCTACCTGGTTCCACGTGGATGGATGTCCTGCTCACAATTACGTCTTATTGAGTTTCGTGGATACCTTAATATGTGAAGTTTGAAAAGAAGCCTTGTTGGTCGACTACCATGTTTGCCTGATTTACTCCTTTAGATTTTTTGTTGCATTAAAACCCAACTTTATAGCAATCTATGGCTTAAATAGAATTACGAGAAAGACTACTGTAAGCATGTTGTGAAATTAACAGAAGGTCAATAACAAGGGATTTTCGGATGAATAGAAACACAGAGCAATAATGTGTGCTTATATAAATGGAAAGAAGTTTGAAGTTCTTCTCTAAAGTTTAATCTATACTTTTGTTTATTATTTACAATTTTAATTTTTTTCTCTTTTTTTATGTTTCTGATTTTTTTGTTAATTACTTAAATTTTATTAATTTTTTGTGGTTTATTTTTTTAAACAATGAAGCCGACTGAAGCCTGGTTGAAAAAGAAAGAGGACGTAAGTCAAAAGACCAAACCTCGGTATTATTTATTATTTAAACAAATATTTCTAGAAATCCTTTATCAATTTCAATAAAATGAAATAGATTTTACATAAAAAATATACATTAAGAATATGCGGGAAAAAATATTTTCCATTTGACAAAATAATGAAGTATTGTGTTACACTGTATGGAACAAAAGAGTTTTTTTTATAATAATAAATTACCTATCATAATTTGAGAGAGTGAGATAGAAAGAGAAATAGAGTAGCATGAAATAATAAATAAATAGAATGAGATAGAGATTGATAGACATAGCGATAAAGAAAGAGAGAGATTGAGTGAGAGATAAAAAGATAGAGGTAAATAAATGAAAGAATAAATATGGAAAAAATAAAACGGATAGATAGGTAAAGAAGGAAAGAGAAAAAAGAGTAAGAGGAAGAAAAAAAGCAAGAGATATACATAGACAAACAAAAAGTGTTGGAAGGAGATAGTGATAATACAGAACGGTAGATGGAGAGAGTGGCAAAAAGATAGAGGGTTGGAGAAACAGAGACATAATGATAGAACAGATAGGATGCGAAGGAAATATATATAGAGACAAACAGAATTAGATAGATAGAAATAAAAATAATGAGTAATAGAAATAATGAAATATGGAAAAATTTGGTCGGATAGATTGATGCGAGATAAAAAGAGAAATCGAGAGATATGGTATGAAAAAGATTGAGACAGAGAAAAATAAAGCGATGTAAATATAGGTAGAGGGGGACTGATAAAGAAATAGAAAGGAGTGATATAGGGAGTGACAAATATAAACAGAAAGATAGCTAGATAGCGACAGAGAGAAAGAGTTAGTAAAGCAGAAAATTCCTAAAAATCTGAATATTTTTCTTTCTTTTGGTATAGAAGATAATGTAAATTTGATAAACGAATTTATTTTACATATACTTTTATATACACGCATATGAACACAATGAATAGACAATTGTAATACCTACATCTTAACTAATTCGACAGATCCATTAGGATTCGTGATCGGATTGAGCAAACAAATTCTTTTCAATTAATTTATCTTTAAGTAAGGTATTGGTTGAGATAAAAAAGTCACTGTGACGAGCAAGATTCGAACCCACGACCTTCGGCTAAATACGCCGTTGCTCTACCACTTGAGCCATAGTGACTTCGATCCACTCGGATAAAGGAGGGAAAATTCGAAAGGTGGGTTGAGATGGGAAGTTGGTGTCCGAGTGGATCAAAGTCGATGGCTCAAGTGGTAGATCAGCGGCGTATTTAGCCGAAAGTCGTAGGTTCGAATCCCGCTTCTTGACACTGACGTTTTAATCTCAACCAATACCTTACTTAAAGATTAATTCAACAGATTTTTATTCTGCCACTGATCTCGTCAATTCACACTTAACCACTTGGATCTATAAATACACTCATACCTATTGAAAAAGTGACAAACCACGCGTAAAGTGCATTTAAATTCAATCATAGATTATAATCAGTTTAAAATTTTAATAAACAAATATAAATTGTTCCCTGTTATGCGCCAACATTTCTCTTATTGAACAGCCAAGACATGGTTACTAACTTAAAATAGATTTTACTTTACTGTATTTGGTATGAAAAAGTAACATGGTCTTTAATGGTACGGAGTGAGTTATTTTTTATTCCGAGTAAATTACATTCTTAAGGAGCATATCGATCCTTTTCCGACCTAATGGCCTCCAGAGAAGTTCATTTTCCCGAAAACGGACACTTTTTCACAAGAAAGGAGGGAAGAACATTAGCATTGGGAATTAGACATCGCGTCCGGAATAAATGACGAAAAGGACTTAGTTATGATTGTGTTAAAGCCCTCTTGATATTTGGCAAACGTACCGAGATGGTTTGTTTAATGTAATTAAGTTGAGAAATTTGTTAGAGGGGTAGACGTTGTTGATTGTTTCTCGGGAGGTAAAACATTCCAGAGTAAAGATGTAAATTTGCGAGTTTTTTTTTGTAAACAAAGTTAGTTGTCAAAAATGCTCTGTTGTCGGTGCACTCAGAATTGTAAAAACCTATATTTTAATGTGAATAGAAAGCATTTTTTATTTCATGCTCCATCTAAAATGTATATTTGTTCGTTTAAGGATTTAATGTTTTATAAGTAGTATTTTTTCTTCTTTGTGTCAATTCATCGACTTTGTACCTGGTATTGTCTATGCAGTGGAGGTCTCATTCCCCAATTATTGAACTTAATCTGAGAAAGCTTTTCTTTGAGTTAATGACTTCATTTGTATCTCCTGTCCCTATTCCACCGGGTCTTGATCCGGTCCGCCATTATCCTACTCCGAAATCCTTACTTTTTCCTTCTATCTGTTAAAGCCTTCAAACTAATTGGACAATATAAATCAGAGGATAATGGAATCCATAGTTATCCGCGACTAAACTTGCGTTTAGTCGCAGCTGCCATTTTTGCGCTTAGTCCAGGATAGCTGTGATTAGGCAAAGGTTCCCTGGCAGCCTTTAAGCCAAGAGTTTAAAGGAATTAAACGAATTAATCAAGGGAATTGTTTTAGAGAAATTCCCTTGACAGTTAAGCTAGACAGCCGGTCTTGCAATGTATTTTAGGAGCTTTATTTAACCTTGCCTTCGATCTGAAATGCATATATAATTAAGAAAAAGTGAATGATTCAATATCCCCACTTTAAACGTTCCCTCGTATTTCCGTTCACTTATTTAAAACAAATGTGTATTTGAAGAAAGAAGCATTATTTCATTTTATTTATACAATAATAATAACATATTATGGTTGAAATAAACCAGGTATTCAGGTATTCCATGGTAGTTGAATTTTTATTATTCTTTATTCATTTAATTTTTGATTTAAAAATTAATTACTATCCATTAGAGTTCATGGTCCGACAGAATAACATTTTTCAATTAATTAATCTTAACGTCAGGCATTAGTTGAGATAAAAAGTCAGTGTCACGAGCGGGATTCGAACCCATGACCTTCGGCTAGATACGCCGCATGCTCTACCACTTGACCTATCGTTACTTCGATCCACTCGGACACTAACTTCCCATCTCAACCCCAACTTTTGAATTTGGCAAAAAGGAGAGAAAATTCGAAAGGTGGGATCGTGGGTTCGAATCCAGCTCGTGATTAAATAATTTGGAAAAATTCTATTTTTGGGGGCGTCGGTGGCCGCAACGGTTTAGGCATTGACACGGCGCTCATAACTGTAAGCTAAAGGTCCCGAGTTCGAATACAGCGGCTCAGCATTCCAACCCGACATATTTGCAAATGGGTTTTTTTCAAAACCTCAAAAACACGGGCACCCTGAGGGTAGATATGACCTCTTCTTTGGGAACCCTCGCTAAAAAACATTTGGTAATAATCCCATATAGATAAATAAAATCTGTCATTTCCTATGCCCCTTTTTTGTCTTTATTTATGATTCACTCTCTTTCATTCCACACTCACTCTCTTTTTCTATTTTTCTCTTTATTTGACAATCATTCTCTCTCTCTCTCTCTCTCTCTCTCTCTCTGTCTCTCTCTCTCTCCCTCTATCACTTATTCTCTTTTTTCGCACCTAGTATGTCTAAATTTTATGTTTTTTATCATGTTTGAGCGGTATCTGCCTTTCGAACTGTTCGAATGTTTTCAGTGTTTGTTTATGTTTTGTATAAAAATTATTTCGACTTAAACTTATAAACATCGACAGACTTTATATTCTTATATAGGATAAGCTTAACACATTTTCTTTATTTTTTATTGGCTATTTTTGGAAAAAAATCCGAAATGCCTAAACTTAAATTTTTTGGCTAGTTATTCATAAGTCAAAAAGTTTTGATCTAAATGTCTAGTTTAATGGGAAAGGATAGGAACTTAGCTATTGCCAATCACTAGTAATAAATAATAAAATATTGAACAGTGGAAAAGGTTTTTAATTTGAAACTCATTGGCGTTCTTAAGTTATTGGCAAAATTCTATTTCCAAACATAATTTTTGAATAAACAAAATGTTTTACTTCTTCGAGTAATCACCAATTTATTTATATATCACTAGGATGTTAATTCATTTCTAGGGAAAAAAACAAAAAATTTGCAAAAAGTTGTCATATAAAAACGGTTAACAGGTCGCCCTGGATGTAAGTCAATAAAAAGCGTTTCATCTCGGAGCGAATTTTAGCCCTTGAATACAATCTTTAAGAAATTAATGATGACAAACAAAATTTGAATATAAATGAATTTGGTAGTCTTTGAGGCTTTCGGATAATAAATAGGAATGTATTAATACATAAATATTCCTTATCTTAACAACCGTCGCATTAAAGTTTAATCATTTCGTTCTTCCATTAACTGTTCAAATAGTAACAATGTCTCGAATTGTACCAGGCCGTATCGCAATTAATTAAAAAAAGTTTTTACCGTTAAATTTAATAAACACCCTTCAATTATGTACATTGATGATTATCTTGTGATTTAAAAGAAGAATTAATTTCTTATCCAAATACAGTTATCCTGCAGAGTTAGATCTAATTTTCTGGTCCATGAGAAACAAGGTAAAAAATAAAAGTTTACGTATATCCTGGTTTTTCAGAAACTGCTTAAAAAAAGAAAGTAGAAAGGAAAATGTTAAATGCACCCTGTAAAAGTTAAAACGTGCCTGAGGTAATAATTGCTAACATTATGGTTTTATGGTTCAAAGCAGATATAGAAATAGAAAAGTAACGTTTTTGCCAAAACACTTTTTTAGATTCGGCAACATAAATAAAATCACAGAAAACAAAAGTTGTAAATGATTACTCGGAGATGGTGAAATCAGACCGCATCCAGGAGAGAAAGAGGAGACATATATATATATATATATATATAGAGAGAGAGAGAGAGAGAGAGAGAGTGAGAGAGAGAGGGAGAAAGAGAGAGAGAGTGAGAGAGAGAGAGAGAGAGAGAGAGACTGAATAAGAGAGAATGAATCTTGAATAAAACAATTTTTTGTGTGAATATTTTAGTATATTCATAATGATTGTTTGGAGATCGTGAGGTTCGGTCTGGTGTGACGTGGCTTTAGAAAAATATTTTCTTTGTCGTGCCAACGTTTCGATCATCATTGAGATCATCTTCAGGGCCTGGGATTTACAAACATTGTTTAAATTTAACAAATACATGTAGGAAATGGAACAAAATGAATTCATATAAAAATACATTTTGTTCCACATCCTACATGTATTTGTTAAACTTAAACAATGTTTGTAAATCCCAGGGTCTGAAGATGATATCAATAAAGATCAAAACGTTGGCACGACCAAGAAAATATTCTAAAACCTCCGTCACACCAGACCCCATCTCTCGATCTCCGAATAATCATTGACTAACGGCCACTAAAGGCGAACACTTGATGGTTAAGTCCAAAAATGTCCCTTTATTTATGCACAGAGGTTATTGGATTCTTCATAACCAACGGAATGGTTAGACGAAAATATTACAGTTGAGGGCAGACAGGAACTTCACAACACCTCAGAGACTAGAATGTCAGGGCAGTACTGAATCAATGAGTACCACCCGCTGGATTTCCACTGAATATACGAATACAAATCTTTATCTAAAAGAAGAATAGATCCACAATTCACAGACTAATGCAGGCACAGGCTCCAATAGCGTAGTCTTATAAAAAAGCAACAATTAAAACGTCCGAAGGAACTTCAGGCATTTCTTCTTCAGGTTCTTGGATGAAGCCAAGATCCAAAAATATAGATTTAATTAAAAAATTCTCGACAGAGAATACTGGAAAAATGAGCCCCAAGTGACACGTACTATACAGATGGCTTTAAAAATCAGTAGGAATAAGTTGGTAGAATCTATGTTAATAAATCAAAAATTCATACAACATTGCGCAATATGCCAAAACCTTTTAGGCGGAGATTTTTCATATTGAAGACCGTGGCAAGGAGATCAAAAGAAAACTGCCTCATCGGTAGTTTGTCCAGAACAGTTTGGTTTTGCGTCAATTTCCTGTCAGACATTGTACAAAAAAAAAGAAGCATTTTCTTGGTTTTTATGAAATTTTTAACTATTAATATTTTTTTTAATCTATTATAATTTATTTAATAACTTATGTAGTAGGAAGAAGGCTCGTTGGATTTAGTTGTTAGGAGTTGAACAAGCCTACATCCTAGCACATAATAGAATTATCTTTGTTTGAGTACCACGATTCACAGGGCAGAGAGCAACGAGGAGGGCGATAAATTGGCCAGGGAAAGTTGGACGAAGACATGTATCCTCCTTTTCCGGCATACCGATCCATCAGACGATTGGTTGAAAGTAAGTGTTCGATTCAACGAGATTATATTGCAGGACGACATGATAATGTTCGTCAAAAGACTATTAGAAACTTCAGCAGAACTATTAATCCAAGAAAGTGTTAGGACTAGAATAACAGAGCAGATTGGACAGGGTAAATTCCGGTGGTAAGCGGTAAAGCCAAAGTCTAAAGAATATAAGCGTGAATCCTTAACAAAGCTTTCCGATCTGATGAAAAGGTTTAAACATAACAAAAAGCTTTAGATAATAATGAAGTTTGCTTAGACCAATATTTTGATAAGGGATTAAGAATTACGTTAAGACCATGGCAGATATTGGGGATAAATTACTAATTTATATTGTTGCACAGATCTGAAGTGAAACGAGGATACCGATAAATTCGCCAAAGAAATTATAGTCAATATACATATCACCACCAAACCCTCTTGCGCCATACCAAAAATGCAGATCCAATAGGTTGTGAATATGTCCTCGGTTCAATAATAATATATTATAGGACAGAGGCAAAAAAAAATTAATTAAAGAGCTGAAACTAACGTTAGATTTAGTAAATCGACTGGACACAATCTTAAGGGTTGGATTAGGAAACGAAAAGCCGAGGCCTGAAGAACACGGAAGCTTTGGGAACTTAAGGTAACGAAAAGCTTGAGACAATAATGTTGTTTGCAAAGACCACTATTGGTAATTCAATTCCATTCCATTATTGCGATGATTATATTAGCGATGATTATTCTATAGATTTATTTTATTTTTTATATAAGTGTCGTATACTTACGGAGTTTCTGATACGCTTTTGGAAACTATGAAAATTTCAAAAGCTTTTTAATTAAAACTCAATTTCCATATTTATGAAAGGTATTGATAAAGATAAAAAAGTCGGTGTCACGAGCAGGATTCGAACCCACGACCTTAGGCTAAATACGCCGTTAATCTACCACTTGAGCTATTGTGTCTTCGATCCGCTCGGACCCAACTTCCCATCTCAACCTCACCTCTCGAATTTTCCCTCATTTTTGCCATTTTTCAAATGTCGTGTAATCTATTTGATTCTCGGCGACTGATGAAACTACAACTAATATACATATCTTTTATTGGGGTAAATTTTTTCTCAGTGTCAACTCTAACCGAAGATCATATAATCAACGGCAGTGATTTAGAGAATAACTTCCCTTGTTAATAATACTATTCAAGTTTGTATGATGTTAACTCGTTTGTTACTTGAATAGAGAAATGCCCAGTAAGATCGTGAGTGCGCCCTTGTTTTCATAGCATGTTAAACGTAAATTTTTCCGCAATGCTGAACGTGGCACATGGTAGTACCAAAAATAAAGATATAACAGTCTTGATGGCTTGTTGTTGCTTGTTTTGGTTTTCTTTTGTGTTAAATTGTAAGAAGCCAGAAGTTCATAAAAAAGGAAAATTAAATCAGAGTACAAGATTATTCAGAAATCGTGAGATGTGGTCCGGTGTGATGTAGGTTTCAGAAAAATATTTTCCTCGTCCTCCCAACGTTTCGATCTTTATTGAGAACATCTTCAAAGTCTGGGATTTAGAAACATTATTTAAATTTAACAACTACATGTAGGATGTGGAAAAAAGTGAGTTTATACAATGCAAAAAATATATTTTTTATATTCAATCAAAGTATTTCTACTCACTCAAAGTGTTTGTTTTCTGCGTATAGAGTATAAGGACAGGTCAGAAATTAGCAAAATAAATATATTGGTCTGATTTAATTAATGCATATTTGAGAATAAAAATACGTGTAAATAAAAAACAGCTGTTAAATTCATGGATGCCATGTTGGTTATCTACGTCCTAACGCATAGCAATGTAACATTGGCCCAACCCTGTTAGATCGAGCAATGTTAACTAGCCGATTCTTACAATTCTACGTCAGCATTTTTCTCGATTTAACAGGACCTAACAGGGTTAACGCAATGATCGTGAATACCCCTAATGTTATTTTTTATTCATTCATTCGTTCGTGTGTTTTTATATATTTAATTTGAAAAGAATAAGATAATGATAGAAAAAATGATTTATCTAGATATATTTATCGCTGCTGTTCAAATAGTACTAGGTTGTGGTTTATAAATTAAATGTCGGCAAGTCAAACTGTAGTCACTGATTATATTCAATGATAGAATTGTAGTCAGGAATTCATACTAAATTGAATTTTAGTTTCACCGTCGAGTCAAATATAAACACAAAGTCGCAAATCCGGTTATACGAGAAATTGGATTGGATATTAAATTTGCCGTCCGTGTTAGAGATGGTTGGCTTGAGGGAGTCACCGTAGCCGAAACGGATGGATAGAGGCTGAAAAGGGAAAGTTTAATTATACGGCGTCATTGTCTTCGTGTTATTCAAAAGCAGGAGCATGCGGATTGACAGCGGCGGACGCATAAAATCTAATTTCCTACAAAAGCTCGTTTCTCCTTTGGGATGACTCTAATGGACACCCTGCACCTCAGCGGCTTCAGAAAAATATGGTTGAGTAGAAAAGATGTTGAAAGGTTTCGAAGGCTTTTTTGTTTTGCTTTGCGTCTTACATTCTTTCGAAAAATCTTTAAAAGAGAGTATATAAGCTTTTAGACATGCCAATTATAATTCGTGGTCCGATCGACCAAATAAGTTCTTTCAATTAATTAATCTTTATGTAAGGTATTGGTTGAAACGAAAAGTGAAGGTCATGAGCGGGATTCGAACCCACGACCTTCGGCGGAATTCAATTCCCATCTCACCTCGAACTTCTAAAATTCGAAAGATGTGACTGAGATGGGAAGTGGGTGTCCGAGTGGATCGAGGTCACGATAGTTCAAGTGGTAGAGCAGCGGCGTATCAAGCCGAAGACCGTGGGTTCGAATCCCGCTCGTGCCATTGACTTTTTTATCTCAACTAAAAACCATAATTAATTGTGATATATTAATTGGTCAAGCGGACCACGAAATTAGTGAAAGCAATAATCAGGTTCTTAAAAAAATACAAAAATTGTTTACACTTTTTTATATAAACATTGTAAACGACAAGCGTCATGTTCAGCGGAAGGCGATGAAGAATTTTCTCTAACTCTCTGAGGGAGTTTACCTTTACGAAAAAATTAAACTAATTAAGTATTAATAAAATTAAATAAATCAGTTAACTTCTTAATAATTATCACGATGATTACATGCAGTTTTGCATAATTGAAATATTACGATAATATTACATACATTATAAGTAGTCATACTAATAGTTTTTTATGCACATGGTTCATATAACGCTGTATGCTAAATGTCTGGATACAGATGCCAAGCTGAGATGGAAAGTTCAACGTGAAAAAAAGTACAGAAACAAGTTTACTCGTTGATAGGATTTGGCTCCAACCTTGCTGTACAAAATAAAGTATTGTTATAGAAATAAGTCCTAAAGCCTATGTGGACATATAGTATTCTGGGGGGTTCTACCAAACATAGCAATATTAAAATCATACGACCACTCCAAAATAAAATCTTACGTAATATGGTCACTTGCACCTTCGTACGCAAGGAATCAGGACTTACATATGGATCTTAAGAGCTCCGTGGTCATGGCGGAAATGCAAAGATATGCAGCCAAACACCAGCCTTGCTTCAGCCAGCACGAGAATGTGGAAGCGACCAAACCCGTACATAACCGTAATTGTAGAAAAGAAACATAGTCAGAAGGTAATAAAAAAAGCTATATGAACCAGTGTAGTTAAAAATTAGTGACTAGTGAAATGTAAATCTTATTGTACCAATGGTTTTATAAGAACGTAAACAAATATTTATTCTACACACATTATTACAAAGTTGGGCCAATAAGACCAGTTTTAATCAATAAATTTAAATACTATTAAAAAAAAGTTTGATGTAACCGTTGTGAAATTGATAATTTGTGAAAACTTTTATGTCCCTAATACTTGTTCCATTTTTGAAAATTATGTAAAAATAATGTTTCATTTTTGTCATAATAACAATTCTTTTTAAAATGCTCCATGTCAATATTGTAAAAAAATAATGCAAAATGGCATCAGTACTTAAGTTAGAAAAAGATGGCAATACTGTAAAAACATAAATTACGAAAGCGTTTTTGAGGCACTGTATGCGAATAGTCGTTTTAAAAAAAAAGATAAATCAAGTCCCAACAGTGATAACGGATTAGAGTGCCTAAGTTTTTTATTTTTCACATGAGTACAAGTTTCCACCATTCTGTACGTTCAGAAAATGTATTAGAAATGATGTGTATAATTTTAATATAAAAATATTGTCTAATTTAAAATATATTTAAACAGAAGTATCGATTAAGAAATATAAAAATATAAAGATTATTTATAAACATACAAAATATATTCAGTTATAATTATCTGACTTTACGATTTCATTAATTTTTCGCTTCACAAAATCCAATCTCGGCAACTAGACTAGAAAATTACTTGCCTGATCTATATCCGTTATTTTTAATATAAAACATAACATTAAAGGCTGATTCATTATATTGGAGAATCATTCTTACAAGAGCAAATTAGTGTACTAAAGTTTGTATTGTATACAATAATTCGATGAAATAAATATTTTGTTTTATAATTATTCAGAAATCGGTCTGCTGTGATGTAGGTTTCAGAAAAACATTTTCTTTATCGTGCCAACGTTTCGATTTTTATTGAGATCATCTTCAACACGACATGCAATCATGGCACGATTACACAGAAGACAAACACTTTGAGCCCTGAAGATGATCTCAATAAAGATCGAAAGTTTGGCACGATAAAGAAAACGTTTTTATAAAACCTACATCACATCAGACCGCATCTCACGATTTCTGAATAATGATCGACTAATGGTCATTAATCCACACACATTTTGTTTTATAAAAAGAAAATAAACAACAATTAAAAATAATACTTGTTCCATCTTCCAAAATTATGTACAAATAATGTTATATTTTGCCATCATAACAATTCTTTTTAAAATGTTCCCTGTAAATATCGTAAAAAATAATGCAAAATGGCATCAGTACTTATGTTAGAAAAACATGGCAATACTGTAAAAACCTAAATTACGAAAGCGTTTTGAAAGCACTGTATGTGAATAGACTTAAAAAAAATTAATTATTCAGAAATCGTGAGATGCGGTCTGGTGTGATGTAGGTTTCAGAAAAACATTTTCTTTATAGTGGCAACGTTTCGATCTTTATTGAGATCATCTTCAGGGCCTGGGATTTTCAAACATTGTTGAAATTTAACAAAAAATGTAGACTATAGAAAAAAATGAATTTATGCAATGCGAAATTTTTTTGTTATATTCAATCAATTTATTTCTACTCATAATACTTTGATTAAATATAAGAAAAATATTTTTTGGCATTGTATAAATTCACTTTTTTCCAAAAATTTTTTTGCACTGTATAAATTCTCTTTTTCCACCGCCTACATGTTTTTGTTAAATTTAAACAATGTTTGTACATCCCAGACCCCGCAGATGATCTCAATAAAGAATGAAACGTTGGCACGATAAAGAAAATATTTTTCTGGAACCTACATCACACCAGACCGCATCTCACGATTTNATATTAAAGACTGATTAATTATATTGGAGAATAATTCTTACCATAGGAAATTAATGTAGTATATTATGTATTTCAAACAATAATTTGTTGAAATATATATTTTTTTGTAGCAACAATTAAAAAGATAAATTGATTTACCATTGATGCTTTGCATTTGTCTGATTTGTTAATTTCTTTTCCCCTTTTATTTATGCTTGCTTTAAAACAGGACATGTCAGAAAATTGGCTTAGTTCTGCCTTTTATTAAAAACAATTACGTACATCAGACACGTTCAAAGAGAAGAATAGCGTTACGAGCCAGTTCATGTATAACTATTTTATCAGGTCTGTAATGCGTTTGATGTCGGAATTAGCGACGGAGGATACGGGGCCACGGAATGCCGATAGTGCTTAGTTTTGTTCCAGCTCGTGCGGGGGTGGTGCCGCATGTCGGCGGTCTGCGGTGGACCGCATCCTGTCATGCCCATCCTCCGCCCTCCTTTTCGAGGAAGCCGCCCCACACACGCACCCTCGCAAAGACTCCCACAGCCCGACCCCACGCAGGTCCGACTACATTAAACTTTTATAAACTCTCTTCGCAACCAAAGCTCAACTATCTGATTACTTGTACAAACTATCCGGTAGAGCTTTCGAAATTTTCCATATGCACGAAAGTGGGATAATAACAAAAATAAGTGTTTATAATTAAACAACAGATAGAACAATTCATTTTATGTTAAATTGGATAAATCGTTTTTTGTTACTATAATAAAACTTTACATTTCTTTATTGCCTAGTTGTTACTAATTAATAATGGTAAAACTAAAAAGTACTCAAGAAAAGCGTAACAGTACAGTTTCTAGTTATTCAAAATCATTAAACATTAACGTCTCCGTTATAAAATTGAACAAACTCTTTGAGTGAAAGTTATTGACGTATGCTCAATATTGATATGAATAAAAGTAACCAAAAAGTAAAAAGAAAATTAATCATTATTAAAAAATTTCACGGCAGTGAAGAACCCATTAAAAAGAAATTATGCCTTTAAGTGGGAGATTAAATGTTTGGTGAAAATAAAATAAATTGTGGCTTTACTTATATATGGCAAAAGATCACTATTCAAGTCTTTGAAAAGAATAAGAATAGATTATTTGGAGATCGTGAGATGCGATCTAGTGTATCGTAGGTTTAGAAAAACGTTTGCTTTATCGTGTCAACGTTTCGATCTTTATTGAGATCTTCTTCAGGGCTCAAAATTTTTTTTTCTGTGCATTATTGTGTCTACCTAAAGTGCATTCTCAACACGACACACAGTTTTTTTGCATTGTATAAATTCACTTTTTTCCACATCCTAAATGCATTTGCTAAATTTAAACAATGTTTGTAAATCCCGGGCCCTGAAGATGTTCTCAATAAAGATCGAAACGTTGGTACCATAAAGCAAATGTTTTTCTTCACGTACGTCACACCAGACCGCATGTCACGATCTTCAAATAATCAGTAATTAACTGTCTCTAAACACCACAAGTTTCTAAATAATAATAGAGGTCACTACGGATCAGAAGGTTCATGCGGGTGACAGGAGGAAGCTACTAAAAAAGCGTTTATGATTGTATATGGAAAAAGAGAAAACTAGTGAAAGTGAAAAAATAGCTGATTTTATTTAAGATAATTCAAATGTGCACTTGTATTTTTTCTGGAGAGTCTAAGAATAGAGGTCACTACCAAGATGCGGGTGGTGGAAAGAAGACATTAAAAAGGTTATAAGTGTAGTTTGGTAATGGAGTGAAAAACTAAAAAGTAACGGAGACGAAAGTCTATTTATCTGGATTTTGGAGGTAATAAGAATGGAAGTGGATACTAAGCATTAGTAAATTTTTAGGAGAGATAAAGAGTTAAGTACATTAGTAAAATGCGTGTGCTGTAAAGAAGCCAATAAAAAGCGGTTTTGACTGTACTTGAGTCATGAAGTGAAAAGCTAAAAATAGGGAATTGGCTTGAAGTGAAACGAAAGGTACTTGTATGGATTTTGGAAAGACTAAGATTCGAGATCAATAGCAAAATGCCATAAGAAAAGCAGGCTTGACTTTAGTCAGAAATGGGGTGACTGTGAAGAGCTAAAATAAAGCGAATTAGAGATGACACAAAAAAGCATTTGTGTGTATTTTGAGGATAATATGAATGGAGGTCAGTACCAAAATGCACGCGTGGAAGGAAACAATATAAAAAACAATTATGAAAATAGATCGGAGATGGAATGACTGCTGGAAGCAAAAAAAAAGTGAGACGAAAGAGTACTCGTCTGGATTTTGGAGAGACTGAGATTCGAGGTCATTAGCAAAATGCGCGTTAGAGGTAGGCCATTAAAAAACTGTTCTCATTACTTGAGGCTTGAAGTGAAAGGCTAAAATATATTGGATTGACTTGAGGTGAGACGAGAGTAGCCTTGAATTTTGATATATTAAAATTATAGCTCATTCGCAAAACGCGCGTGCACAAATGAAGCTATAAGAAATTCGGTTTTGAGTTCAGTTGCTAGATGGTCTGTGATAAGCTAAAAAAAGCGAATTTGAAATGAGACAAAAGAGGACTTTCTGTACTTTCTAGATTCTATGAATGGAGGTCCCTACCAAAATCCGCACGTGGAAGAAAACCATATACAAAGCAGTTATGAAAATAGTTGGGACAAGGGATGACTGCGGGAAGTAAAAAAATGACTGTCTTGAAGCTAGACGAAAAAAACATACGTCTATATTTCGGATAGACTAAGAATTTGGTGTAAGAAAGAAATAGTTGCTATAACTCTATGAGGGACAAGAGATGATTCGTAAAAAATAGAAAATAACAAGTGGGATTTTTTTTTGTATCTTACAGAGGCTAAAAAATGAAGGGAAGCCTGAAGAAATCGTTGGCGGATGTACCTTGCTTTGTTAGTTGATCTCAATCCCCCGGACATAGGCAATCGAAGGAGTTTGAGAAGGAGATCAAACCAAAAGAATCGAAATGGCTATTTTCTAACTCAAGGAAGGGAATTAGGAGGCTGATAAATATCCTGACGGGCCATTGCCCTTTGAGAAGACACCTCTTCGTAATGGGTATTTTACCAGACCCCTTCTGCCGTTTTTGTGAAATAAAAGAAGAAACGGCATGGCACTATCTCGCAGAGTGTGATAGGTACGTCAGGTATAGATTCGAAACTTTTGAAGGAGAGGACATTACCAAATCACTCCCCGAGATAAAATGGTCCAAAATCTTGGGTTTGTGAGCAACTCCAAGAGATTTATGCATGGCACGTGAGCCGACCATGTCCCGGCCCTTTTAGGGATGGGGTACGAGTCTACCCAGGCATTTAACCATTCGGGACTTGGTCGCCCAGTTGCGTATAGGCTTTTATAAACAGCCTTTTATTGTTTACTACATTTATAATATTTTGTCCTTCTCATAGACGTATTTGGTCTAGGTTAGCGTATTTGCGTCGTTTGGTAAACGTAAAGTGGAGCATTTCTCCGGGTAACTTGCAAATCCACGATTGAGACGGACTATTATCTTATAACCCAGCAATCTGTGTAAATTAAAGAAATATTTACTTAATTTTACAAATATTTGTACAAGATTTTTTGACAAAGAACGACTCTATCGACTTGACTTCCTTACAAATGTCACTTCAATTTTGAAAGTCCTGCAATATCCAAGCAGTCTTAAGTAGAAATACGACAGCTGGAATTGCGAAATGTTGAAATTGAATTCAAAGGGGTTTGGAAAATTAACCTTCCCTGGCTCGGCGGCTTAACTGATTTCCGCTTTTAAATCAATTTTCCACCTAGCCGGACTTAATCGTCATACGGTGGGGTTAGGTGGGTAAATTGAGATTTCTCATTCAACCTGCAAATCATTTAGGAAAAATGGCTAGCTTATGCAAAAATTAAAACGAAAAAAGAACATTTCGTAAAACAAAAAAACAATTATTTATACATTTTTTGGTAAGAATTGCTTACAATACTATATTAATTATTTCCCGTCTTATTATTATAAATTATTCCAATTACACTCACATTTTCTAAATAATTTTATTTTAATATTCAAGCAATAAGAGTTTTCCTTATTGGCATAACTTTTTCAAATTAAATATTTTTCAAAAGGGATGAAAAATATGCAGGATTATTCCAGGAATGACATGATAAGTGGAAGTAGCATGTCACAGTTCAGACGCACGCAATCGTCTGAGATCTCATTTATCTTTCCTTTTCATATAATCATTTTATTTATTCTGACATTTTTCACACTGGGTTTGTTTGTTTAGAAGAGCATAATATTCTAGCGTTTTACAGGCATTTTAAAATTAATTCGTCTCTAATAAAACACGCCAAACGCATTTTGAATAAACAAGGGTTGGAGTATTGGTCTATCTAGTAAAACAGGGGGATAGCAGGAAAATTTTATAAATATCTATTCCCCGACTTTCGCCCAATCCCATGGTTCACTGAGATAAAAACTGACTTTTATTATTTTTTTTCGACCAATATATTCGATAGGAACACCATCTATGTTCTCTTCATCTGTGGAATATATTGTACAGATTATACCTTAGAGCTTGTTCAAACTGTGCAACATGTGATGAGCTTGAGAACATTAAACACATTATCTGTGTGCCCGAGTAAGAAGAAAGTAGAAAAGACTTTTTTGAAAGGCAGTACCAGTGAGGTTAACAAGCCTCTCAGGTGGGAGGATCTGCTTTGGTCTGTAATGGTCGAGGTGTATAAATTTAACTATATCTTCATGGTAAACTGCACAATTAGCATTTAATATGAGGAGTTGTGTCTCTTTTTAAGTTCGAGTCCGTGGGTTTGGTCCGGGGTTTGCTTTGTGGGCTCGACGCCGCGTTCGGTGTTTGCTCTTCAAAAGCCTTGGGCAGTTGGACCACGAAATGTGGGAGGCTGGGAGCCTTTCCGTAGCTGTATTATTAAGCTTTGTAAATGGTTTTTATTCACATCCACATGCACCTGTAACAAAGGAAATGGTAACCCAAAGTAAATGTCAAAAAGCGTGGACGAAAGCTTCCCCAGGGGCGGAAATTCGCGCCTGGTAGGTCCTGGGTATTCTCGAGGCTCAACGACAAACTTGTTAAGTTTTTACTTGTTACTTCCAAAATGTAGATTTGTTACTCTATTCATTTATTTTCTGTTTGTATAATTTATTTACATATTTATTTGCACATACAGGTTAAGAGCATAATTTATTAAATTAAGTAGTTATTTATCGATTGTTTTACCACAATTGCTGGATGCCCAAAGGCAAAGCGATAAAATCAATAAATAAAATACGTTAAAAGATTAATGAGTGTTATACAAAATTCAATTTTACCCGTATTACCAAGTTTTTAAGAATATGTCCTTATCCTGGCACTTGAAAAGACATCAGAAACAGACCCACACAGGCAACCAAAACTACAAGCAAGACGTTTTGATGTCTCCCAAGTGAAAAATACATTATTTTTCGACTAAGGTTTAAATTTTCCACCGTTCAATTATTCGGGTATTTTTCTTCTTGAAAAGTAAAAATTAATTTCCTAACATCATCTGACACAGCATTTCGCTTACAAAGTTTTCAGGAAATACAACCACTTATTTTTTTATTAAATTCACTATATTTCGTGGTCCACTTGACCAATTAATATCTTTCAATTAATTAAGGTTTTTAGTTAGGATAAAAAAGTCAGTGTCACGAGCGGGATTCGAACACACGACCTTTAGCTAGATACGCCGCTACTCTACCATTTGAGCTATAGTAACTTGCTAATAATACATGCCACGCTACTCTACCCGACGCTCTGCGATCCCCACTGTCCAAATTTTCGTCGGGTCGCATCGAGTACAGTCGAAGTCAAAAGAACCGGACACACATATATTTATCCAAACTACATGTATTATTGTCGTTATATTAATTACAACATACTTATTTTAATATAAACCAAATTAACTGTGATTAAAAATTAATTAGTTTTTATTTAAAAAATTAATTTTAATGGTTTGGTAAAAAATTATTCAAAACACCGGAATACGATTTTTTGATATGAAGAATTTAAGTAACCATTTATTGTACTTGCTTCGGCGGTACATATACTAAAATTGGAACATTTCATTACACGGTTTTCTCATAAAATTTAATTAATAATTTATTTCATTGTTTTGCTCGTAAAATTATACAATTTTCTAATGTCGGGTAGAATCAGAAATGGTCACTCATATTTTTTGTTGTTTATTTCAAACTAAGTACATATAATTTTGTCGTTATATTAATTACAACATGTTATTTTAATGTAAACTAAATTAAACGAGATCCAAAATGCATAAGTTTTTATAAACATTGTTTAATTAGATGGTTAGGAGTAAGTTTATTTAAAACAATTAAGTTTAACAAACAATTTATTAGATGAATGTGCTCATAAAATTTAACTAACAATTTATTACAAGGTTTTGCTCAAAATAGTGCATTAAGAACAAAATATGCGTTGTGATTGTGATAGTGATTATTGTGATAAACGCTGTGGGCTGTACGCGACGGGTACTTGCTTCGGATAGATGTGCACACCCAACCAAAACGTGGCAAGGCGTCGGGCAGCATCGGGTAGCGTCGCATGGCGTATCTTCGGGTAAGTATGTTCCTGGCTTAACTTCCCATCTCAACCCCACCTTTTGAATTTTCCCTCCTTTTTGCCATTTTTCAAATATCGTGTAATCTATTTGTCTCTCAGCGACAAATGAAATGGCGACGGAGAGCTTTAGTGAAGATATACTTCAATTTAACTTATTATATTCACTAGTTTTCGTAGTCCGGTTTTTAGTTGAGATAAAAAGTCAGTGTCACGAGCGGTATTCGAACCCACAGCCTTCGGCTAGATACGCCGCTACTCAACCTCTCGAGCTATCGTGACTTCGATCCACTATTTATTTTTATTGTTTAATGGTTTCAAAAGTACGCACTGGGATTTTTCGATCGGTCACTTTGTCGCAGAGTTCGGATACACGCCGCAGATTATTTTGCCCAGCAACATTGTCTATTTTGAGTCTGAGCTATGTCAAACGCGGTCGTGCTCTCAAGGATTGCAGTAGCACTTTACATAGCTCTACGGAGTAAATAAAGCGCTACCAAAAGGCAACCATGTTGGTGGAATCGTGAGGATTCCATATATTCAAGGATCAATATAAGCATGGGCACGATCTTCTTGTCACTCTGAGATTGAAAGACGGAATGGGATTCCAAAATTTTGTTCGGATGAACCGAGTTCACTACCAAATGTCGTTTAGAATTTGTTGGATCACAAATTTCCAAAAAGGAGACGACTTTTCGGGTGCCAGTTTCTGCTACCGTTTCCTCGCAAGTGGAGACTCTTACCTAAGCCTTAATATTTTTGGGCTAACTAAGCGACAGTATCTGCTTTCTTCCCCCTGACTTTCTATTCCTCCGAGAAAGATCCCATTTATGGTGGGATTGCAAAAATACTAAAACGTAACACATCAGATTCAAGACTCATTGTCGCGGAACGTCCCGGATGTAAGAAAATGAATCCCAGATGCAGCTCCGCTTTAAAGAGTCCGAACAAAGAATCCCAGTGCGTACTAAGGTATAAAAAAACAAAGTAGATTATTAACCATTGCCAAGCCCAGTCGAGACAATTTTCTTACCCAGTAAAGAATTGGGAAAATGATTGCTCCAATGTAATTGAAAATAAGTATATTTTCTTTATTCGTATACAAGAGTTGAAAACGCAGAAGGTAAGGAACTGTCTAGACGGATTCCAAATTAGATGCGATTGAAATCGCTCACCGGCTCGGCGTGCAATCCCGACCTCGCTCAACCCACTGATGAGGCCGGGACCACAATGTAAATACGTTGAGCGTCGAGAGTGAATTGTGCCTCCGACACCGTCTGTCTGTTTTCTCTCTCTCTCTCTCTCTCTCTCCTCTCTTTTTCTCTTTCTTTCTGTTTCTTTCTCTCACTCCATTTCTCTATATCTATAGATGTATCAATCTATGTCACTCTCCATCTCTATTTTGTCTTACCTTTCTCCTTATATCTTCTTTTATCATTTCTTTCTCAATGTTTAATAAAATGTGCAATAAAAGAACATGTAAAAATATAAAAGAAATAAAACTTATTTTGTTCTGCACGTCCAGTTTTATATTATCTGTGTGTATATACTAGAGTTAACAATTTTTATACACTGAAGAATAACTAACACTTTTAGAAATTTCAAATATCGAGTAATGGGAAAATAAAAACTTTTCTAGCTTGCTGTTTCTTCGATACTCAAACCAGCACGACGGCCCTCTCGTACCCCAATCCCTTTTTTATTCGAAAAGTACCTGAGAATTGAAGTAGCTACATATCTCAGAGATGGATGTGTTCTTGGAAACGTATAGAATACGTTTGAGAGGAAAGATAAATAAGGCCAAGAGGCTCTCTCCAGGGGGTAGGTTTTTAGGACGAAGAGAATGAATGATATTCACTTATTTTATTTACAAATGAATGACGAAAGATCATCATCAGGCTGCAGTATTTTACATTAAATTTTACAGATGCATTATCAAAAGTGTATTTTACTAAACAGTATATTTATTCAGTTTAATTTCTACTTTAAACATTAAAGAAAAAATGTTGAAATAAACATTTTTAAAGAAGATTCTTGGAACATGTAGCGTTTCTTTCAATGACATTCAATCCGGAAATTTATCAAAAATTTATCCAGAAAATAAGAAATCTCATCTCATCTGAAACTAATCCTCAGATTTAAAAGGAAGCAAAATCGCGAACTTTTCATAGTTCACCAAGATTTTATGTACACTAACTACAGTCAACAAATTAAAGGAGGACTGCGTTGGACTTGGTGAAACCATGGAATAACTTATTTTTGTATTTTGTTTCAGAAGCCGCGGGTTCCCGCAGGTTTCGGACAGATTTTCTACAAGAACTGCCGACCCCTGGGACAGGGCCGACTTTCGACACGAGCGTGCCGAACAACATCACAGGCCTAGTTGGAAAGACGGCCTATTTAAAGTGCAGGGTGAAAAATCTTGGAAACAAAACAGTAAGTCCGTTAATTACATTTAACGCTTTGATAACACCATGTATATTCATTTTTCAATTAAAAAAGTAACGATATTGGCTTTTTGCTTCATCGAAATATGAACTAAAGAGGCAAATCTCTAAATTCGTACATCACTCTTAGAGATATTGAAAGCGGAAACGGGAATGAAAAGCTAAAAATTCATTATCTTGACTTGAAAACAGTACACAGAAATCATGTAAAAGTACATGAAAAGATTACAATTAATTAAGGTTATTAGTTGAGATGAAAAAAAGTTAATGGCACGAGCGGGATTCGAACCCACGATCTTCGGCTAGATACGCCGGACCACGAAATTAGTGAATTTAAGTACATGAAAAGATTACATCTCAACCTTTGAACGAGATCCATTAGAAAGAAATCTCTATTTTTCGTTCTACCTAAATACTATGACCAAATGTTAGATTCGGTTAGCGGCCCATAGACTATCAATATTATTGCACAATATTTTGGATTGTGCAATTTAATTGATCGTGTGTAGACGATATTGAAAGTTTGTACATTGCACGATTGACGAAAATTTGAAAATATATTGTACAATCTGGAAAATATTGCACCGTCTGTTGGCATTATTGCGCAATATCAGTCAGTTTGCGAAGTATCAGCAAGTGCACAAAATATTGCACAAACTTCAATATTGAATTCAAACTATTCAAGTTCTTTGCACAAGCAAAATTTTGTACAATATTATTGAACGTTAAGGGACAACCGTCAAATTACTGTGAAATCTATATTGTACAATAATATTGACCGTCTATGGGCCGCTTAAAGTTTCTAGGCAATTTTAGCTTTTTACTTAATGCTTATTTTTGTCAGGAAATAATAATTTTTCATATAAAAATAATCGTTGAATTTAGAAAACATCAGGATGGCCATTTTCTATAAACTGTATAATTATGGGATCTCAGTAAGTTTATCGAGGTATTAAAGTGTATAGCGGGACAGAGAGTGCTGTGTGGTGTAGGGGAGAGGTCACAATTACCTTCGAAACTAGAGTAGGTGTCAGGCAGGGCTGTCTGCTTTCCCCTCTTCTGTTTTCGCTGTTTATTAATGATTTACCCGAGATTTTGGGTGGGGGTCTGTTTATCGGAGCATCAAATGTAAACTGTTCAATATATGCAGATTATGTAATTTTGATGAGTACTTAACCTGTTCAACTTCAAAAGATGTTAAACAGATTGGGAGAATACTGCCGACTGTGGAATTTGTCAGTAAATTTGAATAAAACTAAGATTGTGGTGTTTAGAAATGGCGCTAGACCATCAAAGAATGAACGATGCTTTTTAAAAAATGAAAGAATAGAGGGAGTAAAAGAGTACAAATATTTAGGTGTAACGTCTCTACTTTCCTTTAATATGCATTTGACCAATAAACTTAGGGTTGCTAAACAAGGAGATGTTCCTCTAAAAAGTAAATTTAAAGTTTTTAAATCCGTCTCTAGGGCTATGATGTGTTATGCGTCACAAGTATGGGGCTACCATTAGTATAAAGTGGTAGAATACCTTCTTTGTTTTTTTATTAAGAAGTTGTTTGGCGCTCCCATAAACGCGCTATTATAAACCAAGTTATTTTCTTTATTTGGAATTAGTCTTTAGTCCTTTGTTTTTGTATACGTTGAGGAGTCATTTAAATTCTATACAGCGGGTTTTGGGTCTGAAACAAGATTGTTTGCTCTACCTCCTTGCGCAGGAGATAATTAAAAAACAACATTTTTTGGCTTAAAGAATTAGAAGTGTTGTCTTCTGGAATTGAACTGTAGTTCTCGTATAAATTTTACAGATCCGAAAGATTTCAAAAGTTGGGCAGTACAATTATTGCAGGCAGTAGAAACTCATCATAAAGAATAATTCACTAATTTAGGGGTCCGCTTGACCAATTAATACATTACAATTAATTAAGGTTTTTAGTTGAGATAAAAAGTCAATGGCACGAGCGGGATTCGAACTCACGATCTTCGGCTAGATACGCCGCTGCTTACCACTTATCTATCGTGACCTCGATCCACTCGGACACCAACTTCCCATCTCAACCCCAAATTTTGAGTTTTCCCTACTTTTTGCCATTTTTCAAATGTCGTGTAATCGGATTGCATTCTCGGCGACAAATGAAATGGCCACGGAGAGTACTGAAGTATACTTCATTTTAATTCATTAAATTCACTAATTTCGTGGTCCGCTTGACCAATTAATATATTACAATTAATTAAGGTTTTTAGTTGAGATGCTATCATTTGTCGCCGAGAATCCAAGCCGTCGTATTTACAACCTGTGCACCGTGACCAGTATTGATTGTGCATCTCGATTTTATTTATCCCGAGCTCCTGGTTAAGCTTGAGGCTTTTTACCACACCCCAAAACTTTTTCTTGGACTTCCGTGTGTATCCTTCAGAGCCTGGCTTTTCCTCTCCCAGGATTAGTAATATCACTCACATAGGCCTTCGCACCGAAAGAGGACTTCCGCTGTTTTTTTTATTCTACTTCTTGGCAAACTTTGCGCAAGCTTGTTTCTGCCTGGCCGAGTCTGTCCATATGCCTCCGGAGTTATAGTAGTTAGCAGTCCAACCATTATTCTCCTCCTAGTATGTCCTGTAGTTCTGCCGTTAGTTTCTGCAATGGTGCTTTGATAAACTTATTCATATTCTCTGTCCCGGGCTACATTTTCATTGAGCGAAGGACTTATTAATCCGTTGTCTAATGGATCCTCGTTTTTGGCAGTTTGGTAAGCTAAATTGTCCTCATTGAACTTTCCTTGACCAATTCTTGGCTTCTTCGTTACCCCTATGACTTGCGTGCCCTGGCACCCAGATAAGGTTAATTTTGTTATTTTCCCCAATGTCTGACAGGACAATGCAAACGACTCTAGACTTTACTGTTGTCGCGGTAATTGCCTTCAGTTCAGCCTGGCTGTCCGAGTAGATGTTTATTCTTCCCCTGACAATCCCCAGTCTTTTATCTCCCGAGCATAGTTCAATAGGCAGTTTCCGCTTGAAAAACGGTGCCATATTCTCCACGGCTTATATGAATTCTGATCCTTGGTTTATTACCATAAATGCCAGATCCTGAACCATATTCGGTTTTGGAGCCTCTGTAAACCAAATATTACCGGAATTAAATAGGATCCCTTTCTCTCAGTCTATTCTACAAGGTATTTTGATTAGAAATGTTTTGTCAAGACTGAATTTAGGGGTCATGGCATCAATAAGCATCCCTAAAGTCCAGTCTAACTAAAGCTCATCTCATAGCATTAGTTGCTTCTTGTTATGTGAGTAGGCTATTGGAGTCTCTCCATGCAGTAACGTATTTGTAGTGTAAGATCCTGTATCTTGAGCCCCCTTCGTCTACAAAAATTCTATTGCTCCTTCCATCATGTCAATCTACTATTATCCATTTAGATAATGGTCTGATAGGGGCGTCGGTGGACGCAATTGTTTAGGCGTGGACACGGCGCTCATCACTGTAAAGGTCCCGGGTTCGAATCCAGTAGCCCTGCATTCAAACCCGACATACTATAAATGGGCTTTTTTCAAAAACTCCGGCACCCTGAGGGTTTATATGACCTCTGCTGTTGCTAACCCTCGTTAACAAAATAGTCTTATAAATCACTAACGAGTTATTTCCCATTCACCCTTAAAATAAATAGTAAAAACGAACTTATGAGACGCTTCAAGTCTTACCTTGAAAAATGAAGATCGAACCTGATATTTTTCACGTGGAACATAGTTTAACCTGTTTTCCTTTGTGAACATTTCCCCTTCTTATAAACTATTCAACAGTATTTTGAAAACAAATAAACAATTATTGTTTTTTCCTCCAAATGTATCAAAAAGAACTTCAAAAAATTGAAGTGGTGTAATTTTAAAAGCAGATTTAAGCAAAGACGAAAATGGGAAAATACACAAGTTTTTCTTAATAGCCAAAGAAATCGTTATTGTGTGAATTTTATCCGATCAGAGTTAAGGAGGAGGATAAATGTCAAAGGCGGGTCCTTGAACGCTCATTGGTATTGAACAACAATCGCACAGACTCTCATCACTTTAGACGATGCGAATAAAAGATAATGACAATTCTCGTATTCAAAACCAGAAAACACATAAACAAGTCTTTTTGCCTTCTGGCAACGCTCCCATTACCCCGCTGACAAAAAACCATTAAACGACTAAAAAATTACACCATTACATCAACAACAACTATTGGATATATCAGTCACTGGCTACTGAAGACAACTCATGGATTGCAAGGAGGAAAGCAATAAAATACGAAAATCTTTACCTGAGAGGTTTTTGTATTGATTGCAAGTGTTGGGAGTTCAAAAAAAATTGGAAGTTAATCCTTATGTAGAATGCCCTCACTTTACATCTTTAAGGGTTTTCTTATCTTTTTGTCCTTTTTTCTATTATTTTATAGTCTTGTTCTGGAGTAGTTTTTTTGGGTGTAAACTAGCTGATTCTTTGCTGAAGCCTGGTTTTTAATCTCAGATAAACTTTTTCTTTGTACTACATTGATTATTCATTTGTTATGGTCCAATTTTCACCCAGGGCATTCTCGAGGTGTCAGCTAATCAGCGATGAAGAGGTGGGTAAAAGAGAAAACCTTGAATATTGGTTAGGTGAAAATAAAAATTGATTGGGCGCCAGTAGTTTTCTTTTAAAAAAGATAAAAGAAATAGAGATATAACAAATTTAAAAAATAAAGATCGAAAGATCACCTCGCAACTGGTACTGGATACCTGCGGCTACAAGGAGACTAGACTAGCCCAAGGTTGGGATTCTTCTCCGTTCTCTTATTGCTTTTGGCGTTTGTTAGCCTTTGAGAAAAGAAAAAAATGACTTAACGACTTCACCTAGAATTTCATACACAAATGGGGTTGTTGAATGGCAAATGGGAAATACTGCCTTGAGTTCCGCCAGCGGATTTCTCTCTGTTCTTTTGTATTTGAAATTGTTTTTCGTTCTGTAACCAAAATCCCCTTCCGGGTCAAACTCCTGGTTTCTCTGTCCATATAGCAACAATAACTGTCGTAGAAAAAAAGACCCAACACAGGCAGCAAATTCTTCTTTCTTGCTTATACGAGTGTCAATCAGACAGAACTTGATAGCATCACCAGGATTTACAGGTTTTGTCACCGTTGGAATATCAGATTTATGTGCTCAAAGGCCGTTTTTTTCACAAAACGACTACCAATATTCAGGAAAACCATTTCCATTCATGGCCACAAAAATGAGTGAAGTGAGGAGATAATGTACTTGGGTTTAACTCTGGACCTTACTTCTCTAGGCATATAAATGATAAGTTACAAATGGTAAAATAGCCGTAAAAGTCTTATTTCCACTGATGGCCCGTGAGCATGGAAAGGGCTTTGAAAATAAACTAATTAATTATAAAGTAGCTGTTAAACCCATCCTGCTGTATACTTGGATAGCATGGAACACGTGAGAATCGAAAATCCTAAAACTGCAAGTGGTCCAAAATAAATTTCTAAGATTTATGACCTCACTACCTCGATACACCAGAAATGACTTGCTCCATGAGAGTATATTAAGTCCGAATAAAGAAGTCTGTCCAGAAATTTTTTTATGGGTCTCTCCACCAGCAAGAACACATCGTCCTCATCCACGTCCATTTCTCTATCCAGGTGCGTTCATTCTTCCCTGCGACCTCTCCCAACCCTTGGTTTCAAGGAAGGTGTCCGGGCGCAAAATAATGGTGTAGCCCTTTGGACGTGGCAACCTTTCTAAAGCACAAGCGGTACTCGTGTCGGCCTCGGGTCAGAGGCACCCGAGGGTTTGGTTACCAGATCCTGTCCGCAAAGACAGGAGAGGGTGCATAACCATCTGTACTACGGGGTAATAGAATGTTCCAAGGTTCCATTACACTGGGAATGGATTTGTAGTTGTTCGTGGTGATACCCCTGACGGGTACCTGACGAATAGGCTGTCTTCTATCTGTGACTTTCGCACGAAACTTGCATATGACCATCGTTATTCACCCGGCCTCACGGGATACGACGGATCGGATTGAAGTTTATAAGCTAAGATTACTCTGATAAAGTCCCCCGAATGCGTGAGTAGTGGCGGATGGAAATGGGTCGTGAATCCGTTGCTACTATTCGAGTATGCTTTGCACGCAGATTGTTGAGGTGAGCTCGATTGGCGGCTTTTACCGTAGCCAGTCTACTCAAGGGGGAAGTTTCTACGCTGGGGAAGCCCCAATACGCTGGGAGACAGAGTAGCCTTCTCTATCCAGGGAGTGCCGGAGACCAGGCTGATGTATTTCGGCTTAGGTAGCCCTTTGCGCCGGGCATACGGTCCGATGCCTAACTCGATTACTCGGAATGGGCAAGCGGGGAGAGAGATTGTCTTGGCCCCTCGGGGCTGAGCTGCCTCAACACCAAAGCTGCAGCAGTAACACCTTCTGTCGTATGCAGAGGTTCGTCAGCTCTCATCTTGAGAATAAAAACATCTGATAAGGCCGGACGGCTACGTGCGGACGTTAAAGATCCTAATTGTCCTTTTAAGGACGACCGAGTATACGGGAAAGCAAGTACATTACTTGTAGGGACGTAGGAGGGTATGATGTTAACTTTCCATGGAAACATAGAAGGATTAGGCATAATAAATCTAGGATCTGTGATATCCGTCCTATCAGTCTGTGCAGTAGACCATACCGTCTGTTTAGGTTTTGTCGTGTCAGTCGTGTATGTTGATTCCACGTTAGTCGTGAGTCTACGTGGAACCCAAGGTAGCGAACGCAGTCGGATTTGGGGATAGGAACGTTGTTGTAGTATATCGTGAGAGGAGGTTTGCTTCGGAGTGTAAATGTGACATGGACTCTCTTGCTTTCGTTTATCTTCATTTTCCATTGTCTACACCAATCTGCTATACATGAGATATGTTCCTGCAGATCTTCCGAAGCAACCGCAGGATTGGTATTGGAGGATAGTACAGCTGTATCATCGGCGAAGGATGCACGTAGAGTAGTAGGTTTAGTGGGAATATTATTAGTATTTATTAGTTATTTTAAAATTTTTTTTTGTTAACACATTTTTGTTAATTCATTTCTTAACTGTTACCTTATTTGACACCCAGTGGGTTTTATAAGAAAATCTTTCCTACTGTTTAATTGTTTGATTAATTATAAATAATAACAAACTAGGATTATGTGCGTTGATAGGTAAAAGTTTTGAAATAGAACGTAAAAGTGCCCCGCGACTTCACCAGAATAATGAAACGTTATGGAACATAATTATTCAGAAATCGTGAGATGGTCTAGTGACCAGATCGCATCTCACGATTTCTGAATAATTATCGATTAACGGTCACTAATCACCACACACGTTATGTAACAAAATGTACAAGTATGTTTTAATAAATGTTTATTCATTCAGACAGACAGAACTCGTCTCAAACCCTCTTCCTTACTCGTCACCACCTCTAAACAGCCCCTCACCCACCGCTTAGCTTTTTTTTCTTTATTTCTTGAAGTTTCTAAAACTTTTATTTAAGAAACAACCCACCAATTTCGAGTTTTGTCTTGAACCCATTTTTCAACCCCCAGCATTCCTCTCTTCAACAAAACAACTATGCTAGCTTTTTTACTAAAAACGAAGAAAAACACGGGCGCAATCTATGTTAATTCAGCTGAAGATGTAGTATTTATTGTGTTACTTTTAAAAAAAGAGTTACGCCTACTTGAGAAAATATTACCTTCTTCGACTTCTACCGTTTTTGTTTGTTTTGATCAATTAGAATTGAGCCCTTTACAATAAGGAACTAGGTCGCTCTTGAAAATTTGCTAGTGAATTAATCCCTCTGCTTTTGTTTTTATGTTTATATTATTGATGTCCATTTGAAGTCCCACTAGACCTAGGAGTATTATTCGGACACTCAGGGAATGCTACTTACGACTAGAAGTCAAGTTTTATCCAGAATTGGGCACACTAGCTCCACCCGTTCAACTTGAAAGAAGTTCATGAACCTTTTAAATCCGGAAAGAAAGTAGGTTCCTAAGAAATTTGTTGAGAAATTGTTAGACCTAATTTTTTAATTGTCTCATAAGAAATTATAGTATTTTTCCATCACCCAGAGAAAAGCTAATCACTGTCGGATATTACGTTATCCAGAGTATTATGTTTTGTGTGGGTTTTTTTTATATGCACTTCCCCGGCCACAGAGAAATTATGGCATTTTGGCATCCTTTCAGGGGAATGTCTGTGATGTTATTTACACAGGAATCGAGCATGAGGGATGGGAGAATATTGGATGTTTCATGCAATGGCAAAAAGGGAGAGATGCATGAAAAAATCAACGAGGATATGAATCACGAATCCGACGAGGATAAAGCCCCGCCATAAACAAAGTATCTATTCACATTTGCTCCCCACACTCTGTCACAAACGACCCGGTCTGATACCAATATTTTTGTTATGATTGATTGACTCTTCATTTTTCTTTACTAAGTAATATTCCTTCCAAAACATATACTTTTCCCATATGGATATTAGCGAGAATCTGAGAATATGAGTAACAGATATTTTTAAAATGTTAGTTATGAACAAGGAGTTGTGATTGTTTTTTTGTCTTTCATTATATTAGGTATAAATTATTGAAACAAATATACGACTTAATTTGACAATAAATTTTGATTTGCAATTCGGTCTGAGCTGTCAGAGAAACTGGAAGAACATAGGTGTTATAACTTTTCACCATGGACATCATCAATGGTGACTAGGAATCAGGTGGTTTTCAACCTTTCATCCCCGCCCTCGCAACACCATCAACCCCTTCAGGAGTCCCCTTGGCCCACCCCTACGACTAATCCAATTACAACCTCTGGCCCGGGACCAAGTGATGCCTTCCAAATTTTTCCTCAAGGACAATAAACATTGTAGAAGTGGAAGAGAAGGTGATATAAATAATTTTCAGTATAATTAACAATGAAGTTGTACAACATGAAAATATTTAATTTTTATAAGCTTCTATAAAATTTATCAGTAGAGACGGTGTAAGTGAGATTTTTCTCTTATTTTGGATTATTATAATTAAATTATTTCCTGAAGCCTATTCTAGAAGACAGATTTAGACGTTTTGGCACACATTTTGTAGGAACTAATTTTACTAAATTCAGTTATTATTGATTAGTTTATTTTTTATAAATGACAACATATTTGATTTTAATTGGTCGTATGTGATTTCAAAATTTAAAAATGCTTTAAATAAATTATTGAAAGTTGCAGATCAAATCTTGAGACATATCTTGCCTTGAACGAAATGCCATCACTTATGCTGGTGCATCTTTTATGTAATTTATGTGTCAAAAATAACCGGAGTGATATCTGAAATATGAATGAAAAAATGAAAAAATGAATAAGTTGTTAAAGTTTTAATCACTTAAATTAGACAGCAACGGGAGAAATTTGAGCCTATTCAGATAACCACTTCTCTGGAAAAGTTGGTTTATTTCATCTTTCTCCAAAATTTATTATATTTAAACGAACATTTGTTTCATTTTGTAGAAAAATTATTGCCAAACAATATTAGTAATAGTTTTTTTTTAAGCCGAGAATGATTTTTTGGTTGTAAAATTTTATCACAATTTTAGGTTTTTGCCAAAAATTATCGATTTACTATATGTACACAAATCCTTCTATCAATTCGTAGAAAAATTTAACCAATTCACATTATTTATAATACAATTAATTGAGGTTTTTAGATGAGATAAAAAAAAGTCAATGGCACGAGCGGGATTCGAAACCACGATCTTCGGCTAGTTACGCCGCTGCTCTACCACTTGAGCTATCGTGACCTCGATCCACTCAGACACTAACTTCCCATCTCAACCCCACCTTTTGGATTTTCCTCTGAAAAATGGCAAAAAGGAGGGAAAATGCAATAATTTTTTTAAATCCTTACTGGAGTCCAGAAATGACAAAAATAGAGGTAACATTTGTGAAGTATGAACTGCCTCCAATTTAACAATTTTCTTAAGAAGTATGATTCACACATATAAAATTTACGTAAGGTACTTTATTATCTATGTGTGTTGCTTAGTGACCTATTGTTTAATTTCGTAAAGTAGTGAGAAGCGGTCAAAAATGAGTTAATTTAGAAAAACACCTTTTTCATTTTTTTGCCGACGTTTCGACCTTTATTCGGGTCATCTTCAGGGCCTGGGTAAATCACAGAAGATGATTGTAAAGAATACATGAGTGTGGTGATTAGTGACCGTTAATCGATATTGATTTAGAAATCGTGAGATGCGGTCTGGTGTGATGTAGGTTTCAGAAAAACATTTTCTTTATCGTGCCAACGTTTCGATCNAAAATTTAAATTTTATTATTATTATTTTGTGTGTGGTGATTAGTGACCGTTAATCGATAATTATTCAGAAATCATGAGATGGTCTAGTGTGATGTAGGTTTCACAAAAACATTTTCTTTATCGTGCCAACGTTTCGATCTTTTTTGAGATCATCTTCAGGGCCTGGGATTTAGGAACATTGTTTACATTTAACAAACACATTTAGGATGTGAAAAAGTGAATTTATACAATGCAAAATATATTTTTCAATAAAGTAGTTCTACTCACTCAAAGTGTTTGTCTAAATATTGTTTCCGTATAACAATTACATTTTGGATGTGGAAAAGTGAATTTATACAATGCAAAATATATTTTTTTATATATTCAATCAAAGTATTTCTAGAGTAAAGCAACATATCTACGATTGCAAAAAACCTAAACAAAATCCTCCAGTACTCGCTACCCACCATCTTGAACACCAACACAATTTCGACTTCAAAAATCCAAAAGTATTACACACAGAACAAAACAAACATAAACGTAATTTCTTATAAATGGTTTATAACAACAGAGATAAACACAGCATCAATTACAGGACAGATACATGTAAACTCAGTCACAGCTACGCCAATATCATTAATCAAATTCAATACTGATAACATACCTATATCATCACATTACATTCAACACATCAAATATTTTTCACATAGCCTAATTTCCCAACAATTTAGCTTTTCTTTTCCTATTTATCCCTTTCTATATAATCCTGAAAGGATAATCTGGCCAAACCATTAACGACTCATTTTTTCTCTGCGTCGGCTATTTTCACCTCAAAGAAACCGACGCCTTATACAAAAATGTCTTTTCTATACCGACATCCTTCCCCACCCCTTCAAAATCCAAAGAATATAAACATAAAATAGCAAAATCTCACTGGCACTCTCGACACGACACGCAAGAATGGCACAATTACACAGAAGACAAACACTTTGAGTGAATAGAAATACTTTGATTGAATATATAAAAAATATGTTTAGCATTGTATAAATTCACTTTTCCACATCCAAAATGTAATTGTTATATGTAAACAATGTTTGTAAATCCCAGGCCCTGAAGATGATGTCAATAAAGATCGAAACGTTGGGACGATAAAGAAAATGTTTTTTTGAAACCTACATCACACCAGACCGCATCTCACGATTTCTAAATAAATAATAAGGAAAGAATACGAATTAACTTGTAAATATAAATTTTAAACCAGTATTTCATACTCACTGAAAGTGTGGTGCTATTCGTGTTATGAAAGTGTTGTGAAACGTAAATTTGTATTCTGCTGTTTTTATAAATATAACATCTACGATAAAAAAAAAATCGAGAAAACGGTGTTTTTAGAAAAAGTTGGCGATAAATGGCAACATTCCAACTTCTCTTTGAACACTGAAATGACGTTAAAAATTGCTGAAACACAAAACGATTTTGACTACTAAAAGTACAGACTCTCCTGAAAAAGAATTGTGGTAGAAATATATTTAGAAAAATGAGTAATGAATAAACACTTATTCTTCCGAAAAATGGTGGCAAAGTCTTCCCGGTGCATTGCAGTATTGCTTGGAAAAACCAACTATTTACCTTTAATCTGAATTAATAATTACCGATTGAAAATAAATTATTCTTTAATAAAAATTAACAAACATGCAAATAATTAGTGGCTAATTTTAATCCAACTTTTAAATGTACACATTTTACACACAAATATTGTTGAATTACACTTTATATAGAAATAATTAAATAAATCGTATTATTATATGGAAAAGAAATATGAAAAATAGTTGTAGTTACAGGATATAAAACGTGAAAATTAATTATGGCTGGTAATTGTATGTCCATTAATTCTGGAATAATATGAGCACGTGATAGGTGAGAATTAAATTACCTTTGAATAATGATTATAAGCAAACAGAAAAATAAATTAGCGGGCATATGTTTAAACAAACCAATACTTGTAATTAATGGCTATGACCGACAAATAAATTTTTCTTTACAAAAATCCTACGGAAATTATCATGATATCTTAAGTTAAGATTATTAATAAAATTCTAAATAAATCGAAGTTTTTCTCATTTGGCATTATAATCGTTTGCGTAAATCGTATTTAAACTATACAATTAATAACAAGTAAAAATATTTGGTAATCTAGCAGCAGGTCCTTTTTCATCAATATATCAATGCAAACTTTATAATTGTGCTTTTTTAATCAAACTTAATATAATCAAATTAAGAATCAATCATCATTTTATAAATTATAATCAAAATTTTTGTTGAACATACTCGATTAGGTCATAAATATTTTAACATTATGTTAGCGGTATCGAATAAATTCAATTTAATCGTGCGAAATGATATATTTATATATATTTGGTTGATTGAATTTTTTTTCTTTTTTTAACCTTACGCATAAAACCAACGTCAGTTTGTCTGTGGAGTAATTCATTTTAAATTTTAAAACAAACCAACTTGATTTAAAATTGAAATATGTCATCAACATCGATACGGTTTAATACTCGGTTTCCTTTTCAAACACAAGTCGGCCATGGTTGGGGATGGCATTAAAAAGTGGTCCTGATCCTAAGGCAACTCTCGTCTAATTGAAGCTAGGGTATAATCCTATTTTAAAATTGCATTGGTATTCGCCCCTGATCCCTCAGGATTTACCTAATTCTAGTTCTTTCGGCTGATTGAAATTTAAACCTTTCGATTCGCTAGCATTGACGAAAAATTGTTTCATTAAAAATGCAATGTGAAAAGGTGTTTTTTCTTACAGAAATGTTTGCTGTGTTGAGAACTAACGCATGTTGTAAGCATTGGTTAGTTTTTCAATGAATAACTGATGACAAACTGGAAGAGCATAAAAAACTATGAATAGTTTTTTAAATTATTTATTTAATTCTATCAAGCGAGACAAAAATCCGAAATAATATTGCTTTAAAACAAACGACCCAGCCTTTAAGGTACACATTTATTAAATTATTTATTAAATTCTTCATTTATGTGTAGAGATTAGTGACCGTTAATCGATAGTTATTCAGATATCGTGAGATGCGGTCGGGTGTGATGTAGGTTTCAGAAAAACATTTTCTTTATCGTGGATGGCACAATTACACAGAAGACAAACACTTTGAGCCCTGAAGATGATCTCAATAAAAGATCGAAACGTTGGCACGACAAAGAAAATGTTTTTCTGAAACCTACATCGCACCCGACCGCATCTCACGATATCTGAATAACTTCTTCATTTATGTTAAATCATCGCAGATCGATAATCTTTCAAAAGTCACAATTGTTTAAGTGAGTTTACAATAATTTTTTTATATTTTTTTCCTTCGATATTATACATTCATTTTTAATACCGCGAAACCGCCAATCTCATTACTTCCATATGTAAACTATTTGTTTACTTCTACCCTTTTAACAAATTAGTAAGAACATTTTTATTTATTTTTCTGTTAAGTAATAAATTCACAAGAGTTGAAAGTGTGACTTTAAATCTATGCTTAAATTTTTGGAGTTTCTTTTATTTAATTTAATATTTCTGTCGATAAAAAATCAATGGCGAGCGATAGCTCAAGTGGTAGAGCAGCAGCGCAACTAGCCGAAGATCGTGGGTTCGAATCCCACTCGTGCCATTGACTTTTTTATCTCAACTAAATACCTTAATTAATTGAAAGATAGTAATTGTCCAAGCGGACCGCGAAACCAGTGAATTTAATAAATTTAATTGAAGTATACATTCACTTAAACTCTCCGTGGCCATTTCATTTGTCGCCGAGAATCAAATAGATTACACGACATTTGAAAAATGGCAAAAAGGAGGGAAAAATTCAAAAGGTGGGGTTGAGATGGGAAGTTAGTGTCCGAGTGGATCGAGGTCACGATAGCTCAAGTGGTAGAGCAGCGGCGTATCGAGCCGAAGATCGTGGGTTCGAATCCCGCTCGTGCCATTGACTTTTTTATCTCAACTAAAAACCTTAATTAATTGAAAGATAGTAATTGGTCAAGCGGACCGCGAAACCAGTGAATTTCTGTCAATAATGAAGATAAGATTAATAATTTATAATAAACTTTCCAAAAAATGTGTGGTATTTAGTGACCGTTAATTAATGATTATTTGGAGATCGTGAGATGCGGCCTGGTGGGATGTAGGTTTAGAAAAACGTTTTCTTTATTGTGCCAATGTTTCGATCTTTACTGAGATCATCTTCAGGGCCTGGGAGTGATTGATTTTTCTTTTGTTTATATATGTTTGATTTTGAAGGAGTAGGGAAGGATGTAGGGATATAAATTCATTTTTCTATCAGGAGGCGGCTTTTTTGAGGTGAAGGGGGCCCACAATGGGAAAAAAAGAAATGGTTTGTCGTTCGGGCTTAATTATTTTTCAGGATTATTATAGACGGGATTTTTATCGAAAGGAAGGATAAATTTGTCGTTTGGGCCTGGAAAGCCTTTGAGGATTATTAGAGCCGGGAATAATCAGGGAAAAGAGAGTTGAATTGTTGAAGAATTAGACTAATAGAATTTGTTTGATGTGTGCTGTGTAATGATTGTTTTTAGACGTTGTATTTGATGTTTTGTGTGTTATTGATATCGAATTTGATTTATGATATTGGCATAGCTGCTGATGAGTTTACATGTGCCTGTTCAGTATTTGATGCTGTGTTTATCTCTTTTGATGTAAACCATTTCTGGAATGTTACATTTATATTTGTTTTGTTCTGTGTTTAATGAAGTTTTAAAAAAAACCATATAGTTTTACATTCGTTGAGACAATTTTTTTTTTAATAACAACCTATATTAGCTTAAATATAAAAATAATACCTGAAAAACTGATTTAATTAAAATCTGGTTAAGTTGTACGCATCTTGAGATTTTAAGAGATTGAAAAGTAAACTCTTACTCAAGGTAAACCTTTTCGCCTTCATCACTACAATGAAAGGAGCAAATCTTCCAATCCGTCACGATTTGTATGTTTATTCCTCAAGTAAAATCTAATCTCGGATTTCAGGGGTGACAGGTCGAAGAGCAGGTGCGCGGTCCCGGAGAATGCGGCTGGCGGCGTCGGAGGCAGGGGATCCGTGAATCTCGTTACGCCCGACCCCCTCGCACCGACAATTGTCTGTTTAAAAAAGTTTTTTTTAACAATTCCCTAATCTCGAATAGGACTTTCTAGAGGCGGAGACACCTGGCCGCATTCTGGTCCGCTCCTTGACATGTCGGTTAACACTTTACAATTTCTTACCCTGCCCTGAGTGACAGAAACACAATTTTATACCTTCAACGAACGTGTGAAATAACAATCGTTAAATTTATTATCTAAGTTTGTTATGACATAACCATAATCTATATCAAGATGGGTTCATTTGAAGGTTTAATTTTGTTAATTACTTCATTTCAGAAATTTCGTTTTGATGTTGGATTTAAAATGAAATGAACGGTTTTAATTAAATTAGTTTCCTCTTAAATTATCACGCTTTGGCTTTTTGTCTACCGGTTCGAAACTTTGATCACTCTACTTGATATTAAGAAATCTGTATGGTAATGTTTCATTTTAGGTAGATTTCTTTCAAATATCTAGCGGTCTCTAGTCTTGACTGGGTGTCGCAGAGTTATAGGCGATTAAAATAAAAAATTCAATCAAAATTTTGCGATTTTTGGGATTTCTCCCGCTCCACATCTAGGTTTGTTTAACTTCACTCTGGGCTCCTCACTTTTGATTTTGACATTTTTGGTACCCTCTTTAAACTGGATTTATTCTGTAATTTTTAAGCCCGGTTTGGTTTAAATTAAAGCAGTATTTTAAAAGTTAATATAATTCCATTTTTAATCAGAATTTTTCTCAAATAAGATACTTTCCAACTTAATTTCTTGCGTTTAATTGCTCAAATTAAGTTTTATTAGGTTTCGTGGAAAATAAATTATTTTCAATTAATTAAGGTTGAGATGAAAAAGTGCCGAAAATCAAATAGATTACCCTACATTTCAAAAATGGCAAAAAGGATGGAAAATTCAAAAGGTGGGGTTGAGATGTGAAGTTAATGTCCGAGTGGATCGAACTCACGATAGTTCAAATGTTACAGCAGCGGCATATTTAGCCGAGGGTCGTGTTTTCGAATCCCACTTGTGACACTGACTTTTTTATCTAAACCAAAACCTTAATTAATTGAGCTCAAATTAATTTCTTTTTTATAATAAAATGAAACTGTAGATGTTTCTTACTTTTTGTTACCAAATATGCCAAGATTTCTTTTAAATTAACAGACAAATCACGGTAAAAAGCAAAAGTCCTTAAAATTGTGTGTATTATTAAAAAATATGTAGTGTTTAGTGATCGTTAATTAATGATTCTTTGGAGGTTGTTCGATGTCACACCAGAACTCATCTCACAATCTTCAAATAATCATTAAAAAAATATGGTGTTGCCATCACACGTTTTTTTCCGTAAATGTCATATTGTTACCAAAAATAATAGATCTCTTGATGTAATAACCTCTAAGTAGGCGATAAATATTTTGTATTCATTAATGCTGGAGGCTAAAAACATTTACGTTGCAGATTATGACGGAAAAACATTTTGGAAACTTATGAAACTTATTGAAATTAAACTACTCTAACAACTTGAACTTTCACAAAACTTGCTGGTCATCATGCCTATCATTCATTTGCAAAAAGATTTTAAAAAAGCCTCTTTTGGATAGATAAAGCGCAAATGAGGCATTTCAACATCAGCCCAACTGCCAAACTTTGCCTCGATTACTAATTAATAAATTTTACGTTAGAATATTAACAAAAGCAATAGATTTTTTTTTAATTTTTAGTATTTATGGACAAAATTTTGTCCTCTAACTTGAATCCTACCTAAGCTACCTCCAATATCAAAGAACACCTTGAGCTCATCGAAGGTTGGTGCAAAAAGTGGTGGACAAGATTAAACGGAGAAAAGTGCATCCAATGTACGTTCACTTTGAAAAAACAGTCTTGCCCTCCACTATACATCAACAATGAAGAGATACCGAATTCCACTCAAGTCAAATACCTAGGACTATACCTTGACAGCAGACTGACGTGAAATCCCCACACAAGACTTAAAAGACAACAACTCCACTTATACAAGACTTTACTGCGACCACTTTGGACATACGGTGTGAAACTGTGGGGTTCCGCCAAACCATCCAATATCCAACGTATCCAGTCCTTCCAACCAAAAGTCCTCAGACAAATCGTCAAAGCTCCTTTTTACGTCTCTAACCTCACTATCCACAAAGACCTCAACGTTCCTTTTGTCCACGAACTGATCCATTTCCGATTCAAAAAATTTCATACCAACCTATCGATCCATCCTAACCCTACCGCTAGAGCCCTCTCCACATATTCCCATCCCGAGAATCCACCACGTCGCCTAAAACGACGATGGCCCCGAGACCTCCTTGCCCCTTAATCTATTAAAATGAGTGCCATCACTGGATGGCTTCTCATGGCATGCGTCCTCCGGGTGCAGCGCTGGCATCAGTGTTAGTGCTGTGACCGAGCGGTGAACAATATACATTGTGATCACATTTGTATTATGTACAAGTATGTATAGGCTACAAATAAATAAATTTAAAAAAAAAGTATTTATGGAAAAATGTTTATACGAAAATGTTAGTAGCTGCACACATTTTATAAGTGAGGTGGATAAAGTACATGTGCAATTGTAAGACAAGATTTGTTGGTTGGTAAAGGTTGGTTTAAATTTAGCAGATAAGTGTGCAAGTTGTTCGTTTGGTGGTATATAAACAGATTGGCTTGTAAAAACCATAAGTACATGTTTATATTGGCTAGCAAGCGGGAGGTTTTTTCAGAAACTAAATTTGTTGGCGAGTGGGTAGGATATTTCTTTGTTAGTTTTAACTTTTTTGACAAGTTGGCACGTGCGTACGTTATTAGAATTTTGATTGGAAGGTAAGTAGGATTGGCAGTTATTAAGTAAATATCCATGCTACAGAACTTGTAAATTTACGAATCGCCCAGTTTTGAATTTGACTGTTAGCCTCAATTTTATCCATCTAGACGCCGAAGTTATTCTGTCAACAGCTAAATCATTTCAACCCCCAAATTATGACAGGTACTCATGCCTCTCTCATACTTATATTCTCTCGCTTTCGCATTTGCATTCCATTTACTCTATTAGGGAGATGTAAGTACTCTAAAGTCTTCCATCACCTATTACACATATTACACATTACTAATAAGGTGAGAGTCGATAAATAGAATAATATCGGACCACAAAAAAGAAAATTCAAATACTGCCGTTCACAAGTAATATTCTCACACTGAATATCGTTACATAAATACTTAACGTCTTTGCTTAATCGTGGGAGTGTGAACCATATTTTTCGATTCAGATTCACTTAGTGCTACTTATCGACCGAGCTAGCTACTTCCGATACGTGAGAGATTTTTTCCCAATCCAGCACACCATTTTCTCGTAATCCCATTTTAGAGTAAAAGGACCAAATCGCGTCGCTTGGATCCGGAGGTTGAGAGTAATAATTTGCTCGATATTTTATTGACTTTATGTATGATAGAAATTAAGTCCCTCACTACCGAGGAAAAAATCTAAATTTACACACAAATGTAATAGTAATATAAATAAAACAAAATGGCGATTTTCTTAAAGCAAAATTTGCAAATTATCAACGAATAAAAATTAAATTAATTAGTTTTCCAACCGGTTTCATACGATTCGTAGCCATTTTTGTTTATAGTAAGGCATAAATAATCCCGTTTTTTACTAGAGATGGTTAGAGATGAGGGATGGTTTAAAGTAATTTTTTCTTGAAGGTAGCAGACTTGTAATTTTTCGCCTGATTTCGTCGTCTTTTGACACTGTTCGGCAGTAGATTTAATTTGGCATAATTGTTTTTCTTGTTTTGATCATTTTCCTTGTTTTTTACGCTTCGTTATATGCAAAACTTGTAATTGACTTTTACCGTAGGCTGTTTTTTAATTATATTAGGCAATTACTTTCATACTGTTTATTTCCTTCGTTCTTTCATCTTTCAATTTTTTAAGTATATAAAAATTAATATATAAAAATTTAGAGAGAAACAAACAAAAAGGTAAAGAAAGACAATAAACAGAGTAATTGCCAATTAAGGGGTTCGCTATGTTAAACCCGCACGACTTATGCGTCACGAGGGTTTTAATCTATTGAGAGCGCCTTATTAAGTACTTGACGGTTTTCTTCCTTCAAGAATAAATAAACTTATTCGGCAGATTTTATATTTATTTATTATTATAATTTATTTATTAAATCAAGGATATGTTTGTGAACTTTGGATTTGTCCAGTTCACCTACAAAACCACTTTTTTATGATTTTTTTTAATTATGGTGAAAATGAGCTTTTAAGCAATAAAACAGGGCTTTGCCATGTAAATAATTTTATTAAATACCGGCTGCAGAAAATAATCTTCGAAAAAAAATATTTAAAAAAGCAAGGATAGGCGGACGATGATTAGAGAAATCCAAACGTTCAGGCCAATTTATTGTTTTTTTGTTTGTTTTTTTACTTTTTCAGGTTTTAATTTAGTTCTAGTTAATTTCAGTTTAGTTATACTTCATACAGCTTGGGTTTTGTTGTAGCTTTTCAATTTGATCTAATTTTAATTAGAATAAGCTTGAACGTTTTACATGTATCGTAAGTAGATTTTTTCATTAATACTACATAAAAAATAAAAAGGTTTTGGATTATCATCATCGTTTTTTAATTCATCTATAATGATATAATAGAATGAAATGAATTTTATAATATTGAGTCGATTTCAATGGAAAAAACAACAACTTTATAAATAATTATTTCACCAGTGTAAATAGAATTAAAATGAAGAAATGTAATAAAGGAAGCTAGATTGCGACTGGATCTGTAATTGTCGCGTGTCTATCAAATAATCCATGGAATTAAGCAGGAGGCTCACGATACAATTTAATTGGCTAAGTAATTTCATGCAATGGCCTGTTGTTAGCGAGGGTCCCAGGGCACTATCTCCATATTATTTCGATTCGGGGACGGCATGCTAAACGTGGCTTTAACCTATCGCAGGGTCGCGGATTATTGCGTAATTAAATAATACATCATGGCAACTGCTATCTTTTATCTTAAACTTGTTCCCCGTTACATTTTAAATAAAAGTAAACTTCAGTTCAATTATGTAAAGAACAGTTGATCACATAAAATTAAATTAGAAAAATTATGTAAATTTTGAAAAATTTTCGGTTCATTCTGATTAAACCATATTTCTTAAATTCAAGAATATTTATTTTTTTGAGTTTTGTGTTTGTGTTTTTAAAGCAGCATAAATGGAAACATCATCAGGCCTCGGGTAACATCGAAAATTCCAAAATAAACAATGAAGGCTTGTGTGCTTTGAAAGAATACTGAAACCTGGAATAAAAACAAAAAACACGAGAGTTAATTAGTGTTTTGCTTGTAAATTAATTGTTTGTTTGTAAAATATTTTTTACTAATTACAATAAATTAAAAAAAGAATATTACGGTTTCCTTCCAGTCTTTGTAAAAAACCAAAGAGAAAAAAGTTTATTTATGAAGTTTAATCTATTACAAAAGCTATTTTTTGTGAATGAAACGTTTTTGTTTGTCAATTTCTTTAATTAAAAGGTAAAAAGGAAAATGTAATATTTGAGTGAAAGTTAAGGTCCTTTATATTACGCACAATTAAGGCCTTCTACCTCTAAACACTTCGTACCATATTTCATCTATCTCTGTACTATATTATTTAATTTATTTATTGCCGGGTCGCTCGTACCTGAAACTTGCGGTTTCTTTTAAAAATCATTGTTATTTATGACACTCGGAAGGGCCAGTTAAAATAGATTTTGTTTATTTTTAATTTATTTTTAGCTCTTTTATTCTCTCTCATGTGGTATTTTTTACTAATAACGAAGAGTAAATAGGATTTTCAAAAACCACAAGACTGTCGGGAAACCATTGACGGTTTTTCTCAGAAATACAGTCATGGAACCGTTCACAAAACACGACTCAGCATTTTGGTTTTCATTGGCTTTTTAATTAATTTTATCAGCTTATTCTTATACTCAATTATACACACGTTTTTCGAAATGAAAAATTGGGGTCATTGGTAGGATTCGAACCCACGACTTTCGGGTAAAATCGTCGCTGCTCTACCACTTGAGCAACCGTGACTTAGATCGCCCGTGCCACAAACTTCTCGTTTCGACTCCCCGTTTTATTCTAATTGTTAGCAAATCGCGGTTTCATATAGAAACACTTTTTTATTAAAGATTGTATTAAATTAGCGGGTCTGTGTACGATTCACAGGTGTGATTCTAGATTAATACTAACTTTTTAATTATTTTTATCAGCTTTTGCTTTAATAGATAAATACTCGATTAATTATACACACATTTTTCAAAACGAAAAATTTGTGTCACGATTGATTCAACCCCACGACTTTCGGCTAAATACGCCGCTGCTCTACCACTTTTATTTCGAAAAACTGTAATTGTGCAAAAGTGTATAATTAATTGGTTATTCATTAGCTTTTCAGAGTTAATCTTGCTTCTCTTCGGTAAAAATTTAAATTTTATTATTATTATTTTGTGTGTGGTGATTAGTGACCGTTAATCGATAATTATTCAGAAATCATGAGATGGTCTAGTGTGATGTAGGTTTCAGAAAAACATTTTTTTTATCGTGCCAACGTTGGACAAGAGAGTAAAGCAACATATCTATGATTGCAAAAAACCAAAGCAAAATCCTACAGCACTCTCTACCCACCACTTTGAACACCAACACAATTTTGTCTTCAAAAATCCAAAAATATTACATACAGAACAAAACATAAACGTACTTTCTTAAAAATGGTTTATATCAACAGAGATAAACACAGCATCAATTACAGAACAGATACATTTAAACTCAGTCACAGCTACGCCAATATCATTAATCAAATACAATACAGATAACATAGATATATCATTACATTACATTCCACTCGTCAAATATTTTTCATAGTCTAATTGTCCAACAATTTAGCTTTCCTTTTTTCTATTTATCCCTTTCTATATAATCCTGAAAGGATAATCTGGCCAAAAAATTACCAACACATTGTTTCCCTTCGTCGGCTCTCTTCACCTCAAAGAAGCCGACACCTTATACAAAAATGTCTTTTCTATACCGACATTCTTCCCCACCCCTTCAAAATCCAACGTATATAAACACAAAATAGCAAAATCTCACTGGCACNATGATTAAAATCGATATCATAGTCAGTATCCTAAAATTACAAAAATTTATTTTTAAATGTCGAATCACGTGACTCCTAAATCTAATAGGTTGTTTTGAAAACTGCTCTTTTTATTTATGGAAGAAAAAAAGGTAAATTTTGATATTCTTTAACGAAATTTTATGTTGTTGTCTCAATGGGTTAGATAAATTATAAAAACTAATTCTGATGATGGGGTTGAGAAGTAATCATATACATATAAAAGGCTGATTTATGTTTCTTATATGTGAATTATTTTGACATTGTACCTCACTGGCACTCTCGACACGACACGCAAGAATGACACAATTACACAGAAGACAAACATTTTGAGTGAGAAGAAATACTTTGATTGATTATAAAAAATATATTTTGTATTGTATAAATTTATGTTTCCACATCGTAAGTTTATATCTTAAATGTAAACAATGTTTGTAAATCCCAGGCCCTGAAGATGATCTCAATAAAAATCGAAACGTTGGCACGATAAATAAAATGTTTTTCTGAAACCTACATCCCACCAGACCGGATCTCACGATTTCTGAATAATAATAATAATTATTATTATGGAAGGTCTAAAACTATCAAACTACAAAAATAGAAATAAAATAATTCTGCCTAGCAGAATAACAATAAAATTGTACCAAGAGAAGCAATAAAAGAATATTTCTTCATACGTCCTTAATTTATTTATCTGTTCAAAGAATTTATTCTGAGAAATCACTGTGGATTGCGCTTTTTTGTAAGGATGTTTTATATGTATTGCATGGAGGGGATTTTTTACAAGATGATTATCCTGTATATGTTGATTTACAATTTACTCCGTTGTTTTTTTGGAAAAATGATGTTAGATTTAAAAGTAGTAATGTTTTTAAGGAACCCGAGAAGCGACCTTCCTAGTGTGTTTCCATATCTCTGGGATATTACCTAGTTCAAAGCTGGCCCTAGAAATGATAAGAAGGATTGGTGCCAGAGATTCTAATCTCAGTTGTTACTTCATAGAGAAAATATGGTTATGTGTACTCTAATCCGTACAAATCACCAGACTGGGATAAAAATTATTCTCAATCTTGTCATTTGTGTGTTACATATAAATTGCACTTTATATTTGTAATATAAAGCAATTTCAATTAATTAATTCAATTCAAGTAAGGATAATTGACAAAGTTGTGAACATGGAAACTACGTTAAAGGGAAATTTGAATATTCTGCTCTCACTCGGTCACTGTTTTCCTTCAGAGACTTTGAGAAATGGGCGTACAAGTCATTGGGATATTTCCCGTGGGCGGTGCCCCTTTTGGGTTAGTGCACCTAGGGGAACCCTTGCCCGTCCGTGCTTAATTACTCGACGCTCGTCGCGGCGACAAATCGTTATGAATTAAATTCGTGCTCGGAATGAGGGTGCCGATGTTTCCGCCTCTTCATCCCCCGACACGTCATAAACACGGCTTTCATTTCTCTACAGTTGCCGGTTTTTAAATTGAAATCTCTTCCGGAACAGGGCCGTCCCTCGGCGTTTTCGGCAAACTTTCGCCCGGCGGTGAAACGGAGGGCGACGCCTCCTTTCTCAATTTACGACTTAACGGCTTCGCAGATTATTTCCCTCGATGAACTTTCGTACCAAAAGCACTTCAGGGATTTTTTTTAAAGGAATTAAGAAGGTGCTAAAGTCAGGGTGCAAATGATCTTGCAATATAATTTACGAAACTTTTCGTTTTAAAACTGCCGGCTACACACCCCTCTTGTCTACACGGCCTTTTGTTTATTCATTAAAATAACAACATTAAACAGTATTTCAGCCAGAGTAAAGTAAATATTTCTTCAGTGCTGTTTCAGCATCGGTATTTTTTGTATCAAAAATGAAATTTCAAGATTAATTTGTAATTAATACAATTTTTTCATAATGAGAATGTTAACGTTTGTCAAAAGAAAATGAAAGAACACAAGCGCATAAAGTACAGTGGCATTTGGATGCTTCTCACTCTGACATGTTTTACGTTACATTACTAATTTCACAAAAATATGATAACATAAAAAATAACTTCATTAGTTTTCGTGGTCTGCATGACCAATTAATATCTTTCAATTAATTAAGGTTTTTAGTTGAATTAAAAAGTCAATGTCACGAGCGGGATTCGAACCCACGATCTTCAGCTAGATACGCCGCTGCTCTACCACTTGCGCTATCGTGACCTCGATCCACTCGGACACTAACTTCACATCTCAACCGCACCTTTTTTTAATTTTTCCACCTTTTTTGCCATTTTTCAAATGTCGTGTAATCTATATGATTTTCGGCGCAAATGAAATGGCCACGAAGAGCTTTAGTGAAGGTATATTTCATTTTAACTTATTACATTCACAAGTTTTCTTGGTCCGCTTGACCAATTAATTATGATTTTTAGTAGAGATAAGAAGTCAGGTGCCACGAGCGGGATTCGAACCCACGATTTTCGGCTAGATACGCTGCTATGGGAAGTTAGTGTCCGAGCGGATCGAGGTCACGATAGCTCAAGTGGTAGAGCAGCGGCGTATCTAGCCAAACATTGTGGATTCGAATCCCGCTCGTGACACTGACTTTTTTATCTCAACTAAAAACCTTAATTATTTGAAAGACAGAAAATAACGTAAATTTTACCATAAACGATTTCGCGTTTTAAATTATATAAGTAAGTTTAATTGTTTTTATGACTGCTAAGAAAACTCACTATAATTTTACATTAAAAATCTGTTACCTAACAACAAAGTCAAGCAAAGCTGCCGTACCGGACCTACAGGATCGATAGAGAAATAAAAGAAAAGGATGGCAGTCCTACGCAGTACGCGGTACCGTGACCATATGCCAAAATAAGAAAACCCACCGCTGTTAAATATCGTTGAGGATAGTATCGGCCTTCATTATAAATATTGAAGTAATTGATGAAGCCATTTAGGTGAAAAAAACCAACTTGCACTTCTGCTGTCGAGCATTCGGCTGTATTTGACGCCTTCCTCAGGAGTCTATTTAATTACATTAAGTTTTCGTTACAGATTATATATAACAAATTATAATGATTAATCAACAACTTACTTGAAAAACTATTTAAAATAACTTTACAATCAACCCAGACTACCAGGAGAGATAACAACTATAAGATGTATAAATCTCACACAACAATGATGCCAATGGCTTACAAATTGTCCTAAAGTAATTTTCTTTGGTTACAGTGATTTATCAACGCTAATAATTTCACAACAATTACCATTTATAAATAATGAAAATAAATAAATAAATTACTAATAAACGAATAAATAAAAACTATACAATAAAACAACCAACAATGTCTATTTTAGTTAAGAATAGACCTATAAATAATAGTCAAGTAGTTCTCAAATTATAAGCTTTATTGTCAGATTTTATGTAGAGAATTTCTTTTAATTAACCTTCTCCCTAGGTTACGCTCTTTATCAACAATCTCTACTTTCTCAAAATCGCATTTATGTTTGAGTTTGTACAATGCGGGGAAAGAGCTGTTCTCAGTTTGTCTTTGTCCCTACAATCATATTCATGTTGTCTACATCTGTCCTTGAGTAACTGTTCGTTTTGTACATAACATAACCTTTCACAGTCCTTACAAGCCAATGTGTATGCAATATTACCACATAGTTCAATAGGTACTGGGGACTATATGTTTATGTTTATTTCATATGTATGGTCACTATTTCTATCAGGTATATTTGTATTAATATATAAGACGTTTATATAAAAAAAGGATTTTTTTTTCATTTATATCTTGTACTTTATAATATTATTAAGTATTATAAAAAGGGTTTATATTTGTCGTGTATAATTCATCTCAACAATACACCGAGTCACTATTTTTCGTGGACCGCTTGACCAATTAATAATATTCAATTAATTAAGGTTTTAAGTTGAGATGAAAAAGTCAGTATCACGAGCGGGATTCGAACCCACGACCTTTGGCTTGATACGCCGCTACTCTACCACTTCAGCTAATCGTGATTTCGATCCCCTCGGGCGCTAACTTCCCAATGGCAAAAAGGAGGGAAAATTCAAAAGGTGGGGTTGAGATGGGAAGACTCAGGAGTCCAAGCCGGCGCCGCGTACAGTATTACAGACTCGCACAGCGCCGTGCACTAGCTGGTACCCGTCCAAGCTTCACTATGGCCCAGTCTGGTATGAATTAAATGGGAAAGTAAATAAAAGTTTTCCAGATACGACTAACATGATGTCACCGAGAAAATAAACATTAGGTTACTTATAAAAGAGGAGGAATATGAAAAACTCTACCACCCTTACTAAGTGAATATTATGTAAATAGAAAAGAAGATATTTGAGAGTGAGAGTACTCTAGGAATCGCATTGTCTCCTGAAATGACCTAGCTGTTGATAGGAGCACAAGACCAAATTCCTACGCCGGACTGCCAACATCCAGGTTGGGTGATTCTTGAGGCAGGTGGTAATATATTGTAAATTGCTGCTTCCCTCCCCGATCGAAGGAATGCATATTCATACCTTTATGGAAATATAAAAATATCCAAATTAACCATGTATTATTAAACAGAGAATTTTGCTCACTTCTTGTGTGACGATATATGGACGAGAGAATGGACAAAAGTTTTTGAGGGAAACGCCAAAAAATTGTATGGTTTTAAAAAACGGCACAAATTTACAAAACTAATTCTAAACTAAGATCTGGATTTTCTAGTGGATTATTATAAATATTTTGATAAGAAAAACCTACATGTATGACGTTATTATAAAAACCTAAAGAGAATAGAATTCAATAAACTGATTTATTGAATAAAAACTGTAAATTTTTATAAATAAATATTTTGATAAGTAAAACCTACATGAAAGACGTTATATATGATGACTTAAAAAGAATAGAATTCAATAAACTGATTTCTTGAATAAAAACTTTGTATAAGTAAATTTGTTATGAATTGTTTAAATGGAACAAAACATATATACAGATATCCAACCTGTAAAAGATTTCAAATTTCAAATATTACAGTAAAGCGTTAAAATGATGATTTTTGAGGTATGTGGAATACCCGCTATGTAGAAAAAAATGTAATCTCGTGGTTAAGTTTAGATCCCGTGTCAAGAAACATTTCATGAGTTTAAAACTTTTTTACCTTAGCTAGTTTAAACTTTACACAAAACTCCTTTTAAAACCTTTAGGGAGAGTTGGATAACCGGGCGGATTTGATCTTAACCCTAAACTATCATTAAAGCCGGCATCAAAAGGCAAACGTTGTATTTTTTAAGCCCAAAAAATCAGGTTAATACTATTTCTACTCTTTTTAAACAAAGTTAAAAAATTAATTACGTTGTGTTCATTTCACTGTACCCAAAAACCATTGTAATTGACTAATTATATAACATTAGAAATAGATTCACTAATTTCGTGGTCCGCTTGACCAATTAAATCATTACAATTAAATAAGGTTTTTAGTTGAGATAAAAAAAAGTCAGTGTCACGAGCGGGATTCGAACCCACGATCTTCGGCTAGATACGCCGCTGCTCTACCACTTGAGTTATCGTGACCTCGATCCACTCGGACATCAACTTCCCATCTCAACCCCACTTGAAAAATGGCAAAAAGGAGGGAAAACTCATAAGGTGAGAGCAGCGGCGTATCTAGCCGAAGATCTTGGGTTCGAATCCCGCTCGTGCCATTAATTTTTTTCATCTCAACTAAAAACCTTAATTAATTGTAATTAGAAATAGATTAAAAAAGCGGACAAAAAACCTCAAAAAAGTAATTTTGTGGCGATATCATTTCATTGTTCAACATGCTGCCATGTACAATTTGTATATTCATTTTTCTGCAGGAGAAGACCGTGTAGTCCTAATATACTTCCCATCGATAAAAACCGACCACCCGGTTTTTACCTGAAAAAATGGCCAACCTCGATTTCGAGTTGTTCGCGATTTTTGAGCAAAAACGTGGTTTTTACGTTCTCATGAAAAAAAAACCGATCGCTCCTTCTCCAGATTTTCAAAAATTCATAAATTTTGAACCGTCATGTTTTCGTAAATTTCACGCTGTACTATTTAACCTTTGATCCGAGGACTTTTTCAAAAAGTGAACAGGGAAGCTACAATTCTTACTTTGACCTTTGGGGATGTGGGATACTTTGCTGTACGATTTACCTTATCACGAAAATACAACTTTTCCTTCTCATTTCACAAGTGTTGTGTGGATTTAAATAATGTATTGAAACAACAAGTTTATGCAAAAATTGTGAATAACTCGAAAACAATTGAGAAATTGCGCAACGTGGATGGTGACCAAGTAGGATCTTATTACAATTTCCTATCGGTTTCTAAAGGAAGTCGCTCCAGGACGATTTCCTGGCTCATTTGAAGTTTTCGTAAAACGTCCAAAAATTGATATATTACAAAACTTTTGAATTTGCTGATGAATGACTGAATCTAGGAAAAAAATCAAAAAGCCAACTTGTTCAACGTAATTTTATTTAAATGAGAGCTCAAAGCTCAGGTTTGTGACTTAAAAGGCTGAAAATATATGCATTTCATAATTTGGTCATTTTTTAAGAAAAAACAATTTTTTCATGGGCAGTGTAGTTAGGATCCTTTAAATCCATTTCCTTCCAGAAGGTCATTGTTCAGGTGGCCAGAAGAAACTTAAACTTTGTCGTATTTTCAAACTAAAGTAGATAGAATATGTACACAATGCACCCTGATATGTAATGATTCTCGTTCTGATTCGTGGACCCAATGATGACTTTCCCTTTTTACTTGATCTGATTTGCGACTTCAACCGATACAGTTAGTTCTACTAATCTCATTTTTTGATAAAATTCTGTTTGATTTGACCTTATTCGAGCACAAAACATTGTTTCGTCGGATTACATTGGATCGTTGGAGAATAGTAAGGGTTTTACTTCAGTATTTCTTGTTCGGATGCCTTGAGGCCAAAGGAAATCAAGGGAGCTGAGGGTAAGCGTAATTGTCAGCGTTTGATTATTATTTATTATTCTAGTTGACGTTGATCGACCTACGTAGTTTAAAACTGATGTTGTATTGGATCTTCTTGAGGTCATTTTACAGGTGAATAAAGAACATCACTATTGGGTTTCACCAAGCTTTCGGCAAATGTTCCGCCATCATCAGGCCTAAATTATTAAAAACACAAGATTTACATGAATAGAGTTACATAACACATCTTATATAAATACATTACAAAAATTCAATTACGTACTTAACCCAGTTGTTAGGAAAATTAAATTTATTGCACATGTTTGTTGTTTTTTTGAAGTGAAGGTGAAAATGAATCTATATACTAAAAAGCAAAAACCGTCTTGTTTACAGTCTAGTGACCCTCATCTGTTATCCTTTGGTTTCATTTTTTCATGATTGAGCACTGCATGTCCGTTAGATTTATTTTTTTCTCATGGGAAAATGAAACTAAAGGATGTCCGATGAGGGTCACTAGACTTTAAGCAAGACGGTTTTTGTTTTTTAGTATATAGATTCATTTTCACCTTCACTTCAAAAAAACAACAAACATGTGCAATAAATTTAATTTTCCTAACAACTGGGTTAAGTACGTAATTGTATTTTTGTAATGGATTTATATAAGATGTGTTATGTAACTCTATTCATGTAAATCTTGTTTTTTTAAATAAATTAGGCCCTGATGATGGCGGAACATTCGCCGAAAGTTTGGTGAAACCCAATAGTGATGTTCTTTTTTCATCTGTAAAATGACCTCAAGACTTTCCAATACAACATCATTATTTATTATATTTTGTGGTAATTTTTTATACAATCCACTACTTAACCGGAAGACTGATCTTCCACATTGACCTTGTTAGACTTTTAGGTTCTTTTTTATGAAAAAATTAAAATACAATTTTAACAGTTACAATAATAATTGTATTTTTTTTTTCCTATTACTATTATTTTATTAAAAGGAAAAATTTAAAAATAAAAGGCGCTGTAAGGGAAACAGAATTTATTCAATCCAATTATTTCTTTTCTAAAATTATATTTACACTCTTCTTTCTTTTAAATTGAATCTTCAAACTTAAATTTTTACAAAAAAATAAAATCAATTTTTCTTGAAACAATATAAAAAATACTTAAAATATAATTAAGAAGTATTTAACCTATTGTTAAAAATAAATGAATTCATATTTAAGTATGCGCAATCCCCAAGGAATAAAATTAAGGAAATATGGAATAGGAAAAGACTCAAACGATGAATGCCGTTTTCCTGATGTTTTCTCATAAGACGATTCTTCACAAGCCAAGTTGAAGCAGCTACGTTCGAGGTGGTTTGTTCGCAGTCTCCCAATGGAATGCCTCCTGTCCACCGCCTTTTAGTCTTTCTGCACTTTTGTCTCCCACGAGTTCCAAAGTCCATCGCCTCCTTCACGTTCATATCAATTTGTTTGTTACAACCTAATTTTTCTTCTACATTATTCAACTAGCCAATATTCGAAATTTTAAATTCCAAACAAGCATATGTTATTACCATTATCCCATTTATGAAATGGCCTCTTCAAGAGAGAAGTACTATTGACCTTTGACATCAGGTTTACCTAAGGAAGCTTTCTTAACGAAGAACATCACGTTTTCTAACTACCTGACTAGTAAAAAAAAATATCCACTAATATATCTGAAATGTAATAAAACTGTTTTGTTGTACTCGACCACTAGTGTCTCTATGAAAGGATATTTGATCCAGCAAACGGAACTTCATAATTTAAATAGCGTCAAGGCCGCGTTGTTTGCGAATCAGGAAAAGGTGAACAGCTTTAACCTTCGCTAATGTCGAGGCGCAGAGGGTGTTGGCGAAGCATCCCCTTATTAAGCTCCCTCCGAGCCATTGGCACACTTTTCATAAACCCCGCCTCCAGTCCACTCGACATAATATACCCCGAATAGACGGAGTTTCCTTCCTTTATATAACCACCTCGGGAATTTTTATAGTTTTTAACAACGTTCTAGGTTAATGGGTTTTTAAAACGCCCACCCCCTTTTTTCCCATGCTTATAAAAGGGCGAAAAAGGTTCATTGTTTTCCGCTCCGGGCACTCAAAATTATTTCACCATACCTCAAATGAAAACACCTTGAAAAGAAAACCTTTTTAAAACGTCAACAACTGCATAATAAAAGAAAATGGAGAAAAACTTTTTTTAACTAAAAATAAATAAATAAATGAATGATTATATAAAAAAATCTTAAATGAAATTTTTTTATGACCAACCGCCTTCCCATAAGGCTAATCCACGACTTGAGATTCATATGAAGTTGATTTGGCGCGGCATTCTTTTTTTTAATATTTATTTTGTTTTCTAATAGAATTATTATTTATTAAATGTTAACTGTTCTCACACTCTTTCCAGGCACAATTCTTGGCCTTATAGGCGAGGTCCTTCCTCAACCCTTCCACTATCAATTTATTTTTTTTTTTATAGAACGGCAAATTCATTTTCGACCAATGCTCAATCCTCGGAGTTACATAACTCAGAGAATTCGTGGCTTCGTAATGACTGGAGACACTTTGGAAGTTGTGGGATGGGAAGAACATTCAGAAATTATTACAGATTTAGTCATATTTGGTTCATAAACCCGATGGATGTGCTAATAAATTTAAAAACTAATCCTTTAATGGATGTATTTTAAATTTGATAAAATTATAGGACAAAAGGCATCATTATTTTGTTTGCAATATTTGTTTCTCTAAAGTAAATTACAGCTAAATTAAACATTTTTTAGCATATCGCACATTCATTTTTTAACTACAAAAATAATCGATGTGCATAAAAAATTAACTTCTAATTAATTCATTTTTTTGTAGTTGATTATTATATACAGGGTGTATCAATTGCTATAATTCACCCATTTAATTTGGAAACGATTAACTTTATCAAAAAATGGACTTACAGAAACCCACATTTAATTTTGGCTAAAAATCGCGTGTTGGTAACCAAATTTAACATAACTTTCTCATCTAGCCGTGACATTGTTATTTTAAAAAAGAATCCCATATTTTTATTGCACAATACAATTTTAGAATTTATTTTATGCCATTTCTACTGAAGGCAAAATTTTGATAAGATCGACCATTTTTGAGTTATGACGGAAGACGCCTGATGGGGTATGCAAAAATAACAAAAATGTAACAACAATTGATTCTCATTTAAAATAACAAAGTTAGTGCCATTTCCAAGCTAGATGCGAAAGTCATGCTACATCTGTTACTACCATGCGATTTCTAGGAAAAAATTAAATCAGGGTTTGTATAAGACCATTTTTTGCTAAAGTTAATCGTTTCAGAATTAAATCAGTGGACTATCGAAGTTGATACACCCTGTATATTTGTTAGCTTTCTTCTCCCTAAATGGAGGTTTTTTTATTATTTTGTTAGGGTTTATTCTAAGAATGACTTGGTTTTTTATTCCTTTAGATAAGGTTGGTTTATTTCAAATATTTGTCTTTTTTTCTGAGTTTTGGCCGTCTTTTTTCGAACAAACCTTAGAAAAAAAAGGCTGAAACATAGAAAAAATAGGATAAATGTTTTTGAAATAAACTAATCTTTTATAAACAAATCATAAATCATATGATTGTGTGTAGAGATTACTGACCGTTAATCGATAGTTATTCAGATATCGTGAGATGCGGTCGGGTGTGATGTAGGTTTCAGAAAAACATTTTCTTGACGGCACATTTTCTTCTTGAGGGCCTCTCAATACGACACGCAAGGATGGCACAATTACACAGAAGACAAACACTTTGAGCCCTGAAGATGATCTCAATAAAAGATCGAAACGTTGGCACGATAAAGAAAATGTTTTTCTGAAACCTACATCCCACTCGACCGCATCTCACGATATCTGAATAATCATATGATTCTTGGAATAAACCTTAATAAAAAAAACTGCTAATTAGTTTAAAAGGATTGCTCAAATTTGAGTACAGAATATTCTACAAAACGATAGGGTTGAGATGTGAAGTTAGTGTCTGAGTAGATCAAGGTCACGATTGCTCAAGTGGTAGAGCAGCGGTGTATCTAGCCGAAGATCGTGGGTTCGAATCCCGCTCGTAACACTCACTTTTATCTCAACTAAAACCCTTAATTAATTGAAAGATATTAATTGGTCAAGCGGCCCACGAAAACTAGTGAATTCTACAAAATTTTGATAGATATTTTCTTCACATTACGCTCTTTTTCATAAACTATTGTTAATTTCCAATTTGAAACAAGCCCAAAAGACTAGTTATTAATATTCAATTTCGGGTTTATTCTACGAAGGACTTTTTTTTCCTTTATATAAGGTTGGTTTATTTCAAATATTTTTCTTTTTTCTGGGTTTCGGCCTTCATTTTTAATGCAAAACATAAGAAAATAAGAAGGCCGAAAGACAGAAAAAAAGAGGATAAATGTTTTTGAAATAAACCAATCTTTTGTAAATGAATCATACACCACGTGATTCTTGGAATTAACCCTAATAAAAAGGGTTTTTCCACATTCTAACATATTTGTAAAATTCAAACAACCTTTATAAGACCCAGGCCCTGATGATGATCTCACTAAAGATCGAAACGAAAAAAAAATGTTCTTCTAAAACCTACATCACACCAGACCGCATCTCCCGATCTCCGAATAATCATTGACTAACGGTCACTAAACACCATACATTTCACACCCACCTAATAAAAAACTTTTAATTAATTCAAAAGAATGGCTCAAATTTGAGTACACAATATTCTACAAAACCTTAATAGATATTTTCTTCGCACCACGTTCTTTTTCAGAAACTATTGACAATTTCTAAAAAAGTTAAATTAATATCTACATTTTCGCGGTTGACCATGGGCACCTGCGCGGGCTTTGGCCCAAAAGAGCCCCCCCCCCTTATGCAGAGAAGGTTGCTCCATGTGTCCCACATAATAGAGGCGTGTCATGCCTTGGCTCCATACAGAGAGCATGTAGGCATCTCGCCGGACTTAAGAAGAGTTCTCGAACACGGTAGCGAGTTTCAGAGTCCGCTGTTCCGCTTTTTAGGGGAAATTGTTTTTGTTTTTTTTTTTTTTTTATTGTATATAGTAAGTCTTATGTGTTGTGTGTCTATATGTTTTGTCTGAGTGCATGTATTTATTAGCGTGAATGGCGAGGGGTGAGGGTGAAATATAACGTCATCATCACCCCTCGAACGTTGAGAGCGTATGAGTGTGTTCGGGGTCGATGGCGGAATATTTCTAAAAGTAATCCATTCACCGCAATGTAGATTAGTTTGAATATAGGGTCGGTGGAGGAATATCAAGTACTCCAACGACCAAACGGAATGAGAGTACTGTATGAGTGTATTTATTTGTATGAATGTAGTGTTTGAAAGTGTAAATGGAATATAGACTTAGTTGGGTGCTGAAATGACCTAGATGTCGGAAGCCCCAGTCAAAAAAAATTTTTTTGGTATGTGCTATTGTTAAAGCTGGTCACAAAGCTTCATATTTGATTTGGTGACGCGGAAAATTGTTGAACTTGAACCGATCCCCCTCCCAGTACTTACTATCCCGATAAAGCACTTCAACAAATAAACTTAACATTTGGAAAATGGAAATGGAAAATTTGTTTAAACAAAGCAGACATTCGTGAAATAATATTAAACCAATTTCACGTCATCTAAGTAAGGCACAGCTAACAGTGGGCATGATATAATCTAGAGCAGGCAATTTATATACTATTGTCTTTAAACAATTTATAAAAACACTAAAATTCTCAAGGGTTGTTCTATTTCAAACATTTCTTTTGGACATAATCACAATTCAATACATAATAACTTCGCTAGAAATATTTTGTATAAAGGCGAAAGCCGGGAATAATGTTTCGTTCTTTATAATCAGAAAGGAGATAAGTGTTATTAAAAAGGTTGATATGCTTCTTTTTTAATAATGATCTTTCTTTCATTTAGAAGACTTCTCCTATCCGTCTACGGCGCAGAACAGCTGTGAGAAACGGCTGTTAAAATTTACAGTACCATTACTTGTACCCTGCTGTTCAATTTTATATATAGCGGTTTAATGTAAAGTAATGTCAGCTACAAATTTGGCCGCGAGGCAGATGCTATCCGTGCAGCGGAGCGGGAGGAACATAAACAAAATGGACTGTGGATGCCGCCGTACTTGACAGCGAAAATTAGGCCTCTCACGAGTTGCTGACCTCGTCTGGGGAAAGAAACAATTTTTTCTAAGCTGTCAACAAATACATTCGATGTGGAAAAACTCTTAGTTTAGAAATGAAAATATTTAATATTGCTCTATAGTTAAAAACAACCTCTCTTACAGAAGAACAACAGTAAAAATTATGTCACGACATAGGATTTCAGAAAAAAATTCATATTTTTGTACCCTTTATACTTGGAGAGTTTATAACTTCAAGTTTCTTTATTGGATATCGCTGTAAAAAAAAAAAGTTTCTTCTCTTAAATAGAGACCGGGACATTTTTTATACCCGTTCGTCTCTGAAGTTGAGTATCGGCAAAAGTTTTGTACACTGACCACTTTCATTTTCCGTACCCGGCTCGCTTTGTCCCACTCCAACAAAGCAAAAGTTTTACCGATGATTTCAAGCGCATGCTGAGCTTAAACGGCGGTTCGGATATCTCGAATTTCTAATGAGGCAACGAGGAATCAATACATTCGCCGTGAAGGAAAAGGAATTCCGATAATTCCCCAAATTCCCCTTTTATACACCTCCTCACATCTTTGGCAGTGAATATTTGAACAAGGCCCAATCTTTCCCTGTCTATATACAACAACGGGACCGTATATACTACAACCGCAAAATCTATATTTTATAGCTGTATATATTTTATAAATTAGCTGGTTTTCCCCTTTAAATAGAATCGGCAAATAGGTAAATAGGTTAAATAATTTTTATACTTTTACAAATATATGAAAAGACAACAGAATAAATAAAGAAAGATGCCAATATTTTAAAAATACAATTAAAAAAAGGCAGAAAAGAATAATGGTTGTGTTTTCAGCAGTGAAAAAAGTCATTACACAGAGTAAATTTAATTTTTAAAAATAAAATACATCATAGTTATTAAAAGCTAAATTATAGCAACTGTTATAGAAATCAATAAATAATGTGAATTAATCGGAAAGATTCAGCTTTCAAAGCATGGGAAACATTCAAAAGACCCGAATAGAACTTTCTTAGACAGAAAATGCAAAGCTATAAAGGAGAATGTTTAATGATTTTTATTTAAAATAACAAAGTTAGTGTCATTGCCAGGCAAGATGAGAAAGTCATGTTAAATCTGTCACTACCGTGCGATTCCTAGAAAAAAATGAAATCGGGGTTAGTATAAGACCATTTTTCGCTAAAGTTAATGTTTTCAGAATTAAATGGGTTGACTATCGAAGTTGATACATCCTGTATATTTTTTTCAGGTTTCAAAGCAAGGGAAACATTCGAAAGACCCGAATAGACCTTTTTAGACTTTTAGACAGAAATTGTTATAGTTAGCAAGGCAGAATTATTTTATTTCTATTTTTGTAGTTTGATAGTTTTAGATCTTCCATAATAATTATTATTCAGAAATCGTGAGATGCGGTCTGGTGTGATGTAGGTTTCAGAAAAACATTTTCTTTATCGTGCCAACGTTTCGATGTTTATTGAGATCATCTTCAGGGCGTGGGATTTACAAAAAATGTTTATATATTACAATTACATTTTGGATGTGAAAAAGTGAATTTATACAATGCAAAGTATATTTTATATATTCAATAAAAGTATTTCTACTCACTCAAAATGTTTGTCTTCTGTGTAGTTGTGTCATTATTGCGTGTCATGTCGGGAGTGCCAGTGAGATTTTGCTATTTTGTGTTTATATACGTTGGATTTTGAAGGGGTGGGGAAGGATGTCGGTATAGAAAAGACATTTTTGTATAAGGCGTCGGCTTCTTTGAGGTGAAAAGAGCCAACGAAGGGAAAAAATGTGTTGGTAATGGTTCGGCCAGATTATCCTTTCAGGATTATATAGAAAGGGATAAATAGAAAAAGGAAAGCAGAATTGTTGAGAAATTAGACTATGTGAAAAATATTTGGTGTGTGGAATGTAATGTGATGATATAGGTATGTTATCTATATTGAATGTGTTTAATGATATTGGCGTAGCTGCGACTGAGTTTACATGTATCTGTCCTGTAATTGATGCTGTGTTTATCTCTGTTGATTTAAACCATTTCTAAGAAATTACGTTTATATTTGTTTTGTTATCAAAGACAAAAAAAACTGCTTGTCAAGAATTCTTGTCGGGTGGTGCTCATTCAACAAGGTTCGTTACTCTATACTTTAATCTTGTCCAGTGAAAAGGATACCGAAAATAACTTTGTACTTAATTATATAAACTAAATTTTAGTGATAAGAAAATATTCTCTTTCCTCCTTAGTTTCTTTATAATAAGTAACCTTTGATTACATTTTATCGATTCTATTATTTGTTATATAATATACAAACTTTTTTATGTGAAATAGATATTTACTTTTTTTTAGACAAGCATATTAATTCCCCAATGTCATAAATACGCTCCCACAACCTCATACATCATTTAAAAAAACTGGAACCTTTGGATACTTGCAAGCATACGAAAAATACTCGGAGCATACGCTAGGCATGTGGGAAGCAATATACCACTCGGATACAAGATTTCGGGAGAAGAATTTCTTCTAAATAGAAAAAGCAGAAATCCATAAAGTGTACATTTTCAGATGCACAGTATAACACTACTTGATACAATACGACTGTTAACAGAAGACAGATGTCTACCATTTTTAAAGGAGACGAAATAACAGACAACTGCCCTGCTATAATTAGGAAAGTATATAACATCTAGAATGTAGAACTCGATGTAATGCCTCTAAAAATAATTCTATGCCATATAAAAGAAACGTAAATATTTTAGATTGATTAATATTTACGTTTTGGCATAATAGAGCCAAGCTAAGTTAAGTAAATGTGGGTGCTCTGAAGGTCCTTAGTTTGATTTTTAGATACATATCCTTTGAGTGCTTATTTCTAATCAGGCACGGATTTTTCAGTTTCTCGAACATACGGATCCAAGAATTATTTTACCAAACGCCATAAGGCTTCTCGTAAGCGGGTGCCACCCGAGCAAATAGAAAATATTTAAAGAGAATGGGCGTTAGGTGCTTGTAAATATTTGTTTCCAGTTAGGGGAAAATTGCTGGATTCGACAGAGGGAGACGCTCACACGGTATCAAGCTGGCTGTGAAGAGAAACGATAAAGTAATAAATCTCCTCCGGAACTTGGCACATTTCAGCTAATCCGACCCAAATTCCCAATTCTCCCTTCATCCATTACTGGATTGATATTTCTTTTATTTGATGACTTATTGCTAGGATCATTGTTACCAGGGCCGTATTTCAACTGAACTCCCAGTTCTTATAAGAATCAGAGATCAACTGTTAACACTCCAGTAGGTACTTTGCGAATTGTTTTTCCAATTTTTCATTGTTTACTTTTTTGTGTTGTAAACATTCTCAGTTAGGGAACGTTAAAATATTTATAGTAAACATTATATAAAAAATATTGTTGGTTTTATCTCCTAAAATGCTATCTACAGTGATTCTCAGTGTGTTTTCTTATTAGCAGAAGTGTGAACTAAAATATTGAAAATTGGAAAATCAATGAACTTTAGATATATCGGCGATTTGCGACACTTATGACGACTTGGTTCGGGTGCTTCTGATCCTCAAATGCAACAAAAAGTTTGCATGAACTGCGAATATTCAACAATTTTGACATAAATCTACTCTTAACTCTTGAACAATTTTTTTTGCAAAATTCCAAATGGCATTGAAAAGGTGGAAATATATCTTCACTAAACAAAAAAGAAAAAAAACTGTATAGAAATTGTAAAACCTAATTTTAACCTAATAAAAACACGAAAAAAATAAAAATTGAATGTCAAAATTACACAAAACACATATAAAAGCGACAATAAACAAAGCAAACAACCAAATTATGTAGGAATTTTCTTTTCTTTGTGCTTTTTTATTAGGTTAAATTTGGATTTTCCAATTTTTATACTGTTGTTATTTTTTTTGTTATCTGTGTATAGTGAAGACATTTTGCTCAATTTTCCTGCTTTGGGTGTTCGCTAAGTTTATTGTCCCTTTTGTATGTGTTTTGTTTCATTTTTCATTCTTTTTACGTCTTTATATATTAAGGTAAAGTCGGGAAATAAATTATTCTCTCAAATAAAAAGTTAATTTTCACATTCCAATTTTTTTTATTAGGTTAAGGTTTTTACAATTTCTGTACCGTTGTTTTTGTTGTCTGTGTTTAGTGAAGATATGTTGTCTAATTTTTATGTTTTAGGTGTTCGCTAAGTTTATTGTCTCTTTTTTATGTGTTTTGTTTCATTTTTCTTTCTTTTTATGTTTTTATATCAAGGTAAAGTCTGGAAATAAATTGTGCACAGCATAAAAAGTTAATTTTGACATTCGATTTATTTTCGTGTTTTCTATTAGGTTAAAATTGGTTTTTACAATGTCTAAACTGTTGTTCTTTTTTTGTTGTCTGTGTTTAGTGAAGATATTTTGTCCAATTTTCATGCTTCGGGTGTTCGCAAAGTTTTGTTTCTTTTTTCTTTCTTTTTATGTTTTTATATCAAGGTAAAGTTGGGAAATAAATTATGCCTAGGATAAAAAAATAATTTTGACATTCAATTTTTTTTCGTCTTTTTTATTAGGTTAAAATTGGTTTTTACAATGTCTATACTGTTGTTCTTTTTTTGTTGTCTGTGTTTAGTGAAGATATTTTGTCCAATTTTCATACTTTGCGTGTTCCCTAAGTATATTATTCCCTTTTTATGTGATTTGTTTCATTTTTCTTTCTTTTTATGTTTTTATATTAAGGTAATGTCGCGAAATAAATTATACCCAGGATACAAAGTTGATTTGTTAGAATAACCCAATTCTCACTTTTCAGAGGCCCCATCTTTTTCCCATTTAGCATAAAATTTCTGTATTTTGGAACGAAGAATATACCGCTAAAAAGCTTATTAAACAAAAATGGTATGTAATTTTTCAATCTCTACTGGATATTTGGAATTAATTTTTCTTAAAAATTTTTACTTCAGCATTTTTGAAAATTATTTTTTTTTTACCAAAAATTAATTCGAAAGTTCTAAAATAGCGCGTTCTTAAATGAAATTTAAATCTCTTTCCAATGTTTTTTTATTTTTTATTTATTTATTTTTTTTTTTTTGGGAGGGGTTTCTAAAAATGAATTGTTCCGGAGCTAGGAGTAGATTTATGACGAAAAATGGAGATAGTTAAAACATAAAATATTGAATATTGAAATATTGAGAATCGAAATATTTTTCATACTTACTGTTTTGTTGCATTTCATGTGTAAAAGCACCTGAATTTGCCTTACAGGTAGCGAGTCAATCTGTATAATAATTCAATAAAACTTCCACATTAAACATCGTTAAAGTTAACAACTGCTTTTTCTACATTTTAATTTTGTTTCATTCGTTTAGTAACATTTAAAAATACTGTATCTAATAATGGGAAATATAAGACTGTTACGTTGTTTATTTGAACGCAACTATTACTATTGCAGGCACTACATCAAAACGTGAATTCCTTCCGAGGTCCTTACATTATTAATAAGCATCATGTGATATTGCATATTAATAGGTAGCTTGAGATAGGAGGCTCTTGAGATTGCAAACAGCGTTATCAAAATTCGAGTGGAGGGAAGACCTCAAGTGGTGATGATTCGTAGGCAAATTGCGCTGACTCTTGTCATCTGAAGTTTCTGAATAATTCAAAAGGATAAAGATTTCCTAGGGAAATGGACCGCACTTAACCATAAGGGGAAAAGGGATATAAGAAAACGACTTATTGAATTACTCGGTTTTCTCTTATTAAAATCATTTTTACAAAATCCCCTTCAAGTTTTATATTTTGTTAAAAATATATTCTTAACGGAAGTAATTGTTTTACACAGTCCAATGATAAAAAACAAAAAAAAACACAATTAAGTTAGCTTTGGCCTAAAATCTTTTTATGGCATTTCTTATATTTTAACTTTTAATTTTAAATGAGATAGATTACACGACATTTGAAAAATGACAAAAAGGAGGGAAAATTCAAAAGGTGTGTGCTCAAACTTAGGGGGGAAAATTCATTAAAATGAAGTGTACTTCACTAAAGCTCCCCGTAGCCATTTCATTTGTCGTCGAGAATCCAATCCGATTACACAACATTTGAAAAATGGCAAAAAGGAGGGAAAATTCAAAAAGTGAGGTTGAGATGGGAAGTTAGTGTCCGAGTGGATCGAGGTCACGATAGCTGAAGTGGTTGAGCAGCAGCGTATCTAGCCGAAAATCGTGGGTTCGAATCTCGCTTGTGACACTGACTTTTTAATCTCAACTAAAAACCTTAATTAATTGAACATTATTAATTGATCAAACGGACCAAGAAAACTAGTGAATTATAGTTTAACATTTTATTTTAGTTCCATTATATTTGGTGCTTTATTGACTAAATAACTTTTTTCAATTAATTAGTCTTTGTATGTAAGGTCTTGGTTGAGATAAAAAAGTCAATGCCACGAGTGGAATTCGAACCCACGATCTTCGGCTCAATACGCCGCTGCTCTAACCACTTGAGCTATATTGACTTCGATATTTTATTTTAGTTTACAATTGAAGTTAAAGTGTAGATATATCATACAACATACTAACCGACGAAAACTTTTTTAGTAGACCTTGCATAAAAAGAATAATTATTGGAAATTTTAAGGAGATTCAATCATGGATAATTTATATCTTATGTTAGACATGTTTTAAAGTGAAGGGTTTTGGAATGGCTCAATCTATTTTGGCGACGTTTCGGTATTTTTTGTGCCATAGCCAACAGAAAAACACTTATTTAATCAAAAACTGAGTCAAAAGCAGTGAAGATTTGATCTGATTAGTGTTTTGGAGGCTGAGAGTCGGGCTTAGGTGTTGTCCGGCCAGTCGTTGAAGTTGCGGGGGACAACAAAGTAATTTAAGTCCACCTACACTAGGCATACAGCCAAGTGTTTCTTGAATAATAAGGGACAAAGGTAGGGAAGCTGAAACGTACTGCGGCTAATTGAAAAGGAGGTTTGAGGCTACTAGGAGTATCCTGTGCCTTTGGACAATGTAGGTAGAATATAGGAAAGCTTAAGTGTACTTCCGGAAGTGTTATGAAGTGTTCTTCCGGCAGCTGGTTATCTCTGTGTAAAAATTTAGGAAAGCCGATATGTGCTTGGCTCTTGCGAAAAAAAGTTTGAAGTGAACAGGAGTACCAGGTAACTTCGAGCAAAGAACAAAGAAGTAGCAAAGCCGTTGGTTACTAAAGTTCTTCTGGAGGGAGATTTTGAGCTACCAGACAATCCAGGTGTCTCAGTGAAAAAGGTACTTTAGCCAAAACGTGCGGCTAGTCGGAAAGAAGGTTAGGGGCGACTAGGAGTACCCTGTACCTTCGGGAAAGATAAGTAGAATATAGACGGCTGTCCAAACGTGCTGAGCTCTTCCGGAAAAAAAAGTTTGGAGCGAATAGGAGTACTAGGGACTTCGGGCAAAGAACAGAGGATGGTCGATGGTTAGTACAGTTTTCTGGAGAGAGGATTAGAGCTTCAAGTGCCTCAGAGAAAAAAGGTGCGTTAGTCGAAACTAACTGCTGGTCAGAAGGAGGTTTGGGACGACTAGGACTACCCGGTAATTTCCGGCAAGTTAGATATAATGTAGAAAGGCTTAAGTGTATTTCCGGAAGTGAACTGAAGAGGTCTTCCGGAAGAGGTTTGGAAAGACGATACATGCTGCGGCCCTTTCGAAAGAAAGTTTGGAGTGGCAAGTTGTACCAGGTGCCTTTGGACAAGGATGACAGACAGAAGCCGATGTTTACTACAGTTCTTCCGGAAGCAGGTTTAGAGCGACCAGATATCCAGGTGTATCCGTGAACAAATATTGGAAAGCCGAAAAATGCTGCGGCTTTTGCGGAAGGAGGATTGGAGAAATAATCAACGCAGGGTGTCTCCCGGCAAGGAAGGTAGAAAAACCGAAGTGTACTGCTGGCTCCGGAATGAATAGGAACTACTAGGCGTAACAAATGTCTCCGGCTTTAGCAAGTTGGATGGCCTAATTTTACAGAATAGCTAAATATTTGTCACAATAATCCTTTATAGAGGGGGTGTCGGTGGCCGTAACGGTTTAACACACTTACCCGATGCTACGCCATGCGACGCTACCCGATGCTACCCGACGCCTTGCCACGTTTTGGTGGGGTGTGCACATCTATCCGACGCAAGTTTATCACAATCGCAACGCATCTTTTGTGCTTAATGCACTATTTTGAGCAAAACTTTGTAATAAATTGTTAGTTAAATTTTATGAGAACAACCATCTAATAAATTGTTTGTTAAATTTAATTGTTTTAAATAAAGTTACTCCTAACCATCATAATTAAACAATGTTTATAAAAACTTATGAATTTTTGATCTCGTTTAATTTAGTTTACATTAAAATAACATGTTGTAATTAATATAACGACAAAATTATATGTAATTAGTTTGAAATCAACAACAAAAAATATGAGTGTCTTATTCTGATGCTACCCGACGAAAATGGTGTAATTTTACAAGCAAAACTATGAAATAAATTGTTAATTAAATTTTGTGAGCAAAACCGTGTAATAAATTGTTCCAATTTTAGTATATGTACGGCCGAAGCAAGTACAATAAATTGTTAATTAAATTCATTATATCAAAAAATCGTATTCCGTTGTTTTGATTAATTTTCTTCTAAACCATTAAAATTAATTTTTTACATAAAAACTAATTAATTTTTAATCACAGTTAATTTGATTTATATTAAAATAAATATGTTGTAATTAATATAACAACAATAATAGATATAGTTTCAATAAAAATTTGAGTGTCCGTTTCTTTTGTCTCCGACTGTACTCGATGCGACCCGACGAAAATCTGGACAGTGGGGATCGCAGAGGATCCAGTAGATGCGCACGGGGGTAATACAACCTTATGGAAAATGGGAGTTTGGATTTGCGTCGGGTAGCGTCGCATGGCGTAGCATAGGTTAAGTGTGTTCCAGGGTTAAGGCGTGGACACGGCGCTCATCACTGTAAGGTGAAGGTCCCGGGTTCGAATCCATTGGCCCTGCATTCGAACCCGACATACTTACAAGTGGCTTTTTTTCAAAAACATCGGCACCCTGAGGGTTTATATGACCTCTGCTGTTGCGAACCCTCATTAAAAAAATCCTTTATTTAATTTTTTTCACTTTCCTGGTCCTCAAGTGAAACAGGAAAGAGAAAAGAAAAAGAGTCATTTCTCTATAAAAAGACTACTTACCGTACTCATTCGGTTTGGAATCAGTGGGTTTGATTTTGTAAGTACCAAGTGGAACGAAACTTAGCTAATAGTTACCATTAGCGAACTTTTTCAGGGTGGCACAGGAAATAGGATTAATCGTTCTCGGATTGCCCACCCCAAAATCTTATTTGTATGGTGAATTTGTTGAAGTTTAAAAAGTCACTATCGTCAAAAGATTCCAAAACATCGACAAAGTTGTATTATTTAAAGAAGAAAGCCTACAATTTTGGACATAAGCATAAAAAATTACAATAAAAATTGTGTACGATAGAAGAAAGAAAAATAAAAAAGACAAAAATAGATATTAATAAGATGGCAATTTTATCGTAAATGATCAACGTCCAATTTTTTGAACAAAATCGGTACATAATTTTGTGTCCGTTATGCATTTTATAAGATATTTTCCTTAAAAATTGACATGATTATAATGAAATATAATATTATAAAACTAATTTTCCTGGTAATGCATAGTTTTGTAAATATGATAGACACGATTTTAGATTTTAGTTCACTAGGTAAATATAATTTGTGCATTTCCAATAATAGGTTGTTTAAACTGTAAATACCTCCTACTGTGTCATATGTGAAACTTTACTCATCACGGGTGAGGACGAAATTGAATGTGATCCAATTTCAATCTCATTTAATCATCCAAACGCGTTAATCCGACTTGATACCTCATAATTACCCGATGTTTGAAGTGAAAATTACAAAATACGGAAAATAAACTTTAATAAATTAGGGGTCATTTTAAATGAAATTAATCAGTTTTTATATAAATTGACAAAACAAATAAGCTATAATAATATCACATGGCATTGTTTTCAATTAAAAAAATTTAAAAAATTAAACGAATTATTAATTGAATTAAAGTGTAGAGTTAAATCTTTTGCTGGCTTAGGGTACATAATGGGAATTATGTAAATTAAATGGCCGATAAACTAGTCGAGAAGGGAACACGATGGGATGAGTTGGCAGAACAGATTTTCAAATAGTTTTTTACATAAGTACGACCGTAGAACGCATTTTATATAGTTTTAGAAGATGGAAATAAAATCAGGAAAACACAATTTCAGGGTAGATTGAAGAAATATAAAAGTTCACCATGAAAAAATAAAAATTGGGTACATACATTGAAACTTAAAATAGGTACATGGGCGGTCTCAACACGACACACAAGAATGACGCATTCACACAGAAAACAAACATTTTGTACCCTGAAGATGATCTCAAATAAAGGTCGAAACGTAGGCACTCTAAAGAAAATGTTTTTCTAAAACCTACGTCACACCAGACCGCATCCCACGATCTCCAATAATCATAAAATAAACCTTCAAAACAAAATAATTTTCTTTAATAGTTAATACATATATCTAGTACTTAAAAATAAATAGATTTTTTCATTTGCAAAGAGCAGTTTGTAAAAGTTACCAAAACTATTTCAAAGCAAATAATAAGGCTGAATGTGGCCTATGACACCAATCTAGAGAACGAAAGCTCAGTAAAAACAAAATATAAAAACACTAGGCAACATACATAGTGACAAACCTATGTATCAGAAGGCAATTAAAATAACCCAATTGCAGTATAAACTTTGCTAAGCATACATCCATGGAAATATTTACGCAAGTAGGAGCTAGGAAATCTCATTTAGCCTCCAGAACAACCAAACTAGACTGGAACTAAACACATCGGACACTCAATAATAATTAATAAAATCAGATACTATTATTATAACGAAAGACTACATTATCCCGAAAATTACTCTTTACATCCTAGTCTCAAAGAGTACAAATGATACGAAGAATTTAAGAGGAAATTAGACACATTAATATGGTATACAGATTGCTACAAAACAAACAAAGGAGCCGAGGCTTTGCCCAAAACATGAGCATCAAATTCATAAGAGAAAAACAGCTCGGTCTTTCGAGCTGAAATCCATGCCATCAAAGTACCTTAGACAGTCTTAAATAAGTCACCCTGTCATAAAATCATTTACATCAATTCGCTGTTTGTCTTACCTCGTTCTTTGAGTCAAAGAACCAGTTTCCCCCATCCTCGGATGAAGTCCATGGAATGTGCGATCTGCTGGAACGTCTCGGTGTGAAAACGAGCTTGGTCTTCCCTCCCTGCAGCAGTAGCATCACTGTTGCAGTAACCATAAATGAAATATGCATCAGCATGATATTCATTAGGAAACAAAGGCATAAGTTAAATCACTAACCTGAGGATGTTGTCAGGTGATAACATAAAGAAAACTGATTAAATTGAACAATAAAGAACTGACAGGAAACTCAAGAGCCAGACGGATTTCCCGGTAAAATTGAACGAACCTACTTCATTGACACCGGGTTTTTCATTTTATATTTTATACAACATTTTTGGGCCTTCCCGAAGCGCAATCCAAAAAGGTGGGTATACCGCTGGAAGGTAATTTGATGTAGAACTTTCCAGGGAATTTGCAAAGCTCCCGGAATTTGTAGTTATTAACAGTTACCAATCCAAAATTTTCAAAAAATTCCAAATTTCAACTTTGTTTTGTATGAAATTTTCGTGCAGAATTTTCTTAATTAATTCTGCAATATAAATAGGTTCTCTTATAGCAAATTTAACGTTCTTTCAGGTGGCACAAACCAGATTTCCCCACAGTCAGTAATTCTGAAATCCATAAGCAATTTAGTGGACCTAAAATCCAAAACCTGAAATGGCTTCTTTACCAGACAGTGGTTTATAGGAAGTTTTTGGTTTCATGTGGTCAGTAGAAGCACTTCCTGAAATTTTCGACACTTATCGCCAGTAACCCTCTAAACCTACTTTTGTGATAACAAAAAACACATAATCCTCCAACAGAGCATGGATCCAACAAAGACTAAAGCGGAGAACACACCCGATGCAACGCTATGCGACTCTACCCGGTGCTACCCGACGGCTTGTAACGTTTTGGTAGTGTCTGGACATCTATGCGACGTCAAGCCCACGCCACGTACAGTCAGACAGCGTGTATCACAAATCAGTTTCCGAATCACATCGCCTCTTTTGTTCTTAATGCTTTATTTTGAGCAATGCCATGTAATAAATTGTTTGGTAAATTTTATGAGCACAACCATGGAATCAATTGTTTGTTAAATTTGATTTCTTAAGTAAAGTTGTTCAGGTGTTTTTATAAATTTTCTGCCTAACTATCATAATTAAATTATTTCTATAAAAACTTATCAATTTTTGATCTCGTTTAATTTGTTTTCCGTTAAAAAAGGAATGTTGTAATTAATATAATATAATAAAATTAAACATATTTAGTTGGAAATAAACTACAACAATTAGTAGTGTCCTGTTCTGACGCTACTCGACGAAAATGGTGTAATTTTATGAGCAAAACTATTAAATGAATTATTAGTTAAATTTTATGAGCAAACCCATGAAATAAATTGTTAGTTAAATTTTATAAGCAAAATCGTGTGATAAATTGTTAATCAAATTTATTCATTATATCAAAAAATCATATTGCGGTGTTTTGATTAATTTTCTACCAAACTATTAAAATTACTTAAAAAAATAAAATCTAATGAATTTTTGATCTCAGTTAATTCAGTTTATATTAAAATAATATGCTTTAATTAATATAATAATACATATAGTTTGAAATAAATATATGAGTGTACGGTTCTTTGTCTTCGACTGTACTCGATGCGACCCGACGAAAACTGGACAGTGGGGCCGGCGTAGCGTATTGTAGGGTAGCGTTGCGTGGCATCGGGGAGATCTGTACGGGGGTATTGCAATCTTATGAAAAATTGGACTTTGGATTTGCGTCGGGTAACATCGGGTATCTGTGTTTCCCGCTTAAAGGAGGTNTGAACGTATTCAATGATGACCTCGTTTGTAGATTATGAAATGAGGAGAAAGAAACAACCACCATTTTATCTTCCAATGAGAAGCAACCCAGGAAGACATAACATGAAAAAAAATTTCAGCGATAGGAATTGTAGAATGAAATAGTATTTCTTAAGAAAAGGATCGAGTCGATTGACTGAAGCAAGGAACTAAGAGTGTACATTAAGCTAGAAAGCAGTAGCTCTTGGGAACAAAACCCCCCACTTCCTAGTCACCTTTCTTTATCATCATCAATGCTATTGACCTAAACGAATTCTAGTTATTAATTATGTTATACTATTTTAAGTTATATTGAATATTTCTACAATCAGTAGTAAAAAGTCAGTACAAATCAAGAATTTACTACGATTATTTAGTACTAAGTAGAAACTTTAATAAATATCCAGGTTTTTCCATTCGATAATTAGTTGGTTAATCTGGAGTGTGTCTGTAGTGGGTTGGTTTTGAGGAAAAAAGGTTCACTTTCTTCAGCACCACATGTGGTCCACACCATAACAATTTGTTTTCATACATTTCCGGGTGCACTTAGGCCAAGTTCTTGTTATTAAGTTAGACGAGTGAAACATATTTTCTTTATTATTTCATATTTATTAACAATTTAATGCGTTTTAGGCTTAGGAGAGTAATATTATCAAGAAGATTTTCAACTAAATTTGAAGAGTTTCAATTTTGTATTTACGAATGGATAATGCATGAATTCGTAAAGAAGAAAAGAGTAATTTTATCTCGGCGGTATTTTATAAACTCAAAATGTTCGTTATTAATTTGCAATTATTATAACAATCTAATAGTCAATATTCCAAGCGTTATGTTCATGAAAGTTTTTTACAACTTTTATGCCCACATGAGAGGGCACTCTCAATACGACACGCAAGAATGGCAAAATTACATCTAAGACAAACACTTTGAGCCCTGAAGATGATCTCAATAAAGATCGAAACGTTGGCACGATAAAGAAAATGTTTTTCTGAAATCTACATCACACCAGACCGCATCTCACGATTACTGAATAATTATCGATTAACGGTCACTAATCATCACACACAAGAAATAAGATAAAAGAGAAATATCAGTTTAAAGTCCACGATCAAAATCTTAAAACTGTAAATTTAAAGTAAATGTAAATTGAATAATTAAATATGAATACATTATAATTAGTTTAGTTTAAATCACCTTAAACGGCCAAAATTTGATTTTATTTTCAATTTTTTTTAAATGCAATGTTTAATGCAAGAGCAATTATATTAACCCATTTGGGGCCAATGTATACAAAAGAATATAACATAAATGTACATTTAGCTTGTGGATATTTAACGTTAGCTGGATTCCTGAATTTGTAATTTGATTTTGGAATTTAGGAATTTATCAATCTAATTGCCCCTTTATTGAAAAATTCACGAAGAGTGCTGTAAATAATAAGTTAATGCAGTGGGAAGAGGTTATGGTAACGAAATAAACGTGGGAATGGTTCCTCTTTACGAGAGTGAAACATGGTTTACAATTTTTTTAATAGTTTTTATATGTTTATTATTTTTTAACTTTAAACCAATACTTTTTCTGATAGTTTTCATGGTCAGAATGTTCAGACCATTTTTAATGACTATCACTAGTGGTAGGTTAATGTTTCTCCCTATTCGGTGTCGTTGCATTTAACAATTTGGCCATGTTACAGGATTTGTGTCTATTATGTGTAGTTTATAGAAGCAAAAAGGTTGTTTAAGAATCATGTGAATCAGTCAATGCTGTGCAAAATACCACCATTTTTTGATTTTCAAAAAAAAATCTCTTAACGAAATAGTATATACAAGAGTACAAAATTTTTATAAAAACAAGAATCAGCTACTAGTAATTAGTATAAAAAACATTCTTTTATAAAACATTCGTTTTTATAAACTTCCAAATTATTTATGATTAATGAAAAGTAGCCATTTTTGGGATAGATTAGCCTGGGAAAATTTTTTCCAGTATCTTGTTCTTTTCATTAAACTTGCATTAGTCCTTTCAATTTTACTCAAATCCAACGTTACGATAATCGTTAAAATTCGGATTGTTCTACCTCTAGGCGAGTTTTTATATTTTATGTGTGGTGATTAGTGACAGTTAATCGATAATTATTCAGAAATCGTGAGATGCGGTCTGGTGTGATGTAGGTTTCAGAAAAACATTTTCTTTATCGTGCCAACGTTTCGATCTTTCTTGAGATCATCTTCAGGGCCTGGGATTTACAAACATTGTTTACATATAACAATTACATTTTGGATGTAGAAAAGTGAATTTATACAATGCAATATATATATATATATATATATATATATATTTTATATATTCAATCAAAGTATTTCTATTCACTCAAAGTGTTTTTCTTCTGTGTAATTGTGCCATTCATGCGTGTCGTGTTGAGCGTGCCAGTGAATATTGCTGTTTTGTGTTTATATACGTTGGATTTTGAACGGGTGGGGAAGGAAGTCGGTATAGAAAAGACATTTTATACAAAAATGTATGTGTTAAATGTAAACAATGTTTATAAATCCCAGGCCCTGAAGATGATCTCAATAAAGATCGAAACGTTGGCACGATAAAGAAAATGTTTTTCTGAAACCTACATCATACCAGACCGCTTCTGACGATTTCTGAATATTTATATTTTATTTCATTTTTCATACTTTTTATTATAAGTTAGAAAAATAAATATGAAATCAACTAAAACCTTCTCAGTCGTTTTATTTTTTCAGCTGTTCGTGGAAAAAAAAATGAAATAGCCAAACTCTTCACTTGTATCCCACTAGTTCAAGCTGGGTTCAATAATTTGCCAGACGCTATAAATAAATTAATAATAATAATAAATTTTTATTTGCAAGAATGTACATTACATATAAATTTACAACAAAAAATAATATTTTTGTACCTTTCTGCCTGCTGTCAAAAAGGAGTTTTTGTAGATAGTCAGAAAAATAAACAAAATAGATCTTTACAAAAGCATAATGAAAACAAAAACAAAAAACAAAGAAATAAACATACTTAATACTGAATAATAATTTATTACGCAACAACACTTAACTATTTAAGCAGGGTACGATCATTTGTACAACTTATTTTTTCTAAATTTTCAATGGGTTTTTAATAATGAAACACATAAATTTTGCCTTTACACTTAACGTTAGTAAAACCACTCACTGAAAATACTAGTAACATGATTTATCCATACTTCTATGTCTACTCAAATATTACCTGAATATTCGGCAGAGATGTAATCAGCGAAAGATATTAATACCTTTAAGTCCTCATGTAGCATTTAAGCACAGATCCCTGCGGTACCCCATGTTAAATATTTTCTTGGAACACAAACTGTAACGTGTAATTGTAATCAAATCAATGAAATAACTCTGATACCGATTAGTAATCAAATATAATGTTCAAAGGTGTGGAAGGTTTTTCGTTATATCTAAGAATAACCCTGATACTTTTTTATTAACATATAAATCATAATAAACCTCCGACAAGAAGTAAACTAGAGCATTCTCAGTACTTTTGTTGTGTGATGTTAGTTTTGGACTAGATTATAGTTACATACGTTGGGAGCTGAAATGACCTAGCTGTGAAAAGCCCCTGGAGTCTAACCCTGTTGAGCGACTCTGAAAATCCGACCTAAGGGACATACCACAGACCCGCATAAAGGGGTAGGTGAAGTTTCCTGAAGTAACTTTTCCAGAGACTATCATATGTTTATTCAAAAACCCATATAAAACGTTTTATTTTTTATCCTAATCAACGATCGTTAACTTCTTTGCAAATAATAAAATATAAATTTCACTTATTATTCAGAAATCGTGAGATGCGGTCTGGTGTGATGTAGGTTTCAGAAAAACATTTGCTTTATCGTGCCAACGTTTCGATCTTTATTGAGATCATCTTCATGGCCTGGGATTTACAAATATTTTTTACATTTAACAAATACATTTAAGATGTGGAAAAGTGAATTTATACAATGCAAAATATATTTTTTATATTCAAACAAAGTATTTCTACTCACTCAAAGTGTTTGTCTTCTGTGTAATTGTGCCATTCTTGCGTGTCGTGTCGGGAGTGCCAGTGAGATTTTGCCATTTTGTTTTTATATACGTTGGATTTTGAAGGGGTGGGGAAGGATGTCGGTATAGAAAAGACATTTTTGTATAAGGCGTCGGCTTCTTTGAGGTGAAAAGAGCCGACGAAGGGAAACAATATGTTGGTAATGGTTCGGCAGATTATCCTTTCAGGATTATATAAAAAATATAACAAATAAATAATAAAAATATAGCAAATAAATGTATTTGTTAAATGTAAAAAATATTTGTAAATCCCAGGCCCTGACGATGATCTCCATAAAGATCGAAACGTGGCACGATAAAGAAAATGTTTTTCTGAAACCTACATCACACCAGACCGCATCTCACGATTTCTGAATAATTATCGATTCACGGTCACTAATCACCTCACATTTCACTTATTATTGATTGATTATGACTCAGCAACAACAAAGAAAGAAGAAATAAGAGAAAATATATTATGATGAAGATGTTTAAAGTATATTTATTGAAGTAAAAAGAGTTTGAAAGGATTAGGGAAAAAGCCTTTTAAAACGGGTACTTTTCTCGGCTTTAAATCTCTCAATTTCCAACTTAAATTTATCATATCATCCAACAAAACTCCAACATATTTGAAAAATAAATTAAATAACTTTACTGAAATGAAGGCACAGTAGGTCATATTGGAGTTTATGTTGCTCATGTCGAGGCAGTATGGATATTTTTGCCAAACAAAACAACTACATATTTGTACCCTTTTATTCGTATAAAATAAAAAAAAATCCTCAAAATATATGAAATTGTTCAAATATAGCATTAAATTACCAATAAATATTAAAAAGATAAATGGTTTATCTCTCTAATCGATCATGTTTTATATTAGTACGGGAGGTGAAAAAATTGGGTCAGCATAAATTCAAGGGTTAATGAGTTGCACATAAAAAATAATTTCCGCTCCAACGACCTTTCATAACAAAAGCTTAAAAAGACACTCGAGATACTAAGATAGAACCATTAAACTGAATGAAAAAGATGACTCGCGCTATCATTTTATGAAAACAGAAATAGAAAAGTCGCAAAATGAGCACTCGACGAATATTAGAATTATTTATAAACTTGTTATACAAAACGTCTGATATTTTTATAAGTTCGCATTTGTATGAACTGCGGAATGAAAAGACAGGACAATTTTCATTATATTTTCTCCAGTTTTATTATTGTTAGTTGTTCTGAGACAATGTTCGGACATCATTTTTTCCGAGAATATATTTCCTGGAAACTTAGAGGAGTTAAGTTTATAAAAATGTTGAATGTAAGCACCATTGCAACTCTCAAAGTAGGCTAATGACGTGAGAACAAGGATTTTAATTAAACTTTTTCTAAGTTACATAACTTTTACGCCTGTGAGTTCTAGAAGCAAAGAAAAAAATGTTTTAATTATTTTACACAGGTTTTTAAATTTTCTTTGTTGTACGTGTATTTCAAATATATTATCTAATAGCCGATTTGTTTTGTATTTTTTATTTAATATAAAAAAATAATATTTACCATAGAATTAAATGACATTAAATATATAAAACATTTCTAAAATGAAAGGACGTTTCCAGTTATGTAAGTCAGTATTTGTAACAATCTTAGAGTTACTTATAGTTACATATTGCAATAAAAAAATGAAAATTTTTCTTCGGTACTGTCGTACCGCCAAAAATTATATAATCAATCTAGAATTCAATAAAATTCAAAGTTAAAGTAACCGTCGGAAATCAGATAACTATCAGATATTTCAGATAACTTTTATTACGTTTTGGTAGGTCGGGCAAGGCTGTTCCAAGTTATCCATATTTTTTGATTAAAAAAAATACATTACTTAACGAAATAGTATACACAAGAGTATAAAATATTACAAAAACGAGAATAAGCTAGTAATAATTAGTACAAAAAACTTTCTTTCATGGAACAATACGAATTCGTTTTTGCCATATTCCAAATTATTTATGATTAATAAAAAGGAGAATTTTTGCGACTGATTAGCCAGGAATTTTTTTTACATATCTTGTCCTTTTAATTAAAATTTCATTACTCCTTTTGATTTCACCCAAATCCAACGTTACGACAATCGTTAAAATTCGGATTGCTCTAACTCTAGGCGAGTTTTTATATTTTATTTCAATTTTTAATCATCATAAGTTGGACAAATAAATACGAAATCAACCAAAACCTTCTCAGTTCTTTCACTTTTATCTCCTATTGTTATTTTTGTACGGTGGTTTGAGCAATTGTTGGAGAAGAAGTGTTTATCAATAAATTAATAGTAATAATAATAACGATAATCTTTATTTCCCAGAATGTACACTACATATAAATTTACAACAAAAAATAAAATTTTGGTACATCCCTACCTGCTGTCAAAAAGGAAATCTTGTACTAGACAGGAGTTTTTGAAGGTCATCAGAGAAATAAACAGAATACATCGTTTCAAAAGCATAATGTAAAATAAAGACATAAACAAACTTAGTGCACAATAGACGTGTAACATGAAAAAAATCAACCATATTTAATATTGCTTTAAAATATGTTAGCGGCAATTTAAAATTTTTGAAATTATTCAAATTTGTGTGTGACAACAGACAGTTAGTCAATGATTATTCACAAATCGTGAGATGCGGTCTGGTGTGATGTAGGTTTCAGAAAAACATTTTCTTTATAGTGCCAATGTTTCGATCTTTATCGAGATCATCTTCAGGGCCTGGGATTTATAAACGTTGTTAATTTTGCCCTGAAGATGATCTCAATAAAGATCGAAACGTTGGCATGATAAAGAAAATGTTTTTCTGAAACCTACATCACACCAAACCGCATCTCATGATCTCCGAAAAATCATTATTCAAATTGACTTATTTGTAGTTTGTGACATTTTGAACAACGATCCTCTCTTTACATATATACAAAAACAAAAATGAAGTCCCAAATTTAATGAAAAACTATAATATTGCGGAGATTTTACACTGTTAAAATGTGAGTTTGCCAATGAATTGTATCTTGTGTTAGATTCACTGATGTGACTAGTGACAAGATTATTTTTATAAATGTGTTTATATATGAACATTTAAGAAATATTTGGATAAAAATAAAATATAAAATAAACTTTACTCTTTATAAACCAAAGAAAAGTAATTGAAATTAATGTAATTTTTTGAAGAAACAAAATGCTTTGAAAAAAATGTTATCGTCGAAAGAACGTGTACCTTAAAAAAAAAATAAATGGCAAGCTTGCTAATTATCAAAAGAAACTTAAGCAATGAAGATGGGATCGTGAAGGACTATGCTCTTAGCAACAATCCAAGATGACAATCCGATAACGAAAAATTGGAGATAGCGTGGTGACAAATGACGTTGTCGGTGATGGTGCAAGATGACATTACAATGACGCAATTTTACAAATGAAGACGTAAAAGCAGCAACACATAGCGACAAGAGGTAGTAGCGTCCGTAAGGTAGCGTCGTCAGTCCTTTCGGCGGTTGTCCCTGAAGGTGAATCAATCGACGATGGTCGATGAAAAATCGATACAACGATCGATCAAGATAATAGCTAAGCCTTTTTACAATCCTTGGTTGTTCGACATATATGAACGATAAATTAAAATAAACTAAATATTTATCGCCTGATGCCTGTGCAATTAATTAAAATTAAAATGTAATGAAGGGGAAAGAGATGAAAAACGAAAAGAAAGGAGAAAACAAAATGATAGGAGTGTTTACACGAAAAACACCGCTTAACAGCCATTATTAGTAGTTATAAGGGTTTGAAAAAAAGTTACATTTCTGGTAGATCGTTGTAGTTTTTTTTTATACAACAATTTTAGGATAAAAAATAAGTAATTTGAGCACAGCAAATTAGAGGAAGGAAAAGTAGTTTTGGTTTTTCCTCTTGTCCGATAACTTCAAAATATCTTTCAAAAATTATAAAACAATTCAAACACTTTTTTCCAAAATTAAAGATCCTATACCAATAACAAATAAATGTGACGTAATCTACAAGATCAACTGTTTAAACTGTCCGGCAATTTACATCGGTCTTACATCCCAAAATCTGGACAGGAGAGTAAAGCAACATATCTATGATTGCAAAAAACCTTAGCAAAATCCTACAGCACTCGCTACCCACCACTTTGAACACCAAAACAATTTCGACTTCAAAAATCCAAAAGTATTACACACAGAACAAAACAAACATAAACATAACTTTTTAGAAATAATTTATTAGAGGAGATAAACACAGCATCAATTACATAACAGAAAAATGTAAACCAAGTCGCAAAACAATGTTTCTAAATCCCAGGCCCTGAAGATTATCTCAATAAAGATCGAAACGTTGGCACGATAAAGAAAATGTTTTTCTGAAACCTACATCACACCAGACCGCATCTCACGATTTCTAAATAATTTTTTACAAAAATTTGTATTCAAGTGGTTTTCAGGACGGAAAAATAATAAGACTGTTCCATCACGCGTGCAAACTTGCGGGCCCTTGCGCAGTTGAATTTTGGCGTTCCGACACGTTGCGAACGCAAACACAAACTGTCAGCCTGTTGTTCCATCATGTTGTCAGACCAGGTTTGTGACTGGTTTTAGACCGTCAAAACAGAGGATATTACAAAGGCATTATCAGACATGCGCCCTCGCACTTATCAAATCGCAAAGTTCTTCCTAGACCCTAGATTTTTATGTGAAAGAACTATAAATATTACTTAAAACTATTGAAAATTATAAAATAACTTTCAATTAATTAAGGCTTTTAGTTGAGATAACAAATTCAGTGTCACGAGCGGGATTCGAACCCACGACCTTCGGCTTGATACGCCGCTACTCTACCACGTGAGCTGTCCTGACCTCGAGTGGTAGAGCAGCGGCGTATCTAGCCGCAGGTCTTGGGTTCGAATCCCGCTCGTGACACTGACTTTTTTACCTCAACAAAAAACCTTGATTAATTGAAAAATATTAATTGTTCAAGCGGAGCAATCATGCTTAAGAGGCAGAACACAAACATGAGGAAATGCATCCCTGTTAATGTGAGAATGGCCTTAACCCGAAATTACTTAGCTACTGGAAACAATTTTGAAGATTGAAAGTTCTCTGTCAACTTGTCGCCGGCAACTATCAGCGAAATTGAAAAGTGTGAAACTCGAATTGCTCAATAAAGTAGGGCTTCGTTCAGTCCTCTCGTCGCAAACATTATTTTGTCTTTGTTCGCGCCAAAAATCGCGAATTATAATTGTTTATTTGTTTCCGAAATGCCGCTAATCTAGAATTTATCCTAGCTCTGTTCCCTCCCCATAATCCGTTCCTGTTGCTGCCTAGTCCTGCTCTAGTCCTGTTCGCTTCCGTTTCGCTTCCGTCTCGCTTCCATACAGTCCACTATTAATTAGCCTCCAAGAGTGATTTTCTTTTAGTTTTCTTTCAGTTTTTCTCTTATTTTCAAAAAGCATTTTTTTTCTTTCGTTTTCTTAATTATCGCGTTCAAAATAACGCGAGTGTCTCCTCCCGCATCCTTAATGCGACACATCATACAGGGTTCGGACGGAGCCCCTAAGTTAATTAATAGACTAGGGTTCTGTTTTATCTTTGGCCAGAGTTATTGCAGGTTCTAGCTATTAAATGGCTCTCCTCCCTGGTTGTCGAGAAAATCCAGCCACAGTTAACAAGTTAGTATTTTAATTTATTTTGTACTTTATTTTATTTTGTATTTTTATTTTATTTAACCAAATTTTATTGCGACCGACCAGCGCGTGCAAAGTCTTGAATCGCGTTTCAAAGTCTTCAGACATTGTCTCAAAATCACTCGTATAATCTACAATAATCCGCACAAACATTGATAATAAAGATTGACAATATGCCCCTGGACGCTCAATAATATTGACAATAACCCCTCCACTTTTAAATATTGATGCTTCGAGATCAGAAAATATGGATTTCATTAATATCGCTCCAATATCGACGGTCAATACTGTTTTTTTCACATTACATGATCAATATTATTGTCAATATCATATTGTATTGTCAATATTATTTATCGAAAAGGGCTGCTTAACGCTTAATTTTTCACTATTAAATTCACTAGTTTTCGTGGTCCGCTTGACCAAATAATGTCTTTCAATTAATTAATCTGTATTTAAAGTATTAGTTGAGATAAAATGGTCAGTGTCATAAGCGGGATTCGAACCCACGACCTTTGGCTGCTCTACCACTTGAGCTATCGTGACTTCAATCCACTCGGACACTAACTTCCCATCTCAACCTCACCTTTTGCATTTTCCCTCCTTTTTGCTATTTTTCAAATGTCTTTTTTATCTCAACCAATACTAGAGAAATAGAGATTAATAATAAGAGAAAGACGTTATTTGGTTAAGCGGACCACGAAAATTAGTGAATTTAATAAGTTAAATAGAGTACATTTTCCCTAAAGCTCTCCGTGGACAAATATATTATACGACATTTGAAAAATAGCTAAAAGGAGTAAACATTCAAAAGGTGAGGTTGAGATGGAAAGTTGCTGTCAGAGTGGAACGAGGTCACGATAGCTCAAATGGTAGAGCGGGGGCATATCTAGCCCAAGATTGTGGGCTCGAATCGCGCTCGTGACACTGACTTTTTTTATCTCAACGAATATATTTCATAAATATCAATTAATTGAAAAAAGTTAATTGGCTAAGCGGACCACGAAAACTAATGAATTTAATAAGTTATAATGAAGTATATCTTCACTAAAGCTCTCCGGGGCCATTTAATTAGTCTCCGAGAATCAAATAGATTACACGACATTTGAAAAATAGCAAAAACGAGGGAAAATTTAAAAGGTGAGGTTAAGATGGAAAGTTGGTGTCCGAGTGGTTCGAGGTCACGATAGCTCAAGTGGTAGAGCAGCCGAAGTTCGTGGGTTCGAATCCCGCTTGTGACACTGACGTTTCTATCTCCAATAATATTTTTTATATAGATTAATCCATTTTTCTTTATTTCCACTAAAAACAAATCTAATTAAAATCTCAAATCCCACGTCCGTAATTCTATCTTGTCAAAAATATTTTCCCTTAGCATTTAAACAATAATCTATAAGACAATAAATAATTTGTTATAGGTTTCGTGGGTGAGACACAGAGACATACATTTGCTCACAGTCGGCCGTTACACATACACCTCTGACCAGAGGTTCGAAGCTATACACTCGCCCCACACCGAAGATTGGACTTTGAGGATCAAATATCCTCAGAGGAAGGACTCGGGGATCTACGAGTGCCAGATAAGCACGACGCCACCCGTCGGACATCCCGTCTACCTCAGTGTCGTAGGTGAGTACGAGGAAAATATTTATGTCCGTTTTGAACAATCCCAACATGTTTAAATTTACATAAATAAACACCAGGATAATAAAAGTTCTTAAAAAACATTTTTATTTATTTGCTTCGTGTTTCTGACGTATATTATAAATAAAGAAATGTTTTGAAATGTCTTCTGTCAAAATGTTAATTTAAATTCGGAAAAGTTAATTGAAATATAATACCAGTATTCATTTCAACGTCCCTTTATTAAATAAAATCGATACACTGTTTAACTGGATTTTGATAATAAAATTTAAATCAACACCCCATAGATTTTCCCAAATAGCGTTTGAACAATTAAAACGTAGACAATCTGTTAATCCCTACAATGTGGAAAGAGCTGTATTGTATATATTGTGCTGTCTTGTTCAGAAAGTGATAAAAATCTTCGGGAAAATTAAAAATTTAAAGTTAAAACTGTAACGCCTTGTTGAGACAGTATACTGGGAAAAGACAATATCTAGTTCAACTGAAAAGAATTTGACACCCTCCCCTGGTATCATTGTTGTAATGAAACGCACTCAGCTGAGAAATCCCATTCTACTTGGAAAAAGGGAAAAAGGGAACAAGACAAGTGAATGCCATTGACAGTGGAATCGCAAGTATCTTCTTTAGATCGCCAAATCTACTTAGCCAGCTTCTTACAAATACGGTCGGCTTGATTGTAAAATATACCTATAAAGAAATATAAAAATTGTTCACTGTTTTACTGGTACTACATGCACTTATTGTATTCTTTATCATTTTTTTCATTTCCACTTGTTAACAAAATCACTCGTGTTGTATTATTATTTAATTTTAGGCCGACAATCATCAAGTGGTCATCGCCGGCCCTCCGCGCTTTAAGCGAAAATTTTTCTTTCTTTTCACTTTGTCACCGGCTCTCTCATATTTTGTCTCCTGTTTGCTTATCTTGCTAACCTATCAAAAGTACCTAAGTCTATCCAATTATTATTTAGAGAACAAGGAAACATTAACACACAAAGATTTTCATTCACGCTTTCCACCTTCCCCGGAAACACCCTAGTTTCTTAGTTCAGTGCAATAGTCTCTATCCTTCTCCGTAGAAGTATCAGGTCATTAACTGTCGCCTCTCCAATTTGATTCGCTAAGTTTTTTCTTGTGTTAGGTTGAATCTGCATTGAGCAGTTGCTTCGCATTCGAAGATGGTATGGATGGCTATTTCCACCTCCTCATTACATAACCTGCAAATGGGATCATAATTGAATATGCCCATGTTGTGTAGATGTTTTCTCAGATACCAGGGACCAGTTAGTAGTCCTATCACTCCTCTGAGTTTAGCCTTTTCCAGTTGCAGCAGTGATTTTTCCAGTCTTGGTGAGGGTTGTTTCATCATAAATTTACTATGTCTAGCACCGCTAGAGTTTATCCACTTCTCCTTTTGTTTGAATGTTTGATTCCATTCTGCGATGGAGGATTCTATATTTGTATTTTTATCCCAAGTATAGGTACGGGGCCTATGTACGGTCTTGCAGATCCTCCTCTGGCCAGACTGTCTGCTTTCTCGTTACCCAAAATTCCCCTGTGCCCTGGCACCTGGTTGTTGTGTTTCTCCATGTTTTGGAGATTTTGGATGCATTCACTGACTAATTTTGATGTAATTCTTTTGCATGCTACTGCTTTAATGGCTGCTTGGCTATCTGATCTTACGAGGATTTTTTTGGCCAGTGTAACTTATTGTAAGATTTTCCAAGGCAAAAGCATTGATGGCATGTATTTCTGCTTGAAAGACCGAAGTGTACTTCCCTAATGAGTTTGATTGCTCATGTTTTGGGCTTGTTCAAAAAACGCTTGATCCGGTACCTTCGTTTGTTTTGGAGACATCTGTATACCACATCATTGTGTCCGATGCTTTCCTGTGTTCTTCCTCTCCTTTACATTGAGACTTTATAGGAAGTTGTGAAGTTTGTTTCCGGGATCATATAATCAGTACCCATTTCTAAGAATGGTTGTCTGATTTTGTAGATTATGGTTGTATGCCCGAATGGTTTCTTCTGTTTCTGCAGAGTTTCTAGTACACTTGTAGAGGTGTTCTCATTGCCCCTGTTTTACATTTGCTAGTCTTTCTATGCTGCCTAATGTTTAAGTAGCTGCTTTTTGTTGAGCTTTGGTCCACTACATGCGCTAATAATTTACATTCACACCAAAACACAACACACCACACATAACATGCAAAACGTAATCGCGTAGTACATAAATTTAAAAGCTTTTATAGCCCTGAGAAACTTAAACAGCGATCCCTACCCTCTGCTAAGCCTAATGCCACGAATAGTTCAGCAGGACTTGGCAGTCCATCCTGAACACTTCTAGTTCTCTACATTGTAATATATTCTCAACCTATCTTTCGGTAGATAATGGGCATCGGCGGGGTCTCTTTCCGGCCAGCAAGTGCCCATATGTAAGCTTATTTGAACCTATGCTTATTCTAGTAAGTATGGCTCTTTTACTTCTCTTCTCAGTGGGCCAGGGACCAATGTCAGTCTTTATCTGCCGTAATTTGGCCCAGAGATTTTCAATTTTTCTTTCACATTATTTGTCATTAATCTTCCTACATATGCTAGGCGGAGAGGATGGGGTGGTCTTCTTCGTTCCGGTTTTTCCTTAATGGCCTATTACTATTTTAAAACGTTTTCTTATCAAAATATTAAAAATTTCTTAACTAAGGTTTGGGTTTATAGCTAAAGAGATTTTATATAACTATATTTACCTAAAGTAAATACTATCTTGTTAGACTTTCTATATATATATATTTATTCCTTTCATGAATCCACTTGTCCAATCATCAGTATTCTTCATAAATCGATTTAGTTTAACTTATCGTAAAACCTTTCTTTCTCTTCATAAAACCCAACCGTCTCTGAGGTTATTCCGGTTGAATTGAACAGAAGTATAAAATGTTAGAAAATCTTCTTGAAAGAAAGTAGTGATTTTTTTTTCTAGATCCAAATAAGAATGCAAGGTGGATTTACCCTAGTCTCTATCTCATTTGTCTTCGAAAAATGATGACATGCTCAAGAATATGTTTTCTTGATTTGTTTTGAATATTGTTCTTTTGTTTGAGTTTTGAAGACAACTGAAATTCTTTCTAGCGTTTTTTTTATTAAAGATTATTCTTCGAAATCTTTTTCATTAAATTTGAAAAATTGTTTTAAAAAAGCGTGCCCTTTTCTAGCTAAAATATAGTTATTAATGATTATTCAGAAATCGTGAGATGCGGTCTAGTGTGATGTAAGTTTCAGAAAAATATTTTCTTTATCGTGCCAACGTTTCGATCTTTATTCAGATCATCTTCAGGGCCTGGGATTTACAAACATTGTTTAAATTTAACAAATGCATATAGGATGTGGAAAAAAGTGAATTTATACAATGCAAAAATGTAGTATTTTATATTCAATCAAAGTATTTCGACTCACTCAACGTGTTTGTTTTCTGTGTAATTGTGCCATTCTTGCTTGTCGGGTTGAGAGTGCCAGTGAGATATTGCGGTTTTATGTTTATAACTGGCACTCTCAACACAACACTCAAGAATGGCACAATTACACAGAAAACAAACACCTTGAGTGAGTAGAAATAATTTGATTGGATATAAAAAAATATATTTTTGCATTGCATAAATTGAAATAAACTTTTTTCCCTATTCTGTATCTATGTTATATCAGCTAAATTGAAACAATGTTTATAAATCCCAGGCCCTGAAGATGATCTCAATAAAGAACGAAACGTTGGCACGATAAAGAAAATGTTTTTCTTAAACACACATCACACCAGACCCCATCTCACGATTTCTGAATAAACATCGATTAACGGTCACTTATCACAACACACATAGTTATTAATAATTATTAAATATTTATTAATATATATTTTATTATAATATATATAATTACTAATAATTAATAGTTATTAATATAACAATTAATCTTGTAACTAATTTTAAAATTGTATAAACTAACCTAAAATATTTATGCTGAACCAATTTTAAAATGGTTTTACCAATATTTTATAAAACGTAATGAACCATGAATCGGCAAGAAAAGTGTGCCATTATATCGGTACACCAAGGAAGTACGCCATCATTTTTCCTTCAAATGAATTCTTTCTTTCGGCACAGCAACCCTTTTCAATTTTTAAATTTGAACATTTATTTTACTCATATTCTGAATTAAATCATAACCATTGAATTTCAAAATGATCCTTTTTTAGATCAAACTTAACTCTTTTTATATTCAAATTGACATTGTTTTACCATAAAATTAACCTATTGTAAATCCAAATATGCTTTTTCATTTCAAATGAACTTATTTGTACTTCAAACACATTTCAATTTTCAATATACCGTTTTTTAATTTAACTTTACTGAAATTGCTTAATTTCACATTTAAGTTCTTTCTATTTCAAAAACGTTTTTTAAACAGCAGACAAACATAGGAGATGGGATAACAATCTAAATTTAACATTCCTGTATTAAAAATATTAAACATCAGTAACTTGAGCTTGTACCCAAACATATGAAAATTGAGTACAACTAAAAAATTTCATCATCTATCATTTTAACGTAAAAAATATACACATAATTTAACATAAAATAAATGATTTTTTATTTAATTTGAGATTTCTTAAATAAAATATAATTTCGCCAAATTTTTAAAATTTAAATAACGTGTCTGGTGATTACACAGAAAACAAACACTTTTATTGAGTAGAAATACTATGAATATAAAAAATTTTTTTTTTTTGAATTGTATAAATTCACTTTTTTCAAAATCCTGCATGTATTTGTTAAATTTAAACAATTTTTGTAAATCCCTGGGCGTGAAGATGTTCTCAGTAAAGATCGAAACGTTGGCACGATAAAGAATTTTTTTTAATCTACGTCACAGGAGACTTCATTTCACGATTCCGAAAAATCTATTTAAATATTTTTTTTTGCTTTTATATTTGGTTTTATTTAAATTTAATTGTAGTTAATTTTAATATGGCCCCATTATTTAATATTAAAAACTAATGCTCAAGTATACAGGAATTTTACTTAGCATGCTTCATACCATAAAAGTATACAATACTTTAAAAAAGAGTTAATAAAAAGGTTAATGGTATGTTCAATAGGGCTACTTCACAGTTTGAAGTGTTGGATTGATATTAAAAGAGTTTAATTTGAATTTAAAAAGGGTTGTTTTGGATCTAAATTGGGCTAATTTGTTACGAAAAGGGGTTAATTTCATAGTTGAAAATTTTTTTTACGGAAAACATATACATGTTGATATCCTGAATAAATCGTTTTATCTATTTACTTTTTTATAATCATAAATGCCACCAATACATTTAATATAATATTTATTTTTTATAAACATTTATGTTAATCATAAAAATTAGTAAGAAAGGCAAAAATTTATGTTTTTCATTACAAAAATTGATCATGTCATTATGAATTTATTTTGATGCCAAAACAAGTTTAAGTTAGTAAGTGAAAAAAGATTACTTTTTATAAAAAAATGTTTTAAGTCATTGAGAATGTGACAATCTTCAATTCAAATTCTTGACCTCATTATGCTATTTTCTCTGTCTTAAATATACGCTTGTTTTTATGCAAAGGCACTTAAAAAATGGACAAAAGTAAATTCTCCTCAACCGATCATCCTAATGAACGACACTCTTTCTCTTCTTTCTCAAACGATCAGTCTTTTGCTAAGTGTCTACAACTTTCTTTCCCCGAGATGAATTTGCTTGCTGCTAAGATGACAAAACTCAATCTTTCATAAGATGACATCATAACAAGCCATCATTCATGTTTTTCTTTTTGTTCATTTTGGCACTGCTTTTCACAAAGCTGTTTTGTTATTAAAAAGGGAAGAAATTTAAGTTTGTAATATAAGGAAAAATTTAATGAGTTTATGTTTAAAAGCTTTAGTAATTATCTTTAAAAAATATATTTATTCTTGTAAAACAAAATAAATTTGTAAATAAAATAAAGTTGTAAAAACAAAAAACAATCAATATAAATTGTTAATCCTTGCAAAGAAAATGTTATTATAAAGCCTAGCCTGAATAAAACCTGCTTAATTCCTTTTTCGATATATGATCACGCAAAATGAAATCCCACAGATTCTATTCGCTTCTGCAAATACCAAACATACATGTACCTGGCTTTTAAGAGCCTTGAGGGTTTAGTAAGGATAAATTTTACATCTTTATTACAGGTAAACTGTACTTGTTAAATTAATTCGTCAATTCCATCGGGTTGTTAATAGTTTGAAATATTATTATAAAATTGCTTTTGGTATTTCGTATAAACAGATTATCAATAATAGTCAATCGCTAATTAAAAATTAAAAAATAGATAGTAATTACTAAAAATACATGATGTTTCACAAATGCAGATTGTACAATAAAATTATCAGTTCTTGTTATCTAGGGTCATAGTTCAGATGAACAGGTTGGTGTCACGAGCAGGATTCGAACCCGCGACTTTCGGCAAAACATCCCTTTTAAAATCCCGTTGTTGACACTAACTTTTTCATCTCAACAAAAACCTTAGATGCAAATAATTAATTGAATAATTATGATCGCTAAACAAATATGGATTAATTAGAAATGAAAGGAAAATGAATCGTTTAATTCCCATCGTACAGGCGGGTTTAACGTCCAACAACCAGTTAGATGCCACGAACGAAAAAGAATAACCACTTTAAATACTTTTTGTTAATTAATTTTAAATTAAATTTTAAAGGTATATGCCGAGATTCGAACCCAGAACCTCTAGCATGGATTGCCATGCCATTATTGAATCACTCGACCACCGCGGTCTAACGGCTGGCTAGGCTAAACTGCACGACTTGTAAGCGTTCCGGAAGTGTAGGTCTTCTGCGCCTATACAAGCGGAATTTTAATTATCACGAATTATTAAAAGTAATCAATCCTAAACGAATATAATTTTTTCATGTTGAAAAATTCATTAAAATTTTAATTGATGTAACACAAGCTTGAGGTTGAGTAACAATAGTTCAATTGGACGAACTCGTGAAAATCCTTATTTGTGCACTAAAAATTAATTTATTTTGGATTAATTAATTTTTAAACTTACAGTTAAACATTTTTTGCCATCTTCAAAGGTATGGAAGTTTATTAGTATCAAATTCAAAGTAAATTGATAGTACCTTTTTTTTTTGAAGGTGGGGGTTGTTTCTTAATGATTAACTATTCCAAGTGAAAGTTTAAGAACTGAATGTGGTGGGGCTGAAATAACCTAGCTGGTAGTACACAATTGAGATTATAGTTAATTAATACGGCTTTTGAAATTTTAATTATAATTAATTTTCAAAGGGTTTTCTAAGAACCCGAATAATTTTTTTCAAATCAGGGAAAGAAAAGTATCATTTCCTTCATCCTCCAGTTGAAAAATAAATTCTCTTTACCAGAACATCGAAATATTTATTAATACGTTAAAATGTTAACAAGTATAAATATCTATTCAAACAAATAAAAAAGTAAAAACGAGTTTAAACATGATAAGGATGTTTTATAAAATAAATAGTTTATGCAACAATTAAAGCCACAAACGATATATGATTTTGAAATTAACACCTCCTGTGCATTATATTTATTTTCCTACATGTGAAAAATAGACGGTATTTAAATAAAAAGATAAACAAACGTTTACAGGTGCAATAAAAGCAAATATAATTGTACAAATGTTTTGTCCATTATTGCTTTAGCCGACATTGCACTTTCACCACAAGTATGAGTGTTTTCGACAGGACGCCCTCTTAATAACGGAGGGGCGAGCGAGGGTGGGTTTCGATAGGTTTTTCTCGTAAGGCCATCGGGCAGGGGGTTGAATGGCGGCGACTTGCCTAAATAACTTACAGAATCACTTCCTTATGCAAACAACCTTTTCAACAACATACCCCGCCTCTTTCCGGCTCTCCTTAACGCTTTATACATTATGGTTGAAGAACATTTTGCACTGGGATCATAGCCCAAAAATTTATACAGGCCTGGTTTTAAACTGATAACTTTTTTCATCTGAATTCTTAAAACTTTGAAAACTTCAAAAAGCTCTCGTTGAAACTAGAGGTTCGTAGGTAAAAACCAAAACTACTCACTTGATTGCATAATAATTTTTATATTTTACAGGAAATTTAATTGTTTAAAATTAATAAAGTTTAAAAGACTATAATATGATGAAGTATATTCCGGAAGTAATGAAAAACAATACACACTACTTTATCGTATTTTTAATATGATTTACGGTACATATTTAAGAATTCCTTTTGAATTAGATTTTGTTTTAACAAACGTTATCAGGATTACTAAAGAATTTGATCATGAATTGTTTTACATACTGGCGTACTAATATCAATGAGTCATTCAGTAGTAAGTACCCTGGCGATCATTATTCAGAAATCGTGAAATACGGTCTGGTGTGATACAGGTTTCAGAAAAACATTTTCCTTGTCGTGCCAACGTTTCGATCTTTATTGAGATCAACTTCAGGGCTCGAAGTTTTTGTTTTCTGCGTAAGTGTGCCATTCTTGCTTGGCGTGATAGTACCTCTCAACAATGTTTATAAATCCCAGGCTCTGATGATGATCTCAATAGAGATCGAAACGTTCGCTCGAAAATGTTTTTCTGAAACCTACATGACACCAGACCGTATCTTCCGATTTCTGAATAATCATCGACTAACGGTTGCTAATCACCGCACATCCTGGAGATCGTTGATGCTTTTTTGCGTTTCTACAAAAACCACCTTCGCCTAATATTAGTGGATTTGTTTCACCCTAAGGTTTCGTTTGTTTCTTTTCCCGAAACTATAATAGTAAATACGAAAAAGAAACAGGTTTTCTCGCCAACAACAAGAATTTCTTGAAATAAGCTATAAATCTCTGTAAAAATAAAACAGGAACTTACAATACATGATATACTTTTCATGAATTGTCAGTTCCTGTTTTATCCGTACCCGAGTACGTATATTTTTACACACGGTCACAGAACTAACACTCGCTGGGATTAAGCCAGGAAGTTACGAGGCGTATAAAGCGACGTTATCGGGAGAGTTCAGAGAGCTCAAGCAATAGTTTTTTGACGAAGAATTTGGGGTGAAAATTTTGTAATCGGGAAACGATCATTTTCGATGCCAAATGAATGTTGAGGTCGCTGTGAATACTGAAGGCAATGACTTAGTAAGAATCTTTGACGATTTGTCTGAAGACTTTTGATTAGACGGATGCGCTGGATGTTGGAGGGCTTGGAGGAACTCCACAATTCTCCGTAGGTCCCAAGTTGTCGGAGTTAATTTTTGTAAGAGATTAGTTTAGTGTTGACGGTCAATAAGGATTTCGGTTCAAGCTGCGTACGTAGTGATGATGGTATTGGGATGTGTTGGTGGGTCAGGTATGATGAGACGAAGAATGCTCCTTGTGGGATCTCGGCTTGTATCCGTCACAAATAAAAAAATAAAAAATCTACACGACATGCAAGAATGACACAATTACACAGAAGACAAACACTTTGAGCCCTGAAGATGATCTCAATAAAGATCGAAACGTTGGCACCATAAAGAAAATGTTTTTCTGAACCCTACATCACACCAGACCGCATCTCACGATTTCTAAATAAATAAAAAATGTAACGTTTATAAGAAGTTCTATAAAACCATTAAAAAGTAAGTGCTTATATGATAACAGTGAATATATTGAATTTATTGTATTGTATAGTGTAAGAATGGATCAGGTTGCAAAAAGATAAACAGAAATTCATAAAATTTGACATTTGTATCATCGTATGGTTTAATTTAACTAAATAAAACGTTCTAGCTATTTTACGAGATTGGTTCGAAATTGCGAACCGATTTGTCTTTATTGTCCTTATCTCACACGTTTATCCGTCTGGAAATCTTCCCTGTATCTTTTCCTATATGGAGTGGAGGGTGGAGTATGAAAATGGTCCTTTTGGGGATTTGGCTCAGGTGTCCGCTCGACCCTGGGATTCCTTAAAAATACACGGAATCACTTCAACGTTTGTACTATTCAATATCCGGAAGGTTGTAGAATAAAATTGCCGCCGACCCCATCTCGTCCGAGTCCACAGAAAATTGGGACAGCGTTCAAAAAACATTCTAGTATTCCTGACTCAATTTAACATGCAATGTACAAGGATGAGATAGGCTTCGTCTCGATAACATTACAAAATAAAAGACAAAACCAATTGTTGACTTAATTCTTCAATGCCTTCTTCCACAAAACATTTCTTTATGTGTGTTTGTGTACTAGATACAAAGAGAATTCAATTGACCTGAAACCATTTATTAATAATACTCACATAGAGGAAGAAAGAGGGGGTAGAAGAAAACGAGAGAAAGTGTGAGATAGAAAGAGAAAGAGAAAATAAAAGATGTGAATTGAAAGTATTAGGTAAGAAAAAAGAAGGTTAGGCACATAAAAGGATATGAGTTATAAAAAAGTAATATTGAAAAAATGAGAAAAATATTCCATGAGTGCTGTTGAAAGAAAAAAGTGAGCAAGGATGTGTTACGAATGAATGAGTGAGACTGAGAGAAAGGATGTGAAAGTTACTAAGGAAAAAACAGATTTACTTACTTGGATGGATCAACTTTTACGTACGAAACTACAAAACATACAGAAACGACCATCCACTGGACCATCCGTGGGGGGGTACCGCCATCTTGGTCCGCAATACCCTTACACATTTCCTAATTCCTAGCCAATCATCTGTATCTCTGCAACAAACAGCCATTAACCTCTCCTCCTCGCCATTCAACTTCACAATTGCCGCAATCTACTGTCCTCCAAACCCGAACGTTTCCCAAAAACAATTCTCGACCTTTTTTCAATCCCTAGGCCCTCGCTTCCTATCTGGTGGCAACTACAACGCGAAGCACCAACAGTGGGGCTGCAGAGAGACGAATCCACGAGGTCGTGTCCTCTTTAATGTCCTCTCTTCCCTTCACCTCAACTACATCTCCCCTCCTGATCCTACCTATTGGCCCTCAGCCACTAATAAACGCCCAGACCTCCTTGATTTTTTCATCACCTACCAACACACTTCGCTCCACCACCACGCGTGCATCCTGAACGACTTATTCTCTGATCATAGTCCAGTCCTCCTAACTATAGGCACCTACCCAATCTCTATTGCACCCAGAGCAACACTACTAAATGGACCAATAGACTGGAACCTATTCAATGCACACGTAGACAACAATACAAATCTTAGTATATCTTTAGAGACGAACGACGACATCGACTTCGCCATAGAACAGTTAACATCTACTATAACAAACGCCATCAATCCCTCGAAGCTGCACAACTACGAACACACCTCTACACATAAACCTACCACTTTACATACGCCAACTGATCAATAAAAAAAGACATGCTCGCCAAGAATGGCAAAGGACCCGCTACCCTTCGGACAAACAAATACTGAACAGACTAACTCACCACCTAAACATAGAATTGAGAGCATGCCGTTCCGACAAATTCAGACAGTACACACAACAACTTACGTACGAAACTACAAAACATACAGAAACGACCATCCACTGGACCATCCGTGAGGCGGTACCGCCATCTTGGTCCGCAATACCCTTACACATTTCCTAATTCCTAGCCAATCATCTGTATCTCTGCAACACACACCCATTAACTGACGACAGAAAGTAAGTCGCTCTGGGTCGCGACTCGAAAAATCCTATCTTACCATAAAGTATCCTCCCCTCTTCGCCGACAATATGGATCTTGGTCCAAATCAGACGAGGAGAAAGCCAATTATTTTTCGGATCACCTTTCCACTGTCTTCACCTCACATGGCAATATCATAGACACCGATTATGTTCGACTGATCGAAGAATTCCTAAACTCTCCTTTCCCTTTATCTCTTTCCCTTAAACCGTTCTCTCCGTCAGATATCCAGTATGCTATACGCCAGCTCAAACCTTAAAAAAGATCCTGGATTTGACTTGCTAACTCCCCAAATCCTCAAACACCATCCAAAGAAATCCGTAATATTCATCACCTATATATTTAATTCAGTCCTACGCACAACCTATTTTCCTAATCTCTGGAAACATTCTGTCATCCGTATGATTCCTAAACCCAAAAAACACACACATTGTCCTTCTTCCTACAGACCCATTAGCCTAGGAAAAATCCTAAAACGGCTTATTTTAAAACGTATCCTCTCAATCCTTAATTCTAAAAAAGTTATCCCCGACCATCAATTGGATTTCGCGGCGGTCACTCAGCAGTTCATCAGTGCCACCGGGTTGTAGATGTTATTTCTGCCTCTCTTGAGTTGAAAACGTATTGTTCGGGGGCTTTTCTTGATGAGGCCCAGGCCTTCGATCGAGTTCGGCACCCGGGCTTGCTGTTTTCGCTCAAGGACATCCTTCCCTCAACCTTATCCTTGGAAGCTACCTCACTGACCGGTACTTCCGAGTCATTGAAGGATCGGTGTCTTCCCCAAACCACTTCCTCCTTTCTGGTTTGCCACAGGGCAGTGTTCTGGCGCCCGTATTGTACCAAATGTACACGGCAGACTTCCCATCCTATCCTCAAACAACCACTCTAACCTTTGCAGCCGATACAGCGATCCTTTCAAATATTTCTGATCCAGTCATTTCCACTAGGAACCTTCAAGAACACCTCACACTACTGGAATCATGGTGTAAAAAAAAGACTCAATTCAACCAAGAAAAATCTACCCACATAACCTTCCCCCTCCGCAAAAAGATCCCTCCTCCAGTCTTCAATCAAATACCCCTCCCAATTGCGGATAAGGTGGGCTACCTAGGACTATACATTGACAAACATCTGACGTGGAATCCCCACACACGACTGAAACGACAAGAAGTTATTAAACGTTACAGAGCATTTTCACTTCTTGACAGACGCTCTAACCTACCTCTCGTAAACAAAAGCCTACGTTATATCACCCTACTGAAGCCAATATGGACTTGTGGACTGGAAGTGTGGGGTTCAGCCAAACATTCCAATATCCTACGCATCCAAAGGACCCAATCCATCATCCTCAGAAAAATACTTAATGCTCCCTTTTATGTGTCCAACGACACTACCCATAAGGACCTAGATATTCCTTTAGTCAAAAATGTAATCCACTCCCGTTACCAAAAATTTTTCACAATCCTCCCAACCACTATAAATCCTCAAATTCAAATCCTCTCATCCCGACGAATTCCTTCCAACCCTCTTCGCCGACTAAAAAGACGATGGTCGCGGGATCTTCTATCCAGTGACAATTGAATAAAGAATACTTAGGAGTACTAACAGTGGGTTCTTACACTATTAGTAGATACTAAAATGCAGGTAGTTGTAATATACAATAAAAAGCAAAAAAAAAACTTACTAGGTTGAAGAAAGCAAGATGATTATTTCGAAAAAAAACAGTAGTAGGGATAATATAATATATGAATATCAAAAATATTATACAGAAAAAGAAAGAAACAATAAGAAGATTAAATACACACAAGAATAAAATATATAAAAAGTAAAATAACAAAAAGGACAAAAATATTTCATGAGTGCAGCTGAATGATAAAAGTGAGCAAGGATTTTGTTATGAATGGATGAGTGAAAGTGAGAGAAAGGTAGTGCAAGATACTAAGGAAAAAATAGAGATTTACAAACTTTGATGAAGAAAGTAAGGGGGTGAGTTTTATTTCCATAAAAAAAGCAGTAGTAGGGGTAATATAATATATCAATATCAAAAATATTATTATGAAAAAGAAAGAAATAATAATATGATTAAATACACTCAAGGATAAAAGATATAAAAAAGTAATATAACAAAAAGGACAAAAATATTTCATGAGTGCAGCTGAATGCTAAATCTGAGCAAAGATATTGTTACGAATGAATGAGTGAAAGTGACAGAAACGTAGTGCAAGCTACTAAGGAAAAAATAGAGATTTACAAACTTTGATAAAGAAGTAAGAGGATGAGTGATATTTCGATAAAAAAACAGAAGTAGGGGTAATATAATATATAAATACCAAAAGTATTACAAAGAAAAAGAATGAAATAATAAGAAGATTAAATACAATCAAGGATGAAATATATAAAAAAAGTAATATAACAAAAAGGACAAAAATATTTCATGAGTGCAGCTGAATGATAAAATTGAGCAAGGATTTTGTTACGAATGAATGAATGAAAGTGAGGGAAAGGTAGTGCAAGATACTAAGGAAAAATAGAGATTTACAAACTTGGATGAAGAAAGTAAGTGGATGAGTGTTATTTCGATTAAAAAAACAGAAGTAGGTGGTAATATAATATATAAATATCAAAAATATTTTAAAGGTAAAGAAAGAAATAATAATAAGATTAAATACACTCAAGGATAAAAGATATAAAAAAGTAATATAACAAAAATGACAAAAACATTTCATGAGTGCAGCTGAATGATAAAATTGAACAAGGATTTTGTTACGAATGAATGAGTGAAAGGGAGAGAAAGGTAATGCAAGATACTAAGGAAAAAATATAGATTTACAAACTTTGATAAAGAAAGTAAGAGGATGAGTGTTATTTCGATAAAAAACAGAAGTAGGGGTAATATAATATGTAAATATCAAATATATTATAAAGAAAAAGAAAGATAATATAATACATAAATATCAAAAATAATACGAATAAAAAAAATATATTAAATGAGTGCTGTTGAAAGAAACAAGTAAGGCTGATATGAAAGTTAGGTAAATAGGTATGTAGACAGATAAATATAGATAAATTTTTAGGTAAGTAGATCGGTAGGGATAAATAGATAGAAAGATAGAGAGCCATGCAGTTTTTAAAAAAAAAAGTATTTTCTTCATAAAACAAAAAAGAAAAAAAATACTTAGAGAATGAATGATAAAACATTTAGTAGGTATAAATGATGAGACAGATAAAAGAAAATGTTTCGAACAAATTTAGGAATGTTTTGTGGAGGAAATTTACTTAAATGGTCGAGTGGGTAGGAAATTGACTTAATTTAATTTAATTTTTTTGTTCGAATGAGAGAAATTGTGTTTAACAAAAAAAATAGGTATGTCCAAACTTGAGAAGAAATATGGCGTTGAGGAAACATTTGTACATTAAATAACAATATTTTCTTTAAAGTGGAATAATTATCTCAAGGATAAATTGAGAGTAAGATAAGATTAAAACGTGATGGTGTTGGAAAAGAAGAAGGGTATAAATAAAAAAATGTGACAGTGTAAGGCTGAAGGATTGATACCAGTGAGAATAATGGAATTATCGCTGTTTCAACGATACCGGTTTTTCTTCTAGTTAACAATTTTATAATTTTCCTTTCCCTCAAATCGGCACATTGCAGATCAAAGTCTGGAAAGCCAAGTCCAGCAGAAACAGAACACAATAAAATACATTTGCCAAGCACGTTTGTAGGATGAATAAAATTCCAAACGTGAGCCCTTCCGTGCATTGAAGGCCAACGCGATCATAGCGGCAAAAGAGAGGGTTGACACGGCCGATATTTATGGTATAATTTGTCGGCAGGTGGAATTCTCTCAGGTGCCTCCCTCTAAGAACTCCAATATCTGCCGACTACACCATTAATCCTCATATTCCCTCACGAACGTTAAGTCCAACCTTCAACTCAATGATCTATCAAACAACCCCCGCCTCCTCATTCATCATCCCAAACTTAACCCTCTCCACCGATGAAATCTTTCACACCGACAAATTGCTTTGTAAATCACAAAACAAAACACGTTCTTTGTTCTGGTCTAAAGTTACAAGATAATAAACTCTGACCTGGAAAATCAAAGTCAACTTTTCTCATAATGATTACGTGCCTACTTCATAATTTTATGAAAAATGGAAAAAACACAAATAACACATAAACTAATCAAAAATGTCTCAAAATTGTTTGAATTTGTTAAAATTAATTGTTTTTCAATTAAATTAATTTTTTAATTTCCGGACAAATTGTGTAATAACGTGTAAATAGTATTTAGTTACCGTTAATTAATAATTAATTGGAGATCGTGCGATGCGGTCTGGTGAGATGTAGGTTTTGTAATGACATTGAAGTGGGTGGAGCTAGGTAGGTTGACTCTGAGCACTAGGCGTGGTCAAAATTTCATGTAGCGTTGATTAAACATATTTACAATTTATTTAAATCACTCTTTTGCTCTCATTGTTCACATAGCATTTTGTTTTATATTATTTTTTTGGGCTTACTTACAAATGAGATTAAAATTAATTTTTTTTTATTGGCCTTATGATCTTTGCATATTAGCCATGACGAATTCTTATATATGTTGTTCAAATTGGGGGTTATCGGGAAAAAAGGGCCAGAGGCGACGGTGGGAATCGAACACACGACCGCGGCGTGAGAGTCTCTCATGCTAACCACTCGGCTACCGCGTTAGTTATCAACGTTTTTCTGATTATGTAACCGTTGCAATACCAAGGAAGTTCTGGGACAAATCATAACACATTATCTTTTTATATTCCTACGTTATATTGAAAAATTCACCATCCCGTATATGTATATATAGTATGTAATTGAATAGATATGAACTGATTTCTCTGGTATTCGCTTATTTTTATATCTCATAATCACAAGTACTTTCTTTTGAAGAAGTTACAAGTCGACTTTATTACATCAGACGTCAAAATATGAACAGGATCGTTGGGATCGAAGAAGATCTGAAGGGCGGGTTTTACCAGTTGAGGCACATCACTGTGGGATTTTACAGGGCTGTAAAACATCAGGATACTGTTGGGAAGGTAAAGATATAATTCGGATTTCTTGCAATTCGGGCGTAAAATTACTCGTAAAACGAAAATAAGTGAACTGGAGTAGGCTGGCGAATAAACTGGTAAGCAAATAGTTTTATCACCCCGGATTTACCGGTGGGGTTCTATTGGAAATACAATAAAAGCAAACCTTGTTGGAATTGGATATGCGACACTGAAACAATAGCAAAGTCGATGGTGGTTTGGTAATAAATAAGATAAATTTTCTAGTTAGGTCAAAAACATTTTAAAAAGTTTTATATTATTAGATAGAATTTGATTGCTAAGTAAGTATTATACCTTTAACTAATCCGACAGTAAACAACTAATTAGTAAATTTTAATTTTAATTAATTTTAAAACATCCCGGTCAACTTGTCTTCAATGGTTTTATTTGTCCGATTCGTTTCGACGTCTGTCATTCTGCCTAAAATCCCAACAAAGCAATGTGTTCAATTTTGGAGACAGGTTTGAAAAATTAGTTATTTTAATACTTATTTATTAAATAGAGTTAAATATTTCAAGTTTATATATTTATTGTGAGATTTTTGTAGAGGTCTTTGGCTGGCTAACTTGTTAAATTTTTATCATGTTTGATTGAGACTGCTAACCACTAATAATTATTTTTAGTCCTATTATAGCAGGTGTCGTGCGAATCTATTAAAAAATTGAAAAAATAACACAGACCAACCATAACAAACCACAAAGTAGAGTATATTTTTATTATTTTAGATTGCTTCGTCGTTAGACGTCTAGGTAAAGTGCTAAAAAATATTTAGAAGGATTAGAATCGATACGAAACAAATCAAATATGTATAGGGAAATTTTTGTAGAGGTCTTTGTCTAGTAGACTTCCTAAATTTTTGTCATGCTTCATTGAGACTGCTAGCAACTGAGTAGTTTTTAGTTGAGTAGTTTAGCAAATTTCTTTTTGTCCTAGGATACCTGGTGTCGTGTGACTCTTATAAAAAATTGAAAAATAACACAGACCAACTATAACAAACCACAAATTAGAGAATTTTTTTCTATTTTAGATTGCTTCGTCGTTAGAATCTAGCTAAAGTGCTAGAGAATATTTAAGACGATTCGCATCGACACCAAACAAAACAAACATTTATTGCGAGATTTTTGCAGAGGTCTTTGTCTGGTAAACTTCCTTTTTTGTCATGTTTCATTGAGACTGCTGACCACTGATAATTTTTTTATTCCTATGATACCTGGTGTCGTGTGAATCTTATGAAAAATTGAAAAATAACACAGACAACTATATTTTTTGTTTTAGAATGCTTCATCGTTAGAGATCTAGCAAAAGTGCTAGAGAATATTTCGGAAGATTCGAAACGCAGAATCTGAAAAAGAAACGACTTTGCTGTTTTGTTATCAATGCTCGTTTCGATGTCTTGCACTAAAAGCATTGATTTTTCGAAATAAAACTTACAGTTAGAAAAATTTCTCTACTTTCAAATACCATTTTGATATCGTTGAGTATTGATAAAACAATGTTTTTGGCTGCAAAACTCGATCTGCTTTTTTATTTTTTTTATTTTGCCTATTCATGCTATAATTCTTGCAAATTTGCCTCCCATTGTAAGAAAACAAACAGAATAATGGTGTAAAAATAAAAATTATGAATAAAAACCACCTAATAAATGAATAAAGGACTAATTACCATTTATACAAAGTTATTACCCTAAAGTTTGAATTTTTTTAGAGGTTTTAGGCAATCGGTTGATTTTATCATCAGTTTCTTGAAAAAAGCTATCATCACGTAGTTTGGTGTACTACAATAATAATTCTGGGCTTATATTATAATTTGTAATAAAAATACAGGTTTAACGTTCATTTCCAATAATAAAATAAATTGTGTTTGCCGGATAGAACATTTAAATTATATAATATTCAATTACCAGCTGAAATTTTCAATTTCACCGTTAGTTAACATTAAGTTGGTCTTAACCAAATTTTTATAAATAACAAAATATTTTCTATTTCATAAGGTTTTTCACTGATTAGTGCCGGGAATAAATAATATTTATAAACGCATAAATTTATGGTTATTTTTTCTTTGACACCATATCAACCCCCTCTGTCACATAAATTGCATCTTATCCCGCTAGTAGAAAAAAGAAAATCAGCTGAAAGGAGAGTTTCTATATAAGAAAACGTCTTCCCAGGGGCAACACTACGTAAACTAGCGAAATCCCTTCCCATAAGAATGGAAAAATCATACCCGGTGGAGACCAGACGCATAGATCTATAGGCGGAGAAGGCTACATAGTGCAGATAAGAGGACAACCTTTAAGTCCGGAACTGTCTGTAAAAAGACAGGCGTTTTATCTGACTCCCGGATCCGACCGTGCCGTCGCTTTCTGTGAAGAGACACCGGCATCGGACCAAAGCGAAATGTCAAACGCTTCCGGAGTGAAAATTGGCAATTTTTGGCCCATTTGGTTCAAGGGTTGACCCTTTATGTCAGTGGGGCTATTAATGTTTAGCATTTCTAAAGGGCGTTTCTCCATTCAGGGTCGGAACCCAAATGTCACACCTTTCCGAGAGTGGACTGATGTGTTTAATAAATTTCTCTCCCTTTGACAGAACCGCTTATATTAACGACACACTAATTAGATTTCAAATACCACATTTTAGATTCCTTGGGAAATACATTCTTCAAAACTCTTGAGACTCTAGTTAATAATAATCGATCATTTATTATATAAAAGTATAATATTCAAGCTATAAACAATAAAACAACAAACTATATTGGGTAAAATATAATGTAATTATTTTCTTTTGGCTAAGTCTTCCCAAGTTTTCGTTTTAACGAAAACATAACAAGACTTTAAAAATGAGAAAAACTTGTTAAGGGATTTCCGTTGAGCCTTGACATCGAGCTATCCGCACTACACACCTAATCCATATTGTTATTTGGCAACCCGGAATGTTACGTGCGGACGAAATTTGAAGAAAGTTCAAGTCATGCGAGACAAATTTCCCAGGCTGTCTGCTAAACCGCCCTCATCATAATTCCTGAGCTTCAACAAATGAACAACTTCGAGCCATTCCATGCCACTTTCGCCTTTCCGACAAACTTGCTCGTTGTTCGCTAACGAGATAGCACACTATGTAAGAACCGTTGAATACGTTTGAATCCTTCAGGAGAACAAAAAAATCGATATATGTATATATACATATATTTAGTAGATGGAATGAAGCAAAGAGAAAGCGTGGATGAGAGAGTGAAATACAAAAAAAGAAAGCATGATAGATAAAGAAAGACGTAGAAATAGGCAAATTAATCACAGATGCAAAGCGAAGATTCAGTTTGGCAATCGAGTCCGACCTACAGAGAACATAAAATGAAACAAAAAGCGAGGGATAAAAACAGAAAAAAATTAAAGAGAGAAGGAGATAAATGAGGGAGTTTAAGGGGAAAGAAAAGATAGAGAAAAATAATAAAAGTGAGAAAAAGTGATACGTAAGACAGAAAAGTACAAATATAAATACAATTGTTGATCGGATAAAAAAGAGCAAATACATGTACAAGAGAGCAAAAGAAAAAGAGAAAAACAATCAGAAACAGAAAAGTAATGAGAACCATACTGCAAAGACATAGAAAACCGTGAGTGAGGGAGAGAGAAGAAAAAGAGAGAGGAAGAGAGAGAGAGAGAGTGAGTGAGTGAGTGATAGAGAGAGAGAGAAAAAAACAGAGAGATCAAAAGAGTCAGTCAGCAAAAGAAACAGCCTAACAGAAGATTATAGAAAGTAGAAGAAGAAGAAAAATAACTTTATTCTGAGACTGGTGTCCCCTAAGAATAATTTACACAAAATAAATAAAGAAAGTTCCTTCTATGAAGCTAAAAGTAAAAAAAAGATACAAATCTTGACACAATTTATACCAATAAGGCAGGACAGAAGAAAAAATTACGAGAATATTAAACAAAAATAACAAAAGTTAACGTGAGGTCTCTGCTTGGAGTGAGAGGAGGTGATTATACAGGTTGGAAAGTACATAGATAGATAGACAAGAAAGGCGAGACAGAGAGAGAGAGAAAGAGAGAGAGTGAGAGAGAGAAAACAAAACAGAAAAATCAAAACAGTCAGTCAGCAAAAGAAACAGCCTAACAGATGATTATAAAAAGTAGATAGATAGATAAATAAGAAAGGAGAGAGAGAGAGAGAGAGAGAGAGAGAGAGAGAGAGAGAGAGAGACGGACAGACAAAGAAAGNGAGAGAGAGAGAGAGAGACAGAAAGAAGACAGCCTAACAAAACGAGGGAGTGAATGAAAGGTAGAAAGAGAAAGTGGGAAAGGGAGAGAGAGAGAGAGAGAGAGAGAGAGAGAGAGAGAGAGAGAGAGAGAGAGAGAGAGAGAGAGAGAGAGAGAGAGACAGACAGACAGACAGACAGTAAGATAGACAGACAGACAGAAAGAGAAAAATAAAAGGGAGAAATGACAACTGAGAAATAAATCTAATAATTGTCGATAATAAAAAAATTACTTCACTGAATTAGTTGGTAATTTTGTTATTATTTTTTCGTTCCTGCCTTATATTATGGAAACCTTTGATTGTTTTGTTTTCATGCAAATTGAAAAAGATTTGTCGTTTTTATGTTTAATCCAAGAAAGTTAAGAAAGAATGAAGTCGATCAATTATTCTACATTAATAAAAGATTTTGTTTGTATTATACAAATAAATAATTGACAAATATTTCATGCCCTGGTTTTGTACTAATTAAATTTAAGTGTATGATAGAAATATAAATTATTAATTATTAATTGACCTTTCTGGCAATAATTATCAGCATATTGATACGCTGAAGTGTTTATATTGATAATGAAACAATAATGCTACATGTCAATATAAATGCAATTAGTCTGCACACTGATTATCAATAATCACTTCACTTTTAAATTTAGTAACTAGAAAAAGTTTAAAATGATGTTTTCATTTATTTTTCATGTTTGCCCTCTGCATAAATCAACCATTTGGATTTCCTTCAGGAGATCAAGTGGTTAAGAAAATATGAATATTTTAAACGAAAACGTATAGTGGGTTGGCAAATGAGGATGAAGTAGATCAAAGGACACCCGCCGGCTATTAAACGATTGGTATTAGTTTCTGATGAGAGTTAACCGTTGACGAATGTGTAAATACAATGCTTACCAATTCAGGGCTTCCGAGTTAGCAAACAAACTGTACAAGACGTTTTATTGAAATTTAAGCCCTAATCAATGTTTTCCTAAGAGCCCGGCAACGGGGAAATTATTATAGCCTATGAATATTCGACGGAATCAAACAAAAGAAGGCTAGTTTGAAGTTTATTAGAAATTCAGATAAGAGTTGAGTTCTTGCGGATGTTTATAAATTCCAAACCATTCCGCTGGGATCAACATCAAACAACAAACTGAAAGCCCTTTCCGTCCAGCCACAAAAGCTTTATTATCACAAGCCTACGTGATTTGCTTGACCTAACAACATAATGGAAATTAAATTGATTCCGTTATTTTAAATTATTCTACAAAAGAGACCTAAGTTCTTTTTTTCGATTAAATTTTTAAAATAATTTACTTTTGATCCTCACAAGATGCTCATATTACCAATTCAAAACATTTTTTATGTTAGCTTTTATTGAGCTACGTTTAATTCTGAATATAGCAAACTTTTAATTTATGTGTGGTGATTAGTGACCGTTAATCGATAATTATTCAGAAATCTTGAGATGCGGTGTGGTGTGATGTATGTTACAAAAAAACCTTTTCTTTATCGTGCCAACGTTTCGATCTTTATTGAGATCATCTTCAGGGCCTGGATTTACAAAGATTGTTTAAATTTAACAAATACATGTAGGATGTGGAAAAAAGTGAATTTATACAATGACTTGACGACTTTTTGCCACATCCTACATGTATTTGTTAAATTTAAACAATGTTTGTAAATCCCAGGCTCTGAAGATAATCTCAATAAAGATCGAAACGTTGGCACGATAAAGAAAAGGTTTTTCTGAAACCTACATTACACCAGACCGCATCTCACGATTTCTGAATAATTAATTTTAATTTATCTGGATTGAAGCAGCGAGAATAGGCGGACCAGAATAAAAATATTACTGAAAATGAAAGTTTAGGGGATTAAATTTTACACAAACAAATTGACTTAAGTGTACAGGTGAATATAGATGTTTATAATTTATCCGGGGTTACACAGCGAAATTAGGTGGCTAGAATAAAAACACAAAGGGAAAAAATGTTTTGTAGGTTAAAATGTCCACAAATTTAAAATTCAGCAGCGTTTAATGCTCAACACAGCTAAGCTTACATTTTTGTGGTTTCAAAAAAGCAAGATCAGGCTAATGAGGGCGAATAAAAATCCTTTTTTTCATGTTTAGGTGGTTAAACTACACATAAACTGAAAAATTTAGCTGCGTTATTCATGATTATTTTTCACATGAGATGACATTTTCCGCATACCTAATTCACAAAAGATGTCAAAACTTTAGCGAATGAAATAAAATCCGAAATATGCATCGTTTTTATTGTATCGAAGGAAAAAATATTCCCAGTCAGGTTCTTGTTTTATTTTCTAAGCAAGCTGTAACCAAAGCATTGTTCCCTTTGCTGCACATAAAGCTCAGCGCGCCAACCCTGAAAGCTTAAAGTGATTTATTATTACGAAAGTTGATTAATTACTTTTTAATCTTTCTTATTCCCAAAGTGTTATGAGAGATGGTGTAAGAAAGTTTTAAAGACGAGTTAATCAAGAGCCGTAGGAAAAACATAATTTCTCAATAGAAAAAGATGCAAGTTTTTTTTTTTACTTCATTTATTTGTATCTAACTGTACATGTATTATATACACCCAGCAGATTGGTTAATTTATGTTTGTCGCATTACGGTCGTTGTAGAGAAAGCTAGCCAAGCAGCTTAATGAAAATCTGAAAATTCTTCAATTATAATTAAACTTATTTGCTGTAACCGTTAAATATTTTCCCTTTGAATAATATGAATACATTATTCAGAAATCGTGAGATGTGGTCTGGTGTGATGTAGGTTTCAGAAAAACATTTTCTTTATCGCGCCAACGTTTCTATCTTTATTGAGAACATCTCCAGGGCTCAGTGTTTGTTTTCTGCGTAAGTGTGCCATTCTTGCGTGTCGTGTTGAGAGTGCCCTCAACCTACATCACACCAGACCGCATCTCACGATTTCTGAATAATTATCGATTAACGGTCACTTACCACACATTATAAATACATTTTCTCTTTGCTGAAGAGCATCGTGATATATTCCGAAAAGACCTGTCTGACTTTTTTAAAAAACATTTTTTATCCGTATTACAATTTTTGTTATTCGATTTAAGGTTTTCAAAGGGGCATGAGTTTTTATAACATTATAAATATTCCTCTAATAAATCCGTACTTATGTTTCTGTTAACGCTCCTTAAAACCGGCAACCAAATAAAATCGAAGGGATATAAGCCATTAAGTGTTTTTTTTTTCAAAATAAGAAACTATTTTATTTACTGTAAACGGATATTTTGCATTTAAACATGTGTACCTTCCCTTTATTACTTAGTTGTACGCAATTTCATGCTTTTGTAAAATTTTTTAACAAATATGCCAAATGGATCATTTCATTTTTTAAAGCTAATTTTTGCAACCAAGTTTGAATTTAAATTATTTTCTTTGGTTATATTCCACGTTGTTTTATAATTATATTTAAAGAAATACACAAAAATGCACATTAAAAATTAACTGCTTAGAACAACAGTTATAGGTTGAAATGTTATAACTGGTGCCGAAGTCACGATTGCCCAAGTGGTTAGAACTGCAGCGTATTGAGCCGAAGGTCGTGGGTTCGAATCCCGCTCGTGACACTGACTTTTTTATCTACACCAATACCTTACATAAAGATTAATTAATTGAAAAAAAGTTATTCGATCAATCGGGCCACGAACACTAATGGATCTAAATATTATTGCTCAATCTGTAGTAAAAAAACTCGTTGAAAAATAAACAAGATAATTCCCTGTTTTACGTGGTCCTCTTGAGCAATTAATAACATTTAATTAATTAAGGTTTTTAAGTTGAAATAAAAAAAGTCAGTGTCACGAGCGGGATTCGAACCCAGCGGCGTATCAAGCCAAAGGTCGTGGGTTCGAATCCCGCTGGTGACACTGACTTTTTTATCTCAACTTAAAAACCTTAATTAATTGAATCAAGATAATATCGAAATCAGCAGCTAAACCACGACTTATTGCAGCTAGATGTATGGATATTTAATTACAAAGAAGGTATAGTATGTATTGTCATGCGCGTGGTTTAATGGAAACACCATGTTCACTGGAACTTCGTTCATAATTTCCTCGAATATGTAGGAAAAATTTTGGCATTTTGAATCAATCTTTTTTTTAAAGATCGAAACATCCATCAGTGGTTTTTATATCAAAAGGTTATACATTTTTTGAAACCGTGCGAACAATAATCAAAAGTTGAATCGTGAGAATCCCTCAGACTTTTTAACCATGAGGAACGTCTTTCTTGCTCTGTAACATATACTACCGATTTGTAAACTTTGTATATATATATATATATATATATATAAAAGAATAAAAACATATAGTAGTACTGAATCGTGAGAACACGCTTTGAACACATACATGTTATATTGTTATGAAATGGTCCCCGTTCAGCTCCCATAACACCACCTAATAACTCAGTTAGGTAGTTTTTGAGCCATTAGTTAGACTCGTGATTAAAATAAATGAAGTTCTATTACTTCACGGTTAATTAAAAGTTAGTTAAACGATATTGTTAAACTTGCAGGATGATGGCCTCTTTAGATCCTTGGAGCGGCATTTGATGTTTTGTTCATATTAGGCTCAATTAAAATTCCATAGGCCGCGGGGAATCGAACACAACACGGCCGGAGTTGGAAATGTGAGTCGGACCCAGACCACTCTAGACAGTCCCATTAACCATACCAACCTGGCTGTTTTTCGGCTTTTTTTATACTCCGGAAAGTGCCACCCGAACAATTATGTTTGCACGTTTAAGACCTGTTTTGATCATTTCCACGGTTGAAAATTTTTTCTCCAGGGAACAATTTCTGCTAAGGTTCTAGTCGCACTTGTTTCAATATGTTCTTTGGCGATTGGATCAGCCTTCTCGGTTTAATTTTTTTTCTCAATAGGTAGACTAAGTAATTATTTATTTGTTGTATGATGTGAGGGACAGGTCACCGCTATCAAAGTTGTAGTAATACTACCGAGATGCTGCGACATCTCCAATATGAATGTATTTATTAGCGTGAATGTTTGTTTAAATGGATGTGTATGTCGAGGAATATCGAGTACTCCACAAGCCCGTCAAAAAGAAATTAGTCTAATGGATGAATGAAATTCTGCACATACAGACAGAAATAACATTTACTTTCTTGTCGAGCTTTCGCCTGAAGATATCGCCTTCATCAGGACTATTTATTAACATAAGTGAATTTTCAAATATACAATTTTCAAGATTTTCTTAATTACTAACTGGAAAAAATCATTTTACTTTCGAATGGGTGGATAACGGAGAGCCGGTAGAACCCACCTTCGAATACAAAGGTAATAAATATTCCAAAACGCTCAATATTCAACCTATAAAATTCCCTAACATTTTGGTATCAAATATCACAATTATACAATTTAAAGGAAATCATAAGGCGATGGATGAAGGCGATATATTATGCCGAAAGTTCTACAAAAAAATAAATATTCAGAAATCGTGAGATGCGGTCTGGTGTGATGTAGGTTTCAGAAAAACATTTTCTTTATCGTACCGACATGCACTCTCTACACGACACGCAAGAATGGCAGAATTACACAGAAGACAAACACTTTGTTCCCTGAAGATGATCTCAATAAAGATTGAAACGTTGGCACGATAAAGAAAATGTTTTTCTGAAACCTACATCACACCAGACCGCATCTCACGATTTCTGAATAATTATCGATTAACCTTCACTAATCACCACAAACAAAAAATGTTGTTTCTGTCTTCCTGGCATCATCCGGAATCTACTTGTTTCAATATTTAATGTAAAAATATCATAAGATATAAATAGTAATTTACTAGTAATTAATAATATTTATTAATAATTAATATTACATGATAATAAGTATATATATAAGTGGGTAGTTTATGGACCGACAAACACTGAGGTCATCGCCGGCCCTCTGCGTGTTTTTCTTCTTTTTCTTTTCTTTCGCGCATATTTTGTTTTAAACTGAAGCCATTTGAGCGCCTCGATCTGGTAACTGACTATCTGATTTCAAATATATACTACATTGATATCCTAGAATGTTAGACCCTCGTTTGTACCTCAGCTTGTCAAATACAGAATAGAAACAAAACATACAATACATATATGTACATCACCACAAACATAGATGTCTGGTCACATTCACTCCCCCAGAGTACTCAATATTCCTCGGGACAGGGTTGTACGCAAAACCTTCCTTTCACCCTAATAAATTATTTTACTCTCCAGACGTCATACACTCCCCCAGAGCACTCGATATTCCTCGGGGCGGGGTTATAAGTAACTCCTTCCTTTCACGCTAATAAATTACTTTTACTCTCCAGACGTCATACACTCCCCCAGAGTACTCGATATTCCTCGGGGCGGGGTTATAAGCAACCCCTTCCTTTCACGCTAATAAATTACTTTTACTCTCCAGACGTCATATACTCACCCCAGAGTACTTGATATTCCTCGGGGCGGGGTTGATAATAAGTAATAACTTATAATGAAAAGAAATATTTATCAAACAAAATTAATTACATTATATATCTTTCAATAAATTGATTATTAATAAACTAATAAATATAATATTTAATTCTTATTAAATTTGAATCGTGTTCTATCTTTACTTCTTATCATAATGCTTGTAATTTTTGTTGTTTTGTTGTCGAACTAGGTCACACAAAAGTAACACGATTTTGATATGCTTTAAAACGGTGAAATCAACTAAAGAATTTGAAGAAAATTGAAACCTACACTAAAACAAAAACGCCGGAAAAATATTTCTTGTACGAAAACTAGTATCTTTGTCTGACACCTTTAAAGACTAGAAGGTTGAGTGCTCTGTTGATAAATAAAATCTACTAAAAGAGCCATTGGGCTTCTTTTAGTGACTTAATACTCTCCCGGTTTTATTAGACAACACTTCTTTTAGAATTGCGGAGAGTAGAACTTTTCTTTTTAATAATTCCAACAGAGCTAGTACTGTGGATATGACAGAAATATACAATGTTTTCAAGGAGGAAAAAAGTATGTACATCTTCAAAAATTAAAGTTAGGTTTATTAACGTGGTAGGATTGTTGAAAGAAAAACAATCTTTTGTATGTTCGGTGGAGAAAATATAACAAATATCAATAATGCTTGGTACTAAATATAGGGACTTATTTATAAAGTTAGATTTTACGAAATTCGCATACGATATTTAATATTATTTTTAAAAAATTTAAATAATATTATCATTAAGTAATAATTTTTCTTCATATATTAGTTGAGGGAGTGATAGATAATGAGCGAAAGAGAAATTAATAAAGAGAGTGATAACAAAAATAAAAGGGTGAAAAGTATGAAGTGAAACAGTGATAAAAAGGCACATGGGCCAGAAATGAATACTAGATGTAAAACACTCCATTCAACAAAGGGTTTAAAGAGAAAAAAGAAAAAATAAGAAAAATACATTTAGGTGCGTACGTAAATAGTGAAAGGTTTGACTAAAATAAGTTTGACTTTTAAAAATAGAATTTGGAAAAATCGAATACGAAGATGAAAAAACTGAGTGAGATTGAGATATGATATTACTGACAATGAGAAAGAAAGTGAACTGGAAAAATCATAGAGCTTAAAGAAGAACCCACAGGAAAATTAAAGAAATAAAATCTACAAAAATCTAAAAAGTAATTAAATAACTATACAAGACTGTGGGGTATTTAGTGCACTCTCAATACGACACACCGGAATGGCACATTTACACAGAAAACAAACTCTTTGAGCACTGAAGATGATCTCAATACGGATCGAAACGTTTGCATTATTAAAAAAATGTTTTTCTAAACCAGCGTCACACTAGACCACATCTCACGATCTCCAAATAAACAGTATATAAGACTATGAAATTTTAAAATTATTGCGTTCATTTAAATAACATTCAGAAAAAAATGAAATATAGATCAGGAACAATATGATAATGAATGAAGTATCTAGTTCTAACACGGTTCTAAACTAAGCGAATGTCTTATCCTGGCAGAATTTCGTTTAATTTATCACAACCGACGTTTTTGTCACATGATTAGTATTATTAGTTATTCAGAAATGGTGAGATGCGGTCTGGTGATTCGCGATTTCTGAATAATTATCGATTAACGGTCACTAATCACCACACACTTGATTAATGTTAAGCCATTTCAACTGGAAATGGGGATTATTTTTATTCATATGCCATTTATGTTTTAAAATATAGAATGTTATTTATTGGTCGATGGATTTAATTTTAATTAATGTTTCAATTTATTAAAAAATAATATTTTCTTAATTTTATCTTGATTCTTATATGCTTCTATATTTGGTATTTATTTGAATATATAAACTCGTCAAACGGACTAGCAGATTGTTATTCCTAACATTAACAACTTTTTCATCTCCACCAAGATCTTAAATAAAAAGTACAATTAACTGAAATAATTAATATAGTCAATTAGACTATTAAACATAAATAGGTTATTATTAACGTTGATCTCCTTTTTTTTGTACTGTGATTCTCTATAGTTAAATAAATCATTGGTTAGACGGAAAAATATAAATAGAAACCATAGTGTATAAAAGAGGAGAGAAATGGAGAAATGGTTGTTGGGAAGGGCGTGAAGGGGGGGAGAAAGAGAAAGAGAGGGGGGTGAGAAAGAGAGATAGAATGAGAGAATGAGAAAGAGAGAGAGAGTGAGAAAGAGTGAGAGTGAGAAAGAGAAAGAGTGTGAGAAAGAGAGAAAAAAGTAAGAGTGTGAGAAAGAGAGAGAGTGATAAATAGAGAGAGATAGAAAGAGAGAGTGAGAGAGAAAGAAAGAGAGTGAGCGAGAGAAAGAGAGAGAGTGAGAAAGAGAGAGAAAAAGGGATAAAGTGAGCAAGAGAGAAAGAGATCGTGAGAAGAGAGGGAGAATGAGAGAGAGAGTGAGATAGAGAGAGAGTGAGATAGAGAAAGAGAGAATGAGAAATAGAGCGAGAAAGAGAGAGATAGAGAGTGAGAAAGAGAGAGAGAGAGAGTGAGAAAGAGAGAGAGAATGAAAGAGTGAGAAAGAAAGAGAGTGTGTGAGAAGGAGTGAGAGAGTGAGAAAGAAAAAGAGTGTGAGAAAGAGAGAGAGTGTGTAAGAAGGAGTGAGAGAGTGAGAAAGAAAAAGAGTGTGAGAAAGAGAGAGAAAAAGTGAGAGAGTGAGAAGGGTAGAGACTGAGAAAGAGAGTAAGAGATAGTGAGAAAGAGAGAGAGATTGAGAGAGCGTAAGAAAGAGACAGAGAGATAGTCAGAAAGAGAGAGTGTGATAAATAGAGGGAGAGAGAGAGAAAGAGAGAGTGAGAGAGAAAGAAAGAGAGTGAGCGAGAGAAAGAGAGAGAGTGAGAAAGAGAGAGAAAAAGGGAGAAAGTGAGCAAGAGAGAAAGTGATCGTGAGAAGAGAGAGAGAATGAGTGAGAAATAGAGCGAGAAAGAGAGAGAGAGAGAGAGAGTGAGAGAGTGAGAGAGAGAGAGAGAGAATGCGTTAGTGAAAATATTAATAAAAAATGTAAAGGGATGGTAGGTTAACCTGAATGAAAATGGATGATGAAAATTGGGCCAAGTAGAACGTTGAAATTAAATAAAATGAATATATTTATATTTAAAGACAGATGTATAGATATACAAGACTAGAAACAGATCGTTAAATGGGTTAAGAGAGGAATAGAAATGGTAAGATTACTAATAATTTAGGAAAAAAGAGAAAACAATGGAACGAAGAAAAAATACTTGTTGAATTTTAAATAAGTAAAAAAAGCTTTACGTCAAATTATTTCGATTTTAAAAAATAATTAGCAATTATATTCATCTGAATAATTGAACGAGTAATAAAATCGCATACTAAAATATTTTTTGCAAAAGCGTTTAAAATTTGAGGACACAAAATTTCATTGGCTTATTGAAGTTTAAGCATATTTAACGTAAATGCACTATTGAAATTTCAAATTGTAGCAATTAGCTAGCAATTGGAGTAGGCAGTTTATAAAAAATTTCGTAAAAATCTAACTAACTTTAATAAATTATGTTTTTCCTTAGATAAAACACATTAGAAGGCCGACGAAAACAAAAATATGAATAGTTATTGCAAAACAATGTAGAAACACAAAAACATTGTGCAATTACGGTAAAATTTAGTTCACTGATATTTTTTTCAGTTTCCCTTTTGGTTAAAAAGTTAGAGCAGAATGCTTTATTGATTTTATGATAGGTTTTGCGGGCCAAGTAATATAATTTCTTATTTGTAAGAAGGGAAATATGGTCGTAAGTTATCATTTAGAGAAATATATTTGTGTCAGGACGGCATAGAACCTCACCAGGGACCAAAGAGAAACTAGAAGTTTTAAACAAAAACAGTTCAAGGATTAAAATAAGACACTATGGCATTTACCAGAAATGTTTGCTGTGTAATATTTCCGAAAAGGCAAAACTTTGATACGTTCGAAGTTTATATAACCACAATTGTTATATGACACGAATTGACCATGGCGTGTTTTTGTTTATATTTTATTTACATTGGAAGAACCTTTCTCGTTGAAGATTAGAGTTGAAGGATGAAACTGGATTTCGTTAAAGCTTGCGGGAGAGAGTTTAATAAGCTGGCTAAAAGATAAACAAGAACAGTTTATTACATTATGACTCAATTTTAACAATTTATTATACATAAAGCCAAGAAGACAATCTTCAATAATTTCATATTAGATTTTTACTAAAAAATATAACTTCAATAATATTGCTGTTTTTAAGGATTTGTTACATAAATGTAAAAAATAAAAACTAAATTGGCCCTCTTATTAAGCGTTACTAGCAAACCTATCGGCTTATAAAAAAGAGAAACATATTGCAAATCTTGCAGGACCTTTTTCGAGAAACAACGCTTCAAGGATGGAGTAACAAATGCTGAATTAGATTTCAACATTTTCTCATACGTATAAGGGCTGCTTTCATCCGAGCTTTTGTCAAGTCTAGCCACTTGCACAATACCATTTTATTGCTTTCACATCGACTTCAGGCCATCACACTGGATAAAAATATTTCAATGTTACCAAAGAAATAGTATTTCATACTATTAAAATAATAAAAAAGAGGATTAGGTTCATGAAAGGAATAACGATTTAAAAGAGCTAATCTAATGATTTTTTTGACAGTTCAATTTGTAAATGTAAGCTGATTTTCAAAGAGGTGTGAAATCACGAAAAAGCGGAGATAGCTAATCCGTACTTACTGAAAGTTAAACCTTTAGGGATTGATTTACTTGTTCCAGTTGACAACTAATATAATTAACTGTTTATTTGATTATATTCTTTCATTACATTTTATTATGCATTAGAGGTTGTAAACGTATAGATATGCACATTTAATTAAAAACATTAATAAATAGTTTTTCAGCTCACTGTTCATAATTAATCTCTGTTCATTTTAGATTTAGCAACAATGTGAGCAAGGTGGAATAAGTTACATAGATCAAATAGAAAAAATAATAAAGAATAAAAGAAGAATCGAGTTAATAGTTAGTTATTTAGAAATCGTGAGATTTGTTGATGGTGTGATGTATGTTTCAGAAAAACATTTTCTTTATCGTGCCAACGTTTCGATCTTTATTGAGACCATCTTCAGGTCCTGGGATTTACAAATATTGTTTAAATTTTACAAATGCATTTAAGGTATGAAAAAAATGAATTTAAACAATGCTAGACAGTTTTAGATTAAAAAAATATATACAATGCTAGCTAACTTTAGATAAAAAAAAAAATTTATATAATGCTAGCAAATGTTAGATTAAAGAAAAGAGAAAAAAGAATTTATACGATGCTAGAAAATTTTAGATTAAAAAAGTGAAAAAAAGAATTTATACAATGCTTAGAAAATTTTAGATTTAAAAAATGTATACAATGCTAACAAATTTTAGATTAAAAAAATCATACAATGCTAAAAAATTTTACATTACAAAAGTTTGTACATTGCTAGCAAATTTTAGATGAAAAAAATAAAAAAAAGAATTTATACAATGATAGAAAATTTTAGATTTAAAAAAATCATAGAATGCTAACAAATTTTACATTAAAAAATTCATACAGTGCTAGCAAATTTTAGATTAAAAAAAGAAAACATTATGCAATGCTAAAAATTTTAGATTTAAAAAAAATTATAAAATGCTAGAAAATTTTAGATTAAAAAAATCATACAATGCTAGCAAATTTTACATTAAAAAAATGTATACATTGCTAGCAAATTTTAGATTAAAAAAGAAAAAAAAGAATTTATATAATGCTATAAAATTTTAGATTAAAAAAATTCATACAATGCTAGCAAATTTTAGATTTAAAAAAAAATTAAAAAAGAATTTATATAATGCTAGAAAATTTTACATAAAAAACATTAAAAAAGAATTTATACAATGCTAGAAAATTTTACATTAAAAAATTCATACATTTCTAGCAAATTTTAGATTAAAAAAAGAGTTTATACAATGCTAGAAAATTTTATATTCAATCAAGTGTTTATTTTCTGTGTAGACGTGTCGTGTTGGGAGTCCCAGTGATGTTTTTTGTTCATACACGTTGGATTTTGTAGGCGCAAGCTAAAATTTTGTAGCGTTGAACATTTGTTTTTTTGGTAATATAAAATTTTCTAGCATTGTATAAACTCATTTTTTTATTTAAAATTTTCTAGCATTGTATAAATTCATTGTTTTTCACATCCTACATATATTTGTAAAATTTAAACAATACTTATAAATCCCAGGCCCTGAAGATGATCTCAATAAGGATCGAAACGTTTGCAAGAAAATTTAGAAAAACATTTTCTTTATCTTCCCAACGTTTCAATCTTTATTGAGTACATCTTCATGGCCTGGGAAGGGGCAAGCTAAAATTTTCCAGCATTGCGATTTTTTTAAATCTAAAATGTTCTAGCATTGTATAAACTCATTTTTTTATCTAAGATTTTCTAGCATTGTATAAATTCATTGTTTTTCACTTCCTACATCTATTTGTAAAATTTAAACAATGTTTATAAATCCCAGGCCCTGAAGATGATCTAAATAAAGATCGAAAAGTTGGCAACATAAAGAAAATGTTTTTTTCTAAACCTACCTCACACCAGACCGCATCTCACGATCTTCAAATAATCATCAAGTAATGGTCACTAAACACTACACATTAATAATTAATTTTAATAATTCGCACTGGAAGCAGGTCACGAGGTCCTTACTCGTTTTAGACGTCGGGGATGATCGTTGGAACGAGAATTGGAGGAAAGTTGAATAAAAAAATTAGATTGGACATCAGTGTGAAGTTTTTGTAGTTGGATTTTGCAGCTTCTTTTAGGATGGGATCATTTAGGTTGTTATGTATAGTGTCAATTAAAAAATACTCTATTCCATTTTATATTTTGTTTAAATGAACAATTTAATGAGTAAGAATCTGTTAAATTGACATGACGCCGATTTATCACAACCCGACGTGTTCAGAAAGAAAAAAGTTTTTTTCCGATGGCCAACACCGTTTGTTGCGGTTTCGCCTCGATTTAATCACATCACGAGAGGTGATCGTCCATCATAAGGATTTGAGGGCGATTGCCATCGACCACAGACACTGGCGGAGTTGAAATTAATTTTGTGTAGAGCACGGTTTCATTTGGGCCGACGGTTTGAAAATAATTAACATTTTTACAGCAGCCGCATTCTTGAAATGCTTTAAAACAGACTTGCTGACCATCTGGCGCTGGTTGGACTCAAGCAGGCTTAAATTATTTTTCACCAACGCGGCTTAGTGGAACATTACAGTGGTTTTACTGGTAGCAACGTTTTTTTTCTTCTTTAAAAAACATCTACTCAACGTTTCTCTATAAAATTTTGTTAAAGAATTATAATTTAGCCACATATTTCATTCTCAAAAAGAAAATAAATAAAGTTATTATTTTGAAAGGCCGAGTGATACGCGGTAAAACCCGATCACAATTATTGTAAAAAAAGTGCTAAATTTCATCTAAAATTAAAACTGTGTTTTACAAATAATTCAATTTTAAAAATACTTAAGAGCACTATAACGTCGTACAACTATCCATATCATTATCTCTGGAAGTACTTTGCCAAATAGAATGAAAAAATTTTCTTTGTTGTTTCATGTTTAATAATTTTTTTAAAAGTTATTATGTAAGGTCTTGGTTCAGATAAAAAAGCTAGTGTCAAAAGCGGGATTCGAACCCACAACCTTCATCAAGTTATAGTGACTTCCAGTGATTGGAGCAGAGGCATATTGAGCGGAAGTTAGTGGGTTCCAATCCCTCTCGTGACACTCGCTTTCTCGTCCCAACCACGACTTTACATTAAAAATAAATAAATAATCAATTTACTTAGTTAATATGGTCAATTAGGCCTTAAACACAAATGGTTATTTAATAGTTCTGAATCAATAAAGTTTGAATATATTTTGTTACAAAACAGATATTACAGAAAATATATTTTAAATTTCTAAAATATTTTCTTTCTTATAACTTTTGTACGATTAGATTTTATTATTAATTCATTCCAATTTATAATCAATTTGTATTTATTATCATTTATTATCAATTTGTTCAAAATTGTACAATCTATTACTTAATAATACAAAAAAAATGGTTTCTTAGAAATGTATGATTTTATTCTTTAAAAAACTCAGTTTTTAGAACAATCACAACTATTGCAGTTGTGTGGAGATTTTAGTAAATGCTTTATTTGAAATTTTTTTAAATATAGTTTTAATCGACTCTTCAGGGCAATCTTATATTTAAAAAAATAATTACACAAAAATGGTTTAATAATATTTCTGAATCAATAAAGTTTGAATATATTTTGTTACAAAACTGATAATACAGATAATATATTTTAATATATTTTAAATTTCTAATATTTTTCTTTTTTTAACTTTAGTAGGATTAGGTTTAACTAATAATAGTTTAATTTATTCAAAATTTGTACAATATATTACATAATAATACAAAAATATAAAAAAATTATTCTTAGAAATGTATGATTTTTTTTTTAAATCTGTTTTTAGGAAGATCAAAATCCTGAAAAAATCCCTTGTTTCATCAGTTAACATCAAGCTAATCAGTCACGTTCTTTTTTTAAATATTTTTCTTTTTTTAACTTCAGTAGGATTAGGTTTAATTATTAATAGTTTAATTTATTCAAAATGTGTACAATATATTATTAATAATACAAAAATATAAAAAAATGATTCTTAGAAATGTATGATTTTTTTAACGCAATTTTTAGAAAGATCAAAATCCTGAAAAATCCCTTGTTTCATCAATTAACATCAAGCTAATCAGTCACGTTCTGTTTTTAAATATTTTTCTTTTTTTTAACTTTAGTAGGATTAGGTTTAATTATTAATAGTTTAATTTATTCAAAATTTGTACAATATATTACTTAATAATACAAAAATATTAAAAAAATGATTCTTAGAAATGTATGATTTTTTTTAAAACTCAGTTTTAGGAAGATCAAAATCCTGAAACATCCCTTGTTTCACATCAAGCTAATCAGTCACGTTCTTTTTTTTCAGGATTAAATCAATTTTTACTATTACAGTTTTGGGGAGATTTTAGCAAATGCTATATTTGAAATTTTTTAAAATCTGTTTTTAACCGACTCTACAGGGCCTGTTTTCAGGTTAATACTTTCTTTAGATTATATTGAAACATACTATTAATAAATCGATTTTTAAGATGCTTTTACACTTCCAAAGTCCAACAGGTTACAGAATTACGTCGTGTTCGCCCAACTTCGTCGACCTTATTTTGGCACTTCTTACTGATCAAAATTAATTAAATATTTTAATGGTACAATTTATGCAAAGTAATTTGATTCACTACTGCTGTCACATTTGAAATTACGGATTCGATACGGTAGAGGAAGTCCATTTTTTAGTTCACATATTATTTATTTCATTTTAATGATTGTACCTCACTTTTTTATGGAAACTGCAGACAATGGATTCATATCAGCCTGCAATACACTCTAAGGGCAGTTAGGGTACTCGATATTTGCCATTGGCCCTCTCATTTACTCATTCACACAAATGTACATAATATATACATACATATACACTACACATACGTTTTACAATATTTACAAATGGGAGAAAAATCAGTAACCATTAAAAATCGGAACGGGACAACCCACTGTTCTCTTACTCTCTTGCGGCACTAACGTTTTGCTCCAAAGCAGGTCCGGGTGTCAATCGGTCAATCGGATATGGCCTATTCTTAAACAGATGAACACGATCACTTCCTTGCGTTTCAGTCATCGGTAGGCCATGTGTCGAATAGTTCTGTTTTTTTTTTTGTTGTTTTTTTTTAAATTTAATGTTCTCCCCGAAATGTGGGCATGTGTCTAAACGATATACTGATTATACCAAATTCAAAATTTGGTCAATTTTGATTTTTACATCGTTTTTCACATTATTTTATAATTTTTACTTTCATTTTTGAGGGTACTACGTTAATTTTTTAATGTTCTCCCCGAAATTATTTCTTACTTGGTAATGTTTTGTTTAACTATTTATACCTGATTTAAAATTTGGGTATTTTGTGAGTGTTATAGTATTTTTCTTATATTTTATTGCTTTTTCTTTTGATTTTTATGAGTATAATGTTCATTTTTATTTTCTGAAATGTGGGATTGCGTCTAAACGATACACTGTTAATACCAAATTCAAAATTTGGTTAATTTTCATTTTTACGTTGTTTTTCACATTATTTTATAATTTTTACTTTCATTTTTAAGGGTACTACGTTAATTTTTTAATTTCTCCCCGAAATCTTTTCTTACTTGGTAATGTTTTGTTTAACGATTAATACCTGATTTAAAATTTGGGTAGTTTATGAGTGTTATAGTATTTTTCTTATATTTTATTGCTTTTTCTTTTGATTTTTATGAGTATAATATTAATTTTTATTTTCGGAAATGTGGGAATGTGTCCAAACGATACACTGTTAATACTAAATTTAAAATTTGGCTAATTTTGATTGTTACGTCGTTTTTTATATTTTTTTTTATATTCACGTAGTTGTAGTTGAATTAATCAATTTTTATTACATCGGTCTCGGGCGGACATATTTTATCTATGTATTATAGATTGTTTAATTTATTTTTGTGTGTTTTAATTTTATTGTACATTAATGTAAATAAAAGTGTCTTATTAAATTATATACTAAAACAACTAATTTTATTCGTAATCGTATTTAAAAACCTACTTTTTGAGGGTATTGGCTTTTCTTTAGCCATTGTCACTTATTTGTCCAATATTTTAGCCTGCTTTTGAACTTAGTGACAAAGCGCCTCTGGTTTTCTGTTTAAAAAAACTGTTTTCATTTTAGTTCCAGACTTTCAAATTATCAAGGTGGCTCTTTTAAAAAAAGTCCACCATTTGCTAAAAAAAGATCACAGGCGGTTCGTCATTAGAAGATATAAGCAGGACCCTTTCCATTTCAGCGTATTTTGTCTTGTCAATAAAATGTCTTGCAGAGTTTCTTCATTCAGATTGGTCAATGGTGGACTTTGGTTTAAAAAGGGAATGCTTTTAAAACACGATTTACTCTATTGACGTATTGATTAAAAAGCAGCCAGTCCCTCTTTCTGTAAAAAAGATCAAAGTGAAAAGCACAAAACTTCGTAAACCTCCATTAACATAGAAATGTTTTATGAGCGGACACGGGGTTAAAATAGCGGAGGAAATATGCTAGTGCGAAATGCTCCACCCGAAGGAAAAAATCCTAAATAACTAAATTATATTTTCATCGTGGTTCTTGTATAGTTCCAATTAATTATATTTTTCATCTAAGGTTTTTCGTTGAGATGAAAAATTAGTGCCATGAGCGGGATTCGATCCCACGACCTTGAATAGACTCCACATGACATGCGTGTCGTTCTGGTTTAGCATAGAGGCCTGTTTTTCAGTTTTCAACCTACTACACAGATTGAAATATTATAAACCTTGGTTGGGTTTCTGATAAATCATGTGAATCTAATCAAGTCTGGAAAATGCCAATTTTTAATTTTTTAGATGGTTTATCATTTCAAATATGGTAGCTTATAACTTCATTTTTAACTTTCCAATAGAGAATAGTTTTGTAACAATCAATTATTGATATTTAAAATGAGGAAAATAATTGAACAAGGGTTAATATCATCTATGCAATAATAGAAACAAAGGCTTTAACAATTTAATATGCCTTGGGTTGATTATAAATTATGCCATGCACGTTCAATTTTAGATTAAAGTAGGCCGTATTGCAATTAACCCATAACCGTACGCTTTTCTCGTTCCAACTGGGGTTTAATTTCTGACTGCGGTTTTCCCATTTGCGGATATGCTGCTCTTGCTGTCTGATGTGCGGGTCCGAGAGTGATTCAGACCACAAGATAAACGCGGAATTGCCCCTGTCGACAATCTGTAAACGTTTCTTTGTGGCTCCCATGCGGCCTGCCTAGGGCGTATCTCATCTTCCTGATATCCGCCGGCTTGGACCATCCTCGTTTAACGTTTGTCGGGCTGAAAACGAGAAGGAAACGATTAACCATGACAAATTTGTCCTAGAGGATTTATAGCAGAAGTTAATTCTCAGCCAGACACTTTTATTATAAATTATATTGTACTATTACTTATAATTATAATAATATTATTATTATTTATCTCACTCTCTTAGTCTCCATCTTTTTGTCACTATTTCTCCTCTCTTTGTGTCGGCATACCTATCTATCTGTTTATTATGCATCAAGTTGTGTAACTATCTATTATTATCTTTTGGTTTTTTTTGGTTATTTTACGAGGGTTCGCAACAGAAGAGGTCATATAAACCCTCGGGGTGCCGGTGTTTTTGCAAAAAAGCCACATTTGTAAGTATGTCGAGTTCGAATGCAGGGCCGCTGGATTCGAACCCGGGACCTTTACCTTACAGTGATGAGCGCCATGTCAACGACTAAACCGTTGCGGCCACCGACGCCCCCTATTATTATCTATTCATCATTATTATTACCATTAATTATTATCAATTATAATCAATACTACTAACACTTAAAATTTATTCTTTTGTTTTTTCTTTCTCCATTTCTATCTCTGTCTCCCTCCTTCCCTCTCTCTCTCACTCTCTCTCTCTCTCTCTCTCTCTCTCTCTCTCTCTCTCTCTCTCTCTCTCCTTCTGACAATCTACCAACATATATTTCTTTCTTTCTTAACTCTGTCATTTGTCTCTCTATCTCTCTCTCCCACTAATTTTTTGCTCGTTATTTCATTATTTCTCGCTCTGATAGACACTTTTTTCTCCTTCCAATCTTTGTTTTATTCCTTACTTTCTTTTGTGTTGCAGACATGCATATGAATAATTATTTTTGTCTTATGTGAGAAATATTATTTTTATCATTGGCACAAATGCTCCCAACGATGCTTTCTCACTTTTCTGGTTCTCACTCTTTCTCTCTCTCTCTCTCTCTCTCTCTCTCTCTCTCTCTCTCTCTCTCTCTCTCTGACCATCTATCAACATATATCTCTTTTTCTTTTAACTTTGTTCCTCTATCTCTTTTAGTCCCTCTGTTTCTCAATCTTTGTATTTATCTCATTCTATCTGCCGATTATTTTTTGTTCTTTGTTTCATTATTTATCACTCTGGTAGACCATTTTTCTCCTTCCTATCTTTGTTTTATTCCTTACTTGCTTTTGTGTTTCAGACATCCACATGAAAAATTATTTTTGTCATATTTGAGAAATATTATTTTTTTCATTTGCACAAATGCTCCCAACGATGCTTTCTAACTTTTCTGTTTCTCTCTCTCTCTCTCTCTCTCTCTCTCTCTCTCTCTCTCTCTCTCTCTCTCTATCTATCTATCTATCTATTTATCTCTTTCTCTTTCTGACCATCTATCAACATATATTTCTTCTTATTTTAACTTCGTTCTTTTATCTCTCTTAGTCCCCCTGTTTCTCAGTCTTCCTCTTTCTCTTACTCTCTCTCTCTCTCTCTGGCGCTAATTTTTTGATCTTTGTTTCATTATTTCTCTCTCTGATCGACAATTTTTCTTCTTCAACCTATCTATGTTTTATTCTTACATTTTTTTGTCTTGCAGACATACACATTGGAAAATTATTTTCGTCTTATGAGAAAAATATTGTTCTTTTCCATTCTTTCTAACTCACTCTCATTCTTTGTCCGTCCGTCTCTCTCTCTCTCTCTCTCTCTCTCTCTCTCTCTCGCCTTTCTTATTTATCTATCTATCTACTTTTTATAATCATCTGTTAGGCTGTTTCTTTTGCTGACTGACTGTTTTGATTTTTCTGTTTTGTTTTCTCTCTCTCACTCTCTCTCTCTTTCTCTCTCTCTCTGTCTCGCCTTTCTTGTCTATCTATCTATGTACTTTCCCACCTGTATAATCACCTCCTCTCACTCCAAGCAGAGACCTCACGTTAACTTTTCTCTCTCTTTCATTCAGCCATCTCTCCGTCGCCTTTTTCTCTTAATACTTGCGTGCGAACTTACTGGTGTGATTAAATAAATAAAACTCAAAAAATTAAATTCAAAAAATTACTTATATCTTAAATTCTAAGCAAAGATAGGTGGAAATTCTTTTTTCTTAAAGGAGTGAATTATTTCCGGTTGCTACTTTCAAAATATTTGGAATAATTTAAATCGATTTAAAAATTTTATATAAAGTATAGTTCAGATGGAAATTCAGGGTTACGAGCGGGAATCGTTCACATTAACGCTCAATACACCACTGCTTAAACCACTTGAGCTATCATGGCTTCACCTTCTCGAATACCAACTCATTATCTCAAGTTACACGTATTGAATTTTCTCTCTTTTTACCATTTTTTCAATGTCGTGTATTCATTTGGATTCTCGGCGACACGTAAAGTGCCACGAGGAGCTGTAAGCGAAGTGAAGGTACTTCAGTAATTATTATATTAAATCCAGGTTTTTTAGCTGGTCTAACCCCTTAAGCTATCATGATTTGAATAAATGGCAAAAAGTGGAAAATTTGAAAAATCTAAAGGTTGAGATGATATAATTGGTGTCTCGCGAAACCAAAATCACGATAGCTCAAGTGGTCAGAGGAGCGGCGTGTTGAACCGAAGGTCGTGAGTTCGAATCCTACTCGGGGGACTAATTTTTCAACTCAACCAAAATTTACATAAAAAATATAAATCAACTTAAAAAACATAGATTTGGAATAATATTCACATCTTTCAAGCTTCAGTTTGTTTGAATTATTTTGTTTGATTTTCACTCGAATATGTGAACCATTCACTTGCTATGTCGAATGTGATAGCCATTCATAAGGTTGAATGGAAAATGGATAAAAAATTAAATTAAAAGAATGTGAGGATTCATTGTCTCATTTTTGGCAAGAAAAAGAATCCACTAAATTTTCCAGTAGGTTCCCTTCGTCAAACATTTTATTACTTTTTCACCTATTCAAATTTTCATAAACGATAGTTTTTACATATTTAAAAAAATGTTGTTAATGATATAATTTTTTACGTTATTTTACCAATATTTTTCATTTAATCTAGGATTAATACTATTTTTTATTATAAATTCCTTGGATTTAAAATGCAATAAAACATATATTAAATTGACTAGTTTTCGTGGCCACCTTGATCAATCAATATCTTTCAATTAATTAAGGTTTTTAGTTGAGATAAAAAAGTCAATGGCACGAGCGGGATTCGAACCCACGACCTTCGGCTAGATACGCTGCTAATCTACCTCTTGAGCTATATTGACTTTGATATCGACTTGAAAAATGGCAAAAAGGTGGGAATTGATAATTCAAAAAGGTGGGGTTGAGATGGGAGGTTAGTGTCCGAGTGTCGAGGTCACAATAGCTCAAGTGGTAGAGCAGCGGCGTATCTAGGTGAAGGTCATGAATTCGAATCCCGCTCGTGACACTTACTTTTTATCTCAACTAAAAACCTTATTTAATTTTTATTGAAAAATAAAACCTTAAAAGAAATACTACTTAAACAAAACTACACATAATTCAATTTTTCAAATTATTATATAATCACTATTTTCGTTAAATGTTTGATGATTTATATTAAATTTGTTCTATTGGACATATTCTCATTCTATAGTAAAATGTTTATTCTATTTTATAACAAGGAGGGCCAGTAATTATTAAATTCCTGCAATGCAATCCATTGCTTTTTCCTTTGTCCCAAATGTGTTCTTATTTTGATTATGAATTGACTGGAAAATCGGCGTTATCCAAGTCCCTGCACGAAAGCTGCACTCCAGTTGGTACGGAATTTGATGTAAATGACGTCCTGACAAACCAGTTCCATTGTACAGAATTCCAAACGTGCCCAGTATCACTATTCATATTGACTGATGAACTATTCAACCTATCATCACATTCAAGAATGATGTATAGAATCGATATGAAAACTCGTGATTTTTATTTAAAATTCACTCATCCGAAATCTTGGTCAAAATAATTAATTTTCCTTCTGTAATTATAGCGTGTCCCAATTCGGTAAATGATTTATTTCCGGCAATTTTTATAATTTTCGGCAATATTTACGTGGCCTTTACTCACTCTCTAGTATGGATTTGGCAACAGTACTGTGAAGATCGTTTTTCGTTTTTCGTACGAATTAAAATTAAAATCCATTAGACTGAAGAGTAGTTAAAAACAATAATTCATTGAAGTCGTGAGTAGTTTTCAAGACTTGATTTCTTGACCGCAACAAATTATTGAACAACCGGTCACTGAAAAACACATGTTAAAAACAATATAGGAAAACACCATCAGTTCGTTTGAAAAACGGGCGCTAGCCTCTTAAATATTAACTTCCCATTTCACACAATTCTGTAGATTTGACGTCGACCTGGAGATTGGTTCCAGTCAGGTTAAACATAATTTTGAAGGTTAACTTCTAAATACGACCCCAAGCAAATTAATTTATAAATTACCTCTTGACTACTATATTATTGGTGGTCATATTGATTTCATCATTGATATAATTTTATTATTTTCTACCTGGTCATCACATGTCAACCAATATAAGTATTTCCACTTACTCCAGATTGATTCATATGTGAATGATCGGATGTTGAAATCAAGCAAGAAGTTTCTCTTTCGCTTAGCATTTATGTACTATACTTATCATAAAAATAGTAAGTTATTTTTTTCCTTACTATGGGAACCCTATGAGATATTTATTCCCTAGTGCACAGGTTATAGCGTAAGATCTGTGACATCGATGTTATTGATCAGCAATAATTTCGGATTGGTTGGGTACCATAGTTTTGTCTAGCAACTGTCAAGCTTTCGGCCAATATTGGAATTTTCGATAATGTTGACACTTAAATTACAGCAAAATCAATCATTTAACAATGCCTTAAACCGGGAACACANTGCGAATGCTAACGAAATTTTGTTCTGACTATTACGTCCGAAATCCTCGTCAGAACAAGGTGGTTACATTGTACGCGTTTTCTGATAGTCAGTACATTTCTCCCTCCCAGCAAAATGGACGAACTTAATAAATTATACTTTCTTGAAAATCCGTCGATTAATCTATTTTTGATAGGTGGTGGGAAAACAGAGCATGTTAACCATTTATTTTCCACGTGAGATGAGAAGAGTTTCAAACTTATTGCTATTCCCTTATAAAAATTTATATTAATCCGTGTATGATTAGCGGTCATTTGACCATATTAATTAAAATGAAATTTGAAAAATTGGAAAAGAGAGAAAATTCGATCGGTTGTAGCTTGAGATGAGTTGGTGTCTCTGGGGATCAATGTCACGATAGCTCAAATGTTAGAGCAGCGGCGTATTGAGCAGAAGGTTGTAGGTTCAAATCTCGCTAGTGACACTAATTTTTCGTCTCAACCAAAAGCCTAAAATAAAAAGAATTATTCATTAGAATAATTAATATGGTCAATTATAACCACTAACCAAATATGGCTTATTGCTAGTGAATGATTTCGTGAGAAACTTTCTCCCACTTTGGCCAAGAAATATTTCTGTTGTAATATTTTTTGTCGTTCATGTCGCACAAAAACCGATTCTCCAAATCAGGCCTAATCAGTTAATCCATGGTGAAATACCAAAACTGTCTAAATTGAACGACAGGACCACGAAAAAATCAAACTGGTTTGAAGCTTGAATGATTCTGACGACATTGTGCATGTTCTGATATGAACTTCGCTGCCAAAATAAGCATTCTCGTTGGAAAACAAGTATTTGTTTGTTCAAAACCCGTCAGAACAAAATTTCGTCAGAATTCGCATCCATAGTAACCTTAACCTTAATCCTGAGGAAGCCTGGGAATAGAAATATTATACAACTAACTGAAAACAATCTTCAAATATTATGCCAGTTATAAAATAGCAAAACATTTTTGAAAAGTAAAGTAAAAGTCTTAAATTTAATAAAAGCAAATATATTTAACATTTATATAGTTTACGCAGAATCAGCTATCAATGGGTAACTATATAGGGAATTATTTAACTAATAAGCAAATTTTTTTTGTTATTAAAAAAGTCATCATTTATCTTTAGTGCGTCGAGTAGGTTTAAATTTTATCAAGTACGTCCGCTTTCACTAAACAATCCCTCTAGCTCATTTCACTTTTGTCTCTGCAGAAACTCACCTTTTTGCCATTTGAACGAAAATCCGCCCGGTATTTTTAAGGCGTTGGTTCACTGCATCGTCGAATGTGGCGAAGACGTGCTAAAAATTGTTATGCCGTCTGGTATGGCGCCCAAGGGAATGCGGGGGGAGTTAATACCCGCAAGGTGAAAATGATAGGATGGCCTTTAAATATCAGGCCCTTGGGCAAGGTCTGGATATGACTGTTGGCCGTATGAGGTAATCATATCTGGATTTCTACCCAAAGGAAAATACGAAAATATTTATCCTGTACTGATTTTTCTTATTAAAATATATTTTTATTGTGCAGTGTTTAGTGATCGTTACTTAATCATTATTTGGAGGTCGTGAGATGCGGTCTGGTGTAGCGTAGGTTTTAGAAACATTTCGTATAAATCCCAGTCTCTGAAGATGATTTCAATAAAGGTCGAAACGTAGCATGATAACGAAAATGTGTTTCTAAAACATACGTCACATCAGACAGCATTTCACGAACTCCAAATAATCATTGTATTTTTATTTGTTTTTAAAACGTTTCTTGGTGGAAAATGAGATAGAAAAACAATTATTGCTTTACCAAAAACCGTGAGATTAAAAACCTTTGTTAAAATTTGCAAAATAAAAATATTAAAACATTAAATTCACTAAGATCGTGGGTTCGAATCCCTCTCGTGCCATTAACTTTTTTTCATCTCAACTAAAAACCGTAATTAATTGTAAAATATTAAAACAATTAAATAAATCACAATTATCATATAAAACATATACATATTTCTATTAAGTGTAGAAATATTCTAGATAAATTCAAGAAAAATATATAATATACTCAAAGACAAAAATTGAAAATTCATATATTGTTATTTATTTCAACCTACATTTATTTTTGTCGATATACTAATTATTTATATACATATTATTTTCTGCCGCTAACGTGGTAATCATAAAGAACGGATTATCGTATTTATTTATTAGTGTGATCTAGTAATTTATATGAAAACGTCTTTCATATATTTTGATGGTTGACAAAACTCTGGGAAGTGTGTCATTGTATACGTAAGTCGCAGAAAAAATTAGTCTAAAAATTTTGCATTGAAAAATTTATAATAATTGAATATTGGAATATTTGGCCATAAACATGGCAACCGTACATCCAAATAGGTTTGACTGTCGGTTTAATAAAGCATTTTAAATGGTTTGTCGAATGTCTGATTTTTTTTCATGTCCATGTATTCCAAATTAGTCTTTTATCAAAGTCTTAAATAATTAGCTGTTATAAATAATTAACGAAAAACAGGCTCATTGTATAAATATATGCTAGGACAAGTATGACGGCAGAGTGTAAGGGAGATATGTTGTTACTTTGAGGGGTTAAAATGTATTTTTCAAAGATTGCTCTATTTTTCAAATGTTCGTACTGTTTTGTAACATAATTGAAGCTTGAGTAGAAGATGACTTGTTAATATGGCAGTTTCATATGCGTATGTGGAGGCAAATACATTCCTATTTGTCATTATGCAAGGTATTGGTTCAAACGAAAAAGTTAGTGTCACGAGCGGGATTCGAATCCACGACTGCTAGATACGACGCTGCTCTACCACTTGACCTATCGTGACCTTGATCCACTTTTTACATAAAGACTAATCAATTGAAAGAAGTTATTTGGTCAATCGGACCATGAAATATAATGGATTTAATTCTTATTTGTGTTCATGTCAAAAGGATAAATTTTGTAAACGGAGAAAGTATTGACCGTTGTGGCACTCCTGCAAGCACTCCTTCCATGCCGCAAGTCTCCGATCCCTGATTTACTGCGAAAAATCTCTCTTGAAGGTATGACGGTAAAATCTGATAATAGGCCTGGGTTAAAAATAATTCACTAGTTTTCGTAGTCCGCTTGGCCAATTAATATCTTTCAATTCATTAAGATTTTCAGTTGAGATAAAAAAGTCAGTGTCACAAGCGGAATTCGAACCCACGCCTTCGGCTAGATACGACGCTGCTCTACCACTTGTGCTATCGTGACCTCGATCCACTCGGACACTAACTTCCCATCTCAATCTCACCTTTTGAATTTTCCCTCCTTTTTACAAAAAAAATTATATTACACGACATTTGAAAAATGGCAAAAAGGAGGGCAAATTCAAAAGGTAAGGTTGATATGGGAAGTTAGTGTTCGAGTGGATTGAAGTCGTAGTGAAGGCGTGTCTAGCCGAAGGTCGTGGGTTCGAATCCCGCTTGTGACACTGACTTTTTTATCTCAATGAAATCCTTAATTAGTTAAAAAGTTAAAAATGTTAATATGCTCGAAGCATCGAAAAACACTCCAATCGCGTACAGTTTCTGCTCGAGATGTGATCTGTATCTCTGTGAATGTACTGAGTACTGGACAGATCGGTTCGAAAGCCAAATTTGCATAGGAATATAAAAACATTGTTTAATCAAAGGACCTCATATATAACAAACAAATTTATCCTACTTTTACATAAATGTATTTTAAATTCAGTTTTGCCATCGTACAGCGTGATCTGCTAAATGCATCAAAACCATGGAAATTCCGGAGGCAGCGAGAAGAGAGGAAAAGGGGTCCAAGGCATTTCCCGTGTCGTGAAAAATTCAATTTGGCGGGCATATCAAACAATAAACGTCGGATTTAATAACCGGCTGTACTCAGCGCGGAAAAGAACTCCGTACACAGCGAAATAAATTAAAATATTCAATAAGGCATCAGTTAAAAAAAAACTTGAGCGTTATAATAAATAATGCAGTATGATTATATCTCAATATTCACTAATTGGACTCGGCTTATTTAGCTATGGTTTTGAACATAAAAAGTGCAAACAAATTATAATCAGCATAAAACCTCTACTAGGCTAATTTTATTACTGCAATTTTATAATTTATGTGCGCGTATAAAAGTCCAACGTGGATATTTTGTTGAGAACGTCGACTTTCATGAAATTTAAGGAATAATTAAGGTAATAAATGTTTCTGAATCATAACAGCCAAGCCTATAGACAAAAATGGCAAAGCCCTTCTTTATAGGTCTGAAAATAGGCAGCTTGTCTTGGTATTTTTCGATATCGATTAAGATGGGTTTTTTAAATTTGGAAATTACAAATTTCTAATTTTAATGTTAATGATTTCGACCAATTTGAAGTACACATTTGACTATATATAGAATGGCAAAAAGTGATCATTTATATATATAAGTTATAAACAAGGTGTTGGCTCAGACAGTTATGAGACCCTGATATTTGTCTTTATGAAGTAATCATTTATTCATCAAAAGTCCCTATTATGTTAAGGTGATAATTTCTTTTCATTTTAATCAGATTGTATAATTATGTTTGTATGAATTAAAAAATAAAGACACTTAATAATAAAAAGTACAGGGTATTGGGCTCTTGTTACAAACTTTGCCCAATGGAACCGAATCTCAGCAGTTTTGGAGTTATTCCACTTTTTCTGATGTTTTAAGATTTCACGATCTTGCTTCATATAAAAAATAATAACCACGACTAAAAGGTTTTGGACAAATTCATTAGTTTTTGTGGTCCGATTGACCCATTGATATCCTTTAATTAATTAAGGTTTTTAGTTGAGATAAAAATGTCGTGAAAAATGCCTAAAAGGAGGGTGAATTCAAAAGGTGGGGTTGAGAAGAGAAGTTAGTGTCCGAGTGGATCGAGGTCACGATAGCTCAAGTGGTAGAGCAGAGGCGTATCTAGCCGAAGATCGTGGGTTCGAATCCCGCTCATGCCTTTGCCTTTTTTATCTCAACTAAAAACCTTAATTAATTGTAATATTTTAATTGGTCAAGCGGACCACGAAATTAGTGAATTTAATTATTTATAATAGAACGAACAGATTTGAGAGTGTTAGAGTTTTTGCTGTACGCAACCCACTGGACACTTATAGGCTCATATGTTGTGCATTTTAAAGCCTTTGGGCTTCCAATTTAGAAGTATAACAATGTTTTAGTGCTAAATTTATCAACAATGGAATAATTTTTTAAAATCCTTACTGGAGACCAGAAATGAGAAAAAAGAGGTAAAATTTGTGATGTATGAACTGCCTCCAATTTAACAATTTTCTTAAGAAGTATGGTTCACACATAAAAAATTTACGTAAGGTACTTTATGACCTATGTTTGTTTCTTAGTGACTTATTGTTTAATTTGGTGAAGTAGTTTTGAAGCGGTCAAAAATGAGTTAATTTAGGTAGCTCAAGTGGTAGAGCAGCGGCGTATCTTGCCGAAGGTCGTGGGTTCGAATCCCCCTCATGACAATGACTTTTTTATCTCAACGAAAAACCTTAATTACTTGTAAACGTTGTTGAAATAAGAATTTTAATAGCCAGAACGATGAAAAATAATTTTTTGTTCAATGTTGACAAACTTACTATAGTGATTTTAAACTATTTCCAAACCTAGAGACCAGCAAATTTCACAAAATGTACTATATTTAATATTCTTTTTAGTTGTGCAATTGCTTTTTTAGTTAATTTTTTCAAAAATGAAGAAATTGATTAAGGAAAGGAAAAAACCGTGGCTGACCGATTGGTAAGATGGAAAATTTAAAAACAAAATTTAAGAAAATTTTCAATGAATTTCTTTTCTTCGTCTTTGAAAAAAGTAATTAAAAAAGCGATCGCACCACGAAAAAATGTATTAAATGGAGTACGTTTTATGAAATTTGGTAGTCTGTAGGTTTGGAAATAGTAGTTTAGAATCACCATAGTCTGTTTTTCAATTTTGAAAACAAAATTATTTTTCAATGTTCTCGCTACTAAAGCGCTTATTTCACGAAGTTTTACAAATTTGGTATTAATCACATCTTATTGGAAATTTATCTTAGTTTTCCATGATTCAACGGATTTGTCCGAAACCGTTTAGTTTTGGAGTTATCATTGTATATTTGAAGCAAGGTCCTGAAATCTTAAAAAATCTGAAAAGTGGAATAACTCCGAAACTCTTGAGATTCGGACCATAGTTAATTAGGACTTTTTGGTTCCGTTTTGGATTTAGAATCTACTGGCGAAGTTTGTAACACGAGTAGCCGAGCACCCTGTATTTCAAGTCCAAACTCTCGATGAAGCGGTCACTTATTGGGTCCATCTTCTCGAACTACTCAAACATATTCGGACATTGCGACATTTTCAGTGAAGAACGTTCTGACACTTTGTCTGAGATGTGTGTTCATTGGTTGGTCGTGATGTTGGTTATTTCGGTGGTCGGTTATTGTTTTAAAATAGTTAAAACACTACTAGGCAGGGATTTATCTTTATGACGTAAAGACTAACTTACCTTCGTTCGTTTTTTTCTGTTTTTCCTTGTACGTCCACATCTAACAACAGTTTAATAAGGTAATGTCAATAAAAAAAAGTAACAAAAGCGAACATTATAAATGTCCAATTATTAAATAATAAGGTTTGGTGGTATCCGTCTGGCATTGCCCGTACAATGTAAAAATTCAACTTTAAACAAGTCAAAAACGAAATACAAATAAAACTTGTTTGTCTTTAATTAAAAGCTGGTTTTAGCGTAGATAAGCCGGAAGCGTCAGAAGCTTTTACCATGAATAATATATTGCCGTTCTTGATTTCCTACCCGCTTATGGCTGGAGTGGCACAAATAATTAAATTATGTCGTTACGTTTTTTGTCTTGCCAACTCATCTGTATTTGATGATTTCAGGAGTAATTAATTGGTTTAAACCCAAAATTTACCAGGTTTTTTTGTAAAGATTCATTTAGAAGCATCCAATATTAATAATTACTTTCTGTGCGCTCTAATTATGCCATTCTGTGCAATTTTATTCTCTCATTTTATAATCCTCCGTGATTCCCTAATTCGAGGGTTATTTCAAAGAAAACAGTTAAAATTAAAAACTAATCTCACCTAAATAACATATCTGTTGTTCGGTTTTGTTCTTTCCATATTTCTAAAAAATAAAGTAAAAATATTAATCCAAATGGATTGATATTTTTCAACGTATTAGTGGTCAATTGACCAAGTTACTTCTTTCAATTAATTATTCTTTTCATATAAGGTCTTGGCTGGGAAAAAATCGAGAGATCGAGGTCATGATAGCTCAAGTGGTAGAGCAGCAGCGTATTTAGCCAAAGGTCGTGGGTTCGAATCCCGCTCGTGGCACTGATTTTTTACCTCAACCAAGACCTTACATAAAAAGAATAATTAATTGGAATAAAAATATTATCAGAACTTTTAAACTTTCAAAATAGTTCACACTCTGCTTTTTCTGTCTTTAATAAAAAATTGTCAATAAATAATTAAAACAACCTGGGTTTTGCTCAATTAATTAATATATATCCAGATAAAACATTTTCTAAAATATTGAAGTTATCGTCAAAAATTAATAGATGTGTGCAAAAATCATGGTTTATACTTCATTTTTTCTGTCATTCTTTATAAACTTAAATCCTACCTATCCACTCCATATTTCCTTATCCTGAATGCTAATATTAAAGATCGCTGTTTCAGAATTAAGTGCGGGAAAAAATCCTCAGAGAATCCCCAGGCGTCTCTCAAAAAGTTTTGATCTTTTATACCCCTAGATTTTATACATTTCCCAACATCATCAACATCGTTCGATCATATCAAATCTTATCATTTACCACGACTTTATTTTTCAATTTGTACTTGAAGTAGCCAAAAACTACTACAAGACATTTCACAAATGATTATCTTCTCATGTCAGAAATCTGTGATTCTTCAACCTTTCAGGTAATCTTCCATAAGGTTCAAAGTGGTAATAAGTTTCATGTTTAATTTTAAATCTATTACTCAATATTAGTTTTAAACAAGGTCTAGTACTGCAGAGAAAAATCATGAACGTTTGGAAAAATTACGAAATTGTACAGAAGGAAACCATCCTCTTCCCAATTTCTTGCGTCCCGCAGTTAGTCTTAGTTCTTACCTAAACTCATAAAATTGACTTTGCATTATTGACCATGCAAGATGCAACTCGATTATATCCAGCTGATAATTGGCTTAACTTGAACTTTGACACGTCTGAGGTTACTATTTAGATCCGGTTCTTTCCGATCCTTACCACCTATCCAACTTTTTACGATTAATAAGCCTAGGTCCTTTCCATCGTCAACAACCTTGGGATTTTCTTTCATCGGATCTTGTGGAAACCCCACACCTCTTAGATTTCCCTCCATCTGTTAATCCCGTATTTCGGTTTATTATGTTTTCAATCCCCCGTTCAAATTGGCTGTTACTTATTTTATTTTATTATTGATTTCATTCCTATAATTTGTTGTTCTTCATAAATATAAGGGTATAAATGCTTATTTGTAGATCTGTAGAATGCAAACAAAAGGCCGCTAACTACCGATTTTGCCGCCACTAAGAAATTTAATAAACGTTCACTTCTTTTCATTTTCAATCGAGAGATCATTTGGATGCATTGAAAGTGAAAACGATTCCGGGAATTGAATTGTAAATGAGCCCATTGAGAATGAAGGGAAGTGAGTGCTCTTATTTCAGGCGTCAGTTTGGCCCATTAACCTCGGCAAAGGCACTCTTTAAAATAAACTGAATTCATAATGAATATAAAAAAAGAAAAATACATAAAAAACTGAGTGTCGATCCAATTGAAAGCTTCAAAAAGGCGCTTAAGGTTTTAAGCCCTTTTTACAACAAGTTTAGAAGTTGGTCGTTTTATTCTTGCCAAACAGCGCCAATACAAAACACATTTGAGAGTCTTTATATAATTTCTTTTTGACGATAACAACTGAGTAGTACGCATCTAGTTACTTCACTTTAACACATAATGCACATTAAGGAGTAATTAGTTCACTAACTAACCTCCACAGTTTGGGGGGCCGCGGTACCCGAGTGGTTAAGGCGTCAGACTCGCGGCTAGTAGTTCTCGCGGTCGTGGGTTCGATCCCCACCGTCGCCTCTGGATTTTTTCTGACGCCTAAGGGGACCGGTGGCCGCAATTTAAAAAAATTGATACGGCACTCATCAATGGCAAGGGCGGGATCAGATCTCAGCGACCCTGGATTTGATCCCAACTTACTTCAAAAAGGAGTTTCTTTGATAGAAGAACACCGGCACAGCGGGGGCTCAAATTCACACTTGTGTTGCGAGCCCCCAAAAAATGGAGCCAGGGATAAATTACAATAAGCTGTACAGCTGCAGTGCTCAGGGGGAACTCCTTCAGTTTCTGGTACCCATAAAAAAAACCTCCACAGTCTAAGAGAAACAAATCCCACTGCACTTTTGCCATCATGAAATTTAAAAAAACACTAAACTAGCGGATCACCAAGTCTAAGGTCTTCGTCCTTTTCAGTCTTCTTACATCTTCGCTGTTATCCAACAACTGAACAGCTTGCTCATTTTGATTCCGGTGAAGCCTTTGCTCATGATTCACAGTAAATGAATTCAACCGTGGAGGTCCCGATGTAGATCGTTTGAAACCTCTACATCATCTTCTCATTAGTTTTCTTGGTACAGCCTCAAGGCTGGATACCATAGGTCCATACAGGCTTTAGAACTTGCTGGTACAGGAGCACCTTGACGTTAGTATCCAATTCTGAATATCGACCAAGAATCCAGTACATTTTCCGAAATTTGATTTTGAGTTATTGACATTTCTTAACATGCTCTTTCCACTTGAGTTTGTCAACTAAAGTCAGACCTAAATATTTCGCTGTATTTGCATGTGGTACCCTAGTTGCATTCAGGTCTAATGGAGTGGTGACAAACTGTCTATTGGTGAAGTTAAATGTACAGATTTTGCCTCGTTTAATTGAATACCCCACCTTGCTGTCCACTTAGAAACCTCTGTGATAGCTATTTGAAGCTGGGCCGTTGCTTCTTCAAAATTGTCTCCAGTAGCCGAGATGGCGTATCAACCGCAAACCTAGCCACTGTAGTCGAATCTTCTTTAGGCAAGTCACTCGTGAATAGAAGGTATAGGAGAGGACCAAGAGCTCTGCCCTGTGTCAGTCCCGCTGATATCTCTCTTAGCGTGGAGTACCCATCATCATGTCTAATTCTGAAACTCCTGTCAGCCATGTACGATCGCAGAATAAAAAAGAGCTGTGGGGACATTCTATGTTCGTTGCAACGTGAACAGCAACCCCTGAGGTCACATATTATCAAAGACTTGAGAGACATCCAAGAAGACTCTCGAGCATACATATAAATGAATGTAAAACAAAAGCTTTCAACTTATAAATATCTTTAAAGCACTGAAAATACACAATATATAGAAAACCTACTGCTAAACTAAGTAAGACCAGATAGACAAACAAAGAAGAAAATTGTTCTCTTGGTTGTTAACAGGGATGTGGTCAAACAAAATATTTTTAATCCTACATCTTCGCCTAACATTCGGAAATTTATTGTACCTTCTTGAGGGCTCTACAAAAAGATATATTATACATTATAATTTTGGCCAATTATCATCAATTTGTATGTACGAACAAGACACACATTTTTGTACTTAATAATTTTTAGTCAGAAGTACATGAACTTGGGATACCTATCCATTTTCTTAAACTCTGCCTCCCAATATTACTACCTATTCTACTTCACATCTATAACTACTCACTCTAAAACTCTGTTTTTCCGACAGCCTGGCAAAAAGCTCTTGTCCACCCTGTCAATAAAACTCCCAACCCATCCTCCCCTACAGACTACCGTCCCATTTCTCTCAAACCTCTCCAAGCCCCTAGAATGATTAGTCCAAGCACAAATCTCCAGGCACCTTGAACAGCCCCATCTTCTCAACTCCCTTCGCCAGCTTCCGCCAAGGTTATTCCACCCAATTGGCACTAATAAAAATTACCAGTGACCTTCACTTGGCAATGGACCACGAAAAGTTACTATACTTGTCCTTCTTGATTTTTCTAAAGCCTTCGATTCTGTCCCTCACTCTTCTCTCCTCTCTAAACTCGAATATTTTTCCTTCTCCGCCAGTACCATCTGTTGGTTCCACTCCTACCTTAATAATCGCCACCAAGCTGTCTCCCTTCCTAGTGATCTTACGTCCTCCTTCCTCCCTCTAAAATCTGGGGTGCCCCAAGGCTCTAGCATCTCTCCTATTGTTTTCCATTTATGTCAATGATCTGCCCGACTCCATCCAGTACTGTAACTATCACCTATATGCCGATGACTCCCAAATATACATATCCTTCCATCTTCCGATCTTCACTCGGCGATTCTCAAGATCCAAAAAGACCTAAACTCCATCAACGAATGGGCCCATAAAAATTCCCTAGTCCTCAATCCGTCCAAATCCACCGCCATAATTATGGGTCCAGGCAACTCCTCAATTCCCTCCCCAGCATCCCACCTCTCATGCTAAATTACCATCCCATCCCTTTCTGCTCTTCGGTTAAAAACCTAGAAGTAGTCTTTGACCAAAACCTTTCCTGGCATTCTCACATTTCCCACATTTCCCGCCATTCCAATACCTCCCTCAGCCTGTTTCGTTGGTCCTGACTTCTCTTACCTTTCTCCACCCGCAAACTCCTTGTATCTTCCCTTCTTCGAATATAGCTGTTTGGTATACAGTGGTCTCTCGGAGGGGGAGAACGCGCGATTGAAGCGTATTATGAATTGTTGCGAAAGATTTGTGTACGGCACCCCACGGGGATCCCGGGTGTCGGGGTTGTATTCCCAACTTTCCCGGCTATTCCCCTCCTTCCGTGCACAGTATTTCCTAGGTTGCTTTTTTTTCCAGTCCATCCACACTCGTCGTCCTCCTTACATCATCCAATCCCTCCAATTCAATTCCTCACATCTCACTCGTAAGACCCGCTCATACCCAATCGACCTTATCCTTCCGCAACATACATACCTTCGAAAGATCATTTCTGATCCGAGCCCCTAAACTCTGGAACTCCCTTCCTCTTTCTATTTGTCACGCTGCCTTCTTTTCCTCCTTTAAATCCCACCTGTATAATCACCTCCTCGCCCTCCAACCAGAGACCTCACGTCAACATTTGTTATTTTTGTTTAATATTCTCGTTATTTTTTCTTCTGTCGTGCCTTATTGGTATACATTGTGCCAAGATTTCTATCTTTTTTTAACTTTTAACTTCATAGAAGGAACTTCTTTTATTTATTTGATGTAAATTATTCTTAGGGGACACCAGTCCCAGAAAAAAGTTATTCTTCTTCATCTTCAACTTAAATTCCTTTATATTCATGTTAACACTGATAACCTTTTCATTTTTCTTCTTCTTTTTAACTATGAAATGACTAGAATAGTTTTATATAATATCACAGATAGTAAAAATTAAATAAAAACAACACTGATTAGTGTGAGGTTTTTCTCAGGTACGGTTTATATCCAGTACAGGGAGGAAGCTTTGAATAACTATTTCCTCTTCTTTGTTTTCATAGATCATACTAAATTATTAGCTTTCAACCTCTTTTAATTTACTAGTTTAACTATATTTTACATAACATGAATTGCAATCCAAATAAATTGTTCTTAAATGAGAATACAAATACAATAAAATAAATAATATACAGGCAAAAAATTCCGCCCAATTGATTTTCTAGATAAAAGAAAATTTTGCCCTTAATCTGCCTCATTGTTTTTACCAATTAATATTTGTTTATGCTATGTTTTAAATTGGGAATATTAATTAGAGGTAAACACATTTAATCCTTAATCCACAACAAGGATAAAGGATTTTTCAATGTTTACTTTTGACGGAATTTAAAATGTTTTTTCAGTCTCATTTGACTTCTGAAGGAATAAACTGGTTAGTTTTCATCGTCGGTTTGTTAATTTCAATTTTTAAACTTAAAAATGCCATTTAGTTATGAGGATGATGCGCGTGGTGTGGTACTTATTGATGATGAACTTTTTATCATATATGCGATTATTTTCATCGGAGTTCCATACGAAATTCTGTGAGACGCTGTTGTACGTTTTCAAAAAACTAGGTCGATCCATAGAAGCCACGGTTCTGGACGTGCTAAGGTAACAGAACCACAGAATGACAGTTTTTTGGCTGTGAAAATTTTGCGAAATCGGCACCTTACTGTTATGGAAGCGATTCATTAGGAATTTCGAACTGTCCAAATTTCTGTAGGCACTGCTGGAAGAAGATTAAATCAGTTTGGACTGTTGGTTTTTCGACCCGCAAGAGGACCAGAATCGACAGAGTTGCACGGCTCGCATTTGCTCAAGAACACAGACATTGATCTTTGGACGATTGGTCTCCTGTACTTTTTACAGATGAGTATAGATTTGCTCCATGATCTCCAGATGGGCGTGAAAGAGAGTGTAGACGGCAAAATGAAAGAAACGAAGAGGATTTTCCCCAGAGCCAAACAACGTAGCTCAGTGATGGTGTGGGCGGGCATTTCAATGGAGAGTCACACAGAGTTGTTCGTAGAGGAGCTTTGACTCGTTATGTGGATAAAATTTTGGAATATCATGCGTTGTGTTTCTTCGACGATATCAGCGACAATCTTCTTCTATTGCACGATAATGCTCGTCCACATCTCGCTCGCACATAGAAACGTACCTTCAACAGTATAACATCAGGGTCATAGCCTGGCCAGCCCGTTCTCCAGACTTGAAACCCATCGAATATTTATGGGATAACCTCAAAAGACGAATAAAGAGCACGTACCTCACTTCGTGATACACTCCACGATCTTGAGAGGACTCTTTGTGACCTCCAGCAAAGAGAAATTCCCAGTCTTGTAGAAAGTATGCCGAGGCGTCTTTCTAGGAAATAAGCGATTTTGAAATGTTAATTAAAAACTTTATACAAATTTTATCAGTCTGTTTTTTTAATTATTAGTTTTTCATTTTCCTTAGCAATTTACATTTTTTTACTCTTTTTGACAAAAACTCAACTATTAAACGTTAAAAAACGAGAAACTTTGATTAATATATAAAAATATCTACAAATGAAATTATATTACAAGTGGGCGAAATTTTTTGTCTGCCAGTGTATATTTATATACATTTTACTAAAAACAATTAAGTTATCATCTATGGTCAATGTTTAAAATCCCACTATTGAATGAAGAAAAATTGTGAAATTAATTATCAAAAAAGTATACAGTTTGACATACGTGCTTTTAATTTAAGTAAATAGTATGAGTATAATGAAATAGATAAATTATATAATAAATAATGAGTTTACAATAGCCACATTTTGTTTAACCATTTATTTATTTCATTCAGGTTTATTACATGTTTTATTTCTGTTCCATGTTTCGTGGAGTTTTTTCAGAAGTTAAAAAATATATTGATAGTATTGCAATAAGCAAGAAGAAAATCATTTTAAAAAACTGCTCGCACTTTGAATGATTAATGATTTATATAAGTTCAAATTTGCACACCCATGTACAAACATTCAAAGCGTGTACAAATTTGTGCCTCTTATTTCTCGCAGTCCACTGGAAATTCCAGTTTTTGTAATCTACTATAAATTACTGGCAGGTCTCGAAATCATCCTCCTCGGGTGTTGGCAGCCCGGGGATCTCGGTTTTATCCGTCCGGACACTCAGGTTGGTCCCCAAGGGCTACGTCATTTCAACCCCCAACGTAATCAGTTCATGAAACCAACCCCATTCAGTCTACCACTTATTCTTAAATAAATCATTTCTTATTTAGAAGAACTGATTCACTCCGTTAAGGTGATGGAGTACTTGATTTTCCTTAATTACCGTTTAAACCTTCATATAACCTTTTGAGAGGCGTGTAGTTTCCTCCATGCAAATACATACACTCACTGTCAACACACGCCAGGAATGCAAAACTATCAGTGTTATATAAGACAACCGTGTATCCTCCAAAATCGGAAGGGCCCCCAGATACTCGCTGCCGTACTTAAGCACGATTCTCACATCTGGTGGCTTTCCTACGCGCCCTCTATATGGAACCAAGCAATTGTACCCTTCTATAGGTGGGATAGATCGACCAAACTTTCTCTACATGCGGGACACATAAGCGGGATTTATACCACAAGTAAGTCCTTGGGTCAATCTCACATGGCTTATCCTTAAATGAGTTAAGGTACAAGATGTACGAGTCCGATCTTCCAAGGCTATTGACATGGTGTGTGACATGCTTTCCCGTATACTCGGTCGTCCTTAAAAGGACAATGAATCTTTAACGTCCGCGCCTAGCCTATTTGGCCTTATCGTACGTTTTGATTTTCAAGATGAGAGCTGACGCACCTCCAAATATGACAGAATCGTGTTACTGCCGCAGAATTGGTGTAGAGGCAGCTCAGCCCGAAGACAACCTCGCTCCCCGCTTGCCAATTCCGAGTAGTCGGGTCTGCATTAAGCATCAGACCGTATGCCCCGCGCACAGGGCTACCTAAGCCGAAATACATCAGCCTGGTCTCCCGCGTACTTCCTAGGTAGAGAAGGCCATTCTACCAGAGTATTGAGGCTTCCCCAGCGTAGAAACTTCCGGATCCGCTCCGGCCGCGGTTTTGTTTAAAGTGGAATTGCTAACCACCCCCTAGTGGAGACCGCACGGTAAAAACCTCCAATCGAGCTCAGCCTACAGCTACGTGCAAAGCATACTCGAGTAGGAGCAACCAATTCACTACCCCTTCCCATCCGCCACTACTCACGCATTGGAGGAACTTTTTAGTATAATCATAGCGTCCTCAACGCTTATAAGCTGCCGTCCTATCCGCCGTATCCCGTGAGCCGGGTGTATAACGGTGGTCATACGCAAGGTTCGTGCGAAAGTCACAGGTAAAAGACAGCCTCTTCTCTAAGTTCCCGCCAGGGGCGTCACCACGAACCACTACGACTCCAGTCACCGTGTAACAGGGCCTGAATTTTGGAACATTTCTGTTACCCCGTAGTACATATGGTTATGCACCCTCCCCGTCTATGCAGATAGGATCTGGTACCCTAACCCTCGTGTTTCTCTGATCAGGATCTGATGCCGACGCGTGGCCGTTACGAGTACAGCTTGTGCTTTAGAGAGGTTGCCACGCCCTCAGGGCTGCACATTTATTTTATACCCGGACACGCCCCCTTGTAACCAAGGGTTGGGAGGGGTCTCAGGAAAGAGTGAAGGAACCTGGATTGAGAGAGGGACGTGGATGAAGACACGAGGTGCCCGTTTTCAAGATCTTGAGCCTTAACCACATTATACCATCCGTCGTCTCTGTAGTTCCACATTGAGTGTGCTACAACTCCCTGGGAGGATGTGACAACTTATCTGTCGACCCGGCCCACTGATAGTGCCACTTCCTTTTAATCTTTTTTTTTTTTGCGTTTTTAGCGTTTGAGGTTCGGATTGCGGTGTTCAGGTCGGGGCATTGGGACGTCCCAGCATTAATCGCTTCGTCCTACTTATGCCCTTCAAAATCCTTTGGTATTCTCATTTTTTGCTGTCTTTTCCTTATCGAATGTTCTTCCTACTTCTGACATAGGAGCCAACTTGTATTCGCATCTTAGGCTTTCAATGTTAACCGACTCTTTCTTTCCTCTCTCCATTGCCAGCATCTTTTTATCTTGGAATGGAGTCGTGAATAAAATGTACATATAACAAGCACAAAACTATTATAAAAATCAATATATTTAAAAAGAATTTATACTCGTTAACATTGGTACAGTAAGGCGGAACTGAGGAAGACATTTAATCTCCATTCATCCTATTAAATTACATTCACACAACAGACGCCATTAACGCTGCCATAGAGTACTTATTCCTCAGAGTATTGCGATATAAACCGCTCTATTCACGCTAATAAATTATTGTCACACATCAAACTTCATTCACTCTTCCCCAAAAATCTACATATTTGTCCGGGAAAGTAGGGAAAACATTGGATATTTTGAATGACTATTTTTATTTTATTTTCAGTTATCCCAATAAATTCCATCATACAAGACAACATATATTTCATTGATTGCCCGATTTCTAGTTATTTCACGGAAGAAATGAGGTAATATTAAAACGTGGAGTGAGTGTTTCGTTCAATCTTTTAAAATGATAGTTATTGACTTTTCGGACCAAAAGCTGTTTTTTAGCTTACAGCTTTTAGATTACATGTTAGAAATGTCTTCTCAAAACCTAAAGTCAAGGTAGACAACTTGGCAAAAAGCGGGGTTTACCAACTTAATTGTAATGATTGCGAAATTAAATATATAAGACAAAGCGGTAGAGAAATAAAAACGAGAGTAAAATCCCACTTGCCTAAATTTTCGGAATTTAAGGACCATCTAAAAAACAAAACACAATTTCAATTACAATTTAAATACAACATAGTTGAATAGTTTAAATTCACTAATTTCGTGGTCCGCTTGACCAATTAATATATTACAATTAATTAAGGTTTTTAGTTGAGATAAAAAAGTCAATGGCACGAGCGGGATTTGAACCCACGATCTTCGGCTTGATACGCCGCTGCTCTACCACTTGACCTATCGTGACCTCGGTCCACTCGGACACTAACTTCCCATCTGAACCCCACCTTTTGAATTTTCCCTCCTCAAATGGCAAAAAGGAGTTTAGTGTCAACTAAACACCTTAATGAATTGTAATAGTTGCTTAGTTTCAACAATTGGAGGGAACTAGATTGGTTTGAAAAATTTGAATAAATGCATTAATTATATAATTGATTTTTATCTATCTCCTATTTTAAATATGTACGTAAATAATATTAGACGTATACAATAATCCAATTAATTAAGTTATTATGTATTACTTTTATCATTCATTTAGTATCTATTATCCCCGGTGGATCTGTGGGAGGGGTTTCAGTTTACAATCCAGGTCGAGAGATGTGGTTGTAGTGCTCCTTCAACCTGACGATAGCTATAAGCTTGAAATCCGGATCGTTGAAAACAATTAATTTTATGTAGGAGCTATCTTTTAAAAAAAAATTATTTGGAGATTGTGAGGTGCGGTATGGTGTGACGTAGATTTTAGAAAAACATTTTTTTTCTCATGCCAACGTTTCGATCTATATTGAGATCATCTTCAGGTCCTGCGATTTGCACACATTGTTTAAATTGTACAAATACATTTATGATGTGACAAAAATGAATTTATGCAATGCTAGAAAATTTTAGATTCAATCAAAATATTTTACCTCACTCAAAGTGTTTGTTTCCGTGTAGATGTGTTATTCTGGTGTGTCGTGTTGAGAGTGCCAGTATGGTATCGATGTTTTATGTATATATACGTTGGATTTTGAAGGGGTGGGGAAGTCCTTTCACCTCAAAGAACCCGACTCCTCATATAAAAAAATGTCTTTCTATCCCGACTATCCTCGCCACCCCATCAAAATCCAACGTATATATACATAAAACATCAATATCACACTGGCACTCTCAACACAACACAAACAAACAATGTTTATAAAACCCAGGCCCTGAAGATGATCTCAATAAAGATCGAAACGTTGACATGATAAAAAAATATTTTTCTAAAACCTACGTCACACTAGAACGCATCTCACAATCTCCAAATAATCATTAACTAACGGTCACTAAACACCACACATTTTTTAAAAAGATTAAAAAATTGAGGTTCTTACACATCCATTTGCTCATAAAGCCATTCGTTCTTCATTAAAAACATTACTAATAGTTTCACTATTTTTCGTGGTCCACTTGACCAATCAATATCTTTTAATTAAATAAGGTTTTTAGTTGATAAAAAGGTCAGTGTCACGAGAGGGATTCGAACACCCGACCTTCGGCTAGATATGCTATAGCTGTAGCTATAGTGACTCAAGTGGTAGAGTAGTGGCGTATCGAGCCGAAGGTCGTTGGTTCGAATCCCACTCGTGACACTGGCTTTTTATCTCATCTAAAAACCTTAATTAATTACTAATAGCGTTATTGTACAGCTTTTTAAAAGATATTTTTTTCAAACAAATTATTATGAAATCTTTATTCTTTGTAGTAAAAAATTTAATTAATTTATTCAAGAGAATGTTGATTTTTGTATTCACTCAGGCCGGGAAACGGAGTCAAATAAAAACTAATATAAAACGGTTATTAGATTTCTATACAACATGAAAAGACGTTTTAATTAACAAAACCGAGAAGTGGGTGCGAGAAGATTTCGATCTGGCATTGAATTGGTTAACGCGAACTAAATTCGTTATTTGTACTTGTGTGCTATGCGCGGAGTTCGACTCGTACTTTTCCCAATCGGCCGAACTTTCAAGCAGCTTTTTAATAATTGATTTACCTTTTTCATTCTTCGTTTAACTTTAAAGGAATCAATTATTCGTACGGCTTTTTCCGACGAGAGAGCGTGTTGACATAGCCAGTTTCGTACGCCGTTTTACCTTCACCGCATCCCAACTCAAAAAGTAATTTCGGTAGATTTTTATTTATGGTTCTCTACATTATCATATTCAGCCTGTAAACATCACTGAAAAATAAGAGCTTTTTTACACAATATGCAGAAAGTCGTTATTTCTATAAGAAATTACTAAATTTGAAGAGACTTTTCCGATCAAATTCGAAAGTAAAACAGGCTGATATCAACTTTTTTAAACTTTAATTAATATATTTATTCCATTATGCTTTTTCTTATTATTTTTCCAGTCTATGTGAAAATTAATTAAATTTAATATAAAATAAATGACAAAAACCAATCGGACGTATTGTACCTGTTAATCTGTATACATCTTTTCCCTATATTTTATATATAATTCTATTATATTTATTACGATATATATTTTCAGTTAAATATACTTATTTTTTTATGTCATAGGCGAGATTCGAACTCTGATGCTCCTTCCACCCATCTAAGATCATGGATTCGAATCCTGCCTCTAAAAAATATTTTTCATTTCGAAACGATATAACTAATTTCACTAATTGCGTGGTCTGCTTGACCAATTAATATATTACAATAAATTCAGGTTTTTAGTTGAGAAAAAAAGTCAATGGCACGAGAGGGATTCGAACCCACGATCTTCGGCTTGATACGCCGCTGCTCTACCACTTGAGCTAACCTAAAGCTAAAAACCTTAATTAATCGTAATATATTAATTGGTCCAGCGGACCACGAAATTAGTGAATTTAATACTTTAAAATGAAGTATATTTCACTAAAGCTCTCCGTGGCCATTTCATTTGTCGTCGAGAATCCAATCCGATTACACGACATTTGAAAAATGGCAAAAAGGAGGGAAAATTCAAAAGATGCGGTTGAGATGGGAAGTTGGTGTCCGAGTGGATCGAGGTCACGATAGCTCAAGTGGTAGAGCAGCGGCGTATCAAGCCGAAGATCGTGGGTTCGAATCCCGCTCCTGCCATTGACTTTTTTATCTCAACTAAAAACCTTAATTACTTGTTAATTAAGTCGACTGTAATATAAACAGTAATTTGCTAGTTGTTAATTTATATTTTATCTATTGTTATGTATATTCAGTTAATTATATACGATGTTTGAAAATGGAAAATTTGTGCCATATGCGGGATTCGAACCCTCAATCTTTCGATCATTATTCTGATGCTTTATCCACCCCTCTAAGATCATGGGTTCGAATCCTGCCTGTAAAAAACATTTTTCATTTCAAAAAATGGTTTATAATTAATTCAATTTTTAAAACAAAATTAACGATAATGATCGATTAAAATGTGTACGTATTTATAATTATTAACTATTATAAATATTTCTGTATTTTTGATAATATAAGTTACGTATTCGTCAGGGATTTTTTGTTATACTTTGTTAATTAATTCTACTGTAATATAGACAACAACGCGCTCGTTGTTAATTTTTATTGTATTTATTACAAAATATATATTAAATTAATCACACCCGATTTTTGTAAATAAAAAATTTGTGCCATATGCGGGATTTGAACCCATGATCTTTGGATCAATAGTCTGTAGCTCTATCCCCTCCTGTAAAGTCATGGGTTCGAATCCTGCCTGTGACAAATAATTTTCATTTCGAAAAATCATATATAGATAATTGAATTTCTATTTTAAAAAAATGATAATGATCGTTAGAAATTTGAGCATATTTAAATAATTTTTATTGTTCTATATAATTCTGTATTTCTTATAAAACAAGTTACGTATTCGTCACGGTTTTTTTCCTTTGCTTGTTAATTAAGTCTACTGTAATATAGACAGTAGGGCCACTCGCTCGTCGTTAATTTCATTCTTTTTTAACTTAGGTCTTACAAAACAAAAACCATTGTACATTTGTTTCGTGAAATACGAACAGGGCAATTAAAATGTGTTTTATCTTGGACACAATACATTGGCTTTTGTATAATATCGTTACATTTTATTTATTACGCATGGCCGACTGCCTATATTGAAAAAAAATCGGGCTAAATTGGAAAGGATCATCTTTCTTTTTCCCCATAAAAAAGTAAAGTAAGGATATTTCCATGACTTTTATCCTTATATTTTAAGAATAAATTTAGCATTAATTTGTGAAAAATATTAGAGTTATGATTTCTGGAAGATGTAGAACAATAGAGATTTGATGTATATAGAACACAATTTTCTTAGAATTCGATACTACAAATGTAATTCTGAAGGTCCCTAACCATGTCGGAGTTAAAATTGACAACCTGTTATATCCAAATTGGCATCACCTGACGTCCAAATACTTTTATTCATTTTCTTTAACCTTCGGTAGGTTTACAACAATTCCGATTCCTGGATTTCTATTTATAGTCAGAAGGTGTCATTTTTCCTGAAGACGTGATTACTCGTTTATCAACCCTTTTGCAGAGTGGGACCTGCGTTCAAATCGTTGTTACCTCCAGATGTTAAATTCCTTTTTGGCAATCAGAGATTTTCTTTTCGTCCCAATTTGTGTACGGTTCGGCCGCATTCAATTCGATTTTTGTAACTATTTGTCAACCACATTCGTGAAAATTTTATTTATTTTCCGTTGTTATGTTCGCGCATGTCAGAAAGCAAATCTCTACGATAAAAGCCATCAAAATTATGGCTACAAAAAGAAAAGATTTATAGCTTTTCGTACAAAATTAACCATTTTTAATTATAAACCAACACATTATAATTTATTTTTAACCTCTTTAATTTGGAAATTAATGTTTTTAAGTTGAAGTTAACCCTTGTTGAGTCTGCATCTAAAAAAAAATTACTCCTAGAAGACTATAAAATAATTAATGCCAATATAAAATATATTTTTTCTTTATTGTGCCAACGTTTCGAACTTTATTGAGATCATCTTCAGAGCTCAAATTATTCGTTTTCTGCGTAATTGTGTCATTCTTGTGTGTCGTGTTGAGAGTCTCAACATGACACACAAGGATGACATATCTACACGGAAAACAAACACTTTGAGCACTGAAAATGATCTCAATAAAGGCCGAAACGCGCATGATAAAGAAAATGTTTTTCTAAGACCTACGTCACACCAGACGCATCACGATCTCTAAATAATAATTTTTATGTAAGGTTTTGTCGAAATTTAAAAGTTTGTGCCACGAGCGGCATTCGAACTCACGACCTTCGGCTAAATACGCCGCTGCTCTACCACTTGAGCTATCGTGACAGAGTGGTAGAGCAGCCGCTTCCTTCTTTTAAGTTGAGATTATTTTATTGTTATATTATACATATATACTGGGTGTTACAGGGTTAAACGTCAATATAGTCATGGTGGATTCACTAGTTTAAACAGTTCAGTGCCATCAGAACGAGAAATTTTTGTGTGATTTTAATCTAAAATGAGATTTTTTTACAAAAAATCGTAACTTTTCCACTTTAGCGTTATTAAATTACAAACCTGACCTTTGTTTTTTCCATACTAATTTAAATTTTCATCACGATGACAACATTTCCGTTTGAAAATTTGCCCTTCCGAACAGTAGCCGCTCAAAGGATAACAAACAGCAAAATCCATGTTTTTTCGAAATACTTTATTGTGACTCGTGCAATGATTTTTATGACTTTTCCATCAAAATTTTCGAGGAATTCACCAAAATAGCCTTATTTTATATTTATTACAAGAACGTACTCACTTTTACCGTTTTTAGAACTTTTCTTAGTGAAATTTCTTTTGCAATGTAGAAAAGAGTGATACCGAAAACCCAGGAGAGCGGCATCCCAAGATCATAGCACATGTCGTATTTTTAATAAAAAAAATTTATTAGTTGGTAACAAAAATTAGATAATACTAGATTTCGAATTTAGAACAATTTTAATAATTTTTAATCATTTTAAGCCATTGCAGGAGCAACAATTGAGTATTTCCAAAAAATATAGGTTTTGCCATTTGTTTACTTTGGGCCGCTACTGTGTATACGGAAGTACTAATTTTTAACGCAAATGTTGTTACATTGTGCAAAATTTAATCTAGTTTGCGAAATAAAGGTCCGATTTGTATTTTAATACCGCTAAAGTTGAGAAATTTTATGTTAAAAAAAAATTAAAATCACAAAAATGTTTATATCTCAGGAACGCCATATAGGAAAAATGTTTATATGGCACTGAACTACTTTTATTTACAGAATCCACCATGATAGTATTGACATTTAACCATATATACAGTAGTTAATAAATGTACTGGTTTGTATGTCTCTCCTACTTCTTCTCTATATTGAATGTATTTATTAGGGTGAATATGTAGCTCAATTTACGCTAAATAAATCCATTTTCCCAAATGAATCCAAATTTTAAATATCTAATTTGTCTTTTCTAATTTCAAATTAAACATTTTTTACCTTCAAATGAACAAGTTTTAATTCCAAATGAACCTTTTTAATCCCTAACATTTTTTTAAATGAAATTACCCCTTTTTTGATTTCAAGTGAACTTTTTTTTCAAAACACCGTAAACCTAAAAGGTGGTATAAAATGGAGCACGTATTAAAAAAAAATAAATAAACCATTTGAAATAAAAAACCATATGAAAATGAATTACAATTAAACTTAAAAAAACATAAAATTAATCATAAAAACAAATGGTTCTTGATTTAATCTTTTAAATATAAAATAATTTGGCTATGTAAACCCCCATTTATCACATTAAAAAAGAATCTTTAATTTTTATATTTTATTTTATAGAATTTTTAATTTTGATTTATTAAATTTTCATATGACCTTCTAATAGATCAATTATTCTACACATTAAATATACAAGACTTTTAAATCAGACGATCACAATTTGTACCATCTTCTGAGTTTTTATAGTGCTTTAAAAGAACGAATTAATTTGATATTAAAATGGCTAAATTTTAGTAAAAAATGGATAACTTAATTTTAAGTTCAGTTTTACGCAAGGGTATGTTTTAAATTATAAATGGTTAATTTAGAGTTAAAACGGGTTAATTTGAAATTAAATGGGTTGATTTTCAACAAAAATCGCTAATTTGGCGGGGACCGGCCTAGGATTAATACCGTATAAAAAGACATTATCACTTGTTCAAAAGATAATTATATAAAAAAATAATATCGTATTCTTTTTGTTATAGAACCAGTAACAGAGATTCTTGGAGGGCCAGACGTATTCATACAAAAAGGAAGCACTATCAACCTGACATGCCTGGTTAGGTTTGCACCGGAACCTCCTCCATCAGTCCTCTGGAGTCATAATTCTCAGGTAGTTATATTTATTATATCGGCGATTCAACTCAAATAATTTATTAAGGATAATAGAAAAATATTAAAGCTTTCATATCTGAAATATCTCCATTTTTGTTATTTACCGTGTTTATTTGTCTTCTCCTCCATCTTCACTACCAAATTGCCATACAATACGAGAAGCGAATCTTTCAGGCAATGTTTTATCTATGCGGTTTGAAGGAAAAACATAAATAGAAACAAGGACTTTTTTTTACTAAAAGATTTTTATACAGCCATTTTTTTTTACATTATTGCATTATTATTATTATTATTGAGAACTAGATATTAGGATATTTTTATACAACTCACGATATACAGCCAATTGATTGGTTGACGATAACAAAGTACCGTATACATAAGGCGGTTGTAGATTTATTTCTTTGGCATTAAAATCATTAAACATATTTCTGCGTTTATTCCCGTGTTTCCTGCAGAGCATGATAATGTGTTCAAGATCCTAGTATGTTCCAAATTCTTCACAGTACGTGATGGAAATATATTCAGTCTTTAAATTCACTAATTTCGTGGTTCGCTTGACCAATTAATATATTACAAATTAATTAAGGTTTTTAGTTGAGATAAAAAAATCAATGGCACGAGCAGGATTCGAACCCACGATCTTCCGCTAGATACGCCGCTGATCTACCACTTGAGTATCGTGACCTCGATCCACTCGGACACTAACTTCTCTTCTCAACCCCACCTTTTGAATTCACCCTCCTTTTAGGCATTTTTCACGACATTTTTATCTTAACTAAAAACCTTAATTAATTGAAAAGAATTTATTTGTTGTCACCAATGTCACCATCGCAACCGCACCTTTTGAGGTCATTCATTTGTCGTCGAGAATTCAATCCGATTACACGAGATTTGAAAAATGGCAAAAAGGAGGGAAAATTCAAAAGGTGGGGTTGAGATGGGAAGTTAGTGTCCGAGTGGATCGATGTCACGATACTCAAGTGGTAGAGCAGCGGCGTATCTAGGCGAAGGTTGTGGGTTCGAATCCCGCTCGTGCCATTGACTTTTTTATCTCAACCAATACATTTCCTAAATATTATTTAATTGAAAAATTATTATTCATGTTGCGAAAGCAGAGAAAAAAAATTATTTTTTGTATTCTATCGCGCTTATGCAAATCCAGGTAGAATAAACTGACGATTATGGTATAGAATTTTAAATTACAATTATTTAGATTTAAAAAACTATGAAATTCGACAGCTATATTTATATTTAAATAGTTTAAATACTATTGTTATTTATTCGAAAAATTAATCTTAAATATTATTACAATACCAATTAATTATTCTTTTTATCTAAGGTTTTTGGTCGAGTTGGAAAATTAGTGACGTCAACTTTCCATCTCGACCGTTAGAATTTTCTCTTCTTTTTGCCATTTTTCATGTTTTGGTGTCCGAATGGATCGAAGTCAATTTTTCTGGACATGGACTTCATCTAGCCGGAGGTCGTGGGTTCGAATCCCGCTCGTGCCATCGTCTTTTTTATCTCGACTAAAAACCTTAATTAATTGTAATATATTCAGTCTGTTGAGGTATCCCTTGCAGAGTCCGTGAATGGATCGTAACCTTACCATAGTTTTGCAAAAGGCCTTGTTTATATTGTTTTCTTTGCTGAACCAAGGCTCTTGTCCTACTAACGGAAACATATTTTTGTAGAATATACCTTTGTTGTTTGAAAGGTATTTGGTTTGTCAATCTATCTCCTGAAGCAACCATAATATAGCATGCAGATCTTTTCTGGGTACAGCTACATTTAAAGTGTTGTTCGTTGTGGTGGCATATTTGGCTAGCCGATCTACATCACTGTGTTTGAAACCCGTATGGCCTTTGATCCAGGTGATTACTACTTTATGCCCTTTAGACCTGATCATTGCTGAAACTTCAAGAATCTCGATGATAATGTAGTCCGCTATAAACAACTTTTTGTCATTACGAAGTTTTTGAATACAGCTATGACAATCTGTACATATGACGACATTTGGGATTTGCTTATCATTCGCATACTTCATAGCTTCCCTTATAGCAATCAATTCTTCACTATATATGGATAGGTACTGTGGAAGAACTTTTCGCTGTAATTTTGCGGGATCGTAAAATGCACACCCTACTCCTCCATTTAGGAGTGACCCGTCGGTGTATAAAAGATGGCCGTCTGGAAATCTCGCATACAGGTCACTAAGGACAAGGACTTAGCTCCCATAGTTCAATACGTGCGGCTTCAATACTTAACGGAGCTTCTCTCGCATGGCGTACCGTAGAATGCGATTTAAACTTCGTGCAAAAGTTCTCACTTGCCGACCGTGAAGTCTTTGTCTTAGAAAACTTATAAGCGAATCTTTGGTACATTCTAATACTTTCGCACTGTACCAAAATTAACTGTGAACTTTATTTATACAAAACATATTTAAAAGTATTAATTGAACAGTTCGTATTAAAGGATGTCTTCTGTAAACCTGTTTATACAATCATTCAGTTCAAGAACTTTGTAATATTCTACTAGATTTACAGCCCATGAAAGCCAAGTGGGTAAGTTTGTCTGTTCGTAAAAGTGGAAATTGAGAGTCGAACATGAAAAAGTCCCAAAAAACAGAGTAATTTCTTGCCACTAGTGCGAAATCCCTGACTGTCTGACGAGCAGGAACTGAAAAAGACTCATACTTGGTGAACCAAAATATACGGACTTTTTTTATGAGGTTTTCCATCTACGAGGTTATATGAATCCTCGGGGTGCCGGTGTTTTTGACATATTTGTAGGTATGTCTGTTTTGAAGCATGTCCGCTGGATTCGAACCCGGGACTTTTTCGTTACAGCGATGAGAGGTATCAACGCTTAAACCGATTCGGCCGACATACAGACTTAAACATGCCTCTCGTTCAACATGAAATCCGCTCCTGTTATTGAAAATTTCACAAAATCCTCCCAACCAACGTAATCAGCAAAAATTCATATCCCGAAAAATTCCTTCGAATCCTCCTCATCGACTGAAGAATAAAGTAATAACAAAAGTATAAATTAAACAAAATTTTAACATCTTTAGTAAATCTTGTTTTTAATTTTATATATCTTTCCTAACTCATTGTTATATGTTACCGAATTAGGTAGTTGTAATGAACTGCCAATAAAAATAAAACGTACAGTACAAAGCGAAGGAAAGATTAATATTAGTTTTAATAAAATAAACCATGGAAAACATTCTCCCTGATGATTGTTTGCCAACTTCAACACGATTTACGTTTCCGTTTGTTGTTGATCGCAAATTCGATAGGAACCCGTTTAAACGGCGAGGCAGGATTCGCACATATTAATTAGTGTTAATCCAACTGCGCCTTGCTGGATTATACAGTGCATCTAATCACCGCGAAAGCCTTTGACCCTCTAAAGCTCAACCAGAGCCCATTTCGATTTCAAACTTGGAAATCTGGGACCATTCTCAAATGTAAATTTACGTAAATATTTTATTAACTCGTGGAATTCCAAAGCAGTCGTATCGCTATTTCCCAATTAAGAAACTTAGCAATATTTGTAAAGACTTTTCGAAAAGAAAAGGTAATGGAAGTAGTTTTCTGCGATCTTAAACTCAAAAAGCTCTTAAAACCTCTGGTATTGAATTTTTAATAAGCAATGAAAGACAAATGATAGATTATAGATAATTGGAGATTATGGGAAAGTTTAGGGGTCGACAAACACCTGAGGTCATTGCCAGCCCTTTAAAAAAAAACCTTCCTTTTACAATAATCAATTGCTTGAAGATCGTCATGCGGTTCTTGTATACTTGGTGTTCGGCTACTCGTGTTGCAAACTTTGCTTGTAGATTCTACATTCTAAACGGAACCAAAAAGTCCTAATTAACAATTTTCCGAATCTCAACAGATTCGGAGTTATTCCCATTTTTCTGATTTTTTAATGTTTCACGACCTTGCTTCAAATAGCAATGATAACTCCAAAACTAAAAAAAATTGGACAAATCCGTAGATACCATTGAAAACTACGTTAAATTTTCAATGAGAAGAAAGAAGTTAATTTGAATTTATCAGTCCGTAGGATATATGGAAGAACGTTTTCTTTAGCCTCCTAAATCGACACTTGGGCAAGTTAAGTTAGACAGCTGTCATGATCAGAATCCCGAAGTCTTTGGACAACATGAGGGCGACACGACTTAACATTGTAAGTCCGGATTACATCTCTCATTTAATTTTTGAAAAACCTAAACTCTTCCAACATTTCGGAGGAATTCGGATTTTCGCTAATATTCAGCTCCTCGTCAACATCACTCTGCCGGTTCTTGGTGATGGAACAGCAACTCATCCGTATCTCCTCTTTTTTCAGTTGTGGTCAGTTTTGTGGTTTACTTTGGGGCGATCAGGAAATTTCTCAGAGTACAATCCGACTGCACGACACGCAATATCACCACTATCAATAATAGAAATACTTTGATTGAACATATAAAAATATATATATATTTTGCATTGTATAAATTCATTTTTTCCACAGTCTACATGTTTTTGTTAAATTTAAACAATGTGTGTAAATTCCAGGCCCTGAAGATGGTCCCAATAAAAATCGAAACGTTGGCACGATAAAGAAAATGTTTTTCTGACACCTACATCATACCAGACCGCATCTCACGAACTCTGAATAACTACCAATAAAACAGTCCTACATATCAACTATTCATCGGAAAAATTCGGTTCATTTTGAACGGGATACTGAATGTAACAAATAGGTACTATTGTAAAATTTATTTACTTCCAAGAATCAACATTTGCTCTCGTAATGCGAGTTTCACAAACAACGCCAGAATGTAAACAATAAATGCAAACAATGTTTACTTTAGTGAAGAAGCAAATTATTGTTATTAACAACGAAACAAGCGTGATGCGTTTTTTCAAACTTTTTGCCATTTTTCGACCAATTTAAAATTATTTTCAGCTAAACTGGGCCTGATGTACCCAGTATAATTTTTTCCAAAAAAGGTAAAACTTTGAAACTAGGCTAAAATATATTTATTTATTTAGATAGCAAGGGAAATTCAGCCGGTCCCTCTAAAAAGGACACCCTGTATACCTCTAATTGACTGTGGCATCGCCAACTTGCAGTTGGATAAGCTCCATGTGTTTTATTATTATTTTTTTAAAATTTCTATATTATATTATATACTTTGTAAACCAGATTAAATTATTAAATCATATCTGATTGACTGATTTTGTCGAGTCCGGGAACTAAATTTTCTTTCGCCTTATGTGAGCATTCGGGTTGGTGTTCTTCAGGGAAGCAAACTTGGACCATTTCAGTTTTAAATATACACTGCAGATATGTATAGGATTTCTACGCATAAAATCGCAGATAATACAGCGACTTTTACAAGTAATTCAGACCACTACATAAACACTTAATAATTACAACAACACCTGAATGAATTAACAGTATGGTTCACAAAGTGGAAAATGAAAACAAATTTTACCCTGAATGAAAGTGTCTATGCTGCATATAAATGGAACTATATCGCTTAGCACTAACCCTGTGAGTTATCTTGGAATTTTCCTGGATGAACGACTGACTTGGAACCCCGACAGGACTGAAAAGATATGAATCAGCCGACGATATAAATTATTAAAAAGACTATTTGAATCACGATCAAATTAAACATGGAAAACAAATTGTTAATTTACAAGACAACGATAAGAATTCTCTGGGCATACGGTTGTAAAGATTGGGGCTTAACCAATTATTACAATTCCAAACGTCCCCGGTCAAATCGGTCCAAAATTCTACGTCGAATTGGAAATGTTCTTTTTTATTAAATTCATTATATTTAGTGGTCTATTGAACAAATAACTTCTTTCAATTAATAAAACTTTTTATCTAAGGTTTTGTTCGAAATGAAAAAGTTAGTGCCACGAGCGGGATTCGCTCTTTGACACAGCTTAAGTGGTAGAGCAGCAGCGCATTTAGCCGAAGGTCGTGGGTTCAAATCCCGCTCGTGGCACTAAGTTTTTCATTTCGACCAAAACCTTACATAAAAATTATTATTTAGAGATCGTGATGCGGTCTGGTGTGACGTAGTTTAAAAAAAAACATTTTCTTTATCGTGCCAAAGTTTCGAACTTTATTGAAATCATCTTCAGGGCGCAAAGTGTTTTTTTTTGTGTACATGTGTCATTCTTGGGTGTCATGTTGAAATGTGCCCCTCACACCAGACCGCATCTCACGATTTCCAAAATTATCAATTATCACCACACAATCTTACATAGAAATATTAGTTCTTTTTTATGTTTCAAATCATGCATCCCCCGTTGGTACATGAATTCATCAAAACCCGCTATATAAAATTTCATGAATCATTACGTAACCTCAATAATTAGTTCGACTGTTATCACTTTCATCCCAACGAGAAAATCCCCCAAGACGATTAAATCGATTATTCCCCATTAAAAAATGCCCTGCACTCTGTATATAATATGTAGTTTATTTATTTAATAATTTATTTCAAAGATAAAGATGCGTTATGCCCAATGAATAGCCTTTGTCAAAATTTATACCCAGTAATCCTATTATCATTTATTATCGTCAACTGAAATATGTCTAATATTATAATCTTGTCCTGCTCATCTTTGTATTAATGTTTTTATGATATTATATAGTTAATGTTTATTTTTAAACCACACAAGCGAGACAGGAGCGAGAGATATTGTAGTAGAGAAAGACAGCCCTTTGTCCCATATGACATTTTCTCCCTTCATTGAAAGACGAGCATAAAAACCATTGACATCGTCATAATTATGGAAAAGTAATGGAAAGGCCTGGTAACTGAGGCCTTTCTGCCTTTATCTGCGCCTCCTCTCAGCCAAACCTCAATGCTATATTCCCTAATAAAAAAATAAATTATAAATTATATCCAATTTTTACCATCTGTAACCAACGTTTCGAAAGAATGAGTCAAAATATGTATTTCATTCAGTATTTCTAGTTGTAAATAACAAATAAATGTAATAAAAAATTAAATTTAAAATAAAATTAAAACATTTTTATCTATCTATTTGTTGATGCTAACCATAGATAGATTGGTCTGCATATCTGGTTAATTGATTAGGTCAGAAAATCCATAGCAACGTAACTAAATAAAGTCAATGTTAAAAGTGAGTTAAATGTCATTACTTAATTATTCAGAAATCGTGAGATGCGGTCTGGTGTGATGTAGGTTTCAGAAAAACATTTGCTTTATCGAGCCAACGTTTCGATCTTTATTGAGAAAATATTCAGGGCTGAAAGTGTGTGTTTTCTGTGTAACTGTGCCATTATTGCGTGTCGTGTTGAGAGTGCCAAGAGAGTGGGCGACACGACACAACAGGAAACAAACACTTTGAGCCCTGAAGATGATCTCAATAACGATCGAAACGTTGGCACGATAAAGAAAATGTTTTTCTACAACCTACATCACACCAGACCGCATCTCACGATTTCTGAATAATTATCGATTAACGGTCACTAATCACCACACAAATGTCATTACTGTTTGAGTCGATCAACTCTGTACATTTAACAAATTGGCCGAATAAATGGTATAATTTGAATCAAGTCTCGTCCTAAACATTATGACTCTGAAATTCACAAAATATTTATTTTTCATTCAGGTTGAGGAGTTTGTTCCTGAATTAAGTATTTGCATTGTTTACTATTGGAAGATAATATTTGGCAATTATCCTGATAATTCCCTAGACCTTCCCTAGGTCCTTCCCTAGACCTCAATCCGTCCAAATCCACTGCCAAAATTATTGGGTCTAGGCAACTCCTCAATTTCCTCCCCACCATCCCACCTCTCATGTCAAATAAGCATCCCATTACTTTCTGCTCTTCGGTTAAAAATGTAGGAGTAGTCTTTGACCAAAACCTTTCCTGGGATCCTCACATTTTCCAAATTTCCCGCCATTTTATTATTGCCTCAGTCTATTTCGTCGGTCCTGGCTCAACAATTTACTGCCGTTTGAAGACTCGGTTTGACACCAGGCAACTTGTGGAACCAACCTCTCTTCCCAACGGGAGATCAGTACATGTTAAGAACCCGAGGAAGCAGGAGCACTTCTTATGCTGGCTCTTCTGCAAAAGAGAAACAAAAAAGTAGGAAACCCAGTAAAGAAAAGTGAGGTTTTATTCGTGGTTGTAAAATTGGGAAACGGGCTCTTTCTCTTAAATACTGTGGTGGTACTTCCCTCCAAGCTTCACTTCTTTTAATTTATCACTACACTCCTCAGACCTCATGTCCCGTATCGCACGAATAATACGAATATCTTCAATGAACTACTCCACATTCAAACTTGCAATTGAAACGCTTTCATGGTGAACTCAGTTGGCTCAACTAGCCGACTTGTGTGAAGGACGAATGTCGAGCAGTGTCTTTTGAGTTGAGTCAACCAGTGGGGATGAGTACGTGAGCGGAACTTGAGCCTGGGCGGACGAGTTGACTGCGTGTTAAATGGTTGGGGCGATTCCCATATATTTTGCTACCACGTTACAATCCTTGACACCCGTCCGTTCAACTAAGTGAATCAACTAGTTGCCTCGTCTGTAAGAGCTACTTCCTTCTTCGATTACAGCTGTGTCTCTCGGAGGGGGGAACGCGCGATTAAAGCGTTATAAAATTATTATGAACTGTTGTGTATGATTCGTGTTCGGTACCCGGCGGGGGCCCCGAGTGTCGGGGTTGTATTCCCAACCTTCCTGGCTCTAACCCTCCTTCCGTGCATAGTATTTTCTCACTATTTTTTTTTTACCAATTAATAACATTCAATTAATTAAGGTTTTTAAGTTGAGATAAAAAGTCAATGCACGAGCGGGATTCGAACCCACGACCTTCGGCTTGATACGCCGCTACTCTACCACTTGAGCTATCGTGACTTCAACCCCTCGGGCACTAAATTCCCATCTCAACCCCACCTTTTGAATCTTCCCTCCTCTTTGCAATTTTTCAAATGTCGTGTAATCGGATTGGATTCTCGGCGACAAACGAGATGGCCACGGAGAGCTTTAGTGACGTGTACTTCATTTTAATCAATTAAATTCACTATTTTTCGTGTTCCGCTTGACCAATTAATAACATTCAATTAATTAAGGTTCTTAAATTGAGATAAAAATTTCTTAGGTTGCTTTCTTTTCCAGTCCATCTCCATTCGTCTTCCTCCTTCACCTAATCAACTCCACACATTACACTCGCAACACCCAATCCCCATTTGACCTTATCCTTACGCAATATACATACCTTCGAAAGATCCTTTCTGATCCGAGCCCCTAAACTGTAGAACTCCATTCCCCTTTTTATACGTCACGCCGCCTCCTTTTCCTCCTTTAAATCCAACCTGTACAATCACCTCCTCTCCCTCCAAACCGAGACCTGACGTCAATATTTGATATTTTTGTTTAATATTCTTGTTATTTTTTCTTCTAGCTTGCCTTACTTGTATACATTATGCCAAGATTTTTATTTCGTTTTATTTTTAATTTCAGAAGGAACATCATTTATGATGTTTGTTGATCGACCTGCAAATAATCTATGTAGGGTTCCAATCTTCGTAGAGGTCATTAGACAGGTGAAAAAAAGTAGACTAATAGCTGGGTTCACCTAGCTTTCTGCAACTTATAGTGCCATCAACAGAGCCTATTTTACAATTATTACAACTTCAAAATAAATGCACAGTAATATACAATTAACGTAATAAATAAATAATAAATAATAAACATTACATTAATTGGTTACTGAGTATTTATTTTGAATTTGTAATAAAATCGGCGGGTTGAAGCGCTTCGGAAAAACAGTGGTTGTTGTCTGGATCCCCGGACACGTCGGGCTGGAGGGTAATGAACGTGCGGATGAGGCGGCAAAGGCCGGGACGTCCAACCCTCCAGACCGGACCATCGCGACCAGGCCCTCTGACGCCAAGCTAGCAGTGAAGACCATGATAAAAGAAAGATGGCAGCGTCAGTGGGCCGGGTCATCCGAGAGGCTTTTGGGCGTCAAAAGCACGATTCATAGATGGCCCCCCGAGAACCAGAACCGGAAACAAGGAATCGTCCTTACGCGATTAAGAATAGGCCATACACCGTTGACACACGGGAACTTGCTCTTAGGCCAAAGCCCGCGCAGGTGCCCCTTATGCAGAGAAAGGTTGCTCCATGTGTCCCACATACTGGAAACATGCCATGCCTTGGCTCCCTACAGGGAGCTTTTGGCATGCCATCCAATCTGAAGAAGGTACTCGAGCACTGCAGCGAGTTTCAGGGTCCCCTGTTCCGTTTTTTAGGGGAAATTGGGTTTTTTTATTGTATATAGTATATCTCATGTGTTGTGTGTCTATATGTTTTGTCTGAGTGCATGTATTTCTTAGCGTGAATGGTGAGGGGTGAGGGTGAAATATAACCCTTCGAACGTTGAGAGCGTATGAGTGTGTTTTCAGGGTCGATGGCGGAATATTTATAAAAGTACCCCATCGACCCTAATCTAGATTAGTTCGAGTACAGATCGGTGGAGGAATATCAAGTACTACACCAACCAAACGGAATGAGTGTATTGTATGGATGTATTTATGTGTATGAATGTATTTATCTGTATGAATGTAGTGTTTGTAAATAGAAGTGTAAATATATTGACTTAGCTTGGGGCTGAAATGACCTAGATGTCGGAAGCCCCAGTAAAAAAAAAAATAAATAAATAAATAAATAATAAAAAAATAAAGAAAAAAAACATAAATAAAATAGGCTCTGATGATGGCAGTATAAGTTGCCGAAAGCTCGTTGAACCCAGCGTTTAGTCTACTTTTTCCACCTGTCTAATGACTTCTAAGAAGATTGGAAACCTACACAGTACTTTTTTGTTTTTATATCATGTATATTATTCTTAGAGGAGACCAGTCCCAGCATAAAGTTATTTTTCTTCTTCTTCTTTATCTATTGACCGGGAGGGGAGTCATGAACATGTAGTTCGGATCATTTCATTAATTCATTTGGGTGATAATTCTTGTTACAATAACGAAATAGATCAGAATTAGTAAAGTCTGCTTGATATTACATTATCATTTACTACAAAAAATGAAGTAGACTTTTCTATAATAGTATCATCATCAATTGACCAGAAAAATCATAACAAGCAGTCTGGTTCAAGGAACGAGTTTCTCTAGGTCTGACAGTCCATCGTTCGGGACCACAACGTCAAGAATTATCACATAGCTAAACCGAAACAGACGAATCGAAACTACAATTTTCGCGATTTATCGTGTTCCATTAGGAGAGAGAGTCGGCCGCTCATTGTGCCCGGGGCTGAGCCGTTCGCCCACATGCTTTATAACTTTGTAAAAGGAGGGATTCGCACGAGGCTTTTCCTAACGAAGAAACATTTTGTTCTCCCTCCCCAGAGGCGCAACTTGGCTAAAAGCTCGCTTCATTGTTGGCCGAGGAGCAAAAACGAAGACAATACCTGTGCCCAAATAAGGCTACTAAATACTAACAAATAAACCCCTTACAAATATAATCATATCATCATTTAAGCTAAAATTTAAAAAAAGTAATTTTAAATCTAGAATGTTGGTTATGTATGGTGTATAGTGACCGTTAGTTAATGATTATTCACAGATCGTGAGATGCGGTCTGGTGAGACGTAGGTTTTAGAAAAACATTTTCTTTATCGTGCCAACGTTTCAATATTTATTGAGATCATCTTCAGCGCTAAAAGTATTTGTTTTCTGCGTAATTGTGTCATTCTGGTGTGTCGTGTTGAGTGTCACGATCTCCGAATAATGTTGGTTATTTTTTTAACCAAACACACCAATTTATTTTTATGTAATATTTTTTAGTCGCTTATGCATTTCTGGCCACCTACCTGTTCTCGCTTCTGCGCTTGCTATTAAGATAAATTGAACTCCAGACTACTTATTTTTTCACTTATTTTTTGTATGATAAAATACAATATACAAGGTGTCCTGTTTTAGACGTCTGGGTTGACTCTATCTTAAACTTATAACGTTATCGAAAAAAATACGAATAGTATTTATTAATTTTAGTCATATTTCAAATGTTTACTCGTATTTTGAAATATTTGTTGTCAGCGTAGTTCCGAGAGTACAATTTTAAAATTCTTAATGACGTGTAGGATTCTACCCAATGTTTTAAAGGAATTTTCAAACTTAAAATGACGGCGCAATTTATTTTATATCCTTTCCCGTATGAGTGAATTTTTTCCTCATTTGAATAAATTTGAAAACTTCTGATTTTTCCTTATCGGAAGTGGGATAATAGGACACCTCAAAAAAACCACAACCAGCTTTTTTTCAATCCCCTAATTTAACCACTGCGTTGAATCAACTGAGCAGGATTAAAATAAATCCGAAACGTTGTGGATTGAAAAAAGATGTTTGTTTTTTGTTTTTTTTTAGATGACCACCTTCGAGAAGGAGTAATCAGAAGTTAAACTGTTGAAGTCGAAATAAAAAAAAACATCATTAAATATGACAAGTTAGAAAAGTGGCGAACATGGAATAAATCATAAAATATATTCAAAACAAAACAAAAAAATCTTTCAATTAATTAAGGTTTTTAGTTGAGATAAAAAAGTCGGTGTAACGAGCGGGATTCGAACCCATGATCATCGCCTAGATACACCGCTGCTCTACCACTTGAGCTCTCGTGACTTCGATCATCAACTTCCCATCTGGATGGTGTTAGTGTTGAGTTGTAATTGTTGATTATTCTGTTAATTATGTGTTAGTTATGTGAGAATAATCAACAATTACAACTCAACACTAACATCATCCACTATTACTAATAATACTACATTAAGTCTATCGAATACAAACATGCCAGCATACATTTCCATACCATTTATTCAAAGCCTATCACACAAATTAAACACATTTCTCTCGTCCGATAACTTCAAAATAGCTTTCAAAAATTATAAAACAATCCAAACACTTTTTCCAAATTTAAAGATCCCACACAAATAACAAATAAATCTGACGTAATCTACAAGATCAACTGTTTAAACTGTACGGCAACTTAGATCGGTCTTACATCCCAATATCTGGACAAGAGAGTAAAGCAACATATCTATGATTGCAAAAAACCCAAGCAAAATCCTACAGCATTCGCTACCCACCATTTTGAACACCAACACAATTTCAATTACAAAAATCCAAAAGTATTACACACAGAACAAAACAAACATAAACGTAATTTCTTAGAAATGGTTTATATCAACAGAGATAAACACAGCATTAATTACAGAACAAAACAAACCTAAACGTAATTTCTTAGAAATGGTTTATATCAACAGAGATAAACACAGCATCAGTTGCAGCTACGCCAATATCATTAATCAAATTCAATACAGATAACATACTTATATCATCACATTACATTCCACACATCAAATATTTTTCATAGTCTAATTGTCCAACAATTTAGCTTTCCTTTTCCTATTTTATCCCTTCTATATAATCCTGAAAGGATAATCTGACCGAACCATTACCAACACATTTTTTCCCTTCGTCGGCTCTTTTCACCTCAAAGAAGCCGTCGCCTTGTAGAAAAATGTCTTTTCTATACCGACATCCTCCCCCACCCCTATAAAATCCAACGTATATAAACACAAAATAGCAAAATCTCAGTGGCACTCTCGGCATGACACGCAAGAATGGCACAATTACACAGAAGACAAACACTTTGAGTGAGTAGAAATACATTGATTGAATATATAAAAAAAAATATATTTTGCATTGTATAAATTCACTTTTCCACATCCAAAATGTAATTGTAATATATAAACAATGTTTGTAAATCCAAGGCCCTGAAGATGATCTCAATAATGATCGAAACGTTGGCACGATGAAAAAAATGTTTTTGTGAAACCTACATCACACCAGACCGCATCTCAAGATTTCTAAATATATTTAACTCTAATGTTGTAACTGAAAGTAATGAGTAAATCCTTTTCAACGAAAACAAATCAAAATTGAAAAACGTTTTGCGTTGATTCCCGCTAGATGAAAATGGACTTGTCAACACCTTTTCTTTTCTTTTAGCCAATGAAAACGTGCCAGGCCACCAAAAAAATAGTATGCTTCCCAGTCCAACAGGCCTCTTCCAGTGGAAGTCTCCTTCCACCTCCCTTTAATGGCTTGTGGAAAGGGCTTGGGGCGGCCCTTATAAATTTCACTGTGATAAATGAAATTTTAAATTCTTCAAATAATAACAAATTTATGGTACAGAATTATAAAAACCATCTTTTCATTTCATTTTTATTATTAAGTATTTTCATCTGATCTTTTGGTGCTTTTCGGTTTTATAAAATTTATTCGGATAATGTTGGCGAGCCTGGTAGAAGAGAATACGCAAGGTTTTAGTTAATAAACTGTTATATTTAAAGAAAAAAGTTTCCTTACATGTTTCAAACATCAAGAACAACAAACAGAAACAGAGATATTCTAAACTGTTTTTTTTTTTTTTTTTTNACATTTTTTTTTTTTTTTTAATGCTACAGTTTATTAACTAAAAACATGCGTACCCACTGCTAACACCCCTATCATCCCAGAAATTCATAAGTATTTTCTGTAGTGAGACTCTTAATTTTTTCTTTGCTTGTCAATGTTTGTTTCGATATTGTTTACACAACTGGTCTTATTGGATTTAGTGATGATGACAATCAACCATCTCCGAACAGATGTTGATGTATGGAGATCAGTTATTTGGTATTTTTAACAATAAAATATTATTGTAACATTGCCAAGCTTTCGATCTTTTATTTAATCTTCATCAGGGCTCTACAACTATTATGTTCCCAAATTAATTTAATTTTTTAATTTACAATAGCAATTCATTGTTTAAAACACCGCATCCCTGATCTACATAAAAAACATCTTATTGGATTTATACTATATGAAAAGCTTAGAGCTAAATTCGTGAAGTTTAAATAATCTTCAATCAGTTAAAAAAGTCATGTTGATATGTACGATATTTCATTGAAAGTATGGCTTGGCGTGCAGTCGAGTTATACCAAAAATTTAAGTTATTGGTATGAAACAGTCATACTCACACAAATGCCTGACTAGAGCCACTGGAAAAGGTTTAAGAATATGAAAAATATCAAATGAAATCAACGAAGGGAAAAGGTTAGCTGAAAACGATCTTTAGGCGTTGCAGAATGGAAGGGCATAATGCTACCTTATGTGCAAATGGGATTAATCAGTACAAAAGTAAATAAAAGAAATAAGTAAAGCATTATTTACTTTTATATTGACTACGATATAATCCTAATTACCTGTAACTAGTGTAGAAATGTAATGGATTTAATTGTAAACTAAATAAATTGAGTTGGGCCTTAAAATTGTCCATCATTGTATATTGCTCTCATCTTGCCGAGAGGCTTCAGGACAATGATTTTGATAGACGGTTAATTTTTTTTTCAAAGATGTCGATTTAGGGTTCAGAAGAAAATATTCTCGCAAACAAGCTTTGGACTGATGAATCCATGCTCACCATAAATATTATTAAACCCATTACATTTCGTGGTCCGATTGACCAAATAACTTCTTTCAAGTAATTAATCTTTATGTGAGGTATTGGTTGCAGTGAAAAAGTTAGTGTCACGAGCGGGATTCGAACCCACGCCCTTTGGCTCAATACGCCGCTGCTCTGGCTACTTGAGCTCCCGTGACTTCGATCCACTCGGACACCAAATCCCCACCTCAACCTACCTATCGAATTTTCCTCCTTTTTGCCATTTTTCAAATGTCGTGTAATCAGGATTCGATTCTCGGAGACAAATGAAATGGCCCCGGAGAGCACATAGTGGAGTTATACTTCGTTTTCCTTATTCAATCAATTATATTTCATAGTCCGATTGACCAAATAATTCTTTCAATTCACTAATCTTTACGTAAGGTATTGGTTGAAATTAAAAAGTTAAGTTTTAAATGTTATTTTCAGTCGGTGGAATTTTTGACCGAGGGCACAAGAAAACCTCCGGAATAAGTATGCATGCCATACCAAATTTTTAAAATTAAGCTTTTTTATTCGTTGACCAATTTACAGCCTGATTACGCCAACGTTTTCAGCGAAAAATGATTTAAAAAGTTGGTAAAAATGTAGTTCTCATTTAAAATCTTAAAGATGTATTTTCTCTAATGTACACTGACATTTTTTATTAATAGGGATAAAAATGTAAAACTAGATTGAAAATATTAAATAGGTATTTTTTGCTTTTTTTGTTAACGTTATCTGTTCAATAGAAATTCAGCCGTGCCATATAAAAAAGACACTACGTTACTGTATATTACGCTTTTCTGTTTTCTCTGACCTGTTAATAGTTATTATGGTGTAGGTTTCAAAAGTTTCAAGTTTTTTTTTTTTTTTTTGTACAATGCTTTCACATTTGTGTCATAAAAGAGAGAATTCTTTGTGTTGTAATTCATTTAAAGTAGTTCCTGTCAGTCCGACTGTCCTAGGGCCGGTTGAATGTCTGCGACAAAAAGTCAGAACCACTTTACAACACATTATACATATTATGACAAAATAATATTTTAAGAGCTGATTGAGTATAAAATGCCAAATTTCTATTTTCTAAAAAAATTCAAAAAGTTTTAAGATGCTTAAAACGAATCCGATTGTTTTTTCAAAAAGAAATTTTTGTCGTCTACTTTAGTGTATATGTTTTTCCATTTTTGAACGGTTTTACATACGTAATTATTTCCAATTAATTAAGGTTTATTAGTTGTGATAAAAAAGTCAGTGTCACGAGCGGGATTCGAACCCACGACCTTCGGCTAGATACGCCGCTGCTCTACCACTTGAGCTATCGTGACCTTGATCCCACTGACACTGACTTCCCATCTCAACCCCACCTTTTTGTTTTAATTTTCCCTCCTTTTTGCCATTTTTCAAATGTCAAATGTTCAAATGTTTTTATCTCAACTAAAAACCTTAATTAATTGAAAGTTATTAATTAGTCAAGCGGACCACGAAACTATTGAATTTAATAAGTAATTATTTAATACAAATTGCTACTAAAGCCTATTTTTCTTTTAGCCTCTCATGAACTAAAATATTTTCATCTAACTCCATATTATTAGGATACAAATACGAGCTTAAATATTCCTAATTTTTTTTTAATTTCCTAATTTTTGGCATTGAATTAAATGATACAAACTATTGTTATTAATTTCGATTCGACCTAGTGAAAATTTCGGTTTTCTTTTCCCAACATAATCTCTTTTTCGTGTAATATACGACACAATTTTGTGATATGTAGGCGGAAAACATACAAACATACAAATATTTAACATCATGGTTTTTATAAGTGTTACGTGGATTAAAATATTCTGTTTTCCATCAACCAGAAAAGAAGTCGCAAAGAAAAAAAACCACCCTTGAGAAGATTTTATTTAAACAAATATTATTATTTATTGTCTCTGTTGCCCTTAAATTCCCTTTTCAATCTGGCATTATGGTACTTTTATTTTGCTAATTTAAAATTATTAAAAATCGATAGAGAAAAATAGCCTCTCTTGTTAATAAAATAATGAAATGAAAGATACATATTTATTTAAATTGAATAAACTGAGGTTTAACAGAAAGAAAACATTTTTAGAACAGTTTTCCGATAACGAAAAAATAAATAAACAAATAAAACTAAACGTAAATTGAATTATTTTTAATTTTTCATTTACATTACATAGAAAATAGCCTTCTGTTATCTAGAAAACACTAATCAAATAGGTAGTAATGTTTTAAGAGCAAATACTTTTAGATAAATTGTAATGCAAGGTAATGAAAGGGAGAGAGTTCTTTAAGAAAACCTAACATCAAACGAATTATGCCATAATTATAAAGTTCGGACACGTTTCATTTTACAGACAAAACTCTACTCGTTATCAACCCAATGAAGAAATAATTAGTATGAAAACATTTCTTGTAAATGACAAGATGACTTATAATGAATATAAATAGTTTTCCTATTATAAATACAACTGACTACCTCCATGGTTCGAAAAAAATTACTGTGCTCTGTTATATTACTTTACTATGATATATTATTGCACCAAATAGTATAAATTATTCGAAATAAATACAGAAAGAAGATTATGTTTTTCCTATTCAGTTTATCAAAAGGCTATCTATATTGGATTAATTGCAAGGATCAGGATTAAAATATAAAATAACAGTATAAAATGAATTCATAAGGGCATATAAAATAAAACATTTGTTAATCACTACTTGTACACAACATGTCATGTATAATGATCAACAATGAAATTAATACGCTACAAATAATATTTTTAATGAGAAAATAACGATTTATGCTAATTCCACCTGACTAAAAGTTTTTTATTCCTTGTACATGCTCGGCCACTTGTAAAATTTTAAAGTTTCTGACAGTCAGAAAGCAAAGTTTTCCATTAAGTACTTTTTCCTGTACCATTTTGACTACTACCTGTAGTTTTGTACTATAAATTTAGAAGCCTAAATAATTTTCAACACGACTAGAGATTTTTAGACTTCTATTTTTTAAATTTATTTATTCGAGAAATCAATTCGACAAGATTGTCGATAAGATGTACAAATATTGCCATATTAGGCGTGTTTGATTTTATTTAATCACAATTTACGTGTAAAATGGGTTATTCAGATCAAGGTATGGTCTTGAAGAAGAAGAAAGCAAATTTAGTTGCTAATGCCAAGCTTTCGACCTATTTTAAGGTCATCATCAGGGCAAAACAACCTTAAATATGTCTACATCTTGACTTTTTTTAAGTTTTTTACAGATACAGTTACGGTGTTTGGTAATGTTTGGACTGAATCAGTCTTGAAGAAAATTTGAGATCGCCTGTAAAAAAGAAAAAAAACCCTGAAATATGTCAATCTATTAGTTTGTTTACAGATTGACATATTTAAGTGTTTTTTTTCAGGTCATCTGAAATTTCCTTCAAAACCGATTCAGTCCCAACATTACCAATGAGTGTAACAGCACCTGAAAAAAAATGTCAAGATGTAGACATATTTAAGGTTGTTTTGTCCTGATGTTGACCTTAAAATAAGTCGAAAGCTAGGAAGTTGCTTTCTTGTTTTTCAAGAACATACCTTCATCCGGAGTGTTCGTAAGTGAAAAAGTGGTCGATACTTCTAATACTGAAAATTGGGTTGTGTCCGTTGGTCTGAAATTAGATCGATATTTTTCGGGGTCCGTTTATTTTCGCTGGTCTACGTTGCACTGAATGTTTGACTTGATGCCCATCAATAAAGAAATTTACCTTTTTTTTAAACATTATACATGTAAAGTATTAGCGTCCGCGTAAGCCGGCTAGGCCGTCAGATTTTCAGTTCGTGCAGGTTCGTGGGTTCGATTCCTATTGTCACCCCTATAAATTCTGGCCATTCTTCTCCTCTAAAAAAATTTGTAAACATATCAAAATACGTACTCAGGCTTCACAGATATAAAATGATATTTTTTATTTTGTTGAAACCGTGAGAAGCAGTCAAGAATGACATAATTTAAAAAAACAACTTTTTCATTTTTTACCGACGTTTCGACCTTTGTTGGGTTATCTTCAGGGCGTAAAGTGTTGTGCTATTCTTGTGGTGTCATATTGGTTGACACATCACTTTCCCGCAAAACTAATCTGACGCCACAAGAATAGCACCACACTTTATGCACGGAAGATGATCCGAATAAAGTTTGAAACATCGGCGATAAAATGAAAAAGGTGTTTTTCTAAACTACCTTATTCAATAAGAAACAAATATTTTTTAAATTATTTAACCCGTCTTATTATATAAAATTATTAGTTACATAATTTTAGGATCGATTTTAAAATCCATTAAATCATACACCCATTCACGGTGCCTACAGGTAAAGTGATCCTGGTTGCGGAGGAATAGTCCCTTTGCATTAAATTGTTTTAAGTTAACTTTTTAACTTTATTAGTTAAGAAGCCTCATTTTTTTCATAAAAAAGAGTAATTACAAATTATTATAAAATTTAGCGTAAGCCAGGTTTAAAAAACTCATTAACCTGGATGTTTAATCAAGATGCTAGACCAGATAGTAATGTATTAAAACAAAGGGAGGAATATGATTCACTATTTTCTATACATTAACTTTATCCGAGACTATTCGTTATAGATTTGGATCATTAAAACTAAACACATTATACAGAATGCTTTCTTTTCAATTTTAATCAAAGTAGAACAATCATTTCAAAAAAATTTTCCTTTATTTGAGCTAAAACAAATGAAAGTATGAAAATGACGAGACTAAAGTTTTGACCATTTTTTTATATATATATGAAATGAAAGCAATTTGTATACAAAAATGACTTTCTCGGTTTTCTCTCAACGAACACAATTACACCGAATAACGGTACTGGAATTTCAAAAGTGGTCCACATAGACGTAATTCGTTATTTAGCTTACACTCCGAGCAGGGCCAACCACTTTGGAACCGTCCCGGTGCGATAATTAACGTAAAGTAGAAGCTATTTACCGCAGTGAGCCAACAAAATAAACTTTATACAACAAATCACAGATGCAAAGCCAGCTTATTAAACAAATATTCGAGGAAAAACTTCAGACGACGAGATAATCGGTATTATTTCCGTAGAAATATGGATTGTCTGCAGTATTTGATATATTTATTGATAATAAAATCAATACCCGTTAAAATATGTGTTTTGTGTTTTTTGGGTTTTGTATGAGTGAGTGTATTTATTAGAGTGAATGGGGAGGTGCTGATGGTGAAATAGCATCCCATCGCCCCTCGACCTATGTACGTCGTGGCGGAATATTTATAAAAGTACCCCATCGACCCTGATTCGATTAGTTTCTTATTGTGTACAGGTCCATGGAGAAATATTTAGTACTCCATCTACTGAACAGGATAAATGCAATATATATATATATGTGTGTGTGTGTGTGTGTGTGTGTGTGTGTGTGTGTGTGTGAATGTATTTATTTGTGTGAGTGTGTGTTGTTATAGTACGCTTGAGTTAGGGCTGAAATTACTAAGCTATCGGATGACCCTTTAATAAAATAAATAAATAAAAATAAAATTAATAACTAAATTAATTTTTTGTTGTTGTGCTGTAAAAAAAGAAAAAGATAAGTACGGTAAAAAAATTCCACCTACTTGTAATATAACTTCATTTATATATAATTTAATATATTAATCAAGGTTTAAGTTGTTTTAACATTTAATAATTGTGTCATTGTCTAAAAAAAGTAAAAAATTTAAATTGCTAAAGAAAATGAAAAAAAGACGCACAGATAAAACTTGTTTTAATTTTTTTTTTTAGACTTTTAATTAACATTTCAATATTGCGTATTTCCTCCCCTTGACTTCGAGCGGTGAGTTCAGCAATTTGGACACCTCGAAATTCATGGATTTGATGAATCGTTTCAACGTTTCGTAAGGTGCCGGTTTCGCAAAATTCTCAGTCAAAGAACGGTCATCCTATAATTCTTTTACCCTAGGGAGTCCAGAACCGAGCCTTCTATTGTAGGACGCAGTTTAAAACCAGGAACACACTTACCCGATGCTTCGCCATGCGATGCTACCCGACGCCTTGCCACGTTTTGGTGGGGTGTACACGTCTATCCGACGCAAGCACACGTCGCGTACAGTTCACAGCGTTTATCACAATAATCACTATCACAATCGCAACGCATCTTTTGTTCTTAATGCACTATTTTGAGCAAAACCTTGTAATAAATTGTTAGTTAAATTTTATGAGCACAACTATCTAATAAATTGTTTGTTAAACTTAATTGTTTTAAATAAAGTTACTC